>NC_064238.1:11837929-12532929 GCF_023101765.2 Spodoptera frugiperda
TGTGAGAAATCTACAAACAAGAAAGTATGGACGTAGTCGAGTCAAATCTAAAGATGGTAAATCAGATGTTGTTGTTACTTCTCCGAAACCTAGAGAAAGAAGTATAAGAAAGTTCAGCGAATCCTTCTCTAAGACGACTGAGGCTTCAACCAACGGGGTAAGTAGCACTATTCTATTTTACGTAGACAGAAAATGTTACAGATGATTTTCATTATTGTTACCAAACTTTACAGATAACGCCTGAACCTGATAAATCTAAGAGTAGGTTCAGTTCTAAATACAGAGCTTCGTATCTTGATAAACCATTTTACAAACCCACTGTACCTACCATTACATCATCAACTGTAAGTAACACATTACAAAGATTAACATATTAACTACAGTATGTTTTCAAAATTATCTCAATAAAATTTATCCAGAACCCTCAGAGTAAAAAAGTTATTTCTAACAAAGCCCCTTTATCGAATTGGCGTTAAGATATCAAAATTTTAATTCGTTTTCATATTAATATTCATCATGGCACTTGATAATACTACCATCATCACCGTTTGGAACTAAAAAGCGTTATTTCTGATTGTTTAGATTTTCATGATCATTATTCTGAGCACCATTTTGAGTTAACAATAACCTAACTTGTTCTGAAATCTAAAATACTTCTACAATCAGAAATGACTCTTATCTGATTGTCATACAATTTAAAACTCAATGTTAAGCATCAGCGTGATATGTGTCATTTTAACATTAATGAGAAATTTCTTATTGCTAAAGGCTTGGCTGAAATTCTACGTCACTGACCACCTGTTGACAAAGTCTGTAGAAGAGCCTAATTGGTTCGAAGGAGACATATACACTACCGAGTCGATATCAAGACAGAACAACACAACGCCATACTTTCATGAATCATCCATTGAACTGGTTAATGGAATCATATAGTTAACATATACATCATTGTCACGATCATTGCTCATTTCATTCACCCTGTTGTAAATGGATTTGATTTAGTTTTAAAGAGATGTAGATTTTAAGACAATCAATTTGTAATGTTAAGTTCATAATAGATATTTTCACTATTTTTACCTAAAATCTCTTTAAAGCAAAATTTTACTTACAAGTTTTTGCGTTAAAATCATCAATATATCGCACAATTAATGACTTAAAGCATTTAAACAGACGCAAAAACTTAACAAACTAATGTACGTATGTGTAGAATAGCATTCACTAACATACTATTAATATAAGACATTAAATAATGTATACATGTGACATCTTGTTTTAATACATAACATCATCTATGGCTAACTTTCATCTAACACTAACCTCTAAACATCTGACTTTTATCTTAATTCCAAAATACGTAAAGAGGCTTTGGTCTTTGCACGAGTTTCTACTCGGGTTACCACTACATGCAAAATTTTCTTTTCAATATCAAGCATTCTTATTACACCAAAATTCTACTTTTCTGTTTTTATGGGTGAGATTACTTCTTATTTCAGGTTGAGGGAGAAGAAATACAATTAGGGCCAGACCTGAACGCTATTTCCTTTACTCAAACACGAAGGACACTGTCCTCGGCAGACCTAAGATTGTCCGAGAGTCTGGTGAAGCCGCCACTCGTGATGAACGTTGAGGCGTCACACCACTCGCCGTCAGTTACAGTATCTATATTTGATGCTTTAGCTGAAATACTCACGTCAACACCCAAACCACGAATCTCGACAACAACCGAAGTACCGAAAATACAAAAACTTAATACTGACGTTAAACAAGTACTCGACGGCGTGAGTAGCAACAATAATGTAAATAGTGTCCAAGACTTAGCGGGTCAGGACACATTTATGTCAACCAACGCCGATGTAAGCACTAGTACTAAATCTGTACAGCCCACTGTTCAAGGCACACCAAATGTGATTAACAGTATTTTGGTCGGGGGAACTGTTACACAGTCACTAAACACAGAAGACGGAAGTAAAATTCCTGTGAATACACCACCACCCACTACTCCCATTCCCACTCCCACAACTCCCATTTCCGCAAGGAAACCATTTGCCATTAGAGTGTTGTACTCTGAAACAGAACCGCCAAAAGACAAAACCACGACTGCATCCACACCAACTCAGGGATCGACTGACCGTCCGAAAATGGTATATAACACTGTGTCTGATCTTTTGTTGTCCAATAACAATTTAGTATCTTCTGAACTAACTAGCATGTTGTCAAATAACATTATAAATATTATAGAAAACATGGATGAAGATAGTAGATCGAAACTAAAGAGTTTAGATATGGCTAAAGTATTAAAAAGTTTGATTCCCAGAGCTTTAGATGGACTTGCGACTGTACTTGACAATGCCGATTCAATCCCAAACACAACGCCTTACAGTTTGGAGGATATTAGGGATACCGCGAAAATTGTTATTGATGGTGTAGAATATGATAATTCCCTCCAAAGTGTAAGCACTGGCGGTAATGTAAATATCACTGTAGATAATAGAAATGTACCCATTAGTGTCACACAAAATCCTACTACTGTAAATAGTCCTGTTACACCGGCAACTGTAGAAAGCACAAGGCCTGTATCTAGTAGCCAGGGGACTACAGCTGCTTCAACTTCTACGACAACTGCTAATGCAATAAGAGCTACGGCTGCTGCAACACCAACCACAGCGGCTGCTACGTCTCCTGTCTCCTCAGAAACGGCCTCATTAAATGTAGATATTGTAAGTGATACACCAAGTGACTTTACTAACAAGAATGTTCCTTTACCTTTTCTCACAAACTTCCAAAGCAATGACTTCACTGTTGATGAATCCGATAAACTATTCGGTGCTGCAACTACAGCTATTCTAAAACCCTTAAGTCTATCCATTGTATCTTCTTCTGTATCACCACCACAGCGTGATATTGAAGAAATACAGGATCCTAGTCAAGTATCGCGGTTACAGTTATGGGTACTATCAAAGAAAGCTAGAGTATTGAAAATGATTGAAGACATTATAAGACAACACAATGATGAGTTAGCAACACTACCGCCTTTGACTGATTTTGTTAGCCCTTCTGGCAATATCAACTTGTCGGAACGTTTGACAAACATTATGAATACCATGATAGCCTCGACTGAAACTGTGACGACTCGTGATACCGAAACTACTTCTCCTATGACTACCCCATCCTTTGTAATTAATCCTCTTTCCACCAATGTATTCGAAGCAACTACGACAGCCAGCCCCCCAACTGTCCTTACGACCACGACGGAGGCAGTATCATCAAGTAGTGTGCCATCTACTAATGAGACTGTCTCTATATCTTCACGTTCGGGTCGCACCCAAGCAATCGATGGCACAACGGGTTCGTCTTCTGTCACTACTACAGTTACAACTGATACTACTGAAATGATCAATGATGTTACAAGTACCATGCCGGCACCGACTACTGATCAAAAGGTCGAAATATTAAGTCGACTTCAAGAAGCTCCTATCACAACTACAACGATTGCTAGTTCAGAAACAATGGAAACTACAACAGTAGTAGCTGACACCGAGACAACGACACAAAATGTAGAAACGACTACATTCAACATAGACACCACTACTTCTACCGACGCTTCAGACAACAACACTTCACAAACAACAGTTAGTACTTTGAGTGTTGGAACACCAGCTATTCCGAAAAAGACTATGTCATATTCGGAATATTACCTAACAATACAGTGGTACGTAAAAATCCTAACGAAGACATATTGGAACAATTAACAGAGGCGAGCCCATATATCGTTTACGGTGTACTACCCAATAACACAGTAATACGTAAATTCCCGAACGGGACCAGAGTGCCACGAGTTATGCAAAAAATTGACATTCTGCCAATCAGCCCGTGGAGTTTAAGAAATCCATACAGCCCCATCCATAATAATCCGGCCATTGTCAGACCGCAGCCTAACCCCATCCGAGAATCCACTAATACTGCGACATCCACAGACACATCAAATAACGGAACGGAAAGATTAACCAACGACACTGTAAATAACCAACAACGGATGGTATTGACTTTATGTTATTTAGCTTAACGCTCGGCTTGGTGCTTTCTTTCTCACTAGCAGGCGCAATGTCTCTGGAGCGGTCGGCGCATGCGGAACGGACGACGGGTCTTGAGGTGTTCGTAAGCTGTGCATGCCTGTAGCACGATAACCGCTTCTAATAACTTCGGCGGTAACATTTTATTTCGATATTGCAGATTACTCCATCGGCACTTAATATTAAAAGCAGTAACGGTATAACTACCACCATTATGCCAGAAAAAAGCACTGCCTCGCATGTATTGAGTTTACGCACAACTACAATGCTACCTTCTATTGATGAGATTCTGCTTAATAGTATATCTTCGGCCGCTATACAGGAGATGGTCATATCGGAAATGACGAGCTCTACTCGCGAACCAAGAATATTAACACTGGATATTGATCCGGAGGTATAATTATATTATTTATATACGTTAGACGTTTCCTTATTTATATATTTTTTTTTTTATTACTGTGGTCACTAATCTTCACTATAATTTATCACACATTTTCATATGCAATCATAACCCTTGGACTTGGTATATTAATATAATCTAGTAGTAATAAGTTGATTTTTAAAAAGGTAAGTGGTGAAGGTTCACCTTATAAGTAGTTTGGCAATTACCTGTGTAAATACAACTGCTGTTAAAACTTTTATAAGACAAAGTGATGATACCAAATTAACCTCAAACAAAACAATTACAGACGAAACAAATACGTACGGAAAAGCCAGGGGAAGGTGATGGAAGTGCGGTATTTAAATTCATACCAATTGATGAAGTTACGGTCGCACCGCAAAACTCGAACGTATTGAAACTGGCTTCGACTAAAACACCACCATCGACAAATTCCGTACAAACTGAGACACAAACTATGTCGACATCGTCTGTTACTGAGATGAGTACGCAGACACCACAAGTACAAACACAAGAAACAACAATGAACGAGGCAACAACGACTCAGAGAACAACTATTATGCCTGAAATAACGGTTATGTCGTCTGCATTCACTAATGCTCCCGGAACTGTGCCAACCACCACGAGCCAGCCGACTACTCTACCTCCTACGACTACTACTACGCCTGCACCTATCACTACGACAACGGAGCCAACAACGACTACGACAACGACAACGACAACAACACCAGCGCCAACAACAACAACAACAACAACTACTACTACTACAACCACGACTACTCCAGCTCCAACAACAACTACTCCAGCTCCAACAACTACTACAGCGGCTCCAACGACAACACAGGCAACAACGGTAGTTCAATCCACTACTATTAGCGTAGAAGAAGAGTTAAGGAGATATAGAGAAGACGTCCAATTGTTACAAACATTACTGCAAGCTACGGGTCGTGATCCAAAGAATCTTAATTTAAATGCATTGTCACTAGGTGATCTAACCACTACAGCAAGACCTACCACCACAACTACAGCACCTACTACAACTAGGCCACCTACAACTACTAGAGCACCAACGACAACTCAGACCACTGACCCTGTAAAGTTATTGCAGGCATTGTTTACTAATCCTACTACATTATCTATTCCAAATCTGGGTGGCAACTTACGGGTATCAACTGGTCAACAAGCAACAACAACAACACGATCCATAGAAGATGATATTAAACAATTCGAGGAAGACACGAAATTATTACAAGCGCTTTTACAGGCTACTGGACAAAACCCTGCTTCTCTAAACATACCCGCATTAGATAGTCTAACAACTGTAAGAATCCCAATTACACAAACAACTAATATTCCAACTACAACAGCTATACCAACCACAACAACAACAACAACTACTACTACAGTTAGACCAACAACAACAACAACTAGGCCGACAACAACTAGGCCGACAACAACCAGTAGGCCAACAACAACACAAAACATTGAAGACGACATCAAACAATTCCAAGAAGACACGAAACTTTTACAGGCTCTGTTACAGGCGACTGGTCAAAACCCAAGTACTTTAAATATTCCAGTAATATCTGGTATAACATCCAATGTGAGGATAGCTTCTAATCCTCAAACAACATCGTTGGGATCAAACCCAACAACACCGTTGAATATTAGACCCGTGTTTGCAACAACTAATGGTCCAGTATTCCAAACATTCGCACCTAGAACTGTTTCAACTACGTTACAGCCTGTGACTGATGTTGGGATTTCCACGACTTTCACGCCTTTCAACCGAGAAAGGTTGACGACAACAATAAGGAGTGCTCCAACTACATTGACTGGTCGACGTGCTCCATTCACTGGATTCACTTCAACTACAGAAATGCCCAGTTCTTCTACGTTCTCCGTTGAAGAGGATTTGGCTTTCTTGAAGAATTTGGTAAGTAGTTGATTTTTTTATTGAAAAGATAAAAAATTATCGTAATTTTAGTTAGCTTTTTAATTGCCTCTACAAAATATAATTGTTCAATGATGTTACTTGTGACATTTCAAAGACAAACTGAAAATTTAAATGTATAGGATTTTTATGCATTAATTGTGCCGAATTTCTGTTTACAGAAAACAGTGCTGAAAACAAACCCTAATAATGAAGATCCTGAAGCAGCTCTAGCGAATCGTATCATAGCACTAGCTGTAGAAAGGAGTCTCAATGAAATACAAACGGGCACGGGCGAAACAGTCCGCTCAGGGAAAAATATAGCTGTCAGTGGAAACAATTTGATACCTTCCACAAATAGACCTGCACCCACAACTACCACACCTTTACCAACAACAACAACAACAACTACTACTACTACGACAACTACAACAACACCACGTCCAACAACAACGACACAAAGGCCAACAACCACACAGAGACCAACAACAACTGTCAATGGACCGTCTATCGAAGATGATATCAGACAATTCCAAGAAGACACTAAGCTACTTCAAGCACTACTTAAAGCCACTGGACAAGATCCATCCAAACTCAATTTGCCTACACTACCAAACTTAAATGTGAGTCCCAATCTACCAAATGGTGTCAGTGATGATCTGAAACTGCTCTCAAATCTACTAGCTTCGCCATCACCATTGAACGAACCGTTCGATTCGCTAACGCCGAAGCCAACTATTAACTCTAATGTTAAGGAAGTAAAGCCTAAAACGGCTTTGCCGTACGGAGCAAAAATAGCTGTTAAGGATAGTTTGAAAAGTGATCAGGATGATGAGAAGTTGTTACAAACTTTGATCAAATTACAGGGCGCACAGGAGACTACGACTCAAAGGAGTAAACTCACTATCACTGGTAAGTTGGTTTGTTAACATATTTTGAAGTAAGTATCTATGTATATATCTAATTTCATTAAACTACGGCAATAATAGTCAATACGTTTGACATATTATTACGATTAAAATTTAAGTTATTTTATTACAGTGATTTAAAATTTAAAATGTGACAATTTGTCCTTGAAAGCAACATGCATGTTGGTCCTAAAAGTCGCTTCAAATAATCCGTTTATAATGTTCCAGGACAATCTTCCGACGAAGCCCTTAAGAAACTGATTCAGCAGACTCAACCGACAGGAATGGTGTCCGAAGCAACGCGAGCGCCTATCTCTCTTAGCACCGAGTATGGCAAGAGCAACGACGCGTTGCTGGCAGCTTTGCTGAAGGAGCAAGGTTTCGGTCCAACCACGGCAAGTTCTTTGGATGAGCAACTTCGACTCGCTGTTAGTCCTAACTTTTCTTACTTCACCTAATACATTGGAAGAACATTAGTTCTTCCAAAGCCCATTCATTATACATTTAAAATTTAAACTTTCATAATATCACTGATGCAAACAACTCGTAACTTCACTTCGCTTCCTGCACCATTATCTCGATATCTCTCATCTGTCTCTTCATATATTTCATTGGCTCTATTTCAGTATTTATATCTAATTCATTAGGAACTCTAGAATTAACTGTAACCTCGTAGGCTTTACTCAACCAAGTGGTAGTGACGCCGAAGGCAAGACGGACAACGACGCCGCCACCTCCACCGCCAGCACCTCGAAGGCCAATCTTAGACGGATTGGCCTGGCTCTGGCAGCAGTGGAGGGAGACTGCTCCGGGACCAGGAGCGCCGAGGCCGAACAGAAGGCCTGAGCCTGCGCCCTCAGCCAGGCCCGCCCCAACAGTATCGTCAGCACCGACGAGCAATAGGGGCAACTGGTTTGGCTCTGGACCCTTCGTTGGCAACGCTGATGATAGACCAGCAAATAGAGTGGGTTTTGCATCGTTACTACTTAAACTATGTGATTGGGGATGAGGTGTTGGGTACAGACTTTAGATTAAATATGCAGATTTAACTACGAATTTATTTTTTAATTTTTCGCGATCTTTTTAGTGAGTTGTTCCTATTTAATCTAAGTCTGGTGTTGTATAGATATTTGTATAGTAATGGAGATTTGGTGGGATGTACATAGTGAGAAATGAATTAAGATAATTTTAATATTTTTCTTAGATCTTTTTTTGTAATATTTGTGTTTTTATTAGTTAAATTATTTATTAAACATTGGCTTCATTGGCTTGTACATACAACATTGTGCCGTTACGCAGCGCGTTTATTTTTTGTATAATAAAATGTTTTAATTTACTGTTGTGTTTGTGTGTTGTATTAAATGTTAATAATAATTTACCCTTCCACATTCCATCCATTTGTACACCTACTGTAAATAACGTATTCGTAGAAAAGTGAACTGGACTTTTGTACAGTGATATCAGAAATATATCAGAAATAACATAGCTTGTGAAGGTCCAAGAACATTATACAATTTTACCAATAATAAATGTACCAAAGTCCAGTTCAATTACTCCCATTCCTGAACCAGGAGAATCCACTGTGATCAAAACCCATACCACATTTCCAAAAGATTGACTAACGACCTTAGTTGTGATCCTTTCTTGACATGAATGCGTAGAACTTGATGTAACTAATTTAGTTGATGTAGTGTTAATAACTATTAATAATAGAACCTTATTATTAATGTCCTTTGAATGTGTGTAGATTGAACATTAATTCTAAGAGTGTTTCCTAAATCTATAAAAGTGTTTGTGAAGTGTAACATAATTGTTCGGTGAGTAAATAAAAAGGATTGGCCTTAATAATAACAAAATTATAATTTGTCTAAATTAAAATAATTCTGCTGAATGCTTGCCTATTAAAATTACTGATGATTTTAATATCTTACTAAAGAAATACCATTTGTACCTTGTGAAATTAATGTGATTGACGAATTTGACCCTTATTAAAATGTTAATACAGGTTACCTATAAAATGTACCTACAGCATGTTTTGACTAACCTTCAGCACTCTTCCTTTCCCTTTGTATTATATTACCTATTCTCTGTACCTATATACTTATCTGTAAATATCTGTGTATACGTATTTGTACATTTCTGTATAGTATTTGTTTTCTATTTTCATACTTTTGTCCTACACTTTTATACTTTACTATATTTTCCATATCATTTCCACTTTCAAACATTGCACCGTCACGATTCACATTCTATCAAAAAATTACAATAAATATGAAGATTTTTACACATGTTTTTATAATTTAAATATTACAATACATTAACTAAATGAATATTAATTAAAAAACTAATATTTCTAATCACATTTTAATAAAAAAAAATCTTCATACAAATCGCACAGCTCACTGCCTAAGCATTACCATACATGCTATAACCATTTTCATTTTTAGTTCTAATACCTAACAGTAATACTTAATACCTAGATACCCCTGGAGCCTCCTAGAGCCGTGACGGCCCAGCAAGAACCTGGACGAGGTCAGCTCGTGTCAGCAGCCATTAATGTGACCAGAGCATTCTCACAGTTCTTAGGAGCTGCGATACAGGTAATTTTAATCGTAATAATGTGTTTGTTCAGTCAGAAGTGTAATTAATCAGTTGTCATATTACTGTCATGTTCAATATGACATTTGATAAAAACCTTAAAGAAAAGTTTCTTGTACGTTTCTGTATCGTTATCACGATGTTATATCAAAGTTTAAAATTTTAGTAAAGTTTTATTTTTGTATTTAATTTGTTGTTAAAAAGTTTTTGGTCATTTTGAACTGTGTTCAAACACTGAATTGAAAAACTGAGTTTATTTTTCAGGGCAACAATTATTTTGAAGAAGTTTCGCAAGTTTGTAACTAACTTAGTTAACGCATAATCAATTAACTTGATCTCTTATCATACTCGTATTCACAAATTTGCATTTTTAAAATTATTTTGTTAACACGAAATTGAATTATCATAACAATGTTCGTATTAACTACGTCATGTTTTCAAATATTTTAATTCAACCATGTTTTACTTACATTTTATCAGTAACTCTCATGATTAATGATTAACAATAATTGATCCAGCGTATATTAAAATCACTGGATGCCAATTTTATCTTTGATATACTTTTTTTTCATTGATGATACCTACGTATTTGAATTAAGTTATTTATTAGATAAATGTTTATTACAATTTATAAGATTATGTCCAGATTTGGTATTTGTAAAGTTCATTAAGTAAAATGTAATTGTCCATAATTTTATCAATCTTCTTGTACCTTCGTATCAAAAGCCAAAATATTAAGTTAACTTAATTATTCTACCTTGATTATACCAAATACTAAAACTTTATTTCGTCTCATTCCAGGGTGCTGCCCAAACCGTCCAGAGTGTGATCCGGGCCGGTCAGCGAGCCGCAACAGACGTCTACATGAACGGATCCGGTGGTTCCGGATAACCGTACCTCAAATGAGACTCCAATGCGGACTCAAAACTTTTGCGAAAGTGTCATAGTACGCACTATGTGTTGCAAGTGCTCAAATGTATATAGTCGGTTGTAATATTTTTTTATAGTTATTTCGTAGCGTTGATTTGAAAATGTAATTAAATAGTTCGATAAAGTCCTCTCGTAGTTAGGGATTCAAATGTATCAAGTTACTTTGTCATATTATATTGTTTAATTTACAAAACAGGGTCTAGAGATGTTGTAAATTTTAACACATTAACGCCATGAAGGACAAAAGTAGCGGAAGATTTGCCTTCAACATAATATTTTTGCTGGCAGTCAAAGTCTTAAAATTGTTATATTATAATATTTTTCATGATGTATGAGTACCTTCATACGTTTCAATACAGCTTGATCCCTTAAAAGTTCCTAAGCAGAGGTATTGAACGTTTTCAATCAATGTCTACGAATCAAAATCATAAGGACTTTTTGTAAAATACCTAAATAAATATGTAATGTTAAGTTAATGACAAATCAAGCATAACATCTGTTAGGTTTGTAACCTAAACGTCTGAATCTAGACTTAGGCAAACAATGTGATGTTAGCACTACTTTAGATTGTATTATTTAATTTTATAATAATTATCTCTTCAACTTTCTACCTGCGATTTCACTACATGACAAACGATTTTTAATGTAAGAAGCCTTAATGGTTTGTGATACAAATGTATGACTAGGTTTCTATGACATTCACTTTTTGTCATTTACGCTGAGATAATAATATACAATGAATTAATCTCTTCAATTTATTACGCTTAGCAATTTATAGGGTTTGAACTTTGGTAGCTTTTATATGCTATAATTATATTTTTTAATTGGAAAGGTAATTCTTAATAAGTACTTAAATTCATTTAATATGAAATCATTGAATTTATTCCCAAGTAATACTCAAGAATTGATTAAGTTACGAATTATTTAATTTCTCGTTATTTGCGTTTACAAATGAATTAAAAATTAATATTTTTTCTGATTTATAAAACTGTTCCAGTTCACTAAAAACTATCAATCACAAAAGTTTAATCCTTTGTCATATTTTAGACAATGTAATATAATAAGCATAATTAATCTTCTGTCATATTGAATATGACAGTTGATTTTATTTAGACGTGTTTAGTTTGTAAGTGTCTTTGTAATCTTAAGCCTAACATGTGCCATTTGCACGTGCTTGATGTACTCGCTTCTACAATCTTCAGCTTTTATTTATTTATTTAAGAAAAATCTTTGTTCTACATTCGTGGAAGAATGTTACACAGATTTGGGTTTCATAGTCAGGCGAATAGTAGTTTGGTTACTACTAAATACAATAACTTATAAGGAACGAAAATTTGAATTTCGATGTCGGTCGTTGATATTGAAAAGGGCTCTCTCAAGCAGCATTTAATCGAAATAAAATGAAAAGTAATGAAATAAAATGTTTAGTCTTTTTATTCTCTATTTGTAAATATATTTTGAGCTATTGTAATAAACTGCTTCCAGCAATGATATATTGATTATAAATGTAGTAGAGCTTATATCTTATGTAGTTGCTGTAACTAAACTTACTAACAAACCTGACTTGTAAAACTGAGGATGTTTTAATTCGCGATAACCAAGCCGTTTAGCTTTCACTGCCTTTAGTTGTAAAATTTATATATATTAAGTAAGGATCGGGTACTGTAGAATTAATGCTGCTAGATCATTTTACAATTGATTTATCTAATGTAGATTGAAAAACCATTTATAATTGTGGTTTTGGTAAAACAATGCTCTGTATTTTATATTTATATTGCAGTCTCATTTTATTGAAGGTAAAATGATAAAGACAGGCAAGATTTACTGAGCGTTTATTAATCATTAATTATAAGTAATCAAATCAATCGTTATTGATAGAAATCAATTGTAAAATTGGTAAAGCATTGAATTTTTTTGTACCAGTAAATTTATCGGTCACTGCCAAGTTTTGGACTTATTAATTTTAAATTTGGAGGATTTTTTATACTTTTATAATAAAAAAAATATGGGTGTAAATTAATGGCTGATTAAAAAGTAGCCATGAAATCTCTGGGCACTTACTCTTGAAATCAATGTCAATGCAATTTCATTTCTCTTTAATATCAATAATTGTTCAATGTCAAAACTATACAACCACAATCGTAGCTGTTAAAATTACATTCGAGGACGGAATATAAAGCCAAACTCAATATCAGTTAGTTCATTCAATACTAACGCAATACGGATGCAATGGACGCTATTGTTGCAATTCAAGAGTACGATATATTACAATATCAATGTCGATCGATCGGGATTAGATTCAAGAGTAAGCCCCCAGGTGAACTTATGTATTGTTTATGTAGTAAAATGCTATTGTAACTAATAGACTTATTCCTAAAATTATTAGCTTGATGCTAACTACCTACTATTTAATTTTAACAAATCGAATTTATAATGCCTTTACTAGAATCTGGGCTTCGTAATCAAATGTATAGTATCTTTGGGAGGATAATAGGAAAATAAATTATTTTGTAAATTATTTTATTGTTTCATTTTATCTAGTATACTAATCTCTTGTACGTATCCCCTGCTGAACACAGGCCTTTTTTGAGGGGAAAAAATCATCCAATCACTTCTCCCGCCTTGGGTGGGGCGAGATGTAGTGTCAGACTTCTACTGACTAAAAACCATCCCGTTCCTGCTCCTTGCTTACTATTTTACTTGTTTTATAAATCCCTGATCGCCGGTAGGGAGGAAATTTAGAAAATTTACTTTATTATTACATTTTTTTCATGAATGATCTCGCACTAAAATTTTCTCTAAAGTCAATGGATTGGTTCCTATAAAATAGTAACTTGGATTAATTGAAATCGGTTGTACCTTGTGTCATAAGTTTAATTCTAGTTTTAATTTTGGTATTTATTGAACGGAGATATTGCCTTATGGATTTGTTTTTCATTTCTCGGGCCATTTATTTTGTCCTCTACGGACCACTGGTGGCCCACGAACCACCGGTTGGAAACCACTGATCGAGCGAAAGCGTATTATTAGAACAGCTCTTTATTGCACAGCAACGTACAAGTTTGAAAAATATGACTCAGGTTTTTATAGTAGGCGTTCAATGACGTTTATGTTTTTATGTCCAACAAAGAATATAGGGGACAATTTAGAGATAAATGGTTTTACGTGTTTTTCAAGGCACTAGACTGAAACATGTCAATTACTTTTGTTATGTCATAGAGGAGGAGGGGGGAGGGCTTTATGCTATAGTATTGGGCACAGTTTGAAACTCTGTACTGCAACTGAGAATTTTACTATAGAAGATCTGAAAGTATATATTAAAAGGGTACTAAGTACCGTGTTTTATTAATTATAAATTTATTGTCATGGAAGCGCTTCATGCCCACTTGCATGAGGCCGTGGTTTTGAAACCTACCAACGGCAAGTACTATTGTGACTATTTCTGAGTTACATGTACTTTTTAAGATTATTTAGACACCACTGATAAACTGTGAGGAAAAACATCGTGAAGATACCTGAACTTAAATTTTTAACTAAAAGTTTGAAATCGCCAACCCGCATCGAGCAAGCGTAGTGATCAATGTTCAAACCATTTCCGTATGAAAAATGTCCTATGGTCAGCAGTGGCCACTTATAGGCTGTTGATTTCGATATTGATGTATTAATTTAAACACATATTTAATGATTTGTCATTATGATTAAGGAATAATACAATATCTACATTGTACTAAATACGTACCAAAGTGATAATGTTGATAAGTAGTAGAAGTGGGTACATACTTAGTACTATTTGTCACACTTGCGAGAAATTGGATTGTAATAGTGACTATTAAAATTCAATTTTGATTGAACAATAACATTTTATTACTTGTAAATTGAATGATTAGGCGATAAGTACTTCCTTAAAAATACAATACAAGTTGCTAAGTCTAAATATGGCCTGAGGACGAAAGAATATTTGAGTCAGAATTTAGTTTTGAGTACATACTTTACATTGCTATAATAAAATTATAGGTTCAAGCCTGCATTGGATTTCAGATTTTTGCTGCAATTTCCATATCAAATTAAAATGGGATTAAAGTAGCTTAAAAGCGGAGTTCATTATAACAGTAGAGTGAGACGTGGGCGTAACGCACTAGCACATATTAAACAGCAAAATGAGCAGAAAATCATAAACGTAAATTCTCTATTGCAACGTCACGCCTTTTATCCCCGAAGGGGTAGGCAGAGGTGTAATACAGCAGTATTACACCTCTCTATACAATGTACACCCACTTTTCACCATGTGTTACAAGTCCCATGTAATAGGGGGTGAGCCTGTTGCCATATACTGGACACAATTCCAGTCTCCGTGCTACTACTGAGAAATTGTTGAAAACCCAGTAATAAGGCCAGTAATACTTTTCCCGACCCGAGAATCTAACTCGAAACCCCTTCTGTTAGGCAGTCTATAATTTTAATCAAAGCCTCAAACTCCAACGAACAAAGTCCCTAAGCAACAATCCATACTTAAAATATAAACACAAGAAAACGCAAATAAATTACAATATAAATATAGCTAATCAATTCGAACGCACAAACGAAAACACGTTTGTATAATCACGATTAGACTTTAGTGTTTTTCGACCTTGGTCTGAGTGACAGATGACTTTATAGTAGCTTTTTGTGAGCACCTGGTAGCTATGTGGCTAATAATAACTAAAGGCTTGTTCAGAGGATGTTTGGTAAACCTTTTAAGGGTTTTATGTATGACTATTGTGTTTTAAAAACTAAAGTAGAAAATAAATAAAAATTTTTTTTATGGGATAAACCGGTAAACGAGCACATGGATCATCTGATGGTAAGCAATCGGCGCCGTCTATGGACATCTGAAACACCAGAGGAACTAAACTAAAAGTTTTGGAGGTTGGGAATTTGAGAAATGTTCGGTATTTCGAATTTTGGTTATTGAACCTACGGTAACCTCGCTCAAATGATGAAATACAATGCGAGTTAATATTTTATTCTCATCAACTTAGCGTAGTAAGTTCATCTCAGGTAAAAAAGCAACCTCAGGGTTGTGAATGTCTTATATAGTGCATGCAAATAGATAGCTGAAGGAAGCTTACTTTTTATGTACGTGAATGCATACTGCATACTACGAGTATAGTTCCCTGAATACATCACATTTTCGATTAAGCTCATTTTTTGTCCACTGTAAGTATTAAGACAGTATTTATAACGGTAAAATTAAGTATCAATTGATATAATTGAGCTCAATGTGTCTCAGACCATGAACATTGGACATTGGACAACCTTGGAAGTTGGAATTTTCAAAACGAAATGATTTCCGTGATATCATGGCCAAAGAATGTTGTTACTCTCTCACTTTCGCTAGAAAATTTATTATTTCGATTGCAATATTGGCGAATTTATTGATAAATATTGGACTAGACTGTCATGTAAATAAGTACCTATTGAGCAAATATTGTTCGGATCTGAATTTTTAGAGTAATGCTAATGCGTAATAAAGATTTTTTTTTATTACCGGTAAACAAGTTGACGGTTTACCTGATGGTAAGCAATCGCCGCCGCCCATAGTGCGTTGCCGGCTTTTTGGGGATTAGGAATTTAAGGGTTGTTGGGGAATTGGGCCTCCGGTAACCTCACTTACACAACGAAACAAAACGTAAGCGTGGTTCTACGTCAGTTTTTTGGCCGTGGTATAACTCCGGTTGGGCTGGCCCATTCGTACCAAAGCATGGCTTTTTCTCACTTAATTTTTATATTAGTGAAATGTATTACCTGGAATACCTGACTGGAACGTCTTATGTGTATCACACTCTGACTTTATATTATTACTTTAGTTTCGTCCCTTCTGTATAAGCTCTTAGATTAGTTAGGCTTAGAAAATATACGGTAAAGTAATGTGAGCCGGCCCGAGCGTCCTGCATATTGATGAACTTAAATGTTAATGCTAGATATAGTCGAACATTTGTATGTTTAGAACTTCTTATTCAAATAAATCAGTAGAAGGAGCAATGAACTGGGAGGGTGGCTTTTTGATTGAATATAGTAGCGATAGACAAAAATACTAAGTTGTAAAAACAACTTAAGTAGTACTGTTAAGACGAACTGGTTAATTAAAATTTAATCGTTAAATTATTCCTTAGTATCAATTTTGTTCTTTTTTCATACCACGCCGGACCAAGAAAGCACACGGCCCACGGTAAGTGGTTACCATTGCCTATGAACGCTTGCAAAACATGCGTTTTGCCGAGCCTTTTTTCTAAATGCTAATGAGGAGATCCAGAAAGAGAAGAACCAAATTTATAAATGCAATTAGGATATGTAAGCTGGAATGATAATAAGTTACTATCATTAACTAATGTGTTGCAAAGAACGTTTATAACTATGTAATACTTAGATACAACTTCTCATTTTTTCTAGTCAAAGTAAATAAGCGAGAGCGTATCCTTTATTATAGATTGTTTGATGATATATCATAGTAAAATTATAGTATGTGTTTACTCTTCGACGTGTAAAATCATCCTTGAAAATGAGCCTTATGTTTTCATTCTCTAAGTATACTATTAAATTACTCGATTATTACAAACTAAATTGATACCTATTTGTTACAAAGGGACACCCTTTATATTATAATATGAATTTGATAGAGGCGGTAATTATTCCTTTGTATATTAAGTTCGTAGATAATTAAATTTGTATGATTGTGCATAATTTTGAAATCTACCAAGGTTGATCAAGGTTGACAATAAATTAAAAAGTATTTTAGTTTAAGAACGTTTTCTTAAATGATAAATGACATTTAAGGCTTGTTTCACAAAGCCTGGATAGCTGTTATGTACCTGAAAATACATAGAACGTAATTGATATGTAACTATTCTCTCTAAACTTTTTAGAGACATCTATTTATTTATTTCCTCTTTTACAATATCCTTACATATTATGAGTAGGTGGTAAAACAGCCACTTCGTTTGAAACAGACATAAACTTGGCTTAAATTTGTAACAGTATCTTTAAGATAGTTTTGAAGGTCAAATCAAGGAAAAAAACGCTATAATTTCTAAAGCCATTATGAAACCACATTCGGCCGGTCGGTGCCAGTCTCCCCCATGGACCAATGCATTTTCCTGAAGCGATTCTTGTTATTTTATTATCACAACACTTTTGTATAAATATTGGGTTTTTTGTACAATATTGCAATCACATCCTAGTTCTATAATTGTTTTCTTCAAGGTAGGAAAACATTTTATTTGGACTAACAGTTTTTTAGTGTATACGTTCTGATTTTCCTTGTTAGATCGGAAGTTGGATATAACTCTGAAGTCGCCCGGAGGTGAAGGCGTACGTACAACGTACAGTCCACATCTTTATAATAATAATATTATCTAGTGAAGTAATCGCTTAAAGTTTCAGTTCTATGGTAAATTATGTAATTAAGTATTGTTTAAAGATTTCGTTCACTATCAAGTAAGTTAAGGGATTTTAATTTCACTTGTTTTTTCTGTTAAAAAGCATAATTATGTACCGCTCATCAGATTTGTTGCAATTATAACTGATAGTTCACAACAGATTAACTTAAAAGTATCTAAAGGTATTTAAAATTCCCTTGCACTAAACTTATTTCGTATTCTATCTATTATTTTTCTTTTGCATTATCGTAACAAAATCAAAGCATTTTCAAAGTACCTAGTTTATGTAATACTAGCTTCTGCCAGCGGCTTCACTCGCGTTCCCGTGAGATAAAATTATATCACTCAAGTCAGCTATCCTGTCCTATACCATGTCTGTATACCAAATTTCATCAAAATCCGTTCAGTAGTTTCAGCATGATTGTCGGAAAACATACAAACACATTAACATTTATTAATATCAGTGTGATAGAATGTGCCTGTTGTTGACGTCGAGTGTACCAAGAGAATATTACCCCCAATGATCTGGTCTAGACGTGATATTGATGGCTCCCATTAGATCATACTTAGGTGACATTAGTCGCTAGTAGCTAACTGATATTTTTGTATGTCTATCACTTATCATGGTAAAATGTGACTCTCAGGGTTTTTTTAAATGACATTTCTGTATTCCTCGAAGGCTTATTTAGAAGTTCGCATACACAATGCTTAATTATAGGGAAAAATTAGGAGTAACTTGTTGACGATCACTTTACCGAAGAGTGCCCGTTGAATTTGATAGATACTATAAGTTAGGTAGATAGATACTTTAATCGCGTGGCACGAGATTCTTTGAACGTAGCTGTTTTTTTTTAATTGAGAAATCCTCTTATATTTTATTATTTTAAAAGTGTTGTAGGTACTTTAAAGCTATAGTGTATCTTTAGGCAATAACGGTGAATATGTCATTCATTTTATCCTTCTCAAAGCATTTAGTTTTTTACTAATATCAATTGCTGTTCTTTGGTCTCGCTTAAAACTCGAGAACGTCTGGACCGATACCAAATTTTGGTCTTGAATTATATGTGGAAGTCCAGAGCAGGTCAAAATTTGTCAGTCAACATTTTTTTTTGTGGTGTTACTAAGTTTGCCTAGTCAGCTAGTTCTCCTATAGAAATATACAACAGTTTAATCAAAAGAGCTGGTTTTATTTTGGCCACCTGCATCAGATAATTAGATATTTAAATGTCTGTTTTGTTATAAACACATTATAGATGCGCATAATTATATCTTATATTTAATTTATAACATGTTTTGGTTCGTATAAAAAAATGCTATCTGTAAAAGTAGTCAGTTCTGTCTGGTTTTTACATTAGGTAGGTATAAGGAAAGATTATTTGTTAAAAAACGACATGTTTTAAAACCAATTTCGTTAACAGATTTGTATTTTTATATCTTTTTCGAAATTCTAGAAGAATTTTTGTTTCGACATTTTCCTTTGGTCAATTGAGATTTTCTGTTGAAGAGATTGGGAAGGGGGGTAATTGTACCTCCTCACACAACGAAACACAACGTAAGCATTGTTTCACGTCGGTTTTTGTGAGACTGTGGTATCACTCCGGTCGAACCGGCTCATTTGTAACGAAGCAAGGCAGAGTGTGGGGACACTCTGTATAGGGGTAGTGACATATTGTATTCTGTCCTACTCTAACTACCTATTGAACTCAAGTACAAGACAATGGTTCTGGTTAGAAACTAATCTCCTGATTTACAATCTCACAAGTTCACCATGATTAGTTCGTTCCACGTACTGCTTATTTCAATACGGATGTCTTGGCATTAACTACTTAATTCGGCAAAATGACTGTTACCATTGTATGTATGTATTTATTTATTTACAAAAATGAACCTTAAACACACGTGATTAGGTATGTTTGTAGCATCCTCGTTGATAGGGTTGGGCTGGTGGCTGTTGCTATGGCAACGAAATAACATGCTGCGTAATGTCATGGGTTTTGGTCGGCTCTTGGTCACCTCTGCTTATTATCCTTGGTTTCAAAGAGTAACTTTGAATTAATCACATCCATTTATTGTTCTGGTTCTAGAAGAGTAACTTTAAATTTAGAAATTTTAATGACGTAATATAAAAATATAATATTATGACGTAATATAATCCGCTTCATTTCTCTGCACTACCCTATGGTTGACTGTTAGAGTAAGTTAAGTTAAGTCCGCCATTCACTGTATTTGTGATGAAGTTTAAAATAAATAAATAAATAAATAATACAAGGTTATACGATCGATATACTACCAATTTCAATATCCATAATCCAAAATCCTTGGATCGATCTTGATTGTTGACAGAAACTCTATAGAACTAATAACAAAAATCTATCACAATCTAAATATCAAGATTAATTATTGATATTGGCAGATAATTATATACTTTTATAAAAACATTGTCACATTAAATTATTTTATTTTATTAATATTAATAGGTAACATACTGCCTACCTTTTCTAGGAATAATGACGATAGATCCATTAAAACTTTACGCTACACAGGGTTGAACCTTCAGATACTTCACACTTTCAAACTGATATGATTCACAAGGAGTAAATACCGTTAAAGTTGACATGCCAACCCTATGACTATTAAAGAGACTGTATAAAGATGACTAAATAAGTATTCTATAAATAGCACCTCTCCATACAGTTTGGGGATTTCCAACTGTAGTCTATAAAAGATACCAATATTATATGCGAGTGACTGGGCCTATATATTATTGTAGTTAGGGTTTCTGTGTGCAAAAGTGTAGGGTAGGGTTTTATGCTGGTTTTGGTATAAACCGGTGGTATTTACTCAACCACTGCAACTGCGCCACTTGACTGTATGTTTGTTGCAGTGGTTGAGCAAGAGCAACTAGTTGCCGTGCAATGGGTATCAATTCGTATCGTCACGTCTTTTATTCTCGAAGAGGTAGATATCTCACACATTACATGCAAAGAGTATGAATTGTGATCTACAAAATTGTTTTTTTTTTTTGGTCTGGGTATGATGTGTATGGCAAATGATGTGCCATGAAATATGAGAAAATTTAATTCGAACAGGTTTCCAAGATTTACAGTAATTAAACAACAAAGCAGTAATGTCCAATCCCTTTACTTTTTTAACCTTACTTGTAGAAATACTTACTATACCTATATATGCAACAATGCTACGGAACCTTCAGTGTGTGAGTCACTCTACATCATGTTTTTGTTTACTTTTTAGTAGATTGTACTAAATGTTTACTGAACTGGTTCTGAGGGAAAAACATGCAACGATACATGCATTAATAATTGATTATTAATTCCGTAGGTATAAGGTTCAATATGACCTTTTCACGGACTATTTTTTGTTACAGCTTTATTAATAGTGAGTTTTATACAGACATGCAGTCTGATTTTTTCCTTAAACATTTTTTTTATGTAAAACGTTTCTATATAAAACTTATGCATTTGGAAAAAAATATGAAATCTTATAAGTCAAACAAAATTAAAAGTGTGGGAGAGCCATGCTTCGGCACGAATGGGCCAGCCCGACTGGAATCACCACGGCCTCGCAGAAAACCGACGTAAAACTACGTTTGTGTCGTGTTACGTTGTGTGAGTTAGGTTACCGGAGGTCTAATTACCCTAATTTACTCAATCTTCAAAGAGCCGGCAACTCACTTGTAACGCCTCTGATGTTTCGGGTGTCCATGAGTGGCGCCGATTGCTTTCCATCAGGTGTTCCGTCTGCTTGTTTACCGGCTATACTCATAAGAACATATGACGTTTCTTAGTAACCTACTCAGTATCCTATACATAGTCTTATGTCATAATTAGCAAATAACACTTTACCCGACCCGGACATCGAGTCCGTTACCAGCTCAGCCTAGTGCATCTTAACCACCGTTTCGAGTAAAACAAGTGTTATATAATGATTTATGTAATACATATGTAAGATATTTATATCTGTATAACACCTATTCCAAGTATAATTTTAAAATAAATTTATGATGTCTATAAAATGTTAAAAATTACTTTTTGATTTAGATTTAATTTGATTCTGTTAACAGCTTCGGGACAGTTCTGAGGGTAACTAGTTTGTTGTTTTATGTATAGGTATCATATACATGAAATATTGTTCGGATTCACTTAGTAGTTTTTCGTGAAAGAGTATAAAATATACACACGGAGATACATCCTCACAAAATTTCCTATATATATTAGTCCGATTGAATTATTACTCAGTAACAGTTGAAAAAGATCGAGTTTTGGAAATTAGGTTTATCCCTCATTGCACGGAGTAATAACATAATATTTTGACTAACTGACTGACTGACTGCGTGACTGACTGGATTACTGACTAACTGACTGACTGACTGACTGACTGACTGACTGACTGACTGACCAACTGACTGACTGACTGACTGACTGGATTACTGACAAAGCACAGCCAAAATTACTGCACCTAGGAAGCCGAAATCTTGGCATATACGTATGTTACTTAAAGCTTATTTTCTGCCTATCAATAAATTGATTCTCACAGACTTCATCGATAGTCTAACTTGTAACTCCGCCATCAATAACACAGGCATATTTGTAGCTAATTTTAGAAAATATTATGCATTATGCTAGCACTGGTCCATAAATATGTTATATCTAAGTTCTACGCACGTTCAATACAAGACTATGCACTACGTGAGCCGACTTCTGGTTCGATGGAGAAAACTAAGTATTATTGTATGTGGAACTTATTTGTCCATTAAGTTGCAATCTTAGGAGAAAATTCTTTGAATATGTATGTATGTATGTAGTTGTAGAAATTCTAGTACTAGATAGATTCTGTAAATAGATAGGACTCGTATTCAAAGTACTCACTTGCTTAAGTAATTTTTCTAAAAATAACATTATATTAATAGATGGACATATTTTTTAGTTCCAGAGGGCTTAGTACGAGTTTGTTTTACGTTTGACGAGATTGAAACGTTACCGCGTTTAACCCTCTGATTGGTTGGTTCATTGGAGCAGGCCAATCAGACCGCCAAAACCTCGCTAAATGTAAAATAAACTCGTACTAAGCCTTTTGATGTGTTTTAAGTTTATTTGAAGAAAATGAATTGTGTTCATCATAATTTATTCACAGCCCGCGATAATCCACTCACTTATTATGAGGCTACTTTATATAACAAGGTATCTCAGTTTAAAAAGTTCTGATTACTTAAAATACGGTTCCTGGCTAGTCTTTTTCAAATGTGTAGGTAGTAGTCCGGTAGTATAGAATTAGCACCCTTAGCTACAGATTGCCTAGCGGGTTACCGGGGCTGGGCTGGCTCGAAAAGCAGGAGTAGGAACTGAGTAGTTTTTAGTCAGTAAAACTCTGACACTATCGCCCGCATTACCCAAGGCTAAAGAAGACTTAGGATGATTTTCCTCCCTGAAAAAAAAGTAGAATTAGCATGGAATTGTTTCTAAGTATCTTAAATCGAACTGGAGCCTATGTATTCCACAGTGAAACTAACCACGAGTTAGTCTATCCAGAAAAGTAGTATGTGCGTGCGTGTGTGACGTCAAAACGGAAAAGAAAAAAAAGAGATATCACGATCCTAACTTCATGCGTTGTGATACAAATCTTGATCTATAAGATAAAATGGTTCGCATCACATTGTGTCCTGCGTGTTAGTTACTACTTGACATATCGTGACAAAGGAAAAAACTAATTCGAGTATCGTTTATTAGGCGCACCACACATGAAAACTATTGTGTATAAGTTGGACTATTTGTTTGTCCGGTCTAAAGGAGTTCAACATTTGAATAAGTAATAAGAATGTTAAAGATACTTATTTATTTTATTTTCTGCCATAATCGTCTCACTAGAGGGCAAAGGCCTCCCTACACTTCTTCCACCCTTCTCTGTGCAGAGCATTCTGCATCCAATCCTTATCATACATAGATGTCAAGTTCGTCCCACCATCTCCTTCTTGGGATGCCGTGATGACTCTTGACTGTAACAAAACATTTTTATTCAAATGCTCTAAAAAGCTAGAATGTTCCATTATATACCAGGTATAATAAACCTGGTCACTACCAGCCTCCAAAAAGTTTAAATTTTTACCTGGAGTTTACCAGGTTTATACTTGGTTTTTACCTAGTAATCTCTCTGAAGTACCTTGAAAACTGAGGTAATGAATAAACCTCTATAATATTTTACTTAACCCGAAGATAGAACTCGTAACTTTATAAGTATACTCAGCAGCTATACCAGAACTTCTTGATACAAGATCATAATGAACTTAATTAATACAAGGTAATTATTGTCCAATTAAATTAAGATCCGTTACCGCACTGTATTGGAAAAATGCGAGTGATTTTTAAAACGGTTCATATACAATGAAATGATAAATATTCATTGTGGTGGGCTTTTCCTATGAAGTACATGAGTTTTTTAGTATCAAGGATCAAGTTGCGGATGTTTAGAATTTGATTTTGATTTCGTAGGTGGGTACCTACTGTTGGAACTCGAATGAAAATTTAATATGCGAGTTAGTTGTAATATTCATTAGACATTAGACCTTAAGTTGGGTTGGTACTTAATTGTTACCCACATTTTATTAAAGAACTAAGTGTATCATATTAAGGAAAGCAATAAATTATTTGAATTTATTTTAGTCTTACAATCTGCCAAATAATCGAGCTTATACGATGATAGTAGTTACTCAGATTTAGTGTGGTGAATGTAGCATTTATTTAGGTTTGTTACTCAGAGACAAACATATTTTTCTCCAAATCTCAACATTTTCTATTGGAATTTGGTTTAGTTTTGTTTGTTTTATTGATTCAATAGAAATAAACTTTCCTGTTGTTACCATAATGGGTGTAAATGTCATGAATAGAATATTTTTCCTTTAACAAAATTGGATAACATTGAAAAAATGGTAAAAAACCTAGTTCAAACTTTCCTCGTTCTTTCGTTATTTTATTTATACTTAAACTCCTATTATCGCCATCGTCGTCATCATAAGCTTATAACTGTCCCATTGTTAAACAAAAAGTATCTTCTTATAGAGCTCGAGGCGGATTGGCAATTAAAAACCTATAATTTGAAATTATAAGTCTAGTTTTCTTCACAATGTTTATTTTAATCGTATGCCAATGATTTCTAAACGAAGAAGGTACCTACTTACATATAATTAAAAAGTAGATTAGATTTTCATCGAGACAAGACGTTAATCGTTTACCATCTAGAGATGTGTCTGCTCATTTGCTCCCATTTCATAACCAAAGAGCGCGTCACCTTCGGGTCACTACGGCAACCTTACTCCGATCCAACAACAAATGACAATATAGTGACTTTTCATAGTACAACAGAGACTCTGTCGCTCATTGATACTATCTCGATCGATCACAGTTTTGACGTAAGGGGTCGGCGCCAGTTTCTCAGAACAGAATTAGTTACGACTCAGAACTGATGTTCCGTGAATTTTGGTTGCAAGTTCGTACGCAAACAAGTTGTTTCGTCACTGATTACATGATAATTCGGACACGAAACTATAAAGTAGGTGGTGGCTGATTGTTGTTTATTTTTGGACTGTGTGCCGCAATGCATGTATATTATGTATAGTTAACCAGATTGTGGGGTAAACCCAGCTGCAAGGCTGCAATTATATTGAACGCGTAACTAGATTCCGGTAATTATTTTTTGACTGTTTGCGGTTTTAGTCAAAAAATAACTATTAAAGTTGTGTTTGCGAATTCACTTTTAATGGTAAACGAACAGACGGATCATCTGATTGTAAGCAATCGCCCTGTATCACCATTAGCGTTACAAGCGTGCGTTGCCAGCCTTTTGGGGGTTAGGAATTGAAGTGTTGTTGGGGGAATCGGGATTAGGAAGATTGGGAAAGGGGGTAATTGGGCCTCCGGTAAACTCACTCACACAACGAAATAGTACAACGCAAGCGTTTTCACGTCGGCTTTCTATGAGACCGTGGTATCACTCCGGTCGAGCCGGCCCATTTGTGCTGAAGCATGACTCTCCCACACTTAAAACAACTCTGTTTAGATTCTATAGATTCCTTTTAGAGAGAGTTCTGCCGAAGCAATCTCTGCAATTATTTGGAATAGATTTGGGAAAATTTTGTATTTTTTTTCCTTGTACCATCATAATTTTATCGAGCATATCCAACGTAAATTTTTATGAGGTCATATCGATGTCAGATTTTGTAACAGGTAAAATACAAAAGGAATATTACGTCATTACATGACATTACGTCAAAGACACGGTAATTTTTATTTATTTTTTTTTAATATTATATTAGTTACAAATGTATCTAGTACACCTAATTTAGACAGATCACCTCATCATCACGACTATAAGAGCCCACTGCTGAGCAAAGGCCTCTTCTTACACGGACAAGGTGTGAGCATTTATCACCACGCTTGCTCAAAGCGGGTTGGCCAAACTTATAATTAGATATTATAACCCCAGGGTTCCTCACGATATTTTCCTTCACCGTTTTTCAGAGGATATATAACTCGGGAAAAGTCACATTGGTACTTGTCGTTGGTTGGTTTGAACCCGCACCCTCATGCATGAGAAGCGAATGTCTTATACCTCCAGGCCACTACAATATTGATGTGTAAAAGTGTTATTTTATAATCTATTTACAGAAATAAATATCATTTATCATTTATTTATCATTAGATTTAGACAGATCAGCCCATACTAATCACCCCAATTTTAAGAAATAGGGGAAGAACATCACTGGTTACATATCGGATCTCCCACAGAACCCGATTATAAAAACATATTCTGAAAGTCATTGTAATCTGAATCACGAGAGGGATCTAAGAAAACCACAACTGTGTGAAGTCAATATTACGTCACGCATTAAGTTTCCGAAGCCCTTTCAAATTAATTTGACGTAAGTATGTTCAGTAAGTTTGTATGCCCAAGGTCACAGGAGCATGCTGGATTGCAGATCACTTCCAACCGGCTGATCTGGAAGACATTCAGAAGACCTATTTTTGCAGTCTTGTTGGTAATGTGATGATGATGATGACGATGCTAAGTTTCAAGTTAATGTAATATCGAATTTTGGTCACTTAAGTTATGACTTCTCGGAGCCGCAGAAGACCACACGGGTACTGGGATTCCGGCTTGAAGAGCAGGACTAGGAACAGGGTGGTTTTTAGTCAGTAAGAGTCTGACTCTACCTTTCGCCTCACTCAAGGCGAGAGAAGTTATTGGAAGATTTGATCCCCGCAAAAAGAAGATATGAGTTCTACATTATAAGGGTGATATTGGCCCTGCCTTATACAGGGTACCTATTATGCTATTGTCGTACATAGGGCAGGTAATTTGTGTAGTTCTGTATTACATAGATAATTTCTAAACCAGATCAGCACACAATAATGACTGACACGTAACTTTATCAGCTATTATCGACAGAAGTACATACGAGCCATGTTTGATCGTGGGACAATGGTGTCAATTATCTTGTCAACCAAGTAAACAATAGTAAACATCATCTATTGCTATCTTTTACTAACAGTATAAGTAGGAAAGAGAGAGCAGTTACATTATTATAGTCATAGTCTTCTTCATAAAAAGTAATAACAACACATACTCATCATGTCTTTATTCCAGAAAAGGTTAATTTTTCACAAAAATATGACTGTTTGGAAGTTTGATCGTCAATCACGCCGAAACTACTGATCGGGTTTTGATGAAATTTTGTACACAGACAGGGTATGAGCTACCTTGGCTGATAGCATACTTCTTATACCACGGGAACGCGAGCGAAGTCGCTGGCAGAAGCTAGTTTTTACTATTTATACAATTGACCAAAAATTTGTATGTTGTTGGTCTTTTGTCCATTCGACAGACAGAAGTTTTAGTATATAATTCAAAAACGCAGGTAAATAAAGTGAACAAATGGAAATGTATATTATTACTATGTTGCAAAACGTTTTGTAATTAAGTAATTCTTACTCTCTTTGCATGACACATGATTTCGAAGATTTGAAAGTGTATCATACATTGTTGTGAAATTAACGCTCATACTTTTTTTACTTTTAGGGGTAAACGCCCATTGTCACTTAGTATCTTTTGGGTAGACTTAAAACTGTTTTGGCAACATCAAAATTAGCTAATTACATTTTAAATTTCCATGGAACCAGGTAAACCGGTTAGTATAAAAATAAAGTAAAAAGGACCAAAATATCACATCGAGCGTTTTGACCTCTAATAATTCTCTGAGTTCTTAATAGATAATAGAGATTAGAAGGAAAACGTCAATATCTTTTATACTTAAGAAAAAAGCATTATAACATTTTTTGCTAAGTTAACCAGACCACCTATGTACATAACAAGTACTACACGAGCAGCATTTCATCGGAAAATGCGAAAAAAATCGCCGTTCGACCACAACGTTTCGAAGTAGAACAAAGTAGGTCGGCTAACTTCGTCGTCACTCGGACAGCTTCGTGCGTCCTCGGAGATCGGTGCTCGCGCACACAGCATCGAGACACCGCCCCGGTCGCAGTCGCGCTCGTGCTTTGTAAAAGTTTCTCTAAATAATTACGTCACGGGATGCAAGCTTCCTTTACACAAGCTCATTGCACCGATGTGGACTGATATTTGACGACGAATAAACGTTTATTTGAAAAACTTTTTCTACGTTATACATTTTTTTGTGGCCGTGTTGAACTGTTTGTACGAATAAACATGTTGTGGGAGACTGGTTTTATCGAGGAGTCAGATACAGTGAGTATTATTTTATCGAATTTTTTTTTTTAATAATATTATTTGAACTGCATGCAATGTAATTTATTAATGTTTTAAATTATGAAACCGTGCCCGTTTGCACGCAAACACTGGCTGGCACGTACGTACACTGTGTTTGTGTATGTGTGCGTAAACTTTCTAGTTTTCGCTCGACGCTTGAATGTATTTACATAAAACGTGAACAGTTTTTCATAATATAATCCACATGGAAGCATTTAAGGTGTATTTTAGCGTGTAAATATTCATCGTGCACGTCCCAGCTGTGACGAGATTAGGAATAGCTTTATTTAATGCAAATAAAATGCTCATTTTGACGTTATGCTGGGTGCGGACTAAAATGACGCTTCTGAGAAGTTGTTGCGTTTCGGAATGCTGTGGCATTTTAGGTACCATTGTTAGTATGGGGAAAAATATTTTGTATTGTATACAAAATGTGGTCACCTGAACATGTGTTGTAATTGTTATACAATTTGCGTACAAATATTTTTGTTTACACAACAAAGATAAAGTAATCTTTAATGATAAAAGCAATTAACCCATTCACACGATATCTCAAAGAAAATAATTAGCGTACCCATCGCAGGTTTTTACAACAACATTTTAGCCAAAAACCTAAAGCTTTTCTTAATACAAAAAAGGACTCTATAGTCATACAAATACCTTTTCTTATTGTGTGGATCGAGGCGTTATTTAATTTAATCATGAGTTCTTTTTTACCTGAGGAATATCACGTCATCGCAATGAAGTCAATACATACCACATAAGTACATAAACACACAGAAGTCTTACATCAATACTATTTATATACCAATACATTTTCTAATGAAAATGTAAGGAAATACTTATTAGAATGCCCTTCGTAATTACATAAACAAATTTGCAAAGAGGCACCCATTTTTTCTTAGAAGAAAATTTGTATAAGTATTTAGTTGTCTTCTTGTATATAATCTATATAAGATTACTACCAACCAATTTCTCATACACGAGGGTTCGAAACCTACCGACGGAAAGTACCAATGTAACTTTTTCTGAGCTATATGTATGTATTTTCTAAGATTACTAGCGGACCCGACAGACGTTGTCCTGTCTACACGTCTTTAATTTGAAAATTTTAAACTTTTTTTAAAAAGCTAAAACATTCTGGACCATATTGATGAAAATTATTATTCAAATGTGACAATATCTAACGTCATTAATATTTGACACTGCGATGATAGCGCCGTCTGTCGGATCCTATGTAAAACATTCCAAAATCAACAACTACTAATAAATTAAAAATTAATTAAAAAATCATTGTCCAGCGGACAAAATTGTGAATCTAAACCATTCTCAAATCCCCTTGAGAATTTTATCATACACAAAAAAAATCATCAAAATCGGTCCAGTCGTTTGAGAAGTTCAGTGACATACACACTTACAGAAGAATTATATATATAAAGATTTAGACGCCACTGACAAACGGTCGAGAAAAACGACCGAATTATATGTTTGAAATCGCCAATTGAGTAAGCGTGGTGATTAATGCTCAAACCTTCTCCATGTGAGAAGTGGCCTTTGGTCAGCAGTGGCCACTTAATGGGTGTTAATGATGATGATTAATAAAAACTTTAGAGTAAAAGGACCAAAGCATAGTATACAAGTATCTATTAGGTTTCTACTCCTTCATAAGTAATCCTTCGTAAACTACTAGTTCTACTATCTAGCCCACATAAGGCAATAACCTAAGGGTTTATAGAGGCTCCAGCTCGAAAAGTAGGGATAGGAATTTTAGTCAGTAAGAGTCTGACACTCACCTCGCCCAAGGGGGAAGAAGTCAATGGATGATTTTCCCTCTAAAAAAGTTATTCATATTCCATCCACAAATATTGCTGTAATCCAATTATTTGGTCTATATCTTTATACTTGCTTTTAATCTCTAGATAGAGTAAATCCAGTTAATCTACCATAGAATCATAAATGAATAAAATAAAATGATGAAATACTATTCACACTTTAAGAAATTCACTACGCAGTAACAAAAATTAAAAAGCTATGTCTATCTAAAATGAGTAAAAAGGACAGAGCGATATGAATCTAGTATGCAACAAAGAGATAGAAGATATCAAACTTGTTCAACATCAAAGTTTATTGACTAATATCAAGTTATCGGAATTAAGGAGATTAGATCAAATAATCGGTTAATTAGTATTCAGAGGCCCTTGATCGACATTGATAATAAAAATGTAAATTGATGTCATTGATAATATAATTATAATATCTTAGTCTTAAGGCATGAGGTTCGAATCCCAGATAAAACACCTGAAACGTGGTGACGTGGAGTTAAAAAAGTTAAAATCCTTTTTTGAATCTTGTGTCAGTAGCAAAAATGTCGCCGAACAAGAAGAAAAAACACCGCATCAAAATCGGTTCAGCCAAACGCGAGATAATCGCGCACAAACATACATACATACATGTCAAACTGAGAACTCTTCTTTGGAGTCGGTTAAAATTACATTTTTAGAAGCCTAAGTAACGGGTTTAATCTACCGATAGATTTTTATACTGGTCATTAGAAACATGAAGTTTAAAAAATATTATTTGTTTAGAAAAAGTCTTTGCTTACTTATAGAAAGAAAATTAACGAAGACTTGTATGAGTTTATTGATACGAAATTACAGGATTTTGAACTTTAAATCAAGATATATAAAGTCTACAGCTTAGTAACACGTTAAATAATGTTTATATTAAATTCAGAACCAGTATGACAAGTTTTAGTCCTTACCTGACTTGATTTTAATCTTACAAAGGATTTTAGTTTCCTTAAACCGCGTTTATTTTAAAGGATTTGAAGGCTTTGCATTTTGATCTTGAAAAAGCATTAAAACTCTGCAAAGGATTTTATCTTTAATTCAGTTTGGACGTGTTTGTGATGGGAGGTTATAGTTATGGGCATTGTGGATCTTTTTGACCATTGTAAATGATAAAATGGTACTGCACGGTTGGTACGGTGCCTGGGCAACCGGCTACCGAGCAACGTATAGCGCACGGAGCAAATGCGGGAATCGAACCCTGACTATGTTATCCGTGAGGCAAAGAGCATATATTTTACTTGTGTGTTTGCAAGAGTGGTGATTACACAGCTGAAACCTAGTGCGAGGCAAAGAGCATAATTATACATTTACCCGTGTGAGAAAAGGCAGTGCCTTTTCTCACACGGAGGTTGTGAAAAGTATCAGCAATAGCCATTTATAGGCTGTTGATATGTGATATGAGAAAAATATCTTTTATTGCTTTATCTACAGCAAAATACTTTGTTCTTTTGATCATACATTTACGGCCATTTTGTCACTTAATTAAATTGTATTTAAAAGTTCTTGAACTTGCACAATGGGTAGCATAAAACTGAAAAAAGTAGACAGTGCAGTGACTAAATAGAAAGACGACAATAAAGTGTAATTGAAGAGTTATATATCTAGCAAAAGACGTAAACAATCTGATGATTCATTCACGATCAATCTGAATTCGGAGCGCGTTCGGTGCTCTGATTGGTTGGTTCATTCGAGCCGGCCAATCAGAGCGCCGAACACGCTCTCTTTTCGTTTTCGTTCAACGTAAACTCATACTAATGGTACAGATATTTAGAGGACAAAAAGAAGGTACTCAAGACAAAGGCGGAGCTATTATAGTAACAAAAGACTATCAAATAATGAGAGTATGACTAATGATTTAGTACCTACTACAAAATATGGATTAAGTACCTCCATACATAGATTAATATGATAACAACCGCGGTATGTTTGAATGTAGGTATGTCTGTCTAAAAATCATGTGATATCTGAATGAAAATCTTTGATAAAATTCATTAATCAAAGTCCGAGAAATTTCTGAATGATGATTTCATCATTGATTGAAATAAAGGTTTCAATAATGCATATCGAAATATTGGAATGCAAATTTTGTTAAGGGATTTACTTTAGATTACTGTCTTTGACTATTTTTGTTCACCCATTTTTTTAGTTTGATTTCTTTAGTGCTTTCTTCTCTGGCTCTAAAGAAATACTATTTCAATAGATTCTTTGAATTTTCAGTTAAAGTGCAGTACTTAATAAAACTGCGCAACAAAAACATTATCGTTTAGCAAATAGGTCGCATATGATGATGCAACGTCACGCCTTTTATCCTCGAAAGGGTAGGCAGAGTTGCAATTTACGGCACGTAAATAGGCGCGTAGGTTGCATTTCTAATACCAATTGCATAACACAAATGCAACGTTACTTTAGTCTGACTCTGAAAAATAAGAGTTTTGATAATCAAAGAGTCAAGTCAAAACAATACGCATTTTCATTAAAAGAAAATTAAAATAATGACCACACCCAAACAGTACTGCCTTTATTTAATACCTAGAACAAATCAGTTTATAACCCGTCGCGCGACGGCACGGGGCCTCATTGTCACAGTACAGTAAAAAAAGCATGCAAAAAGAATACACGTGTCAAGTCGATGTTGTTAAGTAACTCGATAGAAGAGCTTCAATGCTTCTAACTATTAAAATGTAATCTGCAGTTATGGGCGATAAAAGTTCACATCTTCAAAGATTGCAACCGAATCATTAGCTAAATTAGTACGTGTTAAGTATTTTTTTATTCTTTGACGCGTATTGAAAGACCGTTGGCGGTATAGTGTTACTGAACATTATGACTTGGGCTAGGTGCTCATGTCAGTTAGTTTTAAATTACAAAATTCATTAGTTAATTAAACGGTTGTAAGCACGCTTTATGATAGGATATACATTATCAAAATCTTCAGTAATTGTATGTTTTTTAGAATAATACCCCGCTTATAGCAGACAGAGAATGGATTGCAGGACTTTCTGTCAAACATAACACATTAAAATTACGATCTGCAACCAACCTCTCGAACGAGAAAGTTATTGCAAACCCTCTAAAGCAGAGGAGAGTAAAAGAGACGAGACTTTGAACTCAGCAGTGGATAGAGATGGGCGATTATTCGAATAAATACTCAAAGTGGTATACGAAAAATCACCATCATCTTTAGTAGTGGACTGTCACGGGCTAATAAATGATGGTAAAATGAGAATAAAGTCAAACATCATTACAGGCATGAGGCACAACACGTGACACGGTCACAACTACTTTCCAACTATACTTAACCCTATACAAGCACAATGTCTCTAGTTTTACAACGACCTTAACCAGCTTAAAGTCCAAATTTGACGGCCATTGTCAGCACGAGTGATCTCAGATCATGTTTTGGGCGAAGTCGGAAGTATAAGTGAATGATCTTATCGTAGTGCGTTGTAGTATGAGTATGTAGTAGCAATGACTTATTATAATTGCGTTATACATAATACATATATTAGTTATATGATCTGTTGTACCTTGTTCATTGATTAAATGAAGGTGAGAATATTGCCTTCATTTTTGTGAATCATTCAGTTATGTTGGTATATGTGGACGTTTTATTTTGTTTTTAAAAGGAAAATGAATGAGATGTAGGTATCTGTTATGACGTTAGTATCTATATGATTACGTAAACAAGAAGATTTTTAGGTATGCATAATGTATCTGCTCTATAACTATTAGGAAGGAAATATATTAGATTTTTGAACAAAAAGTTATTAATTCGTTTTAAAAAGCTTAAAATTGCAACTACATTTATAGTTCGCAGATAGATAGAAATGATACAAATTCAACTAAACTAATTAATGTAATTACATTCCATACAAGACAAATAAAACATGTAAATCCCAAGGACTATAGGCATATCAATAACTAATTAGCGAGATTGATGTAAACACTATTAACACGTAATTTTGTTTACTACACAACTTTGATAAAGAGGTCGGACTGACAGACAGATATATTAATATATTTATCATCTTACTATGCATACTCTTCCTAGTATCATGACGGATATTTTTTTTAACTTGTTAACAAATGTCGGAACTGTTTTGTTTGTAAGAAATCTTGATTATGAATAATGGAATGCACGATTGTCGGTCTAAAGTGTACATACGTGAGCGGCAGAAGGGTTGATTTTTATGCAGTATATTTTTTTATATTGTACTTTATTTTAATTGTGGATGTTAATAAAACATGAAGCCAATTTGATGGGCAAAATGTTGCGTATGAATATGAGCTCCTGGCGTGGTTCGAAACTAGTCCAGTTCGTCGTCATACAGTTACGTGGATTAAGCTAAAAACCATAATAATTAATTTGATGGGTATAATGGATAGGAGAGGCCTATGTCCAGCAGTGGACGAGATCAGGCTGATGATGATCATGTACTATGAATGCCTGACTAATAAAAAATATAATAGAAATACAAGTGCCTTTTAGATTAGTATCGTTTGTGCTTCTTGCGCAACTACGAGTATCTCAATGTTTTAGAAAAAAATGTGGTCTAAACATAAGAAGAAAAAAACCAGTCATAATAAAATTCGTCTACGAACACAAACTTGCTTTTAATCTGTCAGTAAAATCATTTACCCGTACAAAATAGATTAACATAATAAGTAAAATGTCTGCACAACACATTCTTGCAGCTTGTTTGGCCAGATTATACCAAGCTTTGATCTTTAAGAACTCGGAAGCATTCCCTGTGAAGGTCGATTGTGGCGCAATTTTAAAAGAAAATTACAAGCCACACTACCAACGTAAATTGCACTCTAATCGTCTAGATATACAGCACAATTCACATCACGAACCAACTGTTTATTTTTTACATATTTCATTAAATTGTACCAGTTTTCAACTCAGGTGCAAGTCTGGTTTCTTATGTTAGTCATGTTTTATTTTAAACTTTATTGCGTTTGGAAGAAGATAAAGAATTGAGTGTAGTTAGCTAGTAGGTACACTTGTTGAAAGTATAATTGGTGAACTAGGTACTTTTTAAAGTACTTTTTGACCTTAAATTTTGTCGGGACTATAATTTAATATTCATTATGTGAATAATTATTGTTGTTATTGCAATTATTTTCATTGAACGAATTATATTGATGATAATGAATTACTATCAATGACTTTTTAATACGGGTACATCTTACTGATATTATAAATGTAAATGTTTGTGAGTTTATGTGTTTTTGTGTATGTTTGTAACTCAATCACATCAAAACGGCTGAAGGGATCGGGATGGAATTTGGAACAGGGGTAGATTATGGTCTGGAATAACGCATAGAATACTTTTTATCCCACGTGAAAGCGGGCGAAGTCGCTGGCAGAAGCTAGTTAATAATAATCCCATTCTTTAGATATTTGTCAAGTTTGACAAAACAAATGGAATTTATGTAGCCCTTGAGGCTTTTTATGCCAACAAATGTTTGTTTAGGAATTTTCTTTGACTTAAAATATATTCATATAATTATACGATAACTTATATTATTAACTAAAGTTATACATATATTTTGAGTAAAAAATAAGTAGCTCATATACAGCGTCACGTGCCTCCCTATCGCAATATTTATTCGTTTCTTATATTTAAGTATATTTTATTTATATGAACAGAGATAAAAACAAGTGGAACTAATTTGACAGAGGCCTAAAGATATTAAAATAGAATAGTTTATTGTTATTTGTACTCTTTGACCGATTATATACGGTCTAAATTTGGACCACGCTTTGTTATTCGTAGCCACAGTATTGTTAGGCCGGTATATTAAATTGATGTTTTTATTTCTTAAAATAAAAATAATAAGTGATTGTATCACCACCTTCATATAAGTGCCCGATAAACTTATGTGACAGATAGTTCATACAAATTACGTTCTTAATTCAAAGTTATCTGATACTTAGCGGCTATCCAGATATTGTGAATACCCGCGCCTCAAAGAGCCATCAGACCACCACAGATTGGGCCCAGTAAGGGCTGATGCCTGATCCGGAGCTGCGGACTACCTAGCGGGTTTGCCGAGGCTCCGGCTCGAAAAGCAGGAGAAGGAACGGGGTGGTTTTTAGTCTGTAAGAGTCTGACACTCCCTCTCGCCTCGCCCAAGGCGGGAGAAGACAGTGAATGATATCCCCCCTCAAAAAAAAAAAAAAAAAGATATTGTGAATAAGCCCTAAAAGAACTATAATTTCATATTAGTTAGAGGTTTGAATGTGTTTTGGTGATGCGTTATCAGTTATTGGTAACTGTTTATATTGACTTGACCTATAACTATGTTTAAATTGGGTCTTTGTAAAGAAGTTCCAAGAATTCAATAAATATTATTGCTGAATATAAAGAAATCACTGTTTTTATAATAACTATCATGAGATATTAGTAAATTAACTAGATTCACGGAGCCTACGCTGCGCACGGTGCTTATAATCCCCAGAGTTAGGAATCCCTCTGTAACTCGAAATTAGTAGAGCATTCTTCATTAATTTATGTGAGTAAACTCTGATTTTTAGTTAAATCAGTAGTATAACTAGTCTAAAATTGTGGAATATAGCAATAAGATAACACAAATAATAAAAAGTGGGTGTACATTGTACAGTGGCATTACGTGCCATACAAGTACTCCTCTGTCTACCCCTTTTGGGAAAAAGGCGTGCTGTTACAAAACACCCCACTTATCACACATCAAACAACTAAGTCACATTCAAGAAAATTCTGGAAAACTTTCGAATTTTCCACGCACACACGCACACACATACACACACAGGTACACACTCACACATACAACGACCGTAATTAACCCTTGAATGATGAGAGGTGATTTAGATGTTTGGAAAACCATGAACATTGTATGGACATACCAGTCCACATAGGCTAAGGCAGTTCCATACTTTCTTCAAAGAATTATATCTATAGGAAAGATTGTATGTGTTTTTTTTTTAGTTTACTGTATTTTGTGACGTTGTAATGCAGCTGTATTTGCTAGTTTACTGTATTTTGTAACGTTTTAATGCAGCTGTATTTGGTGCAACGTTTTCTTGAATGAAGTTGAGTTTTTAAAATGTATTATTTTAGTAAAAGAAATGTGTTAGGGGAATCTGGATCTCAATATTTAAGTATTGGACATAAAATTATGTGTTTGTCCTTTTTATTAGGTACTTGAAAGTGTAACTGGAAAGTTTTTCATGATTTTTTTGTATTCATTAATAGCAGTCAACATTAAACTAATTCAAAAAAACTATTATAGAATATATTTTCTGTTTATATTTACAGCTGTCTTGAATTATTAAAATTAAAAAATTAATCGATACAACAAAAAAGTAATAAATAAACATTTTTTGCTATAATACTCGTAGACAAAAAAAAACTATGATCAAAAACCAGTTAAAACCAGATTTCCACACCTTATATACAAACTAAGAAAAAAAAGATACAACATTTATGTACCACACCGAATTTTGAATTTTATGACATATGACTAATAACTTAAAATGCATAACGTATGAATAATACTTTACAAACGTGCTTCTTTTAAAAATGACATAAACAAAGTATTTTGTAACTTAACATAATTGAACAAAAGGTACAATGTCCTCTAAAATAGACAATTTTAGTATACATTGCTATAGTTGAAGAATGGAAGTTCCATATTTGAATTGCGATTTTCACTTCTGCCAATTTTAGGTCGAGGGCACATTTGTGACGTCACTTTAGTTGACCATGCTTCACGTGTATCGAAATTTAAATAAAAGAAAATATTTTCTCATTCATTTCACGGGTTAATTGCCTTAGTTTTTGTTCTGTGTTCCGATTTTAGGTGATCGAAATTTTTTGCTCCAAATTGCGTGTTTTCGACAAAAAATGCTCGATTTTTTTACTTCTTATTACGTAGTCTAAAAACTGAATGAACGACTCGCCTAGTTGCTTCAATGAAGTTTTGCAATAAACATTCATTTCAAGCACGGAATTTCCAACATTATGTAAATGTTTAGCTACTGCATATTGCATCTTATTGCTACACAATACGGTTGATATTACAAATAGTGTTGTCTAGTTGGCTCACTTTAAATCCGTTTCGAACCCCAGTTTTCGCGGTAATTAATTTTAGAAATGATCATACTCGTTGTGATAATAATCTACTATAAAGTATCAATCATGATTATTTATTATCTTATCACACTTTTGCATTAAGGAAAAATTACATTAAATCGTTTTAATACTTAGGTAATTAGGTATATTTTTCTTTGAACAAAAAAAAACGATAGCTATTGATATTTTATTAAGAAGAGATAGTGAACGTGAAAAATATGTACCAATACATATTATAATAAAATTAAGTTTCGTCTGTTTGTCCAATAGTACTTATTTTTATGGAAATAAATGTTTAATAGTATTTTCAAGAAAATTATATTTTTTCTTAAAAGTAATGAAGCATAAATTATGCCAAGTTTCAATGGACACAAAAAACACACACAACTTTGCTTACTATAGAGACCTAAAAAAATCTAATGCGTAGTTTATAAATAAAATTGCATACTATTATTCTCAGTTACATGTCTTGCAAGAAACTAGGAAGTGCCTTTAGCGACTCTTGCGCAACACACGCGCGTAAGTGTGTACTGTTGTTATTTTAATCCTAGATCATTGAATCGATAACCTAGTAGCACTAGAATATTCTAATAAGTAGGGAAGTAAGCTCGTAAATGTATGTTTAAATCCTACTTAACATTTAAATGCAAAAGTTTGTATATTTGTTACGTCCTTCACGTCAAAATGGCTGAAAGAATCGGGATGAAATTTAGAACAGAGGTAGATTATCGTATCTGTGAGAAGCTAGTAAATAAATTGTAATCAACATTGGAAGACAGGATAGGATGTTGACATGTTTTATTGGCATGTACCTATTAGCTTAAAATGTGTTTTTGTGATAAATTATTCATCAACATCTTTATAGGCTATAATAGGAGACCGTGTCTTACAATGTCGCGATGGCTGATCGCAGTTTCTTCTGAATAATTAAGTATCCTCCACATCCATGCTTCTGTTTGAAACATTTAACCTATTTTTTTTATGACAATCAACAAGCCTTTGCCAGCCTTAAAAAACTAGGTTAAAATACACAATGTGGTGCAATAATAACAAAGTAGAAGAAGTATCTTGAACTATTTTAAAGTATGCAGTCTTTAAACAATTTTTAAAAACATCGACCCATTAATAATGGATGCAGTTGTATAAGCGATTACTCTATAAGTAAAAAAAAAACAAGTTTCATTAAAAAAGGAAAAAAAATAACTCAGAAACGTGTTAAAACGAAACTAGCTATTTAATATTGTAAGTCTATTTCCTAAAAATCTATTAAGTTATTTATATAATGACTTCGCCATATTTTCCACGAATGGTTCGCGTCTCGACAGATCAGTGAGTCGAATCACGGGCTCTGAATCATCGTGGTTGCGAAAGTTTAGAAGGAGGAAAATGAAAGAAGGCATTGTTGCCAAACGCATATTTTGGCGAAGGCTGTTGAGAAATGTGGTGACTCAAAGAGATAATTAGTTTGGACTATGGAAACCTTTTGCTCAATGATTTTCATAGCTTCGGCCTTAAACTACTTACGAAGTAATTATTATTTGTTGAAATCAATTGGCATATGACACTAATTTTCTTTTTATCTGATTAGGACATTTTAACAAATTATTTAACAATAGCTTCTGCAAACAGCTTCGCCTGCGTTCCCGTGATTTTTATTAAATTCAGATATTGGTTCAATTAGTAACTTAAGTACTATGTATCATGCGTGACGCTTTCCGAGCCTCAAAGTGCCATAAGACCACACAGATAGGGTTTGGTGCATTTTATTCAGTACGAGTCTGACACTATCATACATTACTGCTTTATTGTAGAGTTGCAACACTTCATTAGAATAACATTATTTGACACCTTCTTTTAGTATATAAGAACGTATTTCTAACGTATATACGTAGTATTGCTATTTATATTAAGCAGGTACATGCGAACTTAACACGTTTCTACAAAGAGGTGTTAGAAAAAACATGAAACAATTGATTTTGGTCCAATTAGCACTCTTGCTTTATTCGGGACAATCGAGTGATAATTTTATATCCACGGAAAATTACAGTGACCTCATGACCGCTTTTAATATTGGTATGTTTGGTCTATGAAATATTTCTTATTATTATAGCAATAAGCTTAACATAGTACATATTTGAAGTAACCGATTGAAAGTGTTTTTATTACAAGCCATTTCCGAAGAAAAGTCGGAGAGCAATTAGCAATATGTTTTAACTAGCATATACAATTTCTAGTTAAAACATAATTGCTCAAGCTTATAAAGTACTCGTAGAATATAAATTATTTAGCCATTCAATCACAAAAGCACAGTACAACAAAACGTGCACAATAAATTGTCGCCCTACGAACAAAACAAAGGGAATCGTGGCCAAATCGAATTTATCGTTACGAATAATCGAGTGGGCGGCGAGTACCAATTTTATGTATCGAGTGCGTATGCACAGCCCAATCGCAGCGGTGAAAGGGAAACTAGTTGGCGTCACAGGCTGTATAGTGTTACGTTTGTATACGACCTTGTTATAGTACATGTAATTATTACGCATAATTGTAGCCACTGCTTTTGCGACTCAATAAAGGACTCGAACAAAGAGTTAATTAATTTCGGCTTATTAATTCTATTTAATAGCCATACAAAAGACTTTAATGTATTTAGTTTAAAGGACATTTAAAGGTTAACTTTGACTACGTAACTTGGGAAATATTTTTAGAGCTGCGCACTTTACTCACTTGGCACACTAACGCCATCTAGTAGTGTTTGCTTGAACTGTTATGTGGTTTAAGCTTTTGAGGTTATTATTTTTTGTTTGACATTATAATTTAATTACGTTGTAGGTACAAGTAAATGTAGGTTTGCACGAGTAAGTGCTTAACAATGAAGTAGTTGTTGCTTTAAAATGTGTACCTACTACCTACAAAATAAAAACACATTGGTTAAACAGTTTGACGCACGTGATACGAAATCAAATGAAACTACCTACTTATACAGTTTTTGTTTTATTTTTGATAATTCGACCATACAATCATCATACGATGTTGGTACCTCGAGTTTAGAAGAATAGAGAATTTATATGACAGTCTAATTATAGCGATTAGTAAAACAAACTGAAATATTTATTCTAGGCAAAGATTAACTAATTAAGAAATAAAAATATATGTAAAATACCTTGAACAAAAAAAAAACAAAATTTAAAGAGAAATTAATACCTATACGAGAATATTTGTATAATATTAATGACAAGACAAAGCCTTAACGAAACAAAATCCTCTACAGAGAAACTTAAAACCCGCCATTTTATATTTTTTATATTATTAGAAAAAAAAACCAGTTGTCTACAATTTTATTGTCCACTAAATCCTTTTAAACTAAACACAAACCTACTTGGCAACAGACAAAACATATGCAATAATCGTAAGATCGAATCGGCCATTTTGAAACGGCAGGGAAAACCAGAGACCTTGACAACCGGTTCCTCTCACCGGCGCAGGCGCACGACGCCGTACAAACATTATCTTAATACTATATATATACTGTGTATATATGTTGATGGTTATATATTATATTTCAGTTGTATATTATTATGTTGTATACAGTTTTCGATGGGTTCTCGTTTTCTTTATAGGTTAGGTTGTTTTCATGGAAGTGTGATAAATGAAAGTACTTAATAATTCTTGGAAGGAAAAGGTGGAATTATATATAATATACTTATGTAATATGTAACTGTTTATCTACGGTTTATAGTGAACCGTATATAATATTTTTATTAGTTTTTTCACTTTGATGACGATTTTCGATCAATAAAAATCTATTTCTAAACTAATTTTTATACTTTTTTACAATAAAGCCATTTTTTTTAAATCAATTAGGAACTATTACATTTAAAAATAATAAAGAAAAGTCGTGACCATTCCATTGAAAGCTGGTTAACTGAAATAACACTAATCAATGTTACATAAGCTCACTTAGCTCAAACAAGTGCAAAGTGAAGCTACCTTCATACCAAACACTTGAACATGACTCTCAGAAACAAATTAAAACAACTTTTATTTTTACTCACACAGGTAACTAGAATGTGTGAGCAAAAGTGAATGGTCTTAAATATCTCTATTTATTTATTTTTGTTAATATAATTGTCGTTTTGTCAAACTAAGTTTTTAAGGAGTCACAATATGACAATCACTATTACTATGTAATATTATATCATGATATTCAACTAATCATGACTTGATAAAAAACTATCCGAATATTTTTTATTCAAATCAGAATAAAAAATTGTGACTATAGAACATTTTTAATGTTTCACTAATTACCTCTCTAATGCATTTACTTCTTTCACAATATTAATCTAATTCAACTCAACTCTAGTTAAATGCAATTGAAACTTTATTCACTTTCAATATTCGTGCTATTTCTGACAATATTTTAGAAACAATATTGGCACTCCCTAAAATTCAATATCAATTCACCCAAACCGGAGATTCACTAGCCTCAATTTAAAAAAAAAAACTGCATAAAATTAAACGTTTAGGTAAGTATTACCTGTCAGACAATACATTTGTCACATGATCAGATAGCACCTGTCATATTGATATTAATCGATTTATCTACACTTTAATACTTATTTTAAAAGCCGGAGATTTTGTTTTATTTGATGGCGATAATAATTATATAGGATTGGCAACGAATCCGGTAATTTCTTTTACATACAATCATGCTTGAAGAGAGTGATGATTGAAGATTAAAGAAAAGAGGTAGGTACAGGAAAGATAAAGAAAGGTACAGTTAATCCGCATTGAGCAAGAGTGGTGATTAATGCTCAAACCTTCTCTGTGCGAGGAGAGACCTTTGGTCAGCAGTGGCCACTTATAGGCTGTTGATGATGATGAAGATGATGATGACAGGAAAGGTACCATTCAGTGTTCTGTGATCCATAAATCAAAATCTTTGAGTTTTCTTCGTAAGATGAAAACATTTATCATCTTCTTAATTTTTGGAACATCTAGTGTAAGATTTAAGTGTATTCTACCTAATTTCTGGCAATATAACATAATAACATTTTAAAACAAAGAAATAAATATATCTCATTTGTAAAGATTTGTACATTAGGAAAATAAAATCAGAGCTTAATACTCAATTTTAATCAAAGAGGTAGGTACCTATATAGAGGTGATTAACAACGAAAAGAAGGTATCCAAATAGGTATAACGATGAAATCATTGTCTTTATGTGTTTTTATTTTATATCTATATAGTATAGATAATATATGAAGATAGATGTAGCTAAGGGGTGTGTACGTGACCTATCGCAGTTATCGCATCAATGCAAACAATCTCAGACAAATAGATGACGTTATCTACAAAATTCACACCTAATTGTGTCAATAGAATCGAACAGACTTCAAGAGAACGGATTTTTTATGGATCTTGTGTGAATGAATTTGAAAAATATGTTGGTATAAAGGAACTGGGATTTTTAGAAAAAAATGGAAAATATGTTATACTAGAGTGAAAAAAAAAGAAAGTCAAAGTAAAAATTATTTATTTCAAATAGACCGGGAAGGCACTTTTGAACGTCAAAGCTAATATTACAAAAAAAAAAAACACAATATATGTCTGTTTGTCAGTCCTCTAGTGAGTATTTGGTCCGATAAGTATAGGTTATCCTAGATCTATAATTTGTAGAAGTTTCAAAGGTTAATACTAAAAAACAATAACTCATACCTAATACAGCAACATTCAAAATTCAAAGAAATTATCTACGAAGAAACAAAATGACACTCGAAAGTCATATTTCAAGAAATTGACGTGAACAAAAGCGTATCGTTCGTTGCTCACTTAAATATATGATTGAAACACACATCATATCTACGTCTTCTGATTGTACGGGGGTTTTACAAAAGGTGTTTATCAATCTGTTATTCAGCCAGTAAGTAGATAATCTTATCATAATCTTATCATGAATACGTGGTTTTAATTCATAGATATTTTCCATTTGTTTTCAAGTGTGAGGCTAGTTACTTGATGAATAAGTACTAAGACTCATCAGCACTATCAAATGCCCTCAACATATTATCTATACTTCGACATACCCGATTCCCCAACAACTAAATTTATAACCTCCATGGGCGGCGTGTTTCGGGTGTCCATGGGCGGTGACGATTGCTTACCATCAGGTGATCCGTCTGCTTGTTTACTATACAGTAAATTAGTACCGGGATTACCCAATAACTGTAATAATTACTGACGCAGTTACTATTTGAGATAAAAATGCAAATCATTAAAAACATTAATTAGTATTCACATTACACCCTTTATTCTTAATCTATTTTTGAACCCATAATTGTTATAGTCCATTCATAAATCTAATAGTTATATTAAAAAACGATTAGGAATCTTACGTTACGTGAGTTAAATCATGAGTGTAATTAATTTGGGTTTAAAATATTTATTTGTAATATCTCATTGATGTCAATGAAAAATGGTTTATCTTACTCTCTACATGTTCGGGATTTTGACTTTAGAGAAAAAAAGAAATAGGTAATATTTTATTTTATTTTTTTAAATATGAACCATCTCAGTACTGCACATCAGTATCTATATAGAGTTGATAGTCCAAACAAAACCATAAATTTTTAATGGGTTATTTTCGAACACTGTAATTAATTTTTCCACTAGCATTAATGTACGATAGATACGTGAGAAACAACACGTTTTCTCTCAATAATAATTAGTTAAAGATTAACGAATAACCATTAGGGATTTCTTAATACCAGCATCTAAAGTATTAAAATAATTAATGTCAATTCTTGATGAGATTACATTTTCCCCAATATGCTATAACTTATAACGTTAGTTATTTAATAAATATAAATAAGTTTTACAATGAATTTCCATTGCTATGTGTAATGAAAATAGTGCTATAATATTTTATGACATAACATTTATTATGACTTGACCTCTTAACCAAAATTACACACATAAATAAATATTGCATTTGCACCTGCCACATATAAAGTTGGGAGTTCAATAACTTGGAAATGCGACTCTAAAGATAAGTTTTATATTTTGAGAATTCTCTGTATGTAGATAGTATCTGAAAGTATAGTTGTTATCAGCCTAAATGTGTGCAACGCTGAACAAAGGCCTCACCTATTGAGCTATAATGTTTCTGTTTGGCAATCGGCTTGAGGTTAGTAGCTGCCCGCTGTTCATCTTTTGGGTCTATTTTGGGTCTTTGGTTTGGTTATATGCTTAGATAACCTTTAATAGACGAAATGTTCATTATACTTGTGTTTAAATAGGTACTTGATGAATAAAATCAATCAAATAGATCTATTTATTCAGACCACCTAGCAGTATTTCCAATCTTACATTATTTTTAAATCAATTTACGACATAACTATAAAGCTATAATGTTTAAAACTTATTACATAGGTAGGTTAATATGCAGGCGTATACTTCGGATGAAATTGTCAATAGCATCCGTCTCCAATAGTGCATTAAAACCCACAGTTCGTGCAGTTGATAATGAGCTCACGACATATTCCTCAGCCATGCGGATCCTAGAACTGAGACGGGAAAACTAAATACGGTCAAGGTAATAATGGGATAGGATATTGAAGACTCTTGTCTATTTAAATATTTATTTACTTAATTCTTCTTGTGGGTGATGTATCATGGTGTAATTAGTATCATAAAACCTAACAGAGCAATTGCATATTAGAGAAATATCTGGTAGCAACTCTCTTTGAACTCTCTTTGAACCTTCTAGGACTATATTTCACTAAGACACTATGGTTACCAAAACAGTGTATACTGCACTATAGGGAGATACTCACCTGCAGTCCGGCCTCCAGTGCTATCTCCTTGAAGTTCATTTTGATACTCTTAAACTATGATGTGGATGTTGGTAGATCACGAACTCCATGAGTGCGCGACAAGTGGCACCGACATGGTGTGTTAAAATTCATTTCTTACACAATGGAGTTAAACGATTAAGTCCGAACAAATTGTATGTTTATTTGTCTTTACCTTAAAACCCGTCCCTAAACTATGTTAGCTAACTGTTGTATGTAAATGAGATAAACTATTTATATAGACATTTACACAAGCAGTTTTCAATTGTCAAGCTAAACATTTTAACGATGTATTTAAAAACCATTGATTTTTTTTTAAAGTATTAAGATTGCGCACTGATTACTTCTGTACATACTAGATTGCTTATGGGCCACCCGACGAGTTTTGGTCAAATGATAACCGATTAAATATAGGAAAGAAATTAATCATACAAATCAAACCCGGGATCTACATTTTAGTAATCGTTAACTAACAAATTAATACAGATTAAATAATAAGTAATATCTACATATACGCGGATATTTTTAAAAATAATTTATCTTTGTTATCTATTAGAAAATTGTTATCCCATCCAGGATCCAGATAATTGATAATGATCTCATTATGTCATATACTCATCACATCATTGGTAAAAAATAGACTATTTTTTTATTATTGACAGACTAAGCATTAAATTAATTATGATAATTTCATTTCGCTATCAGATAAGTGTGAAATCTATTGTTACGTGGTTAAAGCATGATATGGTTCGATTGCCTTTAAAATTGAATAATGATATGAAATATTGTATTTTTTTACAGTAAAACATTGTATAAATATATGATAACTTGTATTGCTGTTCATATAGAAATAGTTTTTTTTTTTCACAATAACATTTGAAATTTTTATTACCTACTTAAAACAATATACATTTAATGTTTCATATTATATTTTTCCTTAAATAGGCTCCCATATTTGAAAAAAGATTCACTATCTTATCAACAAGAGCGAACTTTGCTCCGCACGATAAAATGACGTGATAAAACAATATATATATTTATCGAAGTGTTATATGATAAAATATTAAAAAGATTTACGTCTTTGTATGTAGACTGGCACACGGAAAGCAGCTGCAGACAGCTTTAAAATATATTTTAAGAAAATAATATAGTGATATATCGCTGCGATTAAATAAAACGATATTTTTATATAACATTGATTAAAAAGTGATTTTTAATTTATATTTCTATATTGTTAGTATTTTCTTTGTTCGTTGGTTTATGGACTTTTTTTAAAAGAAATTTGGAAACTATGGTGTCTGTTGGGGATTATTATTGGAGAAACTACGGGGGATCTTACTATCTGGCTCAGGATTATCAGGTAATTAATTTTAATATTGCGTAATAATTAGAACTAAGAAAAATTAAGATAATTATTTCATTACTATTAGGTATATTATAACCCTATTACGATGTAGCCTATTGTGATTCTATAACATCGAATGTTGAAAAATAGTGACAAATAAATTCGTTTCAAAAATTATTTATTAAAAACGACAAACAAGAAACATGGCCGCCCTTTTACTTTGACACTGACATTTGGTCATGAAAAGGATGACGTCATTTAAAAAATGAATGTGTATGATTCAGGCTTTTTCATACATTTTCTACTTCGAATAACATACATGACATTGAAACAACTTAGTCACTGAAATACGAATGAATCGTTTCTTAATTGATCATTTTAAGGTTTAATTATGAATGATAATGAAAACCTATATTGTACATACATACATACATACATATCGTCACGCCTTTAATCCCCGAAGGGGTAGGCAGAGGTGCACATTATGGCACGTAATGCCACTGTGTACACCCACTTTTCACAATTTATGTTGTAAGTCCCATGTAATAGGTGGTGAGCCTATTACCATATATAACCTATATTGTATAGAAAAAGAATCTAGATATTTCTGAAATATGCATGAAAATGCTAATCTAACTTAGTCGTCAAGTCATAACTATGTATATATACTTTATAATACTAGTAATACAGATTTTCCCAAGATATGAATGCACATACATACATAACTATTTAAAAGAATTACACACGACGCAGTGGTGTGTGGGTGCTTTATGAATGGGTTTTTGCGGTGACATAAAACAAAACAGTGACTAGTAAAGCCGGCATTCCCTCTTATATAAGAATCACTTATAAATAGATTTTAAATACTTAACTTAAATCCTTTTTGCTCAACAAGGATTTAGTTATACTCATATATTTTATGAAAGATTTGAGCAAATCTTTATTTTAACCTTTGACTTTATAGTAATGCGAATAGTATTGGGATTGCATAATATTTTTAAAATTAGAAAATTGTTTCGCATCGCATATAAAATACATGCGGACATACGAATAAGTTTTTTTTTAAATGCTTTAGTATTTTTGGATTATCTAGTTTATATTTCGAAATGGAACTCCTAAGTTTTATAGATTCATTAAATTATAAAAAGGACATTTATAAAATAGAGAAGATCTTCAGATTCAAAAGAGTTCAAAAATCCAGTGCGAAAAATTTGCATCCCGTTGATGTCTTTTGTACTGGACTTCACAATTTTCAGTAATAACAATTTAATCAAAATAATAATACACAAATAGTAACACAACGTGTGAACAATGTATGTATTATTATTTTCTCACGTGTAGGATATTCTGACGTACTACTGTAAGTATGTGTGTGTGTGTGTGTGTATGGTATACGTGTTTTTTGCCTGTGTTCAGCTATTATTACTGAATGAATGAAGTGCGGAAGGCGCGGAACGATAACGTCATGTTGAGCACGACTCACGATTTATTTACCCATAATAATGAGGGTGGATTAACCCCAATTTTATGTAACATATAGATTATCATAACTGTCAAGGCAGTCAAGATTGTAGTTGAATTTATTTGCATTTATTATGTCATAGTACCTTTAGATGCAATCCGTTGTGTATTATTATCTTAGAGGTTGAAATGTGTATTATTATTAATAGCTGGTTGAGTTTTAATAACGCGACTTAAATTACAGTTGTACAGAAGTAATGCAAATGATACTTGAACAAAGTAATTCATGCTATCGATGACATTGACTAAATTAAACATTTTATTGGATCACAGGCAATTGAGATAAAGTTAAAAAGTATTTCGATTGTATTTAATAAACAATTGCATTTGATGGTCACAACTGACGTAGACTTTACTGTATTTTGTTTACGGAAAAAGACATAAGACTAATAGAATCCAATTAAAATAGGACGTGACAAAAAATAGAGAAGGAACTGAACAATGAAATGTAACTGAAACCAAATCACTTTTTAATTTCGTCTTTTCATTTTAAGACTTTTCATAAACGTCATAAAAATGTAATTAAGTGATCTATGACGTTAGACGACGTTATAACTATGTGAGAAGTATTTGTTATATTAGTTTAGTGGCAGCGTACTTCCCGTAGTGACGTAGCCACTCATTGAGGCAAAGCCTTCGTGCGCGGGCGCCGCGCTCAGTGGCTGTGTGATCTATCCGCCGTACACACGCACTCATGTTGCCAAAAAAATATATATGCCGGGAATATTTACATTTAAACTTAATTCTATAAGAAGTATATAAATAAAACAAGTGACGGACATTTTACTGGATTCTGTGAATTGTTCTTTCAACGTGCAGACACGCCGGCCGGCATTCTAACCTCTACGCTATGGATGCAGCGCAAGCGCACCCCTGTTCGGATATTTGACTGTGTGAGTGGATTTTGTACATTCAGTGAGTGGGGCTGAAAGCCTGCTGAAGCAAGTGAGTGAGGCATATAAGCTTAAGTTACCACGTGAACTTATATTAACTTAACTTCTTACTTGTTAAAAAGCGAATGTTATTGTTATTGTTTATACTTCTATCGAAGTGTTTTGAGTTTCAACAATCGTTTTGATTGTGGATTTGAATGTTTTACATTTAGAGGTTATACAGTAACGGTATCATAACAAAAAGCAGTGTCAAGGAACTAAAAGCCGGTTACATATTCATACATATAATATAACCTAGCTAGTTTGTATACTACCTACATAATACCATTTATATTGAAGTATTTGAAGTCAAGTATATTAAAACAACGGTGTTTTGTTCGTTAAGACTCGTTTTGTTAAGATTTATAGTTATTATAATTGTTCGAACAGAAGTTATGGTCCATCCACGCCAATGATCTTAAATATTACTTCAACAGTTGAACAATTAAACTAAAGCATCGTGCTAAGACTAAATGAAACAGTTTATACTTGTTTTCTAACCGTAAACTATAAATACTGAAGATCATAATCTAAAAAGGCTGTACTTAAACTCAATAAATGAGATTGACAAATCATTTACAAATGTAGGGTACTTAAACATCATTCCAATAGAAACTTCCAGGTCTTCTATCTAACAAAACTGAACCAAGAATCGAACCTGTAATCTAGAACCCTCTAAAAACACAAGCCATTCAGTAAAACTTGACATGACAATAAATTTAACAGTTTGATAACCGTTTAATTGACGAACAACGGTTGGGAAATACCAAATGTTTAGCTTAGTCTTAGATATATAAAAACTATATACTAGATATATATATACAGTGACTGGAATGACATGTTTTATATACTGAAGTGTATATAAAACTAATGTTCTTGTTCCTAATATGGTCGTGCCGCGGTATTTATGCTAATTTCATTACGTTTACTGTTTTCTGATCTGTTATGATTGTAAGTTTTATTTCTTTAGAGGTAGATAGTATTTTATGTTGTTATCTATATCTCTTCTATGGAGGTTAAAAGATGAAACTGAGCTTAGAGTATAATCTATTGTTTGACAATAAGAACTGTAATATATGTGATATATTGCCTAGTCATTGGAAGACAATGCAAAACAAAGTCTTATTGGATGATCTTCATTTTAAGATCGATGTGGAAAATGGCTTTTTAAGGGGGAAAAATCCAATGACTTCTTCTGCCTTGTGAGGCGAGAGGGAGTGTCAGACTCTTACTGACTAAAAACCACCCCGTTCCTACTTTTTGAGCCGGAGCCCCGGTAAATCCGTTAGTCCGGTAGTCCGCAGCTCCGGAGACTTTTTTAAGGCTAGATACATTATCATATGCTTGTTAGTTCTACCAGCTTCTTGGAAATACAATCGTGATATCAAGTTTTGGTTACAGTCCTGATAACATCTCATGAAGAAGGTGCTAGACAAAAAGGGGTAACCCCAAGCATTATAACTCATCGTAATGGCTCATTAAACTTAATCTCTCACAGACATCTCACTCAAAGTTAAACCATATTTACTTTAACATAGAATTACAAATTAAATGTCATTTTTTACTACAGTCACGCTTAAGTAGTTTTCTAAATTAGGATATTTTAACTTATTTGGTAGTGACATAAAAAAATGGAGCACTTAATTTTGACTTTGATTTATTTTTGTTGAGATAACCTTTATTTGGAATGTGCAAATGTAATTAAACTAGTTCATTTATAATAGATTTTAGTTTTATCATTTTAGTTTATGTATACATGTAACGAATGAGAAGTTATACATAAGGCAATGTATTGGATAAAGAATAATAGATTTTAATTAGATGCAATGTGATCCATTTTAAATCCATCTTTGTGCATCTGATAGTACTATTCTAAGTTTATACGCTTTCTGATTACTACGACGAAGTACGAAGAACATAGAACGAAGTATATATTTAACTGTATATTAACAACTTTTTCAATATAACGGAAACTTTTCCAATCAGTGAAAATGTTTAATAAGATATATCTGTGTTTATAAACATGAAGAGTTATTGGCTTGCTAACGGCTCGACTCTAAAAGCATTGCAATAATAAAATTTTAGTTTTCACATTACGGGTGGTCTGTTTTTGCGTAGCAACGATGTAGATTCATTACGTAGTCTAATTCTAATTTAAGTGGTGTGTGAATATACTTTGAGAATTGATATCATTGAGAACTAGCAACTTCTATAAATATATTGTCTTAGTATTTTTTATGTAACAAATGATGGAAGATAAAAAACCAATCTTGATACGGATGACAAAAGATTTAAAGTTCTTCAAACTAAACGAATTTACTGGTAGCTTCCAAAACTATGTCATTTAAAAATAAACCATTTAAAATTGTAACAAATTTGTATGCATTACAAGCATTTTTTTACTACTATAGACAGTTGAGCGAACTTTAGTGGGAAACCCAAGGTCTGAACCAACTGGCTCTGGTAGTCACGCTCACTCTCAACGCTGATTGGTCGACAATGCTATGACGTCAATAGACAATGTCGGCGAATTTTTTTTTTAAAACGGAACACATACTTCCTACAGATTTGGCGTTTGATATAAATGTTGGTATTGTTATTATTTGGAAGCTAGTTCGATTTTTAAATACAGGTTATCTAATTATTATTATTGCAATTAATTGTTTTAATAATATACATTTATAGTAATAATAGAACATTTAACACCATTAATAATATTACAAAAAATTGATAGTGATTTTTATACCGCGCAAATATGTATGATGTTCATAGATCAGTTACAACAACACTCTAATCATTGTAACCTAAAAATGAAAATGTAAACTTTAAGCTTGGGGTCAAAATGGTTGAACTCTGTATCACTTTTTACGTTGTATATTGTTATGCTGTAAACACACGGTCATTGGCACTGTTACCGAACAACCAGCATTGTGTTGTCATGGTAACTGGGGCCATAAAACATAAAGTCCAAATGAAAATCTTTGTAACAGACAAATAAGAAAATTGAGTTTACTATTGTTGTGTCAAGGCTATTTCTTCAATGTTATAGTGTATTATAATTATTGCAAATTTGTCATTTGGATGATGGATAAAACATAAATAATATAGTATGTTAGTGTTAGGGTGTACATACATATAAACCGGAGCATATTATAATATAATAAAATTATCTCTCTAGAAACGTCTAAACAAAATCATGACCAGATTTGTTATCTGTTATTAATACCTACGTAGAAATATGTTTAGACAATAAAGATAACATTTTTTTTTTCTAAAAGGAAATTATCTAGGTTAGTTTATGTTATAACATAAAATCTGATTTCAATTATCCCCTCAAGTCAGTCCTACGTAGTAACTTCAAGTGAACTAGTTACTCGTTAGCTGTTTACAATTATGACAAATACTTCACTATAAAATGGAAACCATATTAAACAGTAAATTCCCATTTTTTTTTTTTTTTTTTTACATTTAATGGGTCGACGTTTGACCGCTATCTCACCTGATGGTAAGTGATGATGCGGCCTACGGTGGAGCACGTCTGCCCATAAGCAACCTATTCACTCGGGCCTTGAAGACACCCAGGTTATACCCATCAGGGAACACAGACTCCGGCAAGGAGTTCCACTCCCTAGCAGTTCGCACAAGGAAGCTTGAAGCGAAACGCTTCGTGCGAGTGGGTGGGATATCTACCATGAAGCGGTGACGCCTCGCCGATTGTCTTGTGGTTCGATGATGAAAAGGACTAGGGGGAATCAAGTTGTGCAATTCCCCCGCACACTCTCCGAAATGTATCCGGTAAAAAACGGAAAGGCTTGCGACCTTGCGCCTGTGTTCAAGGCTTTGAAGCCGGGCCTCCACAAGCGCATCATCGTTGATGAGCTTCTTGGCACGCCTTTCAATGTGTTCGAGCGCATCTAGCTGGCATTTAGCCGAGCCGTCCCAAAGGTGAGAACAGTACTCCATACATGACCGAACCTGCGCTTGGTACAGGCTCAGCAGTTGTTTCGGTGTGAAGTACCGTCTCACCTTCGAGAGGATACCCAACTTCCTACCAGCCAGATGCGCCTTCGACTCTATATAAGAGCCGAAGTTTAGCGTTGGCGATAGAGTTACGCCCAGAAGCTCTAGATGATCCGATATTGGAACGGATACATTTCGGAAAGTAGGAGCCAGCGGAAATTGACTCCGTTTGGCAGAGAATAGACACGCCTGGGTTTTGGTAGCGTTGAACTTGACCAAGTTGGCGTCACCCCAATCGGAGACCGCCTTCAAGGACGAGTTCAACCGTTCGACCATGGATTCTCTTAGAGACTGGATCTGTGTTCCGCTAGTCCGCGCATCGGACACATACCTTTCAACAACTGTGCTGTCATCTGCATACCCAAAGATACCGGGCTTAAGCAGGTCGTTGATGTGCAGCAAAAAGAGCGTTGCTGAAAGTACTGACCCCTGAGGGACTCCGGCGTTGATACCAAATTGGTCAGACGAGCAGCCATCGATGACTACTCGAATTGACCGATCCCTCAGGAAGTCTGCAATCCATCTGCACAGATCAGCGGGAAGTCCATATGCAGGAAGCTTGCCGATAAGGCTGTCGTGCCAAACCCTGTCAAAGGCCTTCGATATATCGAGTGAGACCGCTATTGCCTCCCCGTGCTTCTCTATGGCCTCGCTCCAAATGTGGGTGGCATACGCAAGAAGGTCCCCAGTGGATCGGTTGTGGCGAAACCCATACTGCTGATCGCTGAGGAGGTCGTTACCTTCCATATCCGTTTAATTAATTCCTAGAAAAATCTAGGCATAAATTATAATCTAGATGGTAATCAGTAACAAACTTCGGAAGTCCGGATATATTCTGTGGTACGTTGCTTTTGACGCACTGAAGTGACTTGCAGTTAGGCATTTTTTGTCGCAAACTATTTTTAGTAGACTCCGTTTATTAATCTTTAAGGTTACTTTCAGTTTAAGAATAGAACAATGGGATAGGCAGACACAATGGAACGCAAATAGCTACGAATCTTTCACACCTATTTCGCTTTATCATCAGTCGTTAGTCTTTTCATGCATGCTCGTTGGTTAGAGGTACTTTTAATTTGGCCCTTCTTTAATCCCAAAGGCTAGGCTGGATATCCCAAAGTGGAGCATATAATTATAAAATGCAACATCCGCATCTACATTAGTAAGGGGATGAGAATAACAGAACTAATCAGAAGTTATAATTAATTATTACTTCCAAATTTTTTTAAGTTGTTTTGTTGAATAATTTGGTTGTCTACAAATCCATTTTTCTTTATAATTTACAACATCCAACTTTACAATTACATTGTACAAAAGTAAAAAGTCAAATGGTTTTAAGTTTAAAACTAAAAGTTCATGTCTGACAAATTTTGATCACATCATACGATAGATTGATTACGTTCACATTGACGTAATCGACCTGTTAATTCAATCACGATTTATATAACGCACTACATATTTACATGTAGTATATAAGCACATATTGACTCTAGACCAGACGTAATAGACGGCCAGTAAATATTGTCTCAACGTTTTTTTAAAGTCTAGGCGTTATTTGGCTTATGTTTTTTTTCTGAAATATTAGGTACGATTTATACGAGTTTTATTTTTATTAATCTCTCTATATATATAAAAATCTATTGGTTTTTGTTAGTCTCTCTAAAACTTGAGAACGGCTAACGGCGCATTCCAATAAACTACCGATCGGTAAATTTGCTTACGAGCCGTAGAATTTTGACACATTTTGTATGGAGCTTATGTCAAAATTCTACGGCTCGTAAGCAAATTTACCGATCGGTAGTTTATTGGAATGCGCCGTTAACCAATTTGAATTATTTGTGGAAGTCCAGGGTAGGTATAAAAGGAGTGGAAAAAAAATTGAGGTACGAAGTTTGGCGGGCTAACTATTGTGTATAAATAAAATGACATATTTTTAACTTGATGCTTAAAATAAGTAATGCATACATTTTTTCTGTTAAAACATAAATGATAAGTTTTATTCATTATTAAATATGAATAATACAATCGTCACTAATCCTATTCAACCACGGACAAAGTGCAAAGAATAAAAAGTGAAATATCACAAAAAGTTATAAACGAAACAATCTAAGATATTCAAAGGTCACATATTTTAAATTCTTAAACATCATACTTTGAATATTTGGCACATAATGCTTGACATAATGACATTATTATAATTATATGGGTTGATTAACACGATAATATAATTTAAACCAGACATTTCCGCATACTAAGTAACACTGGGTGTTAACAAATTAATATTATATTAATCTACAGATGTTTTCAACATTCCTTTAAAATAAAAAGATTTGCTTTAGATTGGACTTTATAACTATCAAATTAGGTAGATCGAATTATGACACTATACAGTATGCGGTATCCTAGCGGGCTTACCGTGCCTCCGGTTCGAAAAGCAGGAGTAGGAACGCGGTGATAGTCAGTAAGACTCTGACACTCCCGTTCACCTTACCTATGGCGGGAGAAGTCATTGGATATTGTTCCCGCTTAAAAAAAATACTATACAATATGTAATAAAAAAGGCATTGGTACGCAAAGACCGATTCAATTGCCATATACTAGAGACAATTCGACAAGATTTTACTGGCGTGAAATTCGAAGAATAAAAAAAAACTCAAGATTTTCGAGATCTAACATTAGATGAGATGTTGTTGTTTAAAAGATTAGGTTCACTAAACTATATATTAGGCTGTTTTTTGTATCATTAACATTTCTACAACAGTTGATTAAGATAAATATTAATAACTGTCGTCTCAAACAGATTTGTTGCCTATTTCATTAGCAAAAAAAACATTTTCCTTTGAATCTTAATTAACGGATCAACAAGCCGCCGCTCTAGTAAAATAGCAAAACAAATTAAATAATAATTCCTAATCATCAGCCGAAGATAGTGACATCATCGAGCTCTTAATAAAATCATAAACAAGACGAAGTCAATATTGAAAAAAATATTGCTAAACTAGATTTTTACGATAACATCACGAATTTTACTTAAATTGAACTCTAGGACTAATTAAGATACAATTCATTTTTGTTTGTGTCTATCAATTTAGAATTCTCGAATGAAAAAAATATTTCAAATTATATGGCGCCGCGTTTTTTCTTGCCTGTATGCTTATGTCTGTACAGCCAGTGTTAACTTGTCGAAAATAAAAAAATAGTGTTTGAAAAATCGAATGCGATTTTTTTTTTATAATGTATGTACTACAGTACGAGTATTATAACTGTAAAGCATCTTCGATATGATATAATAAACTATAGAGTAACTCATAGAAACCGTATCAATTGACTAAGAAGAACAATTATACTACAATGCAGATGAGAGACGTGAGAATTATGTAAATATATCCAACAATTGTTCGGAATTGTGGAAAAAATGAGAAAAATTGTGACACCGGTTGATTATCCGGATAGACCGGTTCGGAACGGACAGATTTTCGCAAAGCATAGGAAATGTCTCGAATAGAAGGCAGTCTTGTGTTCAGTGCGCATATGATGGGTCTGTCTTTACTGAGAGTGAGTTTTCTGTATATTTTTTTAATCAATCAATATGTTCTTTCTGTAGTATAGAAGTCATTGTTTTTATGAGGTAAAGAAATGTTATTTTTAGGTGTAGTTGTGGTAGGTTGAACTTTTTTTTACAAAACAACTTTAAATTCGACTTGATGTTTCAAGTACGGGTTTTCCATTAGCTATTAATAGGGATTTGTAATTAAAATATTGATTTATTATGTTAATTACGAAATCACGATACGCTCACGTTTTTTGTTCCATAGCAACAACGTTAAAAACATATGTTTTCATAACATACAAAAATGTTCTTTCCCGAGTGCCATCATCCGTAAATATAGTTCCGATTTTTTATCACATCTCAGCTTGAGTTATTAGCAAACAATCTACATATATTTACATATATTTTTCAAACACTCGTACGAATTCTCAGAACTGGACACTATATCGTATGATTATAATACACTCCTAAAATACGGAATGTTAACAAATTACATATTTCTAATCTTATTTGCTTATTACCACCTAAGTATTAGTTTTACAATTATTTTGTTACTTAAACCTACGCAGCTATGAATCATTACTAAGTTTAGACGTTTGACGTAACGATTAGAAAAATATACAACATGGATGCTAAACATCTGGTTGTTAACATGTTGTCCAATGACGTTAGCGAACGATGACCCACGGGACTCCACAAAGTTCTATAGATTACAGGGTCAAGTTCGTTACCAAGTTCATAGACCTCCCAACTCGTGTAGTTAATGCATGAAAATCATAGATAAACAACTACGAGACACTATCAAGACCGAATTAACAAACGCGTGTGAAATCCAAGAAATATCGACTAAAATCGTGACTGATCAAACAACACCATTTGTAGCTAATATACTTAAATCGTTTGATGACACGGAATCATTGATAAACATCTAAAGTTGGTTCTCTCTTGTCCACAGATGCCACAAACAGTGCCCCGGTCCGGGTGCAGCCCGCCGTCGGCTTCTCAGGGCGAGAGAGCGGTCCCCGGCTCCCCCGCTGATCTACAACATCTTCTGCGCCTGCTCGGCGCTGCATCCCCCCCAGAACCCATGCTTCACTCTCCTCCAAACCCTCACAACAAACCACCCCCACCCTATCCAGAAGATAACACAAACAACGTTTTCTTGGAACGCCTATACGACTTTGAGGGTTACCCTACTCCCTCGCCATCTTCAGACGAAGGATCTATCCCAGCAGTCACCTTGCAGCCTTCATCACCCTACAATTCTCTTCAGTACTCTCCACAAGTTTACATTAAAGAAGAACCTAACAGACTTGCCGTGCCCGGCTTTGCCTCCCCTTATCCCTTGTCTCCGTCAGGATCGTGCGTGTCGTACGGAAGCCACAATCAATATTCATCACCAGTCCCACAACACGAGGAATACATAGATATAGAAGAACTTCTAAAAGAAAATCAGATTTTACAAGAAAGTGTACAACAGAGCTACATCACACCTAAAATCGAAGTTGAAGAACCCAGAGATCACATTCTCCTGCGATCAGCACTAGAAGACACATCCTTCCAGAAGAGATTAAATCTCAGACCAATTCCTTTAGAATTGGGAAGTGTAAAAATGGAAGAGAGCAGTGGAGGTGACGATTCTCTAGTGGCACCAGACATCGATCGAGTTCTCAGCATGGCCATCGAACAGACCAAGAGAGACGTAGACAACACATGCACTGTACTTGGAATCTCACCAGGTGAGTTAAAAACGTGAACAGCATTATTCACTGAACTTTGCTTGTAAGTTGCATTACGTGCTCATACATTTATGAACAATCATATAAAGATTTACAATGACATATCATGGGAATGTTGTACTGTATACCGTACATGATTACTATTAGATTGCAATTAATAGTGACGTCACTTCGTTGGTGGCTAGGCAAAAAACGTATTAGTCCGTACAAAATATGTTAGCTACTGTCGAGTATAACGCTATTATAAACATAAATGATTTCTTAGAAGTAGCTCGCAGCCGATTACGTAAGCTGTTTATGTTGGCCCAGCGATGATCTCGTCTTATATTAGTGACGTGCTCGCTATATACACATTGATTGGATATGCAATGTGAACATGCGTAACTTGGTTCACATATTCTTAGAACGCATTTTCTTCCTTGACTCTGTTAATTAGTAAGTCAATGATTAATGATTACAAACAAAGTATAATAAGATTACGGTAGAATGGACGTGACGATGTAAACTGATTTAAAAGTCAATAAGATATGCAAGAAGTGAATTTAGAAGACATATGTGCTAGTAATGGGATAGCTATACCAGTCTTACTAGAGCATAAAAGACTAGAAGAAGCAAAAGTGACTGGAGGAAATGAAAGTGCAGTAGATGACAGATAATTTGTTTTCAGATCCAATGCAGTGGACCACCGGGGACGTAAAGGCATGGGTGATGTTCACATTGCAACATTACAACCTACCAATGGTACCCATGGAAAACTTCACAATGGATGGCGCAGCACTTGTAGCACTAACAGAAGAAGAATTCAACCACAGAGCACCCCAGGTACTATTTATAATCATTTGTATTTACTTAAGTTTATCGTATAACCCTGGGACGGATTGAGGGCGTTTGTAAGACCAAAGTCTATACTGATTCACATACTACTGATAATACAATGTTTACTTAAGTAGTATCAATTAAAATAGTCTATATAGGAGAAAATATCTACAATGCGTGTTATCTTGGTGTTATCATCATATAAATTCTTCTCGACACGTGTCAGTTGAGGTCAAGAGATACAGAATTATCGCCAGCTGTAACGTCAACGTAGGGGCTTGGGCGTTTTTATTTGATCTGCTTGTGTTACTCCATTCTAAGCAAATACGTGGTTCTGTCATCATATGAAAGATTTTTTAGCAATTTTTGTCAATTTCTTTAAGATGTATTTTTGTTATAATTATGTACCAACAATGGCCTAGTGTCTTCATCCATATTTAAGATCGTGTTACTGGTTAAATCATCGTCAAATATTACAATCTTTGTTTCTTAATTCTTCATTTTAAATGCTTACATCATAATTTAGTTAAGCGTGGCTTTTGCACATGCTCGTCGCATTACAAATTGATGAGCATAGATGATTCATATTTAATCTTATTTACTGACCAAAGAGCAAACTAATTTACATTTTTAATAGACACGTTTGGTGTCATACCAAGTTTATCCATTACTTTAATTAATTCTTCTATCGCTTTATTACGATTGTTATCTAATTTAAAATGTTTTATACATTCAAAATTATCGATTTCAATGGAACTAGAATAATTTTGAAATTTTGTATTAGATTTAATGATAATATCAGTCAATGATTTAATCACGTTGCTACTTCAGCCTCGAGAGTAAATGATAATACTATCAATACTTAAGAGGACGATGATAAGAAAACGAGTATTGTTTTAATAATAATGATGCAATGAAGTTTGTATGACAACTTACTATCAACAGTTTGAATAATTATTGGACAAAAAACTTTACTATGTATCGATAGTTTATTATTTCTGTTGTAACATTTATCATTATCAATAATACGTATAACGTAACTCAACATCTTGTTTAACCTAACAATGCCATTCATTTTATTGAATTCGACAAAAACTACTATTGAGTTTTTGTGGTTGTTCATTTCGAAGTAGCTATTATCAATCATATTTTTTTCTTTGTATAAAACATCTGCTTTTGGATACTCTGAGAATGCCTTAAAATGGTGTGTTTCATCCAAGTTACTTTCAATCCCTGTTACCGATGTGACATCTGTAGGCCGTTCTGTTTCCTCATTGCCCGTAGCGAAAAGTTCAACATTAATTGCATTTACGTAATTAGTAAGGACAACGAAAGTAAGGAAATCCGTTAATACTGACCCGTCTTATGTAACTTCATTGAAGACTAGTCCATTTTCAACGTTTAGTTTTGCAATCATTGTTATGTCATCCTTGTTATTTATTATAACATGTGCAGTAACAGCAACGGCTTCGGCAACATCGGTGTGTTATTATGTAAGCCTTAAATTCTCAAAAAGTCTAGATACAACTTAAACTTAAATTACATTTTTATAAAGTCTATTTTTATCTGACGATTATTTGCCGCTTAGTTCGTTTGTAGTTTTATTATTAAATTCAGTAAGTGATTTCTAATTGAGAGTAAAAACCATTACTAATACATTAACGATAAAAACACTATGTATGTGTGGTTTTGTTCTTTCCCTATGACGATATGAATATAAGGAAAATTTCCTTCGAATACGTAGCAATGATGAGGTCACGTCTTTTTACGGACACACATTTTAATGACGCCATACATGAGTTAACACTTCAACGCTAACAACTTGCAACTATTACGAAGAAACGAGCAAAAAATCAAATGATTTTGATCTTTAGAGTCGCACACTTAGCAGTTCAAAAATACTTAATCGATTCTTGGTGGGAAATTTAATTGAAATCTTATTTTGGATTGATTTGATCGGGTTTTTTGGAGATGGGGAGACAAAAATAAAGGTGATATAAATCTAAGCTATAACAAGATCCAAAACCGTATTAATAGAAGAGAATTTTAAAGACAAGAACAATATAAAAACAGCTAAATAAGTAGAAAAAATAGTGTAGCGTCGTATCGAGCACGGCTGTTCCAATGGGCAGGTATCTTTGTTATCGCACGCGTCGACGAGCCGACTTTCTCTAACCGATGAAAGTCAGCACCCTGGGACCCGTCTGCATACAAATTGCATCTGGTTTGCAGTATAGGATAGGTGTTAAATTAGTTAGGAATTCAGAGATGGAAGATAAAGGGTAGTCAAGTAGTAAATATAGACAAGGTAAATTTTGATATTGATTGCAAGAAGTTTTTTATCACTATCCTCGTTGAGATTAAGTGTTTTGTTGAATATTAGGAGGAAATAACAACATTTTGTAATAAAATCGTACGAAAATACATTTGGTTCGATCAATTCTGCAACTTGCAAAAGTTTTAAAACATTCCGATCGACCGCAAAACTATAAATATTTATCGTACGCTACGATTTGGACTTTAAGCGGATCAAATTCTGGTAGCTACGATCAAAACCCGTTTCTTAATTTACTAGCAGACTCGTTAGCTTCACGTTGCTTTGATATAAATTAAGATAAATCCAATAATTTTCTGCCAACTAAACAACTGGAATGATCAACTTCAAATGTTGCTTCTTGGAAATTATGCGCAGTTTCTTCGTAATGTGTGCATTTACAGTTCTGGTTTGATCATTGTTTATTTTTGTTTTAGGCGGGAAGCACGTTGTACGCTCAGTTGGAGATCTGGAGAACATCACAGGGGTCTGATCATCAACAGTTATCAGCTTCACCGATCCCAACGCCAGCAGGATTACCGTCAGCCGACGACATGAGTGATGGTGCGTATACTACTCCTGTTACAATGTAACTAATATTATGTGATATACAACCCAATTCTACACAAACAGTTATAGGTTTTTCTTCTTATGTGATGTGACCACCGTATATCATGTTTCTGACATATTGTATAATGCCAATTCCTTTGCAGGGTTGGCAAAGAATCAAGAGTTAGCAACGGATAAGATAGGTACTATAAAAATTATGTTATCGTCTAAATCAGCTTTGCAGCATGTCCTTATCAGCGGTTTAACTGTATTTAACCTGCAATCATTCTTTATTATAATAATATCCATCATCAATTTTCGTAAATTCATGCGACGATAGTGCAGTATCGACAACAGCATTGCACGTAAAAACGTCATTAATAAATTTTCTTTTAAATAAAGTTTAAGTTACTCAAGAACATTAATTGGAGTTAAACCATGTACGCCACAATTCCTAAGACTTTTATTGGACATAAATTCACCACGATGCTTAATGTTTTCTTGCATGATTGGACACATTTGATACCAATGTATCAGCATGCGTTAGTTGCCTATCAAATACTATCGTTATAATATTAAACTCATCATTTGATTCCACTCATAAAACCATAAAATCAACCATATTCGTCATACGATATGTCATCTTTTGAGTTAAGACCTGTAGATCCAGTCGTTAAAATGCGTGAAAATACAGACAGATGATTGAAAAGTAGATAGTGCAATACGTGGTCGAATGTAGCACGGCAATGCATCAGTCGCATGCATTGTGCATCCACCGTTACCAACCCACATACGGCCTGTGTTAGAGACAAACGAGCTAATGATGTATAGCCAACATCGTACGCAGTTGTAAACTGACTTTATGAGGGAATTGAAAGCCACGATGTATAGGACGTAATGGGGACAGGCGCGGTCTTTATTGGTGATAAACGATTAGCCAACGATAAGATACGTCTTGAACTGTTCTTTGCGAATTAAGTTTCTTTTGTTGTAGAAATCAATAAACATTTATCAGAATCCGTTTGGGAATTAGAAATTAGTGATTAATTTGACGACAATTTTACAATTTAAATTGCTATTTAGATTGACACGATAAATTATGAAAGCAGCTCTTATCTCAATTGCATAAAGATAAACCTTGATACAGTCCAACGGACGAGACTGACCGTCGCCCTTAATGGGTTGACAGTTAGCTTATAAATAAAAAAAGTGTCAGATAGTAGCACAGGAAATTGCGATCGACAATTATCTCCGAGTCAGTTGTCAGTACACACATGCTGTTTGACATAGAGATTTATATCAGAAAGGCCCTGGACAGTATAAAGTATATCAAAGAGGTTACTGGGGCAAATAGCGAATTCAAAATTCGAACACATTCTTTAAATTCAGAAGTTGTCCAAATAGAAGATTAAGGACAATCGCGTGTAGTGAAAAGAGTTCAGTCGGAGTAATAGGTAATATAACAGATATGTTCATCACACTAAAAGAGAAATAGAATACATTAAAGAAACGTTATAATAATCAAAGCATTTGATTATTTGATTACTTGATAAGTAATTGCTAAGATCAGGTTTCACGTTTTAGCATACGAATGCAATTTGTAATGGTTAAGGATCATTCTGTAAAATATCTCCTTGCTTGGAAGCACTAAATTAACATTAAATCTTTAAATCGCTGACCGATAAAATGAATTGGATTCTAATGTAATATGGAGCCACGCCTCGTTACAGTTAACCCATCAATCAGCCGTTTGTCGTTCTATTGCAGTTCTGTCCCTTGCACGTCGGCTTCGAATCCATATACGTCAAGTCTTGTTTTTGTATCGTTTCCCGAAGGCCTAGTTCACGCCACCGGACCCGCAAGGTCGTATGCGACCAAGATAAAATTGCTGACTGCATCGTGATCATTTTCATTAGCACCTTCGCATACAGCTCAAAATACTTTGAATTTTACTTTACCACAGCCTGTGTCACTTGCCTCGTCTCTTTTAGTAAGTTTACTCTCATTTCTTTTACATTAGTAATTTGAGCTTTAACGTCTTGCGCACAGACGTGCGTATTGATTGGAGTAAATCATTGCAACAGTTCTCTCAGACTGTTTGCAATATTCTATTCAGAAATCGGTTTTCTTCTCTAAATAGCTTGTTGCTATTTAACTCTTTAGAGTGTGCGTAGTGCACCGTTTTGTTTATAAGAAGCGTTTGGTTGTCAGTCTGTTTACATGTCTATAACTGAAGGTCAGTTGCCGGTAATTTGGTCTATGTTTACATCACTACAGAAATAGCTGTTTTACTTCAAACATTTTTCTTGCAGAAAGTTTCTTGTTGCGTTAAATGTTTTTAGGTCTTTAATAAAGGCGTAGTTGTGTAGAGGCCAGTCGACTAAGCACATGGTTTCGAAGAAGCGATGAATTGAAACGACTATCTTCCTAGAAACTACAGAGTAGACGCGCTGGCTAGTGTTCAATCTTCCCCATTATCGCCCCTCTAATAGTTCTAAATTGATAAATTATGCACTTCTTTATGCATTTAGGACGCCTTAGACATACGCAAGGGCTCTTATTCTTGTTAATAATTAGCATTATAGTTTGAATATTAATTATTTTACCCAGTACGGTGGTTAGGAATGCAGTAAATTAGTCATTGACACGATTTTCTTTAGATCTCACAAACAGTGCCATACTTTTTCACCTATAATTTTATCTATTATCGCCCCTACATTTTGAATGCTCAAAAGTTTTAACACTACATCTCATTCCATTTGCAAGTTTAACTCCTAGTTCTTAAGATTGATATTCTTTTGCTAATGATTGTCTTCTTTCACAGATGAGGACTCAGAGTCAGCGGGAACGAGTGCGACTGTTGGAGGCGGTAAAGCAAAGACTGGAAGCACACATATACATCTGTGGCAGTTCTTGAAGGAACTCCTTGCATCTCCCCATGTGCACGGTTCAGCGATACGGTGGTTAGACCGAAGTGAGTATTAGAATACATATTTATTTACATTTACATATCATTTGTAAATGTAACGTTTTTGAGAGACATTATTTCGGTACTAAAAGATATAAAACCTTTTTGGTTTAGTTGAATTTCTTAGTATTTTCGATCGGTAGTCACACGACATTGCATAGTGATATTTTTTTTTATCAATATATAAGAATTATTTTCAACGAAAGTCGAGAATGTACATCGTACACCTATGTAGGTACATTGCATCATTTCTATTTATAACGATTACGTTTTAGTATTATTGATATTGTGACATTTTATCTTTTTGTTATCGAAGGAATCTTTATCTATTGACGTAAACGACAATCTTTTGTTTTTAAACTATTTAAGATTAGGAATTGATAAGCAAGATTACGATTAGAATTAAATTTAAAATGATATCATCCATATTCTTATGTGAAAAGGGCTCAATGAATTTTCTTAGAAAATTGTAGCTACTACACAATTTATCATAAAATTGAATGACGTAGTAAGTTTGGCTTTTCATCAATGAGTAACTAAGTCCTTAGTACGAGTTTATTTTACGTTAAACGCGAGCGCGTTTGACGCTCTGATTGGTTGGTTCATTCGCGACGGCTAATTAGAGCGCCGAACACGCTCTCGTTTCGTTTTCGTTTAACGTAAAGGAAACTCGTACGAAAACTACTGAAATGAAGATATCTTCAAAAATAGACTTACAATGGAAACTACCAGAAAAACATACTTAGCAGGACTATTGGAACTATTTCCAACGATTACAATGTACAATGCAATTCGAACTTTAAACTGTTGACAAATAAAAGCAATTATCTAATGAAACAAACAACTTAACCTAGTAAATTCAACTTTATTTTGTTAGTCGCCAAGTAAACAATAAAATTGTAATAAATATTGTCTGTTTATTACTTAATTAGTCTTGCCTTGTTAATTAATGATAAATTGCAACAACAACGTATTATATTGTTTATGCATATGTAATATTTAATATTACGCAGTATGTAATTGTCTTGGGAATTCTGATATCGTCATTGCCATTTTTGTTTTTATTTTATTGTTACTGATTTGGGGTGATTTTTTTATTCTCCTTTGAATATTTGGTGTTATATTTTCTCGTAGTTCGATTATTTTTTTCATAGTTCCATCTTTCTTCTCTTCGATAATCATTTCTATATGAGTTAGGACTATTTTTATTCTCATTTTATAACCTAACAGTTTTTTAATTTGGCTTATATTTTCCATATTATAGGTATTACTTTCCCATTCTTAAGTAATATATGAGCAAGAACTTTATTATTCTCATTTACAATCTACCTCCAGTACCTACATCAATGGCTACATTATGGCGGTCATTCAAGACTCATGAGTCTGATCTAAAAAACCATAGCAAACCTGTTTGGTTGGTCCAGTATGTGTACAATTAAATAAATGTACAAAACGACCCTTTGTTACAGACCTGTTCTCAGTACAATACATAGTTACTGTTGATAACATTATAATTGGTTCAAACACGGAATCAAGAAACTCCTTTGTCTTAAATCGTACTGCGCTATCGAAGGCGTGGTCAGCCATAGGCTGTTTTATTACAACAAGCGTTTCCCATTGGTCGTTTTTTTGAGGTCAAGACTTACGAATCATAAAATTAATATGGGGCAATAAATGATTATTGTTTTATTAATTTTATCTATAAACTATTTATTGTTGATTTTAATCAAGTTAGAGAACAATACATAAATGATAAATTAACATTTTTTTATGCAATACATTTTGTTTCTAGACTTTTATAGTGGGACACTACTTACCTTATTACATTTGAGTCTCAATCTATACTAATATTATAAAGCTGAAGAGTTTGTTTGATTGTTTGTTTGTTTGTTTGTTTGTTTGTTTGTTTGAACGCGCTAATCTCCGGAACTACTGGTTACTTATAGTCAGTAAAAAGTAATGTGGGTTTTAAATTCACTACATATTAGAACGTGTACTGAATTACTTAGGTACATTATAAGTAGTTACTATGTACTCGCAACTTTGTATTAAATCTAAAGCTTTTCTTGTTCTATTTCCATCGCTTGCAATAGTATGGCTAGCTAAAATAAAATATGTTTTTTAAATACAACAAGACAAAGAAACTTGAAACAGCACAGATGTTCCTAAATACAGGTTTACATGAATATTTTTCGATTCTAAATCGATTCATCCACATCTCGATCGTAATCGTAAATCGAATGCATCAGTTATCGAATCTAACGCATGGAAAATTCATTTGAGCGACATTCCTGATCCAAGGTGATCGAGCCATTTACCATCTGTTCAATAAAATCGTTTTAAATAAAGGTTATCTAGTTTCGTGACTTGTTCAGACGATAGCCCGCTATTGTTTGGATTTATACCATTATTTTGTCCTTTTCGGATCACGAATATTGTTCGTACATCCCCATTAGTTCGGGTTTCTGTATCACGACTTGTCGTAAGTGCTGTCTCTTTGCCGTCTAGTGACGTTTAAATCATATAAAGGTCTTGTAATAAATAGCGTCTATTTAATGATATTCTCGAAGAGTACTAATTAACCTTTTGTTTTTATTATAGTTGTAAGTTGTGACGCACGAAGAGATGACATTTCCATCGCTACAATTCTCTGATAACACATTGTTTACACTTATTTCATCATAACTACATTTCTTTAATATCAACGTAAGTTGAAGTAAAAATGGAACTTGGTTCTTGTATAGAGCTTTCTGATTTGCAACTACCTTTCACTATTTTATTTTTAAAGTAGAAATCAAAGAAAACGTTGTCGCTAAATACGTGCCATTGTCTTTTGTTACGATTCGTAATGAGTTTGTTAAACCTCGTATTTTGTCAGAAAATTAAATTTATATCAGATTAAAACAGGTCACGAACTCATCCTGCGACAAAAAGTCGAAGAAATAGCGGTCGCATGAGATTAAAATGCGTAGTACAATATCGTAGTGTGATATATATTTTAGATAGGTCGTTTACTACTTGCTTTACGTAGACTTTTAAGCTTAGTTTGTAAGTAAATCGAAACATTATGTAGATTTTTATACAACCAAAAATTAGTAGTAGCAACAAATTTATTACTTGTCAAACATTGATTCAAAAACTAGCGACTATAATGTCTCTCAAAAACAAAAAAGTCACGACTCCGTTTTATTGAACAAATGTTTAATTCAACTCGTGTTCCACAGGTAACGGTGTATTCAAGATTGAGGATTCAGTGCGTGTTGCCAGACTGTGGGGCAAAAGAAAGAACAGGCCTGCGATGAACTACGACAAACTGTCCAGGAGTATCAGACAATACTACAAGAAGGGAATCATGAAGAAAACTGAGAGGAGCCAAAGACTCGTCTACCAGTTCTGTCATCCGTATTGCTTATAAATACTCTTTAGTTTATAAGTAATGTAAATAATTTATTAACGTTGTATATAAGGGTGTGTGAGAGCCGCGGTAATGCGGACGGTACGATGACTGGCTTCGTTTTGCGGCTAAATCGCAAATCGCAGCGCAGTCGCCGAGTTTGTTGACAGCCGAATTTTCTACGGTCCTTTGTATCGACGTGTGTCGTGAGGCCGGGAATTAATAGGCGTCTTGTACACTATCCCTCCATAAAATTCGGGAAAGGTAATTTTCTCTGGAATTCTATTGGACGGGACTATTTGCTGTGTTATGTATTAGTTTTACCAGCGACTAGACTTTCGATCTGATAGTTCTCGAGTTAACGTAAGATCGTTTTCGTCGAAAGTTGGTAATGTTTATCCCATATATCTATGATATATTTCTAGTACGTTCTATGAACTTTTAGTTAGTTAAGTATTCTGTAAATATAAGAAAAAATGTGCCCTCTATTGTTCGGTACTTATAGTGATTTAAAAGAGATTATTCTCATTCTAAGGTTTATGAAAATGTTGAATATTTTTGTATGAAATATTAAAACAAAGAAAAAATAAATGTCAATGTATTTTTTATATTAAAAATAATTAAAAAATGACGAGTTACGTCGTGTATTGCAATAATAATTTAATTTAAGGTTTAATATTTAATCATGGCGGTGGATTCGTGCGATAAAACGTATTTGAAATTGAATAATTCGTAATTTTGTGCCAAATAGACGATTAGAATTTATTCGGGGCAAAATTGTATTGTATAATTGTTTGTAAATTTGGTGTCCCGCCGATCTGTAAATAGTTATTGTATAAATTATTTGCAATATTGGTGTCGGGATAGTACTAAGAAAATAATAAAATTTATTATCATGTATTACTTTATAAGTCAACGCAGTTAGCGTTATAAATTTTTATAATTATCATTATGATTATATTGGACCAAACTAATGTAGATTTTATGAATCAATTTTTATATGACATAATAAAATTAAATGGCCATTAAAATGTTATTTTATTTTCCTGATAACAAACCCATGTCTTAATCTTGAGTCTGATTGATTAAGTACCTGCATTACATTTATGACTGCAATTATTTACAAAAAGAAAAGCAAACTTGGTACCTAATATACAACCGAGAGAGTTTAGTTTCCATTGCAAACGAAACATTAGATATCAGCAGACCAAAAGCTCATTCTAAATTACATTTGTGGAATCAAACTGCTTTAAAAATAACAAAGATATTCACCTATTGATTGTAATCTATATATTAATACGTGAAGCAAAAACTTTGTAACAGTTTTTACGAAAATTGCGCGGACGTTGGAGCATAAAATTTGGTACACTTATAGTTTATGTGTAGGAGAATTGCGGAACGTTAATATTTTTCAAAAATAATGCTTATAAAGTACATTAAATCAATAAATAAAACATTACACACACATGCATAGTATCTGATTGTATTTGACAAAACGTCAAAATCGATAGACATTGCGATGGTATTCTCACGTCTCATATGAAAAGAGGTTTCTAATTGAAGGAGGTATGGTTATTCATGATGCGCCGGAATATATTAATTTGAATTTTACAAAACCAATAGCAAGCAATTCGTTAAATACAAATTATCCTTGAACGTATGTTAAGAGGTATTGTAAATTAAATCGTATATGGTCGAATTTCGACCACTAGGCGACCACTAGTAATGTATTAAATAGCAATTATCATACTATACATAAGAACATTATTATTTTACATAAACCAGTATCTGTAGTACAAGTTTTCTTTTTGTTTAAAATATGACAGCCCGTTCGGTGGTCTGATTGGTTGGTTTATTCGAGCCGGCCAATCAGAGCGCTGACCGCGCTCTCGTTTCAATTACTTTAAACGTAAAGCAAACTCATACTAAGTGTACAGTAGCAACACTCCTTCATCTATCTACTTAAAATTCACGTCACAACGCAACCAACCGACATCCAGATGTTTGACAATTGTTTACAAAAACTCCAAACATATTGTCTGAAACAAAAACATTTTCAAAATAACAATTAAAACACGTAAATCTGGACTACATTGCGTCAAATTGCGCAAATATGACGTCATAAGCTGCCAACCGCCAAATTCCAAGAGTGAAAGTGCCTTTCGCCGTCCTCGGAGAGGGGAGGACGACCTCCAGAGGGGCGAGGGAGGTGAGGGGGAGGGGTATTGTGTAAGAACACTTGATATTTGTCGTTATTATTTCGATATATGTTAGCTTTTTGATGATAATTAGGTTAAAGTTGATGACTATGCGTTCTCGAGGATAGCTTTTGAATTTGATTTGAGTTTAAGTGATAAGTATCAATCTGTCTGTCTGTTGTAATATAACATCACGCATATTTGTTGGTAAAGGTAGGCAGAAGAGAACACGTTAAAAGTAATCATAATGAAGCTAAAGAGACTGTTTGTTTGAACGTGCTAATCCCCTAAACTACTAGTTTACTAGTTTGATTTGAAAAGTTCTTGTAGTATTGGATAGTCCATTTATTGAGCAAGACTATATATAGGCCATAAAACATCACACTACGATTAATAAGAGCCGAGCAGAATGGATCTGTGGCGACACTCTGACAAGTGACAAGTGACAGATGACAGAAGTCGCACATAGACTATCGACAAGCAAATCAATGGATGACGTCACAAATATCCTGCATCGCACATATGAAGTTTACATGCGAATTAACACGGATAGAAAATCCCAACGAACAACAGTAGGGCAGAAAGCCCGCCTGGCTGATCACCTCGCCTGGTCGGAGGATCCTCCTTTGTTTAGGGAACTTTACTCGCTGTTCCCTAAAGTGGTGACCCCGACGTGATTGAAACCAACCTTCACGGAGCAGATCAGCACCGTCATCCTCATCACCACCTCCCTCACCCATCACTTCTCCGCTGAGCGGTAATCAAGTCGCAGCCAACCAGCATCCTCGGCCTAATCAGGGACCACCGATCAAATCACGAGTAGCTTATCTTTGTTATAAGTGCAACATATTACGATATGGTGTTGGCTATATTCGGGGTCTCTCAGAACGATTGAGAGGTGATTCGATGATTACAGGGATTAAAGACTGTAATTAGTTTAATGCAAAGAGAGTCCACTCCAGCAGAAACAAGTTGGTGATGAATACCACTGGACTACATTATTTTGGATCCATTTTTCTCACGAAAATTAAAAACATTGAGGCTTTATATAAACAGCAATGGAAAAAAACTCACAAAGCTACCTATGGATAAATATATTTAATGTAAATAGGTAAGTACTTGGGTAATTTACTTTCTGTTCAATTTACTCGGTGGTAAAATAGTTACCCTAATATACAAAAGTCCAATTTCAACATGCTTACTAACACCAGATGGAGATGACTCAGATTGTGTGAAATTTTAGGTACCGTTGCGTTGAATAGCTGCTGAATTCTAATCGTATGCGAAACCATACGATTAGAATATTTCTTCGCCAGCTCAATATTTAGAAATAGAATAATGAATAGAGTAGAATTTAGATTAGAATTAAAATTGCAATACTCTTACCAGAAGTAGAAAGATATCGAAAAAGTTGATCAAATGACAACTTTGATAGATCTGAACTTAATAACTAGTTTTTTTTGAGGCTAGAAAATCTTCCAGTGTCTTCTCCCACCTTGGGTGAAGCGAGAGGGAGTCTCAGACTTATACTGACTAAAAACCATCCCGTTCCCACTCCTGGTCCTCGAGCCGTAGTCCGCAGCTCCGAGATTTTTACCATCGCAAACTGGCTTACTAATCGTGGAGATTATGAATAACTCCTCTTGTGTAGAGTACCTTTACCCATCAGTGGACGGTCTCGGGTTTGTAAAAATGATGATGTATCCTGATTTTCTGGTTTAGGACATGGCTTTGTAGACATATCTTGGTATTTAGGTATCTGGTTTAGGACATGGCTTTGTAGACATATCTTGGTATTTAGGTATCAGGGTTGCACACAGTAAGAAAGCACCTCATCAAATTAGTCATTCAAAAGTTGTTTATCATAGAAAATACCCATACCGATATAGGTAAGTGTAACTAATTATCATGATTTCGATTTCCAGGATGGATAAAAGCATAAAACAAGTAAACAGTCTTTACTGTATTTTGGTTATCACATGATTAGGCCTTTAAATCATTAGTTACCTAAAGATTTTGTTTATGTATAACAGTTACTTGCCGGAAGGATTATATTTAGTTAATGAATAGTCGCGATAAGGACAGAAACCTAAATAATTTCATTACCTATCTTTTGGGAAATTTTGGAAGGCGTGGTCCTAAGGCTGCTTTTCCACCAGAAATGTGCTATGTAGCTATGTTATGAAGATGTAAAATAGCTGAGTTGTAAAACTAACTGACCACCAGCCAACCACAACTTTCCATATAAAATAAAAAATTAATTAAAAATTTAAAAAACCCCCGACCCAAAAACTTAATTTCCCTTTAAAAAGTAAAAAATAATAAAAGAAACTTAATCTTAAAGTACCTAAGAATGTACTAATAATTCTAAAAAAAAATACGTCGCGTTGGGGGACCGCTCCTAATTATTTCTTACTTATCTACGATTTGTTCATAAGTATCACATGCTTGATGTTAACATTAAAGTAAATTGATGTTTAAGTACTTAACTATAACGCAGAAAATAGAAATATAGCGGCGCGGGCGGCGGTGTGCAGTCCGTATTCATGCGGTCCCCCAACGAGACGTATTTTTTTTTAGAATTATTAGTACATTCTTAGGTACTTTAAGATTAAGTTTCTTTTATTATTTTTTACTTTTTAAAGGGAAATTAAGTTTTTGGGTCGGGGGTTTTTTAAATTTTTTATTTTATTTTTTATTTTTTTAATTTTTTTATTTTATTTTTATTTTTTTAATTTTTTTATTTAATTTTTTATTTTTGTTAATACGAAAAAATAATATCTTTCAATATATTCTTTCAGTGTGGTTTAATTTGAGACCCCATCCCAGTATATTTGCAGACCTTCGGCTAATCTCCCCACTTTCACCGCCCATAACTTTAAAACGGCTCAACCGATTTTCATCAAACATGTCTAAGAACACTCGCACATAAGTCCTCTTTCATACGAAAAAAACTAAATTGAAATCACTCCATCCGTTCGGGAGTTATGATGCCACAGACAGACAGACAGACAGACAGACAGACAGACACGTCAAACTTATAACACCCCTCTTTTTCCGTCGGGGGTTAAAAATAGCTTCGTTAAGTCTGTGGAAATGTGTATGTCAAGTGCTAAGCTATGTGTACCAATGAATAATATTGGTGGGAAGCCAAACGCATCCACAGCAACGTAGCATAGCATATCTCTGGTGAAAAAGCAACCTAATACTGTTATACCTAGGCATTACAATGATTCATCTACCTATATAGGTACTTAGATATAAAAAATTAAACCACAGGTGACTTATGTGTTATTGTAGTTTTAATAGATAGGTATCTACTTAGGTTTTCCATTGACAAACATTACAATTTTATTGATACCTTACCTGATTGGATGTGAATTCATTTTGTACCTACCTACTTAAATGCAAGATATCGGTGTAGGTGGCTACCTAATCTTGATTTGGAATCTAAAATCCAATCAAATGTAAGTATTTGGACAAATGGGTATCTATTAGTCATTGAAGCTTATGAAAAATTGTATTATTTTATTATCTACTAACTTCTGTCTGCGACTTCGCCTATGTGTTATTCCAGACCACAATATATCCCTGTTCCAAATTTCATCCCGACCCTTTCAGCCGTTTTGACGTGATTGAGTAACAAATATACATACAAACACACAATCTCACAAACTTTTGTATTTATAATATTAGTAAGATTTTCTGAGCAATCTTATAACACTAAATCAATACTTTTTGCCATCCATTTGGTCCATAGATTAGCTAAATTATCCTCAGACTAGCATGATTAAAATCTTAAACATTTTAATTTTCGGATTGCATAAATATGCAACATCAAATAAAAAGAGTAAGAAACAAAACAAACACGTTTTTTAGGTAGGTACCTACGAGTAAATTCATCAATTTCGAAGAATTCTTTCTGAATTACTATTATTAGACTTCATCACCAGGTGTTCATCTAATCTAGTTCTAACTTGATTTGTCTGTCTGTCTACGACAAAAGATTAGGCAGAGCTCAAACTGTATAATTAGTCCAGCCATAGGTCAGCCAATTTTGGACAAATTGATCATAAATAAGTTGTTTAATCGTTTGTAAGCGATATTTAAGCTCTTGTGTCTGGTTGTTGCGATTTGAATAATTTCCTATGTTTCTGTGCGTGGTCTAAGGTGAAAGCGTAAGCGTATATTTCTTCAAACAAAGTTAGTTGAAGTCAAATAATTTAAAGTTTCAATTAGACTATTAATACTTTTAACGTTTAAAAATTAAGATAAAAGTGTATGTCTATTAGTCAGTGCCCTAAAGCTGTTTGGTTGTTCCAATCAAGGAAATTTACGAAAATATTAACTAAGGCGTCAGAGGTCAGTCAAGCGTCAGGCGCAAAACTCACAGCATCGTAAATGATTCGTCTACTAGCGGATATTATGTTTTTGATATTAAAACTACTCTATCGGTAGTTTACTACGATTTTTACGTTATTATGCGCATTAACCTCATCCAATCTTTTTTTAACATGTTTTAAAAAACAATAAATTTTAAATGCATCACATAAACCGCATAACCGCGGCCAATTTATCACTTGGACCAATCCTAAGCTATAATCTGAAGGTCGGTTACATTCCGAATTTCTGAGTCCAGTCGAGTCGCCTGACGCCTGGTACGGCCGGCACCGTTGTAGGCGCTCCTAACTCCACAACTACCTATATCTAATGACTAACTATAGTATGACTAAAGCTTTCGATTTTAACTTTAGGTCAAAGTTGCATCGTAAAACTTTAAGTTGTGGTTTGACATTTAAGTTGGTACTATGTATGTATGTATGTATCTCAGAGTGTTGTGGTTTTTATCCATGCAAAATCATAATTGTAGTTACCCGCTGTTGGTAGCATAAATTATATTTTTTTTTGCTTTGTTTGTTACCTTTTGTTTCAACGTCATAAAAGGCATCTACGGTAAAGGCTAGTGGGCTACCTACTGATCATATATCATCTGATTTGGTGATCGCTTATCACCAGATAGCTACTTTAAGTAGGTATCTTTTCATTCAAATCTTTATTTAGGTACATAATAGGTAGGCACTAAGATACAGTGCCGTATACATAAGGCAAATCTTTTGTAGGGTACTTTATTTGCTCTTGAAGTGTTCTGGCTTGTTTAGGTAGGGTAAGCAATATCTGTAATGAGAATAAGGTACCTACTGAGGCTAAGACTGAGAGACGCTTTTTACGGTATTTGCCATAGGTCATTCTAAACTGACTATGATGTTTGTTAATGATATTAATCTAAGTAGGTACCTACTGGGCATGGACATGCGGAACTCCAGAAGAGTCCGATACAAGTGTGTCACCAGCTAACAACTTAATTTTCCATAGTCAAGTGCTTGTGTCAATATATTCGAGTTCATCCGGCAATAGGTGCTATGGTAAAGCCTACAAATTGGGAAATCTCACACTTACACAGTTAGTTAAGGAATTTCCTACACTTGATTTTATTATATAAGTCCTCTCACGAGTACTATTAAATAGTAAATACCTAGTGGGTTCATCAACCGCCTGTGAATACGGTGAAGTGTCTAACTTAGCCGATGCAAAAAAATATTGCTTTTAACTTACTTTACTTACCTCATGATTGTGGCAAAAAGTTTACGATATTTATGAGATTTAACCACTTGAGACAACTTTTTCGATAAAACGTGTATTTGTCTACCAGGTTTATAAGATACTTAGCGAGCTATCATGAAGTGGGTAATAAATAGTGTCGGGAAACCCTCACTGAAGGAATCAGCAATGATTAATTAGAACAGAACATTAAGTAATAGGTACCCACGTAAATGTTAGATGGGTCCAGTAGAGCTGATGCCTGATCTGCAGCTGCGGACTACCTAGCAGGTTTACTGGGGTTCGAAAAGCAGGAGTAGGAACGGAGTGGTTTTTAGTCAGTAAGAGTCTGCCACTTCCTTTTGCCTCGCCCATGACGAGAAAAGTCATGGAGTGCCCTTCAAAAAAAAAGTTACGTAACTATTTCTGCCGGAGTTGCGGGTAAGGAGGGTGGTCCCATTGGGGACCCAACCGCACCTATTGAGGTACTGCCGTCCTGGCATAAGTAAAACTTGGACCAGGCGTTGCGTCGTAGGTGGAACCATCTCTGACGATCTTCCATCCTTACAATTTTTTTTGAATGGAAGAATATTTTTTAGTAATCTATTCCAGTCTCCGGAAAAATCAATTGAAGTATGGCACCTATGTGGCTATGTAGTTGTACTTCATATTTTATTTAATTTTACTCTCAACCAAAACTTGCCATACTACGCCATCTGTTAGCCGTCTGATGTAACTTGACTATTGTTGACAAAATTAAACTAATACAAAATAAAATTATTCATGATTTAGAGGTCGGTTCCTATATTGATAATTCTACAGAAAAATAGTACAGCGTCATTAAAGGACCAAAACTAATTAATATAAAAGTCAATAAAATATTTTATGTTCGTATCATTTCATGCATACCGTGTGAAACGAAACGTAATAAATTGCGTAGGCCCGTTGACGTCACAATGACGTCATCAGTGTTGACATTTGACATTTTGGTGGAGAATCTTTGTTTTTAGTTTGTGAAATTAAATATTATTATAGCAACAATAAACACGACAATGTGTTAGGAATAAAGTTAGATACAAAGTTAGTGTTATTTTCTTTTATTTGCAGCAGTTTATGATGCTTGCCGTGCAATTGTTTTGTCAATAAAAATATTTAAAGTTTTCGCACGATTCGAGTGAGTTTTGGCAAAAATATTGGAAAATGAAGCCTGGAAAGAGTGTGGATGTTAAAGAGGAGATAGCAGAGGTACATACGTCTGCTCGTTCACCGTCTCCAATACAGAAAATTAAAAGATCACGAAGTCGGTCTGGTTCGCGAAAAATGTCAAACGGTCATGCCGCTCCTGACGAAACTCCTGTTTCTGAAGAACCTACAGGAGAGAAATCGAAACGAGACAGCTGGATTAAATCTGAACACGAATCCCTCGACACGGAACTGCCAATCCATGATCAAATAAAACAAGGAATCCTAGGTTTCGTTGAAAAAGAATTAAAAAATTCGGACAAGAACCCGTCATTTGTATTCTATTCCCATGATCCTAATCATTTGGATGAAAAGTTTATGAAGACTTTGTCTAGACCTTCGAGTGGTCATAAGGAAAAGCGGAGCCCTTCATATCGCAAGAAGAAACGGCATTCATCAAGACATAGGGACCGAGATCTGCATGATTTTGATATTCCTGGCTCTAGTCTCAGTGCCTTGGAAAGGGTAAGTTGTTGATTTAAATTTAATATTACTTTTTATATTTATTAAAATATGCAAACTGTTTCCTATTAACTTTAGTGTATATTTAAAAAGCTAAGTTATATTGACATATTTAGTAAATAAATTGCAGAACTAGAAAGTCTCATCTCATAAAATTGTTATTGAAATCAACGGAAAATAAGTTATTAATTTAAAATGCACATTAACTATCTCTGTTCTGCAAATTCTATCTCCATGTAATAATAGATAAAAGACAGTGTTTACTGTCGTACAGTACAGAATTATATTAGTTACCTAATTTCTAACAAGACCACATTTCTTTAGAATAGACATACTTTCAGTATGAAAAATCACCTTATAAAGATAAGAAACAACATTTAAATATACCTATTTATTCACTTATAACTTGTATTTATTTTTAATCATATTTTCATTTTCATCAGATATCATCTTTTTCATCGCAGGTCGATGACTACCTCAAAGAGTACAAAAAAGATGAAGTAGTAACTCTTAGCGGTGAACTAGAGATTGAGATGAACGATGTGGAGAACAATAACGGTATATCTAAGGAACTTCGGAACAAAACTCGGAAGACTAGAAGGAAAGTCAGGGACGAGAGACAGGAGAGCAGTGTCAACGGACGAGATGTCAGCCCTAAAGTGTTTAAGAGCACTAAGAATAAAACGGGGACGAAGCCAGGTGATTAAACATTTTTATTACTTCAGTAAAGCAGTCAACATTGATTATACGATCTGTTGTTCACTCTGGTGATTGTTATCTTTAGAACTTGAGATGGGATATAAATTAATATTGAAAACTCATCATAATAAACATTGTATCTTAAGTTCTAAAGATATTATTAGTCACTAGTTAAAAACTAGTGATTGTTGCTTGATACTTAATAGTAAACTGATTTGTAATAGCAATCCCAGAACATTTGTTTGTTGTTCTTTTCACTTGCTGAGAACATTTTATTTTGTTTTTTATTTATTAATAGAATTCAGGCGCTATTTACACAATTCATTAACTGAAAATAAAATAATGAAATATACTTATATTTTATGTATTTCCAGTTCGCCCAACAGACTTGACAACCATGTTGGAATCTCTAGAGTCCAGTATGCCTTACCATGACCAGTACATAGACAATCCATTCTCATCACCATCACCACTGACATCACCCAATGATGAGAGACTGGATCCATTCGGTTCACGTAGACCGGAGAAGATATACCTTCAGGGTGGTGGGACCTTCAGAGCGGTTTCCAGGGATAGGATATTGGAATCTCAGCAGTCTAGAGATGGGGATAAGTATTTAAGGTGGGTTTTAAATATTTATTTTGCGGTGGAGCCGGTTTTAATAAATAAAATAGTTTTGCAGATGAGCGGTCTTAAATTATACCCGGTTAACAACGGCTATAATATTATAGTTCTCACAAGCCATAACAGAACTAGCGAAAAGTCGCTGTTACAATGTATTATGTCTGTCAAGGAATAAAGCTGTGATGTTGTGTGATAAAGGATTATTTAATTTGCTCTGATTTTGTAACATTAATAATACCTACAATGTTTCTTTATTTCAGATTGGGCGACCTAACACCTTTAGACGTGGCATTGACCCTACAAAAAGCCTGGCGTTCCTCGGCTCCAGCTTGCCATGGAGTGCTGGGAGGTCTCTCTCTAATGCACCTGCTCCTCATCAGCTACTCCGATGGCTTAGATGCTGGACACCTCTCGTTCCATGCAGTGGTCACCATGCCTTATGTTGCCACTTATTATTTCTTCTGTGTTCTGTGTCTGCTGTCTGTGTTGGATAGGTAAGTTTATTTCATTTGAAAGATTTTAAAATGTAAGTAATTGCAAGGTAGGTTCGGGATTAACGAGGTACTAAAGGCAGGGCCAACACCGTCATTTAAAATTTGCCTTCAATAGAATTTCTATTTTAAACCAAAGTAATAGAGTTGAAAATATATTAACTGAATTACCAGTACACTGATTGGATAAGTGCCTGATGAATTAACTATAGCAACATAACACTTACTGAAGAAATAGCATCTTAGTTTTATCAGGAGTCATAACAAACTATGGACACTACATACCTTTATTATTATTATTTTTTAAACGTTGCCCCACATTAGAATTTTCTCCTGTGTCGTGGGTGCGTTTACAAACATACAAGTTCACATACACATGACACCCAGACCCGAAACAACAATTTGTGGATCACACAAAGAGTTGCTCCGTGCGGGAATCGAACCCGCTACCCGTTGCGCGGCAGCCAGTTGCCCCACCGCATCAACCGTGCAGTCTTGGTAAACATAGAATTTTCCACATTTCAGATTGGATGTAACAAGCCTAGACCTAACCAGAGGTCTGCAGCCGTACTTCCAGCCTATCGTCCTGGTGATGCTATACACAGCATGTCTGCTCGTCTGCACGGCAGCCAGGATGTATGATGAGCTGATGGTCTACCAGTACGCGCCTCTAGTCAATAATATTACTAGCAACAACGTTACTACTGTGAGTTTCTATTTGTTTATAGTAGTTTTAAAATAATCATAGTTCACATTATCACTATATGAGTTTTTAAACTGACTTAGTCACTAACACTATCATTAGAACTTGAGACGGGATATTTACCATGTTTATCGAGATTTTTATGTGTCGAAATATTGGAAACTCATAAACAAAATAAATATCCCGTCTCAAGTTCAAATTATCACTGATACTAGCGAGAAAAGCTATATAACTAAGGGTCAATGCATATTAATCGTTTCGAAATCGAAAAGCCCAATATTTGAGGAATTTCCTCCCACGGATCCTCCGATTGTGAAATAAACTCCCTGCGGAAGTTTTTCCAGTAGGCTACAATATGGGATATTACGTGAAGGGAGTAAATAGGTTTCTTAAGGGTCGACAAAGCGCATGTAATGTCCCAAGTTTTGCAAGCGTTCATAGGCCACGGTAATCACTTACTATCTGGTGAGCATTGTGCAGTCTTGCCACCGTCGTGGTATAAAAAACAGTTATAATTACAATAATCATTATTTAAGAAACTATATAGCTTTGCTTGTCTTCGGGCCAAAAATGATATTCCGATATTAAGTAAAGATGGATAACTGTCAACTAAATCTTATTTTTAATTTATTTACAGCCAACAATACCAACATTCTACCACACTTGGACGCATTTTTCAATATGGCGCGCGGTTCTATCAATACTAGGCCTGGTATACTTCATCATATCAAACCCTCAGGATCTGGTCTTCACTAATCTAAGCAAGTTATTACAATTTAAGCATTCCCTTCAAAGCATTGGATGATTCTCTTTGAGGTTTAGTTTAAGGTAGGTGCTTAAGTTGAATGTCTTGCCATGGATTTATAATCAACATTACTCATAAAATATATGTTTTATGCTTTATGCACGTAACTCTTGCTATAACAGTTTCAAACTACACCTGGGGCTCATAATTGTGAAACTCGAGTTAATTCGAGTAATGCACGTAAAGTGCGTAAAGTAAACAGTTGAACTGTACAGTTTTAACTGAATCAAATCAAGAATGGATAAATTTAAAGAATGGTTAAATTGTAAGGAGTGTAATGTGCATTACTCGAGGTAACTCGACTAGTTTCACAACTATGAGCCCCAGGTGTGGCTTGAAACTATTCGAGCTACCTTGTCAAACAGCTACGTGAATAAACCATAAAACAAGTCAATATTTGGCAACTTGAACCTACTTAGTTAGATATTGAGTGATCTGCCATTCTTATTTTTGTTATGATTCTTTTGATAAAGATAGGTCAATTTTTGCGTGTTAATTAATTCTTTTTATTCACAAAAATGCACACGTGTGTTGTAAGTTAAGTTTCAATGAATATTAAGTATTGCTGGAAAAGGAAGGAATTTGAGTATGATTTTATTTTCTGTAATTATTAATACTGATAGCATTTTAGTCGAATTTATGTAATAAAACCCCTTGAATCTCGTTTTAAACCAAAGATAAATTTTGTAGTCATAAAAGTATTATAATTTGAAGAAATGCAAGAAATATAATTTCGAATGCAAGTAAAATTTTTGTCTAGTCACAATTGCATTTATTTTAAAGAAGTACATAAGTATTTTTTTTATTTAAGTCGCATTTCACACATGCTAGCAATGCTTGATAAGTTAGACCATTACAAATGTGCGAACTGTCATACCCTTAGTACGTGTCTGCTTTACGTTTAATGTAATCGAAACGAAAGTACGTTCGGTGCTTTGTACTCTTAGTAAGAGTTTGCTTTACGTCGAACGAAAACGAAACGAGTGCGCGTTCGGCGTTCTGATTGGCCGCCGCGAAAGCATCACCCAATGACAGCACTGAACGCGCTCTCGTTTCGTTTTCGTTCAATGTAAAGCAAAGTCGTACTAACGCTACTGATTGGCCGGATCAAATAAACTAACGAACCAGAGCGCTGAACGTGCTCTCGTTTCGATTACTTTAAAGGTAAAGCAAACTCGTCTCTATCTCTCGCTAACACTTGTATTGTCACATTCCTTTGACGTATCATTGTAATGGCCCACCTATAGTTTTATAAAATAGAAATACACATCCCAGTAAAATTCTTTAATGAGATGCAAAATAAAGCTTATTATTTATTATATTCATTATTTATTTATTATATTATCATAATAATAGTGTCAACCTTTACAATAAATACATGCCAAATATCCAGAAGAAAAAAACCTATATTTTTTTAAAACCCAGTAGAATTCCTTAAACCTCTATAAAATTAAGGTTCAAATCAGCTTTCTTCCTATATCATATAATTATGTATAGTATTACTATAACTCAAAATAACATTTATATGTAAAGCTAACTGTTTATAAATGTTTTATAATAAGTATAATATGATAAAGCCTCGTCTCCACTAGGATCATAAATATGTCGAACGATATGTGTCCCCAGAGACATCGGACGATGTCGGGCGACGTCGGACGACATCGCCACGACATTGTTGACTGTGCGACAAGGAACAGGGAACAAGTTTAACTGTATCAATTGAAGAGTTTTATGCACACATGCAATTATTACATTTTAGTTCCTTGAATCATAATTCTCTCTTGCTATTCCAATTTACTTTCGATATTGGCAGAATAGTCGACATCGGTTCAATTTGCTATTAAAAAAAAGGAACAGTTTCGACAATGTCGCGGCATCGCCCGATGTCTCCGGGCACTTATGTTGCTTAATAAATGTTCCTAGTAGGGACGAGGCTTAATAATAATAACATGACTACATTTACTATTACAATCATTTAAAGAAGTCATATAAGATAACTTTATTATTTTTGCTATTATATAGTAGGTTCCACTCGTATAATAAGTCATTTAAAAATATAATATATTTATGAAAATTCGGCAGAATAGGTTATAATAATTATTAAAAAAAATATCTAGTCTATTATTTTAAGGGACCATTGCTATAAGTAATTGTTTGCGGCAGCTACTCGTTTTAATTAAATAAAATTATATAAGTGTATATCAAATTTATTAGCTACATTACAATTATAATTTATAAACACGTGAAAGGAATTGTATAATTTTTGTATCCAATTAGAATTTCGTATTTAATTTTATATATTCTCACTTATCATTATGTAAAATTGGACTGAGTGTAATTGGAAAGAAATATATAGAAGATAATCCATATATGTAATGATAGTAATGCCTAATTCTATAAATTCTTGTAATATAAATATATAAATGAAATGTAAACAATATATTCAATTAATAATGTTACTGTTCTAGTCTTAAGTCGTTTCCTAATGTACGCGCCAGTATTTAAAATAATTTTAATGATAGGTTTTCTATGTTCATTCATTTCAATTCTGGTAAGTATTGATACCAAAGGTTATTTATGCTTTTGCTTTAAGAAAACTTTCTGTTTTGGTTCGTAAGAAGAAATGTATTTATTTTAAACATATCATATATTTTTAAGCAACAATTTTACATTATTAACTAAAAATTGAGAAAAGCTCTACTAATTTCGAGTCACAGAGGACATTCGTAGACGCGGTGAAGTCGCGTGGCCTACGTGCGCGAATCTAGTAGACTTTTCTCCATTAATGTACGTGAGTGAACCGTGATTTTTAGTTAATTTAGTATGTTCCACGATAGTTATTATAAAAATAATTTACATTATTTGTCAGTTTTTTTAGGTATGAATGTGATTTGAATATAAATAGTATAATTATTTATATTTACCTGTTATATATTTATTCTTATAGAGCATATTACATTATGTATCATACATTATAATACAAATTATTAAATACTGTTCGTAGAAAAATGTGGATGTGTGACTGTATATTCTGTATGTGTATTGTATTGGTGACTAGCTAGGTACTGTCGCGCGGTTGCACCCGCTCTGCTCGTTGAGGTAACAGGAAGGTTATATAACCTTGCCCGATTATTGGACTATCCAACATAAAATGTATTATTCAATTCGGACCAGTAGTTCTGGAGATTAGCGCATTCAAACAAATAAACTGTTCAGCTTTATGTGATAAGTATAAGATTGATGTATGTATGTATCGTGACTGTTTGTATGTTGTGTGTATGGTATATACTATATGTTTTTATAGCACAAATTGTGATTTACTTTTTTGTTCCTATGAATTTATCATTTCAATAACTTAAGTTCGTATTTTATTTGCATTGGAAATGGTACCAAATTTTATATTATACTCACTTTATTGTTATTGTCAGAAGTAATAGAATAATAATACAATTATTTATTTATTATAATATTCTCAGTTAATATTAATATAAATTGAAATACATTTAAATTAAGCAAATTATATCAAAATAAAATGACTATAATACATGTTTGTTGTAAAATAATATCTTCTAGCTTATAATATGTAAAACACATATAATATTGACTGTTGACCATGTAATTCAAATATAAATAAATAATTGATTTGTGATAAAATATTTTCTTAGTTTTATTATACTAGTTCCTGCCAGCGGCTTCGCCCGCGGTCCCGTGGGGTAAAAAGTGTCCTATGTGTTATTCCAGAACATAAACTACCCCTGTTCCAAATTTCATTCCAATCCCTTCAGCCATTTTGATATGATTGAGTAACAAACATACACACAAACTCACAAACATTCGCATTTATAATATAAAGTAAGATGAGTTTACAACAGCCATAATATACACCTCTGCCTACCCCTTCGGGGATAAAAGGCGTGACGATGACGATGAATTCACATTGCCACAGTTTCTGGCTGGGTAAATAATAATGACTGTATTATAAAATGTTGGGAAACATAAGGTCTGTTCTAATAAAAAGTCAAAGTCAAAATTATTTATTTCAATTAGACCAGGAAGGCACTTTTAAACGTCAAAGCAACGAACGTCAAAATTAGTACAAGAATTGCAACGTAGCTATGACATAACTGACACACATATTAAAGAAATCTACAACCAAGGATGCGTTCATAGGGAACCCGTTCCATATTGTGTACTTAGTTGATGCAAGGTCAATATATTCCAAGGCGTCGTATACTGCTGCGCGTAGTTTTTTATCTGTAAAATTAAATATTATTATATATTATAACATAACAAGGCCGGGTACGCACTTGTAACGCCTCTGTTGTTTCGGGTGTCCATGGGTGGTGGCGATTGCTTTCCATCCGTTTGCTCGTTTACTGGCTTATACCATAAAAAAATATATGCTAGTTTCGCGTACCCCCATGGGAAACAGGCGTGAGGTTATATATGTATGTACTAGTTTCGGGTCACAGAGGGACTTTTCATCATGAGCAGCGTGCCCAGACGTGGCGATGTCGCGCAGGGTACTTTTCTCAATATATTTACTGTTATTTTTAGTTAATTTAGTATATCTCACGATAGTTACGGTATTATAAAAAGCTAGAAATAGTAAATAAATCACCTTTATATGTCAACAACTCGTCCACTAACAATCTTTTTGTCGCGTCTAAATCGTTTGACATGAATTCCATCAGTATCATTGGTACAAATGCAACAGATACCAAGAATGCTAGTTGCATCATCCAAATAATGTTCCGTGCCGCCATCTGTAATCATATAAGGAGGCCAGTAAGTTGGGAGAAACATAGTGCAACGTTACGCCTTTTATCCCCGAAGGGGTAAACAGAGGTGGTACGAGACTTAACAATCGATTAGAATTGGATAAAAGAATAAAAGCTTAGTTAAAATTGAAGCTGAGTAAAAATTCAAGATTTTTAAGGAGGGTCCTTAGTCAACAGTTCCTTATAAGAGTTTTCTTTACGTTTAAAGTAATCGAAATGAGAGCGCGTTCGGCGCTCTGATTGGTCGGCTCACATAAACGAACAAAACCTCGTTTCGATTAGTTAAAAACGTGAAGCAAATTTGTACTAAGGGTACTGTATAGGACCATTTAAAAACCCATTACGACATACACTCATTAATTTACATTACATTCATTAAACTTACTTAATTACCAACTATGGACCTAAGGGCTTAAGCAATAAAGTTGAGATTAATTATTACGTTCAGTATTCTTACCAGAATTGGCAGTAAATTCATGAAAAACACCGCAATTATTATATTAACGAATTCACACACATAAGCTAGGATCATCTGAAACAATGGAAACGTATTTTGAGAAAAAGTTGCCTCGTTCGTTTCGATTAGATAATAAGATAAAAAAATTAAGTAATGCTTATTATGGACCCTGGTGTGGCTTGAAACTAATCGAGAAGCGTCGAAAAGTTACGTATTTAAGCTGTACAATCTAATAAACTTATGCCTAGAAGAGACGCCATATTTTCTGTATATTTTTTATAAATTAATAAGCATAATTAATTATGACTTTATTTCCTTAAAGTAGAATATTACCTACCTTCTTTTTGTCATTCTTTGCCGTAATGTCAAAATACTTAGTCAATTTTATGTATTCAGAAATATAATCTTCAACATGTTTGTTTCTTTCAGCGTCCCTTATAGTTACATCTTCCAACTTGTCCCTCAATGATTCGCATAGATCTTTAACAGTTTTGTAATAATGCTCTGCTATACACACTAAAGTTATTCGACCGTAACATATGGTTGTTAGTGTGTATGTAGACCAAACATTGGCTACTAAACGTGAAGTGGGGAAAAATATCACGAACGTGGCCATATTTAAAAGAGCAGAAATACTAATAACGAAAAAAGTTGTACAGAAACAAAATTTCGTTTGCTTTGAAAGAGAAAAGTATTCTATCAAATCTTTTTCCTCAGTGACAAGCGATAGAATTATGTTAACGTTTATTTCTAAAATAAACATCATGCTGTATATTAATGCGAGTATTGATAGAGTGTCGTAACCAAAGGAACTGGAAAGTTCCAAATAGCTGTACATAAAACAGATTATACAATACAATTTGAGTAATATAGATATTATACAAGAATTACTGCATTTGTAATATAAACCCATTGCTAGTCTTAAAGACAATATTATACGCAAAGAAAATAACATTCTCTTGTGCGTTCTCGTTCGTTCTCTTGTTTCAGTTGAACTGTTATTGGAAAGATATAAACCTACCTATAGGTATAATTATGGTTTGTAATAAAACTAAAAGCAATTTGAAAAAGTGCATTCTCTTTATTTTAAAACTTGGTGATCCTTAAAAAAGATATTGATACCTAAATATATCCCATACATCAAGGGGCTTACTCTTGAATCCAATTCCGATCGATCGACTTTCATATTGAGAAATTTCGTACTCTTGAGTTTAGAAGCTACTATGCTACGAAGATGTAATAGATAAGCTGTAAACTATGTGACCTTTTCCACTGATACTCAGCTATGTAGCTATGCGAGGAAGATGTATCAATAGTAGGGAAGCCATTCATAGCACACATCTATAGCACGCATCCATATCATATAGCTTAGCAGAGTCCGTATTCACCATTGCTAAGCTATGTGTACCAATGAACATGATTGGTGAAAGCCAAACACATCCACACATAGCACACCTCTGGTGAAAAACCACCCTTAGTCTTGATTGACATAATATTTTATTTCATCAATAAGGCAATTCGAACTATACTTTAAAAATCAAGAGAGTTAATACAGCTAGAGTAGGTAATACTAAACACAAAATTTAATACAAGAATTGCAACGTAGCTATGATATATTGAATACACAGATTTAAGAATCCCACAACAAAGGACATGTTCGCAGGGTAGCCGTTCCATAACGTGTATTTAGTTGATGCAACGTCAATATATCGCAGAGCATCATAGACAGCGATACGCAGTCTTTTATCTGCAAAATAAACATAGAATTAATAAATGTTAGGTTCGTTCTTGGATGTATATCCTCCATATAGGATGGCTCATTAGTTTATCTGATATATGGTGAGAGTAGGATGTATTTGTCACCAGGCTATGGGACTACGCATGCGAAAGAGACAGGGCAGCAGTTCTCTTTGATAAACCTGAATCTATTTTAAGCTATGATCTATTATCCGCCTACCAAACGTAGACTATTGCAAATTCTCATGTAAAGAAGGCCCATAACCTAGCAATGGACAGTCATGAATTGTTGATGTAACATGAATCTTACACTATTATAAAAAGCTGAAGAGTTTGTTTGTTTGAACGCGCTAATCTCCGATACTACTCATCCGAATTGAATCAGTATGTTTGTGTTGGATAGTCCATTTATCAAGAAAGGTTATAGGAAATATCATGACACGATTAATAGGAGTTGAGCATAGCGGGCAAAATCGCGCCGGAGTCGCTAGTCTTTAAAAAAAAAATATTTGGATACCTTTATATTTCAACAACTGCTCTGTCAAAAGTTTTTTTACTTCATCTAGTTCATTGTCAGTGAGTTCCATCAACAACATAGGAGCTGATATAATTGCCATGGAGTTCGTAAGGTCAAGTATCCAAATTGATTTCTGATCTGCATTCTGAAATGTTATCTTAGTTATAATATTTTATTACGTAGTTTACAGACCGCGTAAAGGTAATGCGTCACCGTGGGCTATGTACATCTGCTAATTTTTAAATATGAAGCCATGTGTGCCACCGATTATGTGGAAAACTGTTTCATTGCGATGCCATTTTTGGAGAGTTGGAAGTGGAAAATTCTCAGTCACTGACTGAGCTTTTACAACAACTTTATCATTAAAATATTATTTTATACAGATTATTAAACTCCAGTAAGCTTAATTTTTTATATACATGGTGTTTTATATTTTTATAACAACTATCGTGGGACATGCTAAATTTACTAAAAATCACGGTTTTCTCACTCATTAATGGAGAAAAGCTCTACAAGTTTCGTCCTAGGTTGCGCGACGAAGCCGCGTCTGCGCACGCTTTGCCCTCTGTGACTTGAAACTAGTAGAGCTTTTCTCCATAAATGTACGTGAGTAAACCGCGATTTTCAGTGTTTTATATTATTTAATTTTTTATTTTTGTTATATATATTGTTCTTACCACTGATACATAATTTACGTACAGCACTGATGTTATTATTTTAACGAATTCACATGCACACGCTGTGGCCATCTGAAACAATCGAATTTTTTGTATGTTAAAACCTAATTAATATAAAAGTTATGAAAGTATTATTCAGCTTAGCTATATTCAGGTAGGTATCGTAGTACCTTTTTCCTCATTGACACCATCGTTCCATCCAAATTTTGTACCATTTTCATATAGTCAATAATAAAATCTTGAACATGTCTGTGTTTCGCAGCATCACTTAAATATACGTCTTCAAATTTATGCTCTAGTTCTTTGCACAAATCTTTAACAGTTTTGTGATGATGTTCAGCAATACAAACTGTTGTAAGCCAACCAAAGCTAGCAGCTATCATTTGGTAAGCACACCAGAAATTTGTAACGACATCCAAATATTTTGTATAGATTATAAAACTTACTAAGTTCAAAAGTAAAGTATTGGTAATAATAACATAAGTTATCCAAAAATGAAATTTCTTTGAACAACAACTGAAATATTTTAAAACATCTTCTTCTTCAGCGACCAACGAAATATAAATGTTAACAGTTATTTCTAGTGCTGTAATCAGGTCAAACAAAACTACAAAAATTAGTGAAATATCGGTAGTAAATATTCCGAAAAGGTAAAGATTTGTGTAGTAAAATACACAGTAGCTGATACAGTAAAGTTTTAATAGTACAGAGACAGTAATGGAGTTACTGCACTTGTAATATAACCCGAATATTAATCTTAACAACAATATTCCGCGCAAAGTAAGCGGTAGTGGCATTTTGAACATTTGACTAGTTCGTCCAAATGATTAGTACTAGATGTAGAAAAACTACATGTAGGCTATATCGATTCCGAGTTTCACCTTGGTATTGAAATAGTTAAAAATAATACTGAAGTGTTATTAGGTACAGTCTGCATAATTCATTTAGGGACAGCTGTGTGTCGACTGTCTCTAAATATGTGATGTACACTGTACTTAATTAAATAGACAACCAAGAAGTCTTTCTCAAAGGGTTTTTCTTCTCCTCTAATAACATCTTGATCTGATTTGTTTCGTTGCGGGGTCCAAGACAGTAGACTTAATTCATTTCCTCATTGCTCCAGTGTTTTCATGTTTGTATCTACTCTAGATCCTGGCTGACGGGAGTTGCAGCGATATGGCAGCGGACTTGTCCCATTTATCAACCAATAAGTCAACTATTTCGGTATAAACAAAGTTATTTTATAAAAACTTTAAGCCACTATGTCATGGTCGTTGTTTTCATTGGCTCAATAGCCTGTCAGTGGTTTCCACTTTAGAACCGAATCTTTTTTTAATTTCATACATGTACATATACCAGTTCACCTGGCCTTAAGGGAGATGGTGGGACGATACATCTATGACAAGGATGGGCCGCAAAAAGGTTTATATAGAGAGGAGTGGAAGGAGGTTTGGGAAGCCTTTTCCTGGCAGTGAGGCGATCATGACTGAAAGTAAAATAAATACTTGCATACAACATTTTTGTGCTACAAATAAAACTATTTAGTAAATAACCACGTATTTTATTGAACACAATCTTGAATAGCAATAACTTTACAGTATTTAAATGAATTTAATACAAAAATTGTAGTGTAGCAATGACGTAATTTACGCAGAGGTTAATAAAATTTAATACTAGGGATATTTTCATAGGACATCCGTTCCATAATGTGTGTCTAGAAGATGCAGTATTGATATACTCCACTGCCTCGTGGATGGTGATACGCAATGTTTTATCTGCAAATAAATCAAATGTTTCTTTTTTATTATTTTATGGTATAAGCCAGTGAACGAGCAGGCGGATCACCTGATGGTAAGCAATTGCTGCCGCCCATGGACACCTGGAATATGAGAGGCGTTACAAGTGCGTTGTCGGCCTTTTGAGGGTTAGGAATTTAAGGGTTGTTGGGGAATCGGGGATTGGGAAGATAAGGAAGAGTGGTAATTGGGCCTTTGGTAACCTTACTCACACAACGAAACACGTCGCAAGCGTTGTTTCACGTCGGTTTTCGGTGAGGCCGTGGAATCACTTCGGTCGAGCCGGCTCATTCGTGGGAAAGCATGGCTCTCCCATACTTGAAACACACACAATTGAGACAAACCCGCCACATTATCAGTCACGGCAACGGCACGAAATGACGCTCATCAGATTTCACGTCTTAATATTCCTATCTGCTTTAACTATTTCACAGATCTTTTCATCAATATACCTTAAAGGTTCACGTGCACTTTTAGTGAAACCTATTTTGAGATCTACGAAAAATATCAGCAGATGTATACCATTGAAATTAAGGCACATAACCTGTTAACTGAATATTTAAATAGAATTAACTGAAATTAACTTAAGGGACAATTAAATAAATACCCGTATACGAGAGTAACTGCTCCGATATTACTTTCTTTGTCTCGTCGAGGTCGTTAGCAGAGAGTTCCATTAGTAACATTGGAGTAGACAAAATGACTGAAGAGTATGCTAGACTCAGTATCCAAGCGTATTCGTCGTTGAAATACTGAAACATCGCAAACATTATTAAATCGTTTTATAAACTTTTTTATTTCTTAACTACATAGCAGTTTTTTTTTAAGGTAAGGATTTATCCAATGACTTCTCCCGCCTTGGGCGAGGCGAGAGGGAGTGTCATTCTGTACTGACTAAAAACCACCCCGTTCCTACTTCTGCCCTTCGAGCCGGATCCCCGGTAAACCCGTTAGGTAGTCCGCAGCTCCGGATCAGGCATCAGCCCTACTGGGCCCTATCTGTGGTGGTCTGATGGCTATCTTCATAGCAGTTGGTGTATCATTTTAATCAATTAATTTCTCAATCAAATCAAATTCAATCAATAAATCATAAAATTTCATCAATAAATTTCTTACCACATGTGGCTTACCACATGTGGTAAGAAATTTATTCAGTGTTCAGATAGAATATTGCGGATAATATTTTTAAGAATTCGCATCCACAAGACGAAATCATCTGAAACAATAAAAATATTATTGGTATGCTTTTTATTAATGGTGTACAATAAATCTATCTATCTATTATGATATAGGTTGGTAACGCACGCCTCTAGTGTTTGAGAGTTCATGGGCGGCGCCGATTATTTACAATCAGTTGATCCGTCTGCTCATTTACCGGCTTATACCACAAAAAAGATAATTGAACTAATTAACCGAAAGCAAAAATAAGGAAGATAAATTTTGAAGCCTTTTTTTAAGGGAGATAATCATTTAATGACTTCTCCCGCCTTCGGCGAGGCGAGAGGGAGTGTCAAGCTCTTACTGACTTTATCCGCTAGGTAGTCCACAGCTATTAGATTGAGCAACCGATGAATCACCTGTTAAGTTACGCTAAACGAGTTTGGTATATCAAGAGCTGGAATCTCGGTATCATTGTTCCTCGAAACGCTCCATAGGTCATCGTTTTAGTTGTCATACGAATATTTGTGGCATTCAAGGGACTCGAACCCGAGACCCTTTGCCCAACAGTTGCATATGATACCACCCGTCTACGAGTCTCCTATTTCTTCTATTATTTTATAATTTTGTTTAACATTTTTTTACCTTTATCCTCAGATGCGTGGTTGTTTTATTCAATGCCTTATCTGTTTTCGTAAACCCATAAATGAAATCTTGTATGTGCCGGCTTTTCTCAGCGTCCGATCTATTTGTACGGGCATCTCCTAACTTGTCCTTCAGCGCTTTGCACAGATCTTTGACCGCTTTATTATAATGTTCTGCTATACAAATGACAGTAATTCTACCAAGGAATGAAACTGTCTGTATATAATTGTACCAAAAATTCGTGACAAAATCGAAGGCATTAATATACGATATGAACATTGTAATATTTAAAATAACTGTGATAAAAGTACTAAAATAGCAAACATAGAAATGCAAATTCTTCTCTATAGTTGAAGACAAAGGAGTAAAATACTTGATTATGGGTTTTTCTCCAGTGGCCAACGATAGCAAAATGTTAATAGTAATTTCTACGACTACCATTAAGATGAAGATGATTTTAACTAATAATGAAACGTCATCACCGAATTGACTGAGTACGTAAAATTGCGGATAGAGCAACACACAGGAGGTTATACAGTAAATTTGTAATATTACAGAAACGGCGATAGAGTTACTGCATTTGTAATATAACCCGAATATTAGTCTCAACAGTAATATTCCGCGCAAAGTGAATGGTAGTGATGGCATGTCGACTTGTTCGTCCAATTGATAGATCCAAACTGTACGGGCTGACGATACAACTAAGTAGACCTACACTACTAATGACTGTATTGATTCTCAGTTTCACCTTGGTACTTTAATCGTGTGGGGTTTTAAAAGTAATGTTGAACTGTGATGTCATTTCGTATAATTACTAGTTTCTGCTAGCGACGTCGTTTGTTTTATTCTGATAAAAAGTAGTCCGTGGGTTTTCCAGTTCACTAATCTTTGTGCGAAATTTTGTTTAAATTCACCCCACAGATTTTATATGAAGAAATATTAAACATACAGGGTGACTGGTAATTAGTAAAGGATATTTAAACACGTGATTGTAATCATGATTACAAACAACTTTCCCATTTTGATTTTCCCAGATTCATAAAAATAGAACTAATGAGGATACAAAAAAAAACTATCTTTGGGAAAGTTGTTTGTAATCATGAGTCCAATCACGTGTTAAAATATCGGTCACTAATTACCAGTCACAGTGTCGGTATTGATGTAAATGTCAGTGTCAGTATGTGTAACTATGTATTTATGTATAAATTAACCTTGGAATTATAAAAAAGACACAATTGTAATATTTCTCTAAAGTAATTATGAATTTATAATTATTAGTCAGTACAAGAATTGCAACATAGCTATGATATAATTGGTACACAGATTTATAAAATTCACAATTAAGGAGGCGTTTGCCGGGAACCCGTACCATATTGTGTATCTTGAGGATGCGGTGTCAATGTATTCCAGTGCGTCGTCTACAGCATTATGTAATGTTTCATCTGCAAAAGATGTAGCATAATAATATACATATTCTTTACTAAATAAATATGAAATTTACTAATGCTTCATCAATAACCAATTAATGGCCATTGCTGACCAAAAGCCTCTCTTTCATACGGAGAAGGTTTGAGCATCACCACGCTTGCTCATTGGGTTAGCGATTTCAAACATATAATCAGAAATTATAAGGCCAGGTTTCCGGACATGACGTTTTCTTTCACCGTTTGTCAGTGGTGTCTAAATCATCTTAGAAGGTACATGTAACTCGGAAAAAGTCACATTGGTATGCCGTGGGTTGGTTTCGAACCCACACCCTCATGCATAAGGAACGAGTATCTTAAACCACAACAATACTTAATTATGCTTAATGTATGTTTCATTTGTTATTTGCATCAATAGATTTGTATAGTATAGTCTTTGTAGTGTACCTGTATAGGTCAGGTACTCATTAGCTAATAGTTTCTTCATCTCCTCTAAATCGTTTGCAGTGAGCTCCATTATCAACAAAGGTTGAAACATAACTGCGCAATAAACTGATAATTCTAGCAACCCAAATAAAAGTTCTTGGTAATCCTGAAATACCACAGAATAGAACATAAATCAATCTTAAAATAAACTAAAATTAAAAGAGAGAAAGAAAAAAGCTAAAATTCCGTCCATCCGGTGCTGCGGACTACCCCGGAGCTGCGGACTACCTAGCGGGTTTACCGGGGCTCCGGCTCGAAAAGCAGGAGAAGGAACGGGGTGGTTTTTAGTCAGTAAGAGTCTGACACTGCCTCTCGCCTCGCCCAAGGCGGGAGAAGTCATTAGATGATTTTGTCCCCTCAAAAAAAAAAAGGCGTCAGAGTACTCGTCCGCTATCACTGTCAATCGACACAACGTCTCTAGGAGACTGGCAGCATTGCCACGTTGAATGCCATAGAATTGTATTTGTATATTAAATCAAAATGTTATTCATTTCAATGACTATTCTACCAAAAAAGTGTATGTATAATAGACGAAAAATATTTGGTACACTACTTCTTAAATAATTTTCCAGGTGACTTGCAAATGCTGTATGAGACCGGTTCTAAATCTTTTAAGTGCAATACAAAACTTTCCTGAGTCATCGCCCTTTTTAAAAGATAAGCAAACGAGCAGACGGATCACCTGATGCTAAGCAATCAGCGTCGCCCATGGACATCCGAAACAGGGAGTAACAAGTACGTTGTAAGCTTGGGAGTTAAGAATTTGAGGATTGAGAATTTGGTAATTGTACATCCCTCAAAATGTATTATAAATTATGTATTAAGATTAATGTACTCTCGTGCAATGCGGTTTGAACTGATATTGGTGAGAAATCGAATTACTTCATTTATTCATAATCACCGCATCTTACCACATATAAATGATTGTTCAAGTAATATACTGAAAATATTACTTTAATGAAATCACTTGCACATGCCATGATCATCTGAAACATTACAATGTACTTTAACATACATAGGTAATCTCTACGTTGACTATAATGATAGTAACGACTTCGACGAGATTTTTTTATTATTTCCACACTTTCATAATTTTACACAAAAGAGACCGGGTTCGCGGATGAAACACCAATTTCATTTTCTTTGTATTTTCTGACTGTATTTTCTTCTAGCAAAAAATGTTTCCATCAGTTAGAGTACGAGTCCTTTACGTTTAAAATAATCAAAACCAGAGCGCGTTCGGCGCTCTGATTGGTTGGTTTATTCTAGCCGGTCAATCAGAGCGCCGAACGCATTCTCGTTTCGGTTACTAAACGTAAAGCAAACTCGTTCTAAGGGCACTGAACTGTCGACTTTTTAATTGGTCACAGTCTTAAGTCTCTTGTTCTTTGTAACATAATTATCAACTTACAAGACGGTCGTTATCATTGGGTAAAAATAAGTTATAAGGTTTAATAGGTGCTTCATATCATTTTATTATTTTTATTACAAAAAAATCTAAATACCTTTGGTTTACTTGATATCAGAGCTTCATCCAAATTATTATGTAATGTTATATATTCAATCGTAAAATCTTTTATATGCCTGCTTTTCTCATCATCACTTATAGGATTTGATGTTTCTAATTTACATTTTAGTATAACGCACAAATCTTTGACTTCTTTATAAAAATGTGCTGTTATGTGTATTGTAATAATTCTACCGATATTAACGGAATAATATTGTAAAAGGTATACCAAATAAATTAGTATACCATATCGGTTTAAATATGTATTGCCTTCAGAAATAACTAGAATGATATTGCACCCAATGATTGCAAATGGCAGGTTTGACGAAGAAGCAGAAAAATACTTTAACACTGGTTCCTCTTTATTGGTTAATGAAATATAAATATTAATTGTGGCTTCAATAGCACACATTAGGGTGTATATCGACTCAATTAAATATAAAAGGTAATTTTCGGGAGTATGAATGAAAAAGGGGACAAAAAGTAACCCGTTGAAGAGAATACAATACAGTTTTAATAAGAAAGAGATGGTAATGGAGTCACTGCATTTGAAATACATGCCGAATATTAGTCTTAATAACAAAAATCTGTGTAAAGTAATATAAGGCATTTTTAACTTGTTTTAAACTCGTTCGTTCACTGGATGTGATAGTTTTAGACTAGTGCTAGGGCGTATAATTATATTGATCGCAGCGTTGTAGAAGTTTTCATTGAAACTTTTATTTTAATATGTAGTTTGAACGTGTTTGAGCGTTGTTAGCTACAATTTGTGTCAGTGGATATAATTATGTTATTATACTTGAACTAAAATAGGATTATTCTAATGAATCTTTGATGCCTCGTGCATCATTTGGTAGTTACTTTTTCAGTATCGATCTATTGATGTATTTATTCTGTCTATATAATATTTATTTTATAATTTCAATGTTCTTACGTTAATTAACAATAAAATCCAAAATAAACATTTAACATAATTATTATTCTTTATTTCTTTGAAACATGAACACGAAATCTGAACATCCAACAGCTTTTTAACAAAACTATCATTAAATACCATGTACCAAACCACTGACGTAAATATGAGAACTAATTAATACAAAAACTGCAACGTAGCTATGATATAAGTCATGGTTAGATTGAGGAAACAAACGATGAACGATAAGTTTGTAGGGAACCCGCTCCAAATTGTGTATCTTGAGGAAGTATTATCGATGTACTCTAGAGCATCGTATACGGTATCGCGCAGTATGTTGTCTGCAAAAGAAATGTAGCTTAAGTATGATTGAAGGAACTTTGTCATAATGAAGAACAAACTCGATTTTCTCGTTGCTTTCTCACATTTTGCAATTTGGATAGATTCCAGATTATACTGATTCGATATCTAGGATTGATAGTTTGGCTGTGACCTCGATTAGATTTCAAATAAAATATGATTGCGACACCAAAAGCTTATGCCAAAACTGAGAATAGTTCATACTTCAGCTTCAAAGCCACGAACACAGGCGCAAAGTTGCAAGCCTTTCGGTTTTTTACCGGATACATTTCGGAGAGTGTGCGGGGGAATTGCACAACTTGATTCCTCCTAGTCCTTTCCATCACCGAACCACAAGACAATCGGCAAAGCACCCCCACATCATGGTAGATATCCCATCCACTAGCACAAAGCGCTTCGCTTCAAGCTTCCTTGTGCGAACTGTTAAGAAGTGGAATTCTTTGCCGGAGTCTGTGGTTCCTGATGTGTATAACCTGTGTGTCTTCAAGGCCCAAGTGAATAGGTTGCTCATTTCATTCAACTTGATTCCCCCTAGTCTTTTCCATCACCGAACCACAAGACAATCGGCAAAGCACCACCACATCATGGTAGATATTTCATCCACTAGCACGAAGCGTTACGCTTCAAGCTTCCTTGTGTGAACTGTTAAGAAGTGGAATTCTTTGCCGGAGTCTATGGTTCCTGATGTGTATAACCTGTGTGTCTTCAAGGCCCAAGTGAATAAGTTGCTCATTTCATTCAACTTGATTCCCCCTAGTCCTTTTCATCATCGAACCACAAGACAGTCAGCAAAGCACCACCACATTATGGTAGATATTCCATCCACTAGCACGAAGCGCTTCGCTTCAAGCTTTCTTGTGCGAACTGTTAAGAAGTGGAATTATTTGCCGGAGTCTATGGTTCCTGATGTGTATAACCTGTGTGTCTTCAAGGCCCAAGTGAATAGGTTGCTCATAGATAGACGTGCTCCATCGTAGGCCGCATCATCACTTACCACCAGGCTAAATAGCAACCAGACGTCAAATAAAAAAAAACTACATGCCTGTGATAATTTCAATTTTAAAATTAAAATTTATAATTAAACTAGCTACTTCCGTGCGGTTTCACCCGCCCTGCTCGGTCCCTATCAATCATGGCGTGATGATTTATAGCCTATAACCTTCCTCGATAAAAACGCTATCCAACAAAAAGAATTATTCAAATCAGACCAGTAAGTAATTGCTGAGATTAGCGCGTTCAAACAAACAAACAAACAAACTCTTCAGCTTTATAATATTAGTATAGATGTTTAATTAATGAATACCTTTGTACGTTAACAATTCATCAGCCAGTAATATTTTTATCTCGTCTAAATATTTGGCTGTGGATTCCATAAGCAACATTGGTGCAGCCATAGCGAATACAGAAAGTGATAGTTCCATAATCCAAATTACATTTTTCTTTGAGTTCTGAAATACAAATGAAAAAAGTATTACTACTTTGCATAGCATTAATTTGTAATTACGATTATCACGCGTGCTCAAAAATTATAATCCAGGCTTTCTTACGATATTTTTCTTCACCGTATGTCAGTGGTGTCTAAATACTCTTAGAAAGTACATAATTATAACTCGGAAAAAGTCACATTTTGCTGTTGGTAGGGCCTGTCTCGTTCATCAGAAGCGGGAGCGTATTAAACCTCCAGGACACTACGACAACGCCACAAATAGGTACAATAAAATAGATTAAGGCAAAATATCTTACCGGTATCAGTGAGTAATTAGTATAGAATACTGCAATTATAATTTTACAGAACTCACAGAAACCAGCGGCAATCATCTAAAACAATTATAAGTCGTTATTGTAATCATCAAAGTCAGTCAAAGTCGTTTATTAATTACTTATTAATTGTGACTTACTGCCGTATTTAGATACATTTGCTGATTACTTATACTATTACTTAGTAATAATTTTGTTTTAAAAACAATTGCTAAGGACTGGGTAAAGTAATCGTTAAATGTCTCTGAGTACGGCAGAAAATCATTGTGTTTAAAATCATTTATTTCAATACAAAGAATAAGTTTTATAACCTTGATCCTCATAAAATTGGCCGTTTTATTCAAATTATTCGATGTTACCATATAGTCAACGATAAAATCTTCAATGTGCTTGTTTTTGTCAGCATCGTTTACATTTTCAGCTTTAAACTTATCCTTTAGTGCCTTGCATAGATCTTTCACAGCTTTCTCATAATGTTCTACCGTATATACCAAAGTTAATCGACCAAAATTATTTGTCAGAATTTCTAATTCATATATTAAACTTGATATGAAACCGAATGCCTTATAAAAGAGTATGAAGTTTATTTTCTCTATACAAATACTTGTGTAAATTATGAATCGAGTTACGTACAAGTTTAAACTCGATTCCAATGACGATGAAGAAGAAAAGTACTTTACTACAGAATCTTCATTAGTTATCAATGCTATGAAAGCATTAATAGTAATTTCTATAAGCATTACTAGACTGTATAATGTTTCAAGATATATCCGCAAGGTGGCACTAGAGCAATTCTGTATGAACGGTATATAGAATGCTAATCCAACGTAGATGAGACAGTAGAACTTTAAAATTCCAGATAAAACTGAACTACTACTGAAATAATATCCAAATATTAACCTAAACGTAAAAAGTCCTTTCAAAGTAGAAGGTGGTAAAGAAATTTTGAACATTTTACAATACGTCCGACCGACTTTAACGTTTTTTACGTTAGAAGTTTGGGAAAAGTTTTATATTTTCCGATTGTAATTACTATTGCTATGTCTGTATTTCAACTGATGAGGCTTCAAAAATATTCGTTTGATTAATACATTTTTTAGAGTGTTCTGTAACCTTGATGAGTAAATAAAATCTATTTATAAATGAGAATATGACCCTAATTTAAACGAACCATTCGATCTACGTGTATATGATCATAGAATAAACTATTGGCTGCACGTTTGATTAAAAAACATTAAGCTTTCAAACTACATTTTTAAAATGTCGTTTTTCTCTTTACGTGCAATACTTTGGTTCCGATTGTTGTTTGGGTTTTACTTCAAATGCAGTAACTCCATTATCCTCAGACTCATCTTAAAATTATATTGCATTATCTTTGGTGTCCTTGTTACTGTATACTCTTACGTAAACTTGCACGTAGACGATTTCATAGTCGATACCATTTTGTATATTTACAATACTTTAAACATTTCAGATGTTATACTTAATGTTTTGATATCATTGACGAATGAAGAGACACACGTGATGCAATTTTGGTGTGATGTGGTTTCTAGATTTCCTTCAACGATAGTTAAAAGAGTAAATTGTCGAGGGACTTATTATTTTACGTTTGGTTCAATCTTTATAAGAATCACATGTTTTCTTGTGTTCGTAAAACGTTTATCTTCATCATTCGGTATAACAGTTATTATGTACCTACTATTAAAAAGTTATGCTGGTCGAATTACTACAATTTATTTGGCAGAAGTATTTTCTAGAACGGTAAAAGTTTTGAATGAAACTCTTATAGATGAACTTAAAGCAGTAAATGGGAACACAGATGAAAAACGCGAAAATGTTAAAAAATATGTCGATGATATAACAAAACTAACCAAGAATTGGGATGCTGCGGTGTTTTACTTTAAAGTAAAGGTACTTTTAAATTATTCAAATAATACTTTGTCTATACTAATGGAACTATTTAGAAGTCTGTCTTGTTGTTCACTTATATCACGTAGCATGTATTTTATTTGCAGGTGATCTTTAGCTGCGGGTGCGAAATCTTCAAAATTGTATTGTCTTTATATTACATGAATTATCAACCAGTTGGAGTAAGTATTTTGCATTGCACTCAACTCCTAATTCTAAAATGTACAAAAGAAGATTATCATGCGTATATCAGAAACTCTAGCAATGCTATATTTGCTTAATTACAATATTCTGAGTTCCATTCAATTCCATCCATTCCAAGTTCCATCGATTTGAGGTAGACTAAACACAAATGTTAGAAAAGGAATTTACCAGATATTTGTTACCAAAACATGTAAATATTTTTTATATGCTAGTAGGCGTTTGGCCGCAATCTCGTTTGGTGGTAAGCAATGATGTAGCCTATAATAAAGCACATTTGCTCACAAGCAACCTACTCACTCGGGCCTTAAAAACACCAAGTTTCGACTCTGCGCAACTCTTAAATGTTACTTATGTCTTTCAGAATACTCCTCGTAGTTTTTCGTGGGTTATAGAACACATATTGTGTATGACAACATCCTATGTACCATTGCTTTTTATGGAATTGGCTTCTAATCATTTTGATGACATCAAGGTCGTTTTGTTGAAACAGTTGTTGGGGAACAAAGGTAATTTCGTACAATACTGATTTCTGTTTTTTTTGTTACTCCCTTGACTTTGACACTGAATTAGTATCAGCATAGTCATCGCTTATAACTTGATCCAAGAATTTTGGGAGAAAGTCGATATCAAAGACTTGTTAGAAGATTATAACTAGCAAACTGAGCTTTTGACATCATGCAAACATACATAGATAACCTCCTGTCTCCAATGGAAGAAGAAGAAGACAGATACTACTCGTATAACGCCAATAGCTACGATTCTCACAAACCTTTTTGGCTTCATCAACAGTCATCAGTGTTTTCGTACATGCTCATCGATAAAGGGTACTTTTAAGTTGACCCGTCTTTAATGTATGGCCAATCTAGTCGATATGTGTTCCTCATACGTCATCCAATCACAAAGTTCTTTACAAGTAAGATCTTATGTTTTTTTTTTTATATTTTCAGACAAACAACTACGCTTTGCCATACACGATGCCTTGCAGTGCATTGATGCCCATTCCTCGAAACACACGCTATGGAATGGCTTCCCTATGAATGCGAATTTAATTCTATCTTCCCTTAACTTATGTGCTACTTACATCGTAGCTTTGTTAGAGTTTTTGTATTAAAAGTGACGGTACCATTTTCCTATTAATTATCATTATACATCCTAAGATAACAATGGAAATTATAACAAGAATTATTGTTGACTTAATTTTGAACGTTAAACAAATTGAATTAAAGTTGCTCTCCTAAAAATATAATTTTTATCATCTTTTATTTTTTGGAAAACTTACGTAACTAGGTAAAAATATGTAAATGCAAGTAACTTGTTCCATTACAAGTTTTTACAATTTTATTTGGCTCTCGCTTTACTTACAAATGTTAGTTTAAAATTAAAAAAAAAAAAACTATTTGGCAACAATGTTTAAAGTAAATCACAGTTATGAGGTGTTTGTAATCTGAAACAATGGCTCGTAAAATTAAATAATTTATCTAGAAATTGCCAACGAAAGGTACAAATGTGTTTATTCACAGTAAAAAATATTATTTATACAATAAATCGTATGCCAACTGTATCCAAACTAAAAGCTATAAAACCTTTTGGAAACATCTTATGTTGTTTTTCTTATCATTTCTCTCGAGACTATGAGTCCCTGGCGTGGCTTGACACTACCTAGCCCGTAAATATAAAATATAAAATAAGTACATAAAATTAATTTTATGTATCTCCTAAGAGTTTTATGTAATATTTTCTTAACTTATATTTAGTTAACGTAAACTCAATCAAATGACTAAGGTACTATGACTTACTTTCTGATATCAACTAATTAGTTTTAGTTGTAGAACAGACTACAACTAAAACTTAATTTGCTGGCAGTTGACACCAGTGTTGACTACATACGTGCTTTGTTTATTTAAGTTAATTTAACACTACCTAGCCCGTGGTTTCGCATACGCAAGTTAAAAGGAATGCACGTACAAATTTTTAGGTTGCTATCTTGAAAATTGTGGAATTTTTCCAACAAACTTCCACCCACCATTTTAGTGAAGTTGAGGGCTTAGAAAGATACAAGAAGCCTATGTCGCTCTCCAATTAACTTTACACAAAAAATCATATCATAAACTCGCTCCGTTGCGACATGAAGAAAGGACAAACAAACAAACACACTTTCCCATTTACAGTATTAGTATGGATGATATTGTATATAGTCAAACGGAATGCGTACCATTTAACCCAAATCAGCATCCCATGACAATCCATTGCTGGACTTCTATACATACACGGGATTGTACTAATCTCCAAGTTTCGGTGTCTCAGAGTGCTAATTGTCCTGTATCTGTCAAACAGTCACATCTAATCAACTAGTCCTCAATAATTCCGAGACGACGAAAGACACCTTCGGGAAAGAGTAAAGTATAGTGATGGTTGAGTGATGCAGAGAAAAACTTTAATTTCGACCATTTTTTTTCGAAAATTTCTCAGTAGTAGTACGGACTTTGGAGTTATGCCCAGTATATGGCAATAAACTGACCCCCTATTAAGGGACTTATAAGACAAACGGTAAAAAATGGATGTACAGTGGCATTGAGTGCCGTAATGTGCAGCTGCACACCTGCCCACCCCTTCAGAAGTAAAAGGCGTGAAGTTGGTATAATTTTGAAGCCAAAATATTACATACTTTCTCTTGATTTACACCAGGACTTGACAACGAGGACCAAGCTTACAAGGTTGTCCATATCTTTTTACATTGTATATTTGAGTAGACGATTCCACACGTACACCGTAGTATTAAAACTGGTCGAGTGCCCAAAATGTTTCATAAACCACGTGTCACACGAAATGTCGTGCAAATAAAATTTTTATATTACTTGAGCAACATTTTAGCCTAGAAATTGTGTTTCAATATGTCAAGGAGGTTTCAAGAAGACAGGTATCAAAAAGCATTAGTAACTTTTTCTTAGTAAGAAAAGGAAAGTCCATTATTCATTTCTTATACTTAGCGTAGCCTATTTTTTCTTTCGAAGAAATTATTGAAGTAACGTGCCTTGTATTTATGTGACACTAAGTTAATTTGTTCATTATGTTTTAAGTTATAAAGTCCAATTTCGAAGAACGATTAATGATGTTTTTCAAGACATCAATATCATACTTAATTTTATTCGAATGGTTAAAAAAGTTTAAAGATATTGGATTCTTTGTTATTTTATTTTGTAACCGTATATCACTACATAGTATAAAACAAAGTCGCTTTTTCTGTCATGTTGTATGTCCCTATGAACGCTTAAATCTTTAAAACTACGCAACGGATTTTGATGCGGTTTTTTTTAATAGATAGAGTAACTCATGAGGAAGGTTTTTATGTATAATACAGGTATAATATATCACCATTGCACCCATGCGAAGCTGGGGTGGGTCGCTAGTTTGAAATAAAAAACTCAACTGCCATCAATTATGCTTAAGATTTTTTTTCATATTCTCATTTACAAGCCTAGTTTTAGCGACTCTTTGATAATATCACTTAAAACAAAACGTAGCATTAAGTATGGGAGAGTTATGCTTCGACACAAATGGGCCGGCTCGATCGGAGTAATACCACCTACGGCCTCACAGAAAACCGTCGTGAAACTACGCTTACATTGTGTGAATGAGGTTACTGGAGGCCCATTTCTCCCCTTCCCAACCCTTACATTACTAACCCCCAAAATGCCGGCAACGCACTTGTTTCGCTCATCATCAGGTGATACGTCTGCTCGTTTACCGGCTTATACAATAACAAAAAAGGTTGTGAAACGTAGGTGTACCTTATTCTTTTATCTACATTTTCTCAAATATTACCTGGAACAGTTGTAGTCAGGGATATACAATATTCAGTAACCTTATATACTATATTTTGTTATTATATAATGCGTTTCATCAATGTAGAATCTACTTTTAACATGGATTCTACAAGAGGATAAAAGATTATTAAGTTTTAATAAGTTTTCTTTGTCATTAAACTTTTCTAATTTTATTGCACTCACTGGAAGCTTAGTAGGATAATAAATTTGCTGTACAACATGACAAATCCTTGTCTAATTCTGGCTTTAGGTCAACTTAAAACCGCATTAAGATATTTTTATACATTGTTCATAGTTTTAACAAAAAAAGAAGTTATATTTTTGCACTGTTCAAATTGACACATTCTTTGTTTTGTTTTATTTCTCAATAGCTACTTTGGCCGTTTCACCCGCTCTGCTCGGTTCCTATTTATCGTGACGTGATGTTTTATAAACTATAACCTTTCTCGGTAAAAGAACACTATCCAACCCAAAAATAATTATTCCATTCGAATCAGTAGTTCCAGAGATTAGCGTGTTTAAATAAAAACAACTTCACCTAAATATATTAAGTAAGTAGCTATGACTTTAATATACATAAAGCCTACAGCCTTGGTTGCCTATGCAATTATTGAGAGCAGCCGCGGTCTAAATTCTAGGAAATACCAATTTAGTTCAGACTGCCTTGGATGGCTTTTTACTCAAAACCTCTTCTATAAAAGGCGCGTCGCAGAAATTAAATTACATTTTTTTTAGTCTTCTCTATTACAGTACAGAAGTTTATATTTGTTTACTGAATTACATATAGTATTAACCTGCGTTTAAAAATCGACTTCAAAAACAGAATTAACACCTGATTTCTTTAATTTATGTTCCCAGTAGAAATACATGTTTTTCTAATAACGATAACTAAATATGTGAAGCAAAGCCCACATAGTTTCAGCGTTTATTGTTACAGGAACCTAAAATATTTTAGAATTATATAAAATTTAAAGACTACAATCATGTTTAAAACTTCAAGGAAAATTAGAAAAGTTCATATATTGTTTCCCTGCATAACACTACGTAGTATGTACAGTAAAAGACAGATCCGCTTGATCATTTTAATTTTATTACTTGAACCCGGCAAAACATTAAGCCATAACTCATAAATGTCTCATCTAATAAAAAAAAGCAACAATGTCGCAGCTTAGTGACGCAATACGTGTTCCCTTAGTCAGTGGTGTGTTTGATGTTATTCATCTAACTGTGCCGGCGCCCCGACTTCATTCGCCATATCAAAGTCATAAGGCGGGATTAGAAAGCAGATCTCATCAGGTGCAAGCAAAAAGTAACTTAGTGGTGGTTAGGCGCATGTGTCCACCATTGTACAAGTACATCAACAGTCAATTGCTAACTATAGGCCTCCTCTATTGACCTATTTAAAAACTTATTTTCAACAATTAATAAAGAACTGTGTCAAATAAAGTCTAAATTAAACAGTGATATGTTTAAAGTAACAACTAACAATTTTAATCAAACTACGCCCAAAATACCAGAACAAAATACAACGGTATCCAATTGATCGAAAATAGTTAGGATTATTTATTGAGTGATATATTTAGGTCATGAATTTTGCCAAACGATTTTGTATTTAAAGTAAGTACGGAACAAGGTTGGATGTTAGGACAAACGACCAAACAAACAAACTTATAATATTAGTGTGATAATAACAGAGACCGACAAAGCAGGACTGTCTAGAAGAAGACGGCAGTATTCGTAGATTCAACCTCTATTGTGACATAACTAGTGAAAAGTGGACATTATATTGCAAATAAATATGTAACTTTGATTACCCCCTCTTTTCTAATTCTTGTAGGTACAATAATCCTTAATCATTGGGCTTCTGGCTATTTCAAATTACCATTCCATATATTTCGTTTGCAAACATGATTATATTTATGGTATACCTTTTAATAAAAATCACGGTTTACACACGTGAATTGATGGAGAAATGAGGAATCTCTACTATGATAAAGAGTCCCTCTGTGATTCGAAACTAGTAAGTAGAGCTTTTCTTCACACTGGTGATCTCTACTTAATTTAGTACGGCTCACGACAGTTATTATAAAAGTAAAACTTTTATTGTTTCTAACAAGATCTCGATCTCGAAGTTCTTTATTATTCATCGGGCCGCAAGTAACTCTGTCCACTAAATTCTATTTTAGTCTTAGGTCAGCCATGACAATCTTTACTTACACATAAAGCCACAGCTATCGAGGTCGTCCCTCCATCCCTTGATCGTTAGAACAAAGATTTAATAATAGCTTTTCCACTGTTGACTATGTAAACGATCTAGTTCCTTAATACTTTTGAATGGCACTATTGAGGATGAGTGTCGGATTACTGGTCGTTACGCTTGGACTCTATTTTCTGCACAGTAACGTTGTAATTATAAATGTCAGATTTTGCTCATAAAGATTAGATAATTATTCTAATTCATTCTTCTTTTATTATAATCTTCACAAGTAAAGGTAAAAAAGCCTTGTTGATCAAGTGGACATGCAACTGGTGGCGAGTTCAGTTTCGGGGTCGGGCAAAGTGCTATTAGGGCTTTTGAACTAAAGAAAATTTAATAAAAAATAAATCGAACGCAATTAACGGGGTGCTGGGCGGTGCGGTGCTGGCGCAGAAAGCTGAACAATAACAAACACATCACTGACTAAGGGATTACACGTCTTGCGTCACTAAGCTGCGATGTTACCACTTTTCTATTAGATAACACATTTAAGCCATTTAACGTATTTGCTGGGTTCAAGTAATAAAATTTTAAAATGATCAGGCGGATCTGTCCTCCTTTGTACGTAATAAAGTACACATTATTATTATGACTAAAACTTTTCTCAGAATAACATATTGGATTGGCACGTTCTAGACTAAAGCCTACGTGGGCTGTACAACATACATAAAAAGAACGCAAAAACAGACCCTAACAATTACAGACCGATCGCGCTTCTGCCAACCGCCTCCAAAATCTTTGAAAAAGCAATGTGCAACCGAGTATATTCATTCTGTGAAAAATACAACATTTTTAATGATTGCCAAAACGGTTTCCGCCAAAATAGATCAACGAGCTTAGCGGTATATAAGTACATCCAAGAGGCTCTAAACGTCATCAATAATAAACACTATGCAGTAGGAATATTACTGGATATGACCAAAGCCTACGACAGGGTGCAGTTTGATATACTGTTGCACAAGTTGCACGGAATAGGAGTGCGCGGAAAGGCTCATGACTGGTTCGTGTCTTACTTGAAAAGTAGAGAGCAATTAGTTGAGGTAGAATACTACAATAGTACCACTAGGGAAATACAGCTCATTCGATCGAAAATTAAACCGATACAAGCTTCAATTCCCCAGGGAAGCGTTATAGGATGCCTGCTTTTCCTAATTTATATTAACGACCTCCCTAAAACTATAGAAGGACCATGTGTCCTATTTGCTGACGATGTCTCAATCCTCACCTCATGCCGATCGAACAACCACATCAATGAAAAGCTCAATACCATTTTCGATAACATTACAAACTGGATGACACAACACAATCTCGAAATAAACTTTACAAAGACTAAATTAATAACTTTTCACCCTCGTCAAAAAACCCAAATACACATAAATTTCCAATACAATCAGGTAGAACTAGAAACAGTTAACGAATTCACACTTTTAGGATTAACAATAGACACGAATATAAATTGGAAATCACACATACTTAAACTAAAATCTAAAATTTCCAAGTTTTCGTACGCCCTATATGAAATTAAAAAGACTACTGATTTAAAAACTGCACTAACAATGTATTATGCGTATGCCCACGCTTGGTTCACGTACGGTATCATTCTGTGGGGAAACAGTACGGATGCTCAGTCTCTATTTATTTTACAGAAAAAATTAATTCGTATTATAACAAACATAGAACAAACTGATAGTTGCAAACCTCATTTCACAAGACATAAAATTCTCACTTTAGTAAACATATATATTTTAGAATTATGCAAGCTAGTCCGCAAGTATCCAGACTCTTACAAAAAAAGAGGAGACATGCACACAAATCACTCGCTTCGACACAAAAATAAATTGAATTTGCCACGTTCCAACTTAAAGATGCATGCATCTAGTCCATATGCTATGTCCATAAAAATTTATAACAATTTACCAGAAGAATTAAGAGAAATAGAAAAAACTAGTGTATTTATAAGAAAATTGAAACAACTCTTAATTAAAAAAAGCTATTACACCATAGATGAATTCCTGCAGGATAAATAAATAAGACTACCTACTTGTAACACTAACTTGGCTGGGTAAGCCTAGTCTAACCTAAATAATAAATTACTTATAATATAATAACTAGTCAACACTAAATAAGACTAAATATTACTAAAATACTATACAAAACGAGTTACCATAAAACTAATTATAAAACATTGTATGATAAATATACTAAAAATAAATACTAAAAATTAACAATAAATATAACATATACACAAATATATAATATATATAAAAATATAATATAGAACATACATAAATAAATACGAATGGAAGCGAACAAGTATAATTATTAATTATAATTAATAAAAATATAATAAAGAAGACCAAATATATATTCTAATAAACTACTAAACACATATACACTAGAATATTGAAATTGAAATTACCAAATACTTATTTAATTAATTTTAATATGATATTAAATTAACACTAAAAGCCCTTCCTCTCTCCTACAAATTTTATATTTTTTATATTTTGCTGTGCCCGACAGGGTCCATAATTGTGACTAAATACTGTATTTCTAACACCTATGTACATTATGGATGCAATAAATACTTGAATACTTGAATACTTGAATACAAGAGTACCAGATGTAATACAACTTTGTTATTACACCGTAACGACACTATTATGTATGTTAATGGAAATGTACCTAATTCATCAATATTCTAGACTTCCTAGAATATCTATAAAGAGCGAGAATAGGACCTTTCCCTTTAACATTAATACTATTTATCAGGAATCCTGCTAAATTATTAAACAGAAGTTTGAACTTTGTGGTAATTCTGGCATCGAAACGTAGGTGGCGCTACATGTATCGTTCGTTTGTTAAAATTTTTAAATGATTGATGAAAAATTTTAACTTTTATATGTAACGCTTTTACATCAAAATAGTTTTGTGAAAATATCCAGCGGGATGAAATTATTTGCTACACCTGTAAAATTGAAATTTTCCTTCATTTGGACGATATTGTAGTTGCACTGGCTTACACAAATTACGATTGATGAAAATTCATGAGTATTTAAGTAGGTAATTGCTACATTTCATAATGTAAACTTTCAAAGCTTTTATATTTTTGGATGTAGCACCAAATTATTACCCAATTATTTAATTCTGACATAAATGTCTATGTATTTTGCTTATCGTTTTTACTCTTTAGGTAATCTAAAATACATATATTATGTTGCTACCCGTAGAACTCGACAACGCAATTTGGAAAATTGCTTTGTAATCCGAAGAACGTTTTGTATGATGAGATTGTTTAAAATAGAAAGAAATAAAATTCTATTTGGGGAAGCTAGTGGGTAGATTGACCGTGGGTTGAGGGCAGAAAATAATAAGTAATTAATAATCACTCCTACATTTTGTAAGTACTATGAAGCAAGTACAAAGAGGGGATGACATAATGTGATTGTGCGCTGTGACAAAACAAAGAGGTCCTGCCCAATTACGTTATAAGTGACATGGTCTAAATAGGTTATAAGTGCTCAGAAAGTGGCCACATATAGACAATTTGCAACGTGTTCGTAGTATGGGACCGCATGTTGGAAAATACATAGAGAGGGGGATGGTTTGTGTCTATCGTCGCGCGCTTCCCGTAAAGTGTCACACATTATGTTAAAGGGAAACCCAGTTATGGGATCTCTATGTATTTGCTTCATGGTAAATACCGAAAAAGGGATAATACATCATTATATCAAACAGACCTTATAAATTTCAACCAGTTTGCCAAACGTGGAGATTATGGTAAATCCTCTTATGTAGAGGGATCCTGTAGTCCACTGGATACGAAGTAACACGCGGTGTTATACATTTAAATGTTTTTTTATATGTTCAAGTAAAATACAATGTTGCAAAACAAAGGTGACTCTGTCGAAAACTTATAATAGCGCGTTTGTAACAATTTTGTGATACTTTGTATTAGATATAATAGGAGACATTTTCTTACTTTGTAAAGCATTCGTAATCAATAACTGTGACCTAATGTCGAGGTAATGACTCCTTTCCTATGAAATATGAGTGCAAGGCTAGAGATTATAAGTTTAAAATATGTAGAATATTACATTCTCAAATGCAGAGTACCTCGTGGGTTTACCCGGACATTGGGTCAAACAGCAGGAGTAGGAACGGGGTGGTTTTTAGTCAGTAAGAGTCTGACACTCCTTCTCGCCTCACCCTAGGAGGGATAAGTCATAAGATGACTTCCACCTTAAAAAAGACTGTAACGGACTTCTGTTGACTTTTGTGCAAATAATTGAAAATTTTATACCAACCTCACTAAATTGTCAGTTTTCGTTGAAGCGTCAATAGCGTATTTATATTTTAAATTGAGTTTTCTACGAAGATAATATTTTATTCATTCGTTCATATTGAAATCAGAAACATCATATACATTACATCCGTTTTCAGAAACTGTTCGGTACCTGGATATTTCAGCACATTCGTTCTGAATATTTATACCCCTGAAAATTGTTTGCTCTCAATCATGCCTCCCAGCTTATTCGATACACTAGAATGATGCAGCTTTTCAGCTTCAGTTTTATTTTAGGTTGCTATTATACACTAGTTTATGCTAGGCGTTCCATTGTCTCTACCTACCCCCCCCCCCAGGGGACCCAGGCTTGAGGTTATGTATGTATGTAAGATTATGCTAACGACTTCACCTTTCTGAATAAAATGTATCCTACGTGTATATATAAATTGGAGTCACGGCAGCCAGTTCCCCAGCCACCGCGCCAGCCGTGCAGTCAAAAAAAAGTCAGTTCGACTCTGCGTAACCCTTAAATGTTATTTATGTCTTTCAGAATACTCCTCGTAGTTTATCGTGGGTTATAGAACACATATTGTCTATGACAACATCCTATGTACCATTGCTTTTTATGGAATTGGCTTCTAATCATTTTGATGACATCAAGGTCGTTTTGTTGAAACAGTTGTTGGGGAACAAAGGTAATTTCGTACAATATGATTTCTGTTTTTTTTGTTACTCCCTTGATTTGACACTGAATTAGTATCAGCATAGTCATCGCTTGTAACTTGATCCAAGAATTTTGGAGAAAGTCGATATCGAAGACTTATTAGAAGATTATGGATTTAACCTAGCATTAGCGTTGAGTTTTTGTCCATATAGGCTTTAGTTTAATTGCCGTAAAGCAATTAACTAACGATCCAAGATTCATACGTCAACATACATATGTAACTTCACGCCTGTCTCCAATGGAAGAAGACAGATACAATAACGCCAATTGTTACGATTCTCATATAACTTTTTTCGCTTCAACAACAGTCATCAGTCTTTTTTTACATGCTCATCGATAAAGGGTACTTTTAAGTTGACCCAGTCTTTAATGTATGGCCAATCTAGTCGATATGTGTTCTTTTAAAGTTCTTTTCAAGTAAGATCTTATGTTTTTTTTTTTTTTTTTATATATTTTCAGACAAACAACTACGCATTACCATACACGATGCCTTGCAGTGCATTGATGCCCATTCCTCTAAACACACGCTATGGAATGGCTTCCCTATGAATGCGAATTTAATTCTATCTTCACTTAACTTATGTGCTACTTACATCGTAGCTTTGTTAGAGTTTTTGTATTAAAACTGACCGAACCATTTTCTATTCATTATCATTATACATCCTAAGATAACAATGGAAATTATAACAAGAATTATTGTTGACTTAATTTTGAACGTTAAACAAATTGAATTAAAGTTGCTTTCCTAAAAATATAATTTTTATCATCTTTATTTTTTGGAAGACTTTACGTTACTAGGTAAAAATATGTAAATGCAAAACTTGTTCCATTACAAGTTTTTACAATTTTATTTGGCTCTCGCTTTACTTACAAATGTTACTTTAAAATTAAAAAAAACACTAAATGCAAGAATATTTACAGTAAATCACAGTTATGAGGTGTTGTAATTTGAAACAATGGCTTGTAAAATTAAATAATTTATCTAGAAATTGCCGACGAAAGGTACAAATGTGTTTACTCACAGTAAAAAATATTATTTATACAATAAATCGTATGCCAACTGTATTCAAACTAAAAGCTATAAAACCTTTTGGAAACATCTTATGTTGTTTTTCTTATCATTTCTCTCGAGACTATGAGTCCTTGGCGTGGCTTGACACTACCTAGCCCGTAAATATAAAATAAATAAAATTAATTTTATGTAAGTATCTCCTAAGAGTTTTATATAATATTTTTTTTACTTATATTAAATTAACGTAAACTCAAACAAATGCCTAAGGTACTACGACTTACTTTCAGATATCAACTAATTAGTTTTAGTTGTAGAACAGACTACAACTAAAACTTAATTTGCTGGCAGTTGACACCAATGTTGACTACGTGCTTTGTTTATTTAAGTTAATTCTGCACTAGCTTCCCACACGTGCAAGTCAGAAGCTTCCACTTCATAATTTTAGTGAAGTTGCGGGCTTAGAAAGAGACAACAAGCCTATGTCGCTCTCCAATTAACTTTACACAATAAATCATAACATCATAAACTCGCTCCGTTGCCACATGAAGAAAGGACAAACAAACAAACACACTTTCCCATTTATAGTATTAGTATGGATGATATTGTATATAGTCAGTCATACGGAATGCTGCAGGTATTCGTACCATTTAACCCAAATCAGCATCCCGTGACAATCCATTGCTGGACTTCTATACATACGCGGGATTGTACTAATCTTCAAGTTTCGGTGTCTCAGAGTGCTAATTGTCCTGTATCTGTCAAACAGTCACATCTAATCAACTAGTCCTCAATAATTCCGAGACGACGAAAGACACCTTCGGGAAAGAGTAAAGTATAGTGATGGTTGAGTGATGCAGAGAAAAACTTTAATTTCGACCATTTTTTTTCGAAAATTTCTCAGTAGTAGTACGGACTTTGGAGTTATGCCCAGTATATGGCAATAAACTGACCCCCTATTAAGGGACTTATAAGACAAACGGTAAAAAATGGATGTACAGTGGCATTGAGTGCCGTAATGTGCAGCTGCACACCTGCCCACCCCTTCAGAAGTAAAAGGCGTGAAGTTGGTATAATTTTGAAGCCAAAATATTACATACTTTCTCTTGATTTACACCAGGACTTGACAACGAGGACCAAGCTTACAAGGTTGTCCATATCTTTTTACATTGTATATTTGAGTAGACGATTCCACACGTACACCGTAGTATTAAAACTGGTCGAGTGCCCAAAATGTTTCATAAACCACGTGTCACACGAAATGTCGTGCAAATAAAATTTTTATATTACTTGAGCAACATTTTAGCCTAGAAATTGTGTTTCAATATGTCAAGGAGGTTTCAAGAAGACAGGTATCAAAAAGCATTAGTAACTTTTTCTTAGTAAGAAAAGGAAAGTCCATTATTCATTTCTTATACTTAGCGTAGCCTATTTTTTCTTTCGAAGAAATTATTGAAGTAACGTGCCTTGTATTTATGTGACACTAAGTTAATTTGTTCATTATGTTTTAAGTTATAAAGTCCAATTTCGAAGAACGATTAATGATGTTTTTCAAGACATCAATATCATACTTAATTTTATTCGAATGGTTAAAAAAGTTTAAAGATATTGGATTCTTTGTTATTTTATTTTGTAACCGTATATCACTACATAGTATAAAACAAAGTCGCTTTTTCTGTCATGTTGTATGTCCCTATGAACGCTTAAATCTTTAAAACTACGCAACGGATTTTGATGCGGTTTTTTTTAATAGATAGAGTAACTCATGAGGAAGGTTTTTATGTATAATACAGGTATAATATATCACCATTGCACCCATGCGAAGCTGGGGTGGGTCGCTAGTTTGAAATAAAAAACTCAACTGCCATCAATTATGCTTAAGATTTTTTTTCATATTCTCATTTACAAGCCTAGTTTTAGCGACTCTTTGATAATATCACTTAAAACAAAACGTAGCATTAAGTATGGGAGAGTTATGCTTCGACACAAATGGGCCGGCTCGATCGGAGTAATACCACCCACGGCCTCACAGAAAACCGTCGTGAAACTACGCTTACATTGTGTGAATGAGATTACTGGAGGCCTATTTGTCCCCTTCCCAATGTTCTCAACCCTTACATTCCTAACTCCCAACAAGCCGGCAACACACTTGCCTCACTCATCATCAGATAATACGTCTACTCGTTTACCGGCTTATACAATAACAAAAAAGGTTGTGGGACGTAGGTGTACTTTATTCTTTTATCTACATACTTATCTCAAATATTACCTGGAACAGTTCTAGTCAGGTATACACAATATTCAGTAATCTTATATACTATATTTTCTTATTATATAATGTGTTTCATCAATATAGAATCTACTTTTAACACGGATTCTACAAGAGGATAAAAGATTATTAAGTTTTAATAAGTTTTCTTTGTCATACAACTTTTCTAATTTTATTGCACTCACTGGAAGCTTAGTAGGATAATAAATTTGCTCTACAACATGACAAATCCTTGTCTAATTCTGGCTTTAGGTCAACTTAAAACCGTATTAAGATATTTTTGATACAAGACAATGTTCATAGTTTTAACAAAAAAAAAAAGTTATACTTCTGCACTGTTCAAATTAAAACATTCTCTGTTTTGTTTTATTTCTCAATAGCTACTTTGGCCGTTTCACCCGCTCTGCTCGGTTCCTATTTATCGTGACGTGATGTTTTATAAACTATAACCTTTCTCGGTAAAAGAACACTATCCAACCCAAAAATAATTATTCCATTCGAATCAGTAGTTCCAGAGATTAGCGTGTTTAAATAAAAACAACTTCACCTAAATATATTAAGTAAGTAGCTATGACTTTAATATACATAAAGCCTACAGCCTTGGTTGCCTATGCAATTATTGAGAGCAGCCGCGGTCTAAATTCTAGGAAATACCAATTTAGTTCAGACTGCCTTGGATGGCTTTTTACTCAAAACCTCTTCTATAAAAGGCGCGTCGCAGAAATTAAATTACATTTTTTTTAGTCTTCTCTATTACAGTACAGAAGTTTATATTTGTTTACTGAATTACATATAGTATTAACCTGCGTTTAAAAATCGACTTCAAAAACAGAATTAACACCTGATTTCTTTAATTTATGTTCCCAGTAGAAATACATGTTTTTCTAATAACGATAACTAAATATGTGAAGCAAAGCCCACATAGTTTCAGCGTTTATTGTTACAGGAACCTAAAATATTTTAGAATTATATAAAATTTAAAGACTACAATCATGTTTAAAACTTCAAGGAAAATTAGAAAAGTTCATATATTGTTTCCCTGCATAACACTACGTAGTATGTACAGTAAAAGACAGATCCGCTTGATCATTTTAATTTTATTACTTGAACCCGGCAAAACATTAAGCCATAACTCATAAATGTCTCATCTAATAAAAAAAAGCAACAATGTCGCAGCTTAGTGACGCAATACGTGTTCCCTTAGTCAGTGGTGTGTTTGATGTTATTCATCTAACTGTGCCGGCGCCCCGACTTCATTCGCCATATCAAAGTCATAAGGCGGGATTAGAAAGCAGATCTCATCAGGTGCAAGCAAAAAGTAACTTAGTGGTGGTTAGGCGCATGTGTCCACCATTGTACAAGTACATCAACAGTCAATTGCTAACTATAGGCCTCCTCTATTGACCTATTTAAAAACTTATTTTCAACAATTAATAAAGAACTGTGTCAAATAAAGTCTAAATTAAACAGTGATATGTTTAAAGTAACAACTAACAATTTTAATCAAACTACGCCCAAAATACCAGAACAAAATACAACGGTATCCAATTGATCGAAAATAGTTAGGATTATTTATTGAGTGATATATTTAGGTCATGAATTTTGCCAAACGATTTTGTATTTAAAGTAAGTACGGAACAAGGTTGGATGTTAGGACAAACGACCAAACAAACAAACTTATAATATTAGTGTGATAATAACAGAGACCGACAAAGCAGGACTGTCTAGAAGAAGACGGCAGTATTCGTAGATTCAACCTCTATTGTGACATAACTAGTGAAAAGTGGACATTATATTGCAAATAAATATGTAACTTTGATTACCCCCTCTTTTCTAATTCTTGTAGGTACAATAATCCTTAATCATTGGGCTTCTGGCTATTTCAAATTACCATTCCATATATTTCGTTTGCAAACATGATTATATTTATGGTATACCTTTTAATAAAAATCACGGTTTACACACGTGAATTGATGGAGAAATGAAGAATCTCTACTATGATGAACACTCCCTCTGTGACTCAAAACTAGTAAGTAGAGCTTTTCTTCAAACCGTGATCTCTACTTAATTTAGTACGTCTCACGACAGTTATTATAAAAGTATAACTTTTATTGTGTCTAACAAGATCTCGATCTCAAAGTTCTTTATTATTTATCGGGCCGCAAGCAACTCTGTCGACTAAAATCTATTTTAGTCTTAGGTCAGCCATGACAATCTTTACTTACACATAAAGCCACAGCTATCGAGGTCGTCCCTCCATCCCTTGATCGTTAGAACAAAGATTTAATAATAGCTTTTCCACTGTTGACTATGTAAACGATCTAGTTCCTAATACCTTTGAATGGCACTATTGAGGATGAGTGTCGGATTACTGATCGTTACGCTTGGACCCTATTATCTGCACAGTAAAGTTGTAATTATAAATGTCATATTTTAATCATGAAGATTAGATAACTATACTAATTCATTCTTTATTCATTATAATCTTCACAAGTAAAAGTAAAAAAGCGTTGTTGATCAAGTGGACATGCAACGGGTGGCGAGTTTTATTTCGGGGTCGAGCAAAGTGCTAGTAGGGTTTTTGAACTAAAGAAAATTTAATAAAAATTAAATCGAACGCAAATACCGAGGTGATGGGCGGTGCGGTGCTGGTGCAGAAAGCTGAACAATAGCAAACACATCACTGACTAAGGGATTACACGTCTTGCGTCACTAAGCTGCGATGGTACCACTTTTCTATTAGATAAGACATTTAAGCCATTTAACGTTTTTGCTGGGTTCAAGTAATAACATTTTAAAATGATCAGGCGGATCTGTCCCTTTGTACGTAATAAAGTACACACTATTATTATGACTAAAACTTTTCTCGGAATAACATATTGGATTGGCACGTTCTAGACTAAAGCCTACGTGGGCTGTACAACATACATAAAAAGAACGCAAAAACAGACCCTAACAATTACAGACCGATCGCGCTTCTGCCAACCGCCTCCAAAATCTTTGAAAAAGCAATGTGCAACCGAGTATATTCATTCTGTGAAAAATACAACATTTTTAATGATTGCCAAAACGGTTTCCGCCAAAATAGATCAACGAGCTTAGCGGTATATAAGTACATCCAAGAGGCTCTAAACGTCATCAATAATAAACACTATGCAGTAGGAATATTACTGGATATGACCAAAGCCTACGACAGGGTGCAGTTTGATATACTGTTGCACAAGTTGCACGGAATAGGAGTGCGCGGAAAGGCTCATGACTGGTTCGTGTCTTACTTGAAAAGTAGAGAGCAATTAGTTGAGGTAGAATACTACAATAGTACCACTAGGGAAATACAGCTCATTCGATCGAAAATTAAACCGATACAAGCTTCAATTCCCCAGGGAAGCGTTATAGGATGCCTGCTTTTCCTAATTTATATTAACGACCTCCCTAAAACTATAGAAGGACCATGTGTCCTATTTGCTGACGATGTCTCAATCCTCACCTCATGCCGATCGAACAACCACATCAATGAAAAGCTCAATACCATTTTCGATAACATTACAAACTGGATGACACAACACAATCTCGAAATAAACTTTACAAAGACTAAATTAATAACTTTTCACCCTCGTCAAAAAACCCAAATACACATAAATTTCCAATACAATCAGGTAGAACTAGAAACAGTTAACGAATTCACACTTTTAGGATTAACAATAGACACGAATATAAATTGGAAATCACACATACTTAAACTAAAATCTAAAATTTCCAAGTTTTCGTACGCCCTATATGAAATTAAAAAGACTACTGATTTAAAAACTGCACTAACAATGTATTATGCGTATGCCCACGCTTGGTTCACGTACGGTATCATTCTGTGGGGAAACAGTACGGATGCTCAGTCTCTATTTATTTTACAGAAAAAATTAATTCGTATTATAACAAACATAGAACAAACTGATAGTTGCAAACCTCATTTCACAAGACATAAAATTCTCACTTTAGTAAACATATATATTTTAGAATTATGCAAGCTAGTCCGCAAGTATCCAGACTCTTACAAAAAAAGAGGAGACATGCACACAAATCACTCGCTTCGACACAAAAATAAATTGAATTTGCCACGTTCCAACTTAAAGATGCATGCATCTAGTCCATATGCTATGTCCATAAAAATTTATAACAATTTACCAGAAGAATTAAGAGAAATAGAAAAAACTAGTGTATTTATAAGAAAATTGAAACAACTCTTAATTAAAAAAAGCTATTACACCATAGATGAATTCCTGCAGGATAAATAAATAAGACTACCTACTTGTAACACTAACTTGGCTGGGTAAGCCTAGTCTAACCTAAATAATAAATTACTTATAATATAATAACTAGTCAACACTAAATAAGACTAAATATTACTAAAATACTATACAAAACGAGTTACCATAAAACTAATTATAAAACATTGTATGATAAATATACTAAAAATAAATACTAAAAATTAACAATAAATATAACATATACACAAATATATAATATATATAAAAATATAATATAGAACATACATAAATAAATACGAATGGAAGCGAACAAGTATAATTATTAATTATAATTAATAAAAATATAATAAAGAAGACCAAATATATATTCTAATAAACTACTAAACACATATACACTAGAATATTGAAATTGAAATTACCAAATACTTATTTAATTAATTTTAATATGATATTAAATTAACACTAAAAGCCCTTCCTCTCTCCTACAAATTTTATATTTTTTATATTTTGCTGTGCCCGACAGGGTCCATAATTGTGACTAAATACTGTATTTCTAACACCTATGTACATTATGGATGCAATAAATACTTGAATACTTGAATACTTGAATACAAGAGTACCAGATGTAATACAACTTTGTTATTACACCGTAACGACACTATTATGTATGTTAATGGAAATGTACCTAATTCATCAATATTCTAGACTTCCTAGAATATCTATAAAGAGCGAGAATAGGACCTTTCCCTTTAACATTAATACTATTTATCAGGAATCCTGCTAAATTATTAAACAGAAGTTTGAACTTTGTGGTAATTCTGGCATCGAAACGTAGGTGGCGCTACATGTATCGTTCGTTTGTTAAAATTTTTAAATGATTGATGAAAAATTTTAACTTTTATATGTAACGCTTTTACATCAAAATAGTTTTGTGAAAATATCCAGCGGGATGAAATTATTTGCGACACGTGTAAAATTGAAATTTTCCTTCATTTGGACGATATTGTGGTTGCACTGGCTTACAGAAATTACGATTGATGAAAATTTATGAGTATTTAATTGCTACATTTCATAATGTAAACTTTCAAAGCTTTTATATTTTTGGATGTAGCACCAAATTATTACCCAATTATTTACTTCTGACATGAATGAATTTTGCTTATCATTTTTACCCTTTAGGTAATCTAAATAATAATACATATAATATGTTGCTACCCGTAGAACTCGATAACGCAAATTGGAAAATTGCTTTGTAATCCGAAGAACGTTTTGTATGATGAGATTGTTTAAAATAGGAAGAAATAAAATTCTATTTGGGGAAGCTAGTGGGTAGATTGACCGTGGGTTGAGGGCAGAAAATAATAAGTAATTAATAATCACTCCTACATTTTGTAAGTACCATGAAGCAAGTACAAAGAGGGGATGACATAATGTGATTATGCACTGTGACAAAACTAATGGACCATCATAATGATATTATAAGTAGCATGGTCTAAATAGGTTATAAGCACTCAGAAAGTGGCCACATGTGGACAATTGGCAACGTGTTTGTAGTGTGGGACTGCATGTTGGAAAATACATAGAGAGGGGGATGGTTTGTGTCTATCGTCGCGCGCTTCCCGTAAAGTGTCACACATTATGTTAAAGGGAAATCCAGTTATGGCATCTCCTCTATGTATTTGCTTCATGGTAAATACCGAATAAGGGATAATACATCATTATATCAAACAGACCTTATAAATTTCAACCAGCTTGCCAAACGTGGAGATTATGGTAAATCCTCTTATGTAGAGGGATCCCGTAGTCTACTGGATGCGAAGTAACACGCGGTGTTATACATTTGAATGTTTTTTTATATGTTCAAATGAAATACAATGTTGCAAAATGAAAGCTAACTCTATAGCACAAATGTCGAAAATTTATAATAGCGTGTTTGTTACAATTTTGTGATACTTTGTATTAGCTACAATAGGAGACATTTTCTTACTTTGTAAAGCATTCGTAATCAATAATTGTGACCTAATGTCGAGGTAATGACTCCTTTCCTATGAAATATGAGTGCAAGGCTAGAGATTATAAGTTTAAAATATGTAGAATATTACATTCTCAAATGCAGAGTACCTCGTGGGTTTACCCGGACATTGGGTCAAACAGCAGGAGTAGGAACGGGGTGGTTTTTAGTCAGTAAGAGTCTGACACTCCTTCTCGCCTCACCCTAGGAGGGATAAGTCATAAGATGACTTCCACCTTAAAAAAAGACTGTAACGGACTTCTGTTGACTTTTGTGCAAATAATTGAAAATTTTACACCAACCTCACTAAATTGTCAGTTTTCGTTGAAGCGTCAATAGCGTATTTATATTTTAAATAGAGTTTTCTACGAAGATAATATTTTATACATTCGTTCATATTGAAATCAGAAATATCATATACATTACACCCATTTTCAGAAACTGTACCTGGATATTTTTTCATTCGTTCTGAATATTTATACCCCTGAAAATTGTTTGCTCTCAATCATGCCTCCCAGCTTATTCGATACACTAGAATGATGCAGCTTTTCAGCTTCAGTTTTATTTTAGGTTGCTATTATACACTAGTTCATGTTAGTCATTCCATTGTCTCTGCCTACCTCCCATGGGATATAGGCGTAAGGTTATGTATGTATATAAGATTATGCTAACAACTTCACCTTTCTGAATAAAAAAGTATTCTACGTGTATATATAAATTGGAGTGTCTGTTTGTAATATTGAAATAGCCGCTTTTTACTACATGCATATGAATACCTACACATACTCGATACATACACCGAAATATTTTTTTTTGTCTATCTGGCTGTCTGTTTGTTCTGGCTAATCTCGGAAATGACTAGACTGATTTCGATGGGACTTTAATTGGCAGGTAGCTGATGTACTAACGAGTAACTTAGGCGACTTTTATTAGTTACAAAACCTGACAAACGCGAGCAAAGTCGTCGTTATCAGTAAGGATCGCCGTATCGAAATAAAGTTGCAGTCTTTATAAGACTGTGATATTGAGAATTTTGAATAAGTTCGCCCAGCATATCTCATTTGCAGCAGTCGTACGACTGCTGCAATTATAACCATTACACTATTCATATTTTGTATTGAACACAAAAATAGATGTACTGCGTAGTGATCACTATAATGACAGCCTTTCACTATACACAATGTATGTAAAAAATCAATACTACAAAGTGCATTGTGATTACTTTGTTTCAACTCTTTGTATCCATAAGCCGGTCGAGTGACATTTTCCATTTTTATATACGGAATATCAAAAACAATTTGATATGGCTTCTTGCAATTTTTCACTGCGTGGAATACTATGGTACAGATTATGTTTTGGCTTCTACTTCAAATGTAGTAATTCTGTCCTCGTGTGTAGACTTACGAAATTATATTGTATTCTTCTCTGTTTATTTATGCATATTCACTTTTATGAATTGAGATCAGTAAAAAACTATCTAATCGACTACATCGCAACGTTATACGATATTTTTGCAGTAATAGAAGTGATTACAAATGTAGTAATTTCTCTGGTCACAGAAGAACGTTTTGTTACGTCATTCGCTTCTAAATTTAATTCTAATCCTTCTTCAGTATTTAAAGAAGAGTATTGTCGTGTGACTTACTTTGTGTTATTTGGTTCATTGTTAATTAAATTACCTAATTTCGCCATCCTATCTTCAATGGATGGTAATGTGCTACTAACAAATATTATGTTCGCTCATCGCCTAATAGGGTGTTATAATACTCGACTTACAATTATTTATTTGGCCGAAAATTATCAAAATCTTGTACGAAACCTTTGCAAGTCGTTAAAACAGAAGATGAATGAAGAGAATTTAGAGGAAATTGAGAAAAGTAAACATGTCAAACAGTTCATTATTGATTTTACACAACTGACAAACAATTTTGAAGATACAAGGTTGATTCAATCAGTCAAAGTAAGTACAGCTTTTTATAAAACTTAATTTCAATATTATTTCAATGAGACAGTAGATGTAAGTGGCGAGTTGTCGTTCAACATGGAGGAAATGAAAAGATGCCTAAAGAAAAAGAATTGTTTTTATTTTATAAGTCGGTAAACGAGCAAACGGATCAGCTGATGTTAAGCAATCTATGCCGCCCATGAACATCCGAAATATCAGACGCAACCACTTGCCGGACTTTTAAGGGTTAGGAATTTATGTTGTTGGCCAATCGGGAAGGGGGGCAATTGGGTCTCCGATAACCGTTGTTGTCACTGTGAGGCCATGGTATCTCAAATTCAAATTCATTTATTCATTGTAGATCACAGGTAGGTACATAATACAGTTGGTATCATAATTTTTTGAGTTCAGCTGTGTCCTGCCCATTGGGCGTACAATAGTAGGGTACAATATTAATTTTAATGATGTCAGTAAATCATAATAATCAGGAAATTATTAGAATGATTACATAATATGTCAAATGATGCTTATATCAAATGTATTGTTTCAAATTTAAATCATTCCAACAAGAATTTCAAAAAACAAATTATAAAACACCATAATCAGGCTCATGCCATGCAAATTTAAATGTAAATTAGGTATAAACAAATAACGGTATACAGTATCTGCAACTATAACACGAAAACAAGAATATACTAATCAATACAATTTCAAGAAATGTCAAACTTACCTACAATAGTAACATTCATTATTTAGTTATTAATCTTAATCCTAATCGAAAAAATATATAATATGTCAAAAGAGCAGAAATAGTCAATTGAAATTTTTTTTTGTCACTACAGTCCTACAATTTATCATCAAGAAACTCTTTTACTGAATAATATGATTTGTCAATAAGTATTTTCTTAATTTGATTTTAAAAATATTATTATTTGTTATTTTGAGTAAGGAGTTAGGTAAATGGTTGTACACTCTAGGAATCATACAAAACACACTATTATTCAAAAGGCCAGTTCTGGTAGAAGTAAAACTTATCTTAAATTGGTACCTTTTGCTTTTTAGTTTGACAAAAAAGTTGCTGTTATTTCTGACAAACATAATCAGATCCAATATGTATAAACAGGGCAATGTTAAAACATTAATTTTAGGGAATATTGGTCTACAGCTTTCTGTTTGCGGCATCCTAAACATCGCTCTAGCGCATTTTGTGCTCTGAATACAATTTCTTTATCTACAGAGTTGCCCCAGAACATAACACCATACATCAAAAGAGGGGTAACATACCCATGATAGGCTGTAAGAAGTGTGGGTGTATTAACAGTTTTTGACAACATGTAGATTGCGTACGAATATTGATTTAATTTTTTGCATAACATTTCTACGTGTGGTTTCCAATTTAACTGAGAATCGATGTCTACTCCCAAGAATCTTGTTACATTTACTTGTTCAATTTTTGTGTCTTCGTAACTTACGTCCATTTCTTTTAAGATATCAACTCTATTTCTAAACGTCATTAATTTTGTTTTAGTTAAATTAATTTTTAAATTATTTGAAATCAGCCATTTAACGATATTGTTTAAGGTATTATTTATCTGGTCGAACTAACCTATTCGTACCGAAGCATGGCTCTCCCACACTCGATGAAAATATCCGAACAAATCTTTACATCAAGAATGTAACCTACACTGCATACACTGTCAATGAATACTTTATCTATCTTTATCTTTATATTATAACGTCAGGCCAGTACTGAAAATCAGCGCCGCGACTCGAGTTATCGCGCTCGGGTCACGGCATTTTAGCTGAGTACGGGCCATTTTGCGCCGTGTTACCTTTTAAACTGCACGACTGCTACGACTGCACGGTTGACGCGGTGGCTGGGCAACTGGCTGCCGTGCAACGGGTAGCGGGTTCGATTCCCGCAAGAAGCAACTCTTTGTGTGATCCTCAAATTGTTGTTTCGGGTCTGGGTGTCATGTTCATGTAAAATTGTATGTTTGTAAATGCACCCACGACACAGGAGAAAATCCTAATGTGGGGCAACGTTTCTTTTAAAAAATTAAAAATAATTATAAAAGAAAAACTTTTTCTTTCTTTCCTTTCTTTCTATGTAGGTTGTTTTTTGTTTCAGGTAATACTATCCTATAGCTGTGAATTCTGTAAAGTAATGGCAATGGTAATTTTTTTAAATTTTACTCTGCCTTATACAGTAAGTATAAAAATATAATATAATACAATTTTTAGACATTACCTACCTTAGTAGAATATGGTCGAGTTTATTCAACGTTATTTAAAAAAACGTTTTTTTTTTGTCTATAGTATAATATGTTATTGGAACAATTGAAATACACGCCTGACCTAATCTCGTAACTATTCATGGGAGCTTGTCTGATAATTCAATAGTTGCCAATGTAAAAAGACTGTTGTTTTTTTATGGAACCTGCTGGTAATCTATCACACATATTATCACCTGATGGTAAGCAATCACCGCTGCCCATAGACACTTGAAACACCAAAGGCGTCACAAGTGCGTTGCCGACCTTTTGGCAATAAGGGTTGTTGGAGAATCGGGGATTGGGATTGAGCCTCCGGTAACCTCACTCACGGTTTTCGGTGAGGCCGTGGTATCACTCCGATCGAGCCGGCCCATTCGTGTCAACGCATGGCTCTCCCACACTTAAAGATTATAAGTCCCGCACATGATTTTAAACTGATCGAACACCTACGAAAATATGCGAGTAAGCCGGTGCAGTCTAATTTAACTAAGAATAATTATTGCTTAACTTGCGCGCAGACATGAGTAGTTATTCTTGTTTTTTTTTTATTACAGCAATTACGCTCTTTGACCCCTTGGATATCAGAGATTGTTATTTCTCTCACCGATTTGTTTATACGAGACATTTTCATGGAGTTAGCTGCAACCGATCTGGATGACTTGAAACAACTGTTAGCAGTCCAACTAGTGACTAGTAAAGGTTTGACCAGTATATCTTTATGTTTGGTTACTTGTTCTTTCCTTCTTGGTTAAGTGGTCCTAAGTTAAAATATTTAGAAAAGGGGCTCCTACCCTACTATCTGTATATACCTACATATATCTATGGTTATGGCTAATCACGACTAATCATCTAATGTGTGTTTAATTTAAATAAATTAAAATATAATAAATAAAAATACCATGTGAAAAGTTTATTTTACTATGTGAAAAGCTACTACCGCGCGGTTTCACTCGCTCTGCTCGGCCCCTATTAGTCTTACCATGACGTTTTATAGCCTTTAAACTTCCTTAATAAATGGGCAATCCAACACAAAAAGATTTTTATTAAAATCGAATCAATAATTCCAGAGATTAGCAAGTTCAAACAAACAAACTCAACAACTTTATATAATGAAAAAAGTGTTAAAATATAAATATATAGATTGTTTTTGTAAAGTTTTTTTTTTAATATGTATCTTTATATTTTTTTGGAAGAAGCAAGTTGTTTGACAAACACCGTGTGGAATGGATTCCCAACAAATGTGAACCTAATTTTTAGCTTTCTTAATGTATTAATTAATTATGTCATAGCTACGTTACAAATATTATACTAGTTTATGATTATTATTTGTTTTATTTTATTTTTTATAACGTCACGCCTTTAATCCCCGAAGGGGTAGGCAGAGGTGCACACTATGGCACATAACGCCAATGTACACCCACATTTCACAATTTATGTTGTATGGTGATTAATTAAAATCAATAAATAAATTAACAATTTGATTGTATTCATTTTGCAATTTACGGATTAGTAGGATCACTGAATTTAATAATATTTTACAATAGGGATGATGATATTAAATGTTGGTTAACCTATAATTGGCGACTGTATAATTCAAAAACTGATATGTATTTATTGCACTTAATATTCTTTATAATATATAGAAGCTGTTGGCAAACCTTTATTAATAAATAAAAAAAATGACGGGGTACGAAAATTTAATATCAAATTAGTCTGTCTAATGATGGACGACATCTTGTAATGAAACAATATTAGACACGTATTTTTTTTATTTTGTAAGATAGCATAGTTTAAGAGTCAGGAGTCATAGAGCAAATACGTCATTTCTATGTACAAAACGTACCTAGAAGTGACGTCATGTGATATATCAAATCAATATATCTTCGAAAGTATTTATTTCCGAAAGAAAATTAAAACTACGTGGCTAGCATTTTAAATTAATCTACAAGACGGACAATAAAACAAAAAAAAAATCATCTAGCCTAATAACGCCCGTAAAAATAATAATGTAAATAGTTAAAAAAATAACGGAAGGTTTTGTCTGTGCAATTATGGACGAAGTTATGTTGACGAACAACTACCGAAAGTATATTATAAAGGATGGAACGGCTGACATTTGTCGGGCATGTCATCGCCCAGGGGAATCCATTCGACATATAATTTCGGGTTGTTCTCATTTAGCTAACGGAGAGTACTTGCACAGACACAATCTTGTAGCCAGGATTATTCATCAACAACTTGCTTTAAAATACAAACTTGTTGAATCTGAAGTGCCGTATTATAAGTATCTGCCTGACCCAGTTCTTGAAAATGGAGATGTCACACTGTATTGGGATCGAACTATCATCACAGATAGGACAATTGTTGCTAACAAACCTGACATTGTGGTGATAGATCGACCAAGCCGTCGCACAATGATAATTGATATAACAATCCCACATGTCGAGAATCTTGTGAAAGCTGAAAAAGATAAAGCCAGTAAATATCTTGATTTAGCTCATGAGGTTGTCGACATGTGGGATGTAGATTCAGCAATCATTGTGCCGATAGTCGTATCTGCCAATGGCCTTATAGCCAAAAGCCTCGACCAACACCTGAGTAGGCTAACGTTAGATGGTTGGATCAAGAGCCTGATGCAGAAGGCAGTACTTCTGGACACAGGGCGTATTGTCCGGAAATTCCTCTCTCTTGATCCCTGACCACCGGTAGCTTGGATTTATCCCGTTACTGGTGGGCTACTGCTTTTTATATTTTTAAATGTTTTATTTTTTTCTTTTTAATTTAATATTTAAAAATATAACAAACAAGTGTGAGAAATAAATGAATGATTACAAAAAAAAAAATAACACATGATATGTCCTTGAAATAGCATTCAATGCGTTCATATTTAAAAACTATGACATAGTTTTTAAATTTTAAAAGATTGTAGATTACAGGACGTCCTATCATTATTAAAAAAGCTAGATAAGCTTCTATAAATAAAATACATCAATTTCATTACTATGATATCCATTCAAATAGATAATGCCATACCAAGTTTTATTAAACATCAGTTTCATTTCGACGATATTTAGAAAAATATATCATACTGTATTTTTCCTCAACAATTTCCAAAATGATAACGACACGTGGAAACGAAGAATCAGTCCCCTTTAAGAATCAGTCTTTAAGAAGAATACTTATATTACGATTAGTATTTGGGTGTTACTTTAAATGCAGTAAATCTGCCATGTTGTGTACACTTTTAAAACTATATTGTATTGCCTGTTGCATCATGACTAGTGTTAATGTAGCCATCCGACTCAACTACTACAAGAATACAAATAATTTTATTGGAGTAATCTACAATACTTTAACAATTTCAGAGAAAATTACCATTGTCTTTATATCATTGGTTACCGAAGAAAAACACATCGTAAAGTTTATTTCAAGTTTATCTTTAGATTCTTCTCCTACTACAAATAAAGTGCATTTTCGTGTAACAAATTACATAATTGCATTTGCGATTATATGGAGGATTTTCGGCACTCTGGCTAATTATGAATATTTTTTGTTGAATAATAATTATATACTTATTTTTGAGTTGATGTCATCGTACCTCATTCGTCTGACTACAATTTTGGTAACCGAAAGTTATTTAAGAGCTGTAGAACAATTGTGTAATTCCTTAAAAGAGAATTTACAGTCACGGGATATAACTGATGTGAAAAATCGTAAATATGTCAAAGATTTTGCAGTTGGGATGATAAAACTAACACATAATTTAGATGCAACGATTAACTTATTAAGATTGCAGGTAACTTTTGGTTTATATAAGGTACTAGCTTCTTCCGCGCACTTTCACCCGCTCTGCTCGGCTTCTATTGGTCATAGCATGATGTTTTATAGCCTATAGCCTTCCACGATAAATGTACTATCCAACATAAAAAGAATTATTCAAATCGGACCTGTAGTTCCGGAGATTAGCGCGTTCAAACAAACAAACAATCAAACAGACTCTTCAGCTTTATAATATTAGTATAAATAACAGGGTAAATCCAAGATCTTACTGATGCTCGATCAGGCTACCAACTTAAAAAGTTCTTACTTTTTGGTAATGGGCGGCGCGGAACTCCGTCTGCTCGTTTGCCCTTCACTACATAGTATAAAACAAAGTCGCTTTTTCTGTCATGTTGTATGTCCCTATGAACGCTTAAATCTTTAAAACTACGCAACGGATTTTGATGCGGTTTTTTTTAATAGATAGAGTAACTCATGAGGAAGGTTTTTATGTATAATACAGGTATAATATATCACCATTGCACCCATGCGAAGCTGGGGCGGGTCGCTAGTATTCCATAAAAAAATGCCTTTTGTGTGTGTGATTATTATCTACCTATATAATATTTGGTACAGTTTAGAATTATATGGCATTATATGGCAAATTATATGGCATTATATGGCAATAGGCTCACCCCCTATTACATGGGACTTATAACACAAATGGTGAAAAGTGGGTGTACATTGTATAGCGGCATTACGTGCCGTAATGTGCACCTCTGCCTACCCCTTCGGGGATAAAAGGCGTGACGTTGTGTGTGTGTGTGTGTGTTTAGAATTTATTGTTTATTTGACATGAGACTATGACATGATTACATCTTTATTCGTTTGTTTCAGATAATCATTACTTTATGTTACGAATTCGCCAAAGTAACTTTTGACATTTTCTATATCAATATTTCAAACGTATTGGTAAGTATGTTTTATTGTTCATATTATTTTTTTGAAAATAAAAAAGTGGTTGTAAATTCACTCCTAACCTTAACCAAATTTAATATGAGATATATATTTTTGTGTTGATTCACATTTTAGACCTTGAGAGCCATGGTACTTTGGATCGTAGAAAGTGTGGTATATCTCTTTTATTTATTCATACCGATATATTTTATGGATTTGGCTTCAAAAAATCTGGATGAAATTAAAGAGATTTTAGTAGAGCAGTTGTTATTAAATAAAGGTAATTCTAAGTTACAATTAGGTTAAATTATATTTTAAGTAGTAAAAAGGGAATGCCTCTGAACTGCTACTAAGCATATTTTATGATGTAAGCTGATAAATTGGCAGATGGGTCACCTGATGGTAAGCAATCGCCGCCGCCCGTGGACACTCGAAACACTAGAGGCATTACAAATGCGGTTTGGGGTTAGCAATTTAAGGGTTGTTGGGGAATCAGAGATTGAGAAGATTGGGTAATTGAGCCTCCAATAATCTCACTCACACAACGAAATATAACCCAAACGTTGTTTTACATTCGTGCCGAACCATGGGTACATATATTTATTCTAAAGGATAATTTTTTTTAGGATTTTTTAAGAAAACAATATCTTTATTATTTGTTAATAAATATAATTATGTTTTTAATCCATTTTAACCTCATTAACTTACAGACAAACAAATGCGCGTTATCATTTACGGGACTTTGAAATACATCGACCTCTATTCATTTAAATATGCTCTATGGAACGGGTTTCCTATGAACAATACTTTAATGTTTAGCTTCCTTAAATTATGTATGTGTTATATCATAGCTATATTGCAATTTCTGTATTAATTTGAAAAAGAAAAGTTTTTATGTTGAATTAAATGATGATTATAGAACTTAAATTAAGATTTTTTTTTTATAACGTCACACCTTTAATCCCCGAAGGGGTAGGCAGAGGTACGCATTATGGCACATAATGCCAATGCACATCCACATTTCAGTCTATATTGTAAGTCCCATGTAATAAATAGGTTGTGAGCCTATTGCCATATGGTCACATTTCCAGACTCCGTGCTACCCACTGAGAAATTTTCGAAAACCCGCCTTCGCCCGACCCGGGAATCGAACGCGAAACCCCTTGTCCGGCAGTCGCACTTCAACCACTCGGCCAAAGAGGCAGAGAGGCAGTCTAAATTAATTATACTTCTTATTAAATATTCCTTGTGCATTAAAGTCAATTAAGCCACATTCACGTGACTGCTGGCCGTACGCACGCTAACATCAACTGATGGATGAACGTAGCATGACCTGCAGTTCACGCGACGTTACTGCCAAACTTGGACGCAGTTTTGATTGTTTCTACGTAAGGTACAAACATTCGTCTTCCAATCGTATTGCATTCGTCACTTGACGAAGGCGTATGTACGTACGCCGTGCGGTTACGTGGACAGTAGGCCTTAAATGGAAAATCAATATTTTTATTCGAAATTCTATTTATTTGAAAGCAGAAAATAAGTGTATATCTATATGACTATGAATGTATTTATATCTGAATAATGGCTCTCTCACACTTAAATAAATTTATAAGTATTTTATTCCTACCATACTTGAATTGATGTAAAGAAAATTAATTCCTACTACTAGCACTATCGACTCCCGTTTGCAAGATTTCAAATTTGATTACTTCGACTGCTGAATGGAAATTTGCTATTTCCCGGTTCTTCGATTTACCGGAAAACTCCCCAGTGCATATTCATGAATAATTTGGTATTTATTGAATAAAATCACATTTATATCAATTTATTCAGGATTTTGACGGATCTCAAGTCAGAATATAAGTTCTAAGAATACATTTTTACACGTGTTGTTGTTAGCATAACCTTTGTAATGTTTTAGACTTTTTACCAAGGAATATTCTGGATAACTGAAATCTCTGTATTCTCTTATATATTTATTCATACTATTACTTTACTTTTGAACTGGCCTTAAAAGACTTGGGTGAAATAAAAGGATAAACTGCACTGTTTACAAATGAAGATACCGATTCGTAAAGTTTTTGTATCAATTTGAAGTGTGGGAGAGCCATGCTTCGGTACGAATGGGCCGGTTGGACTGGAGTGATGGAAAACCAACGTGAAACAACGCATGCGTTGGGTTTAGTTATGTAAATGAGGTTACCGGAGGCCCCATTACCCCCCAATATTCCCAATCTCCGATTCCCCAACAACCCTTACATTTTTAACCCCCGATAAAGCCGACAACGCACTTGTAATGGTTATGATATTTTGGGCGTACATGGGTGGCAGCGATTGATTACCATCAGATGATCCGTCTGCTCGTTTACCGGCTTGATTTGAATTTCTGCATTTCCCTTCAAGCAATCAACACCCGTAACGACAATCCCCTTTGAAAGGATTAAAAACGTACATAAAAGACATCTCTCATGCTTACTTCTTTGGGATAAATATGGAAGGATAGGAGAGATTCGCGTGTAGGTGTTGCAAGTGAACACACATCCCTTGTGTTGATAAAATTAATCTGGTAGTTTAATAATATTTAATAATATTAAATATAATAAGTTTTACTTACCTATTGAGATTAGATTGGTTTAAGTAGCTATAGTGCACTAAACTGCTTAAATAAAACGAATTGGGCACACCACCTGCCAGCACATCAATCACTTTATTTATTAAAATCGTCACTAAGTCATCATCATCACAATGTCACTGGAAAGCAAATCCATAGTGTCCATACTGGATTCCTGGGAGGAGCGCATCGGCAGGAAGTTCCAAGAGGTTCAGGTGCAAATCCAAACTGCAGGCACATCCAAGGACACAATTGCGAGGGTAGCGGAGGACTTCCGGACGTTTCGGGAACTAGTCTTCGAAATGTTGAAGATGTTGCGGCTCCAGGTCAGTGAGCACTCTCGGGAGCTCGATGAAATCAATACGAGGAGCCGACGCAAAGCCCTAATCATCCAGGGTGTACCTGAGGTAGCCGGTGAGGACTGTGCTGCCGTCACTCTTGGTGTATGCAACTCCAAACTCGGCCTCAACCTCACTGCGTCTTCCATCAAGGTCAGTCATAGACTGGGGCAGCCCAACGCAGACCACCACCGGCCAGTTCTGGTTAGGTTTGCCAGCACTGCCGATAAAATGACAGTGTGGAAGGCGAAGGCTGGCTTGAGGGGCTCCAATATAGTCATAAAGGAGTTCCTAACGAGGACAAGACAGAGTGTGTTCGAGAGGGCACGGCAACACTTCGGCATGAGGGCATGCTGGACCAACAATAGTGTCATCCACATCAGGGCTCCAGATGGCAGCAGGCATAAGGTGACATCCATGGACGGGTTGGATCCTCTGTTGTCCAAGTACCCGAGGACTCAGGGCAAGTCTCCTTCAGTTGGCAAGCGGCCTGCAGAGTCAGCAGGGGGAAATCTGAAAGGTACAAAAGTAACTAAGTAAAGTAGGTCTAGGACACAACTGTTCCATTATACATTACACCTAGTAGCTCGTAAATTACTTACTTGTGTGTCCTTTCCTCTAACAAATTATTCCAAATTTCTGTATCTATTTAATTTTATTTCTTTGTTCTTGAGCTTTCAAATAATTATTACCCTCTTGTTGGCGGTTGGGTCCTGGTGTGGCCAAAGACGGTGGTCTTATAATTGTTCACTTAAATTTTATCATGATACCTTCTACTATGTTTTCTTCTCACAACACTTTTAAATTAAATTCTATAAATGTCTTGAGTACTTATCTACTATACAATTATATATACTTTTAGCGTTTTTTTTTTTAATCTAAATTATTTACTTATTTTACACATGGGAGGTATTCACTTATTTGTTTTTATTTTTATGTCAACGCATTCTGTCAAAGTCAATTGACAATTTGACACTACCGTTCTTTGTTCTGTGCGTTTTGTTACACCGCCCAAGATATAATTATTGATCTTTATTTTTTGTTTATTGCTTTGTTGCTTTTAGTTTTTGCAGTTCATGTGATTTTGCTTGTTATTATTTTGTTTCTTTTTTTATTGTGTTGTTCATTGATGTTAGCTGGCGGGTGGTGCAGTGTTTCAATTGGTGAGTGTTTAGTGTGTGCATTATTTAATTTTATGTTATTTATCCATATTTATTTTAAGAATTTCTATTTAAACTTCTTGTATAATTTATTTTATTTTTTCTTAGTTTATATTTATTTATTGTATTTACATAGATGATAGAAGACGATTCTTTTATATCGGCTAATGAATTCTCTGATGACAGCAGCTTCCACTCATTGGGTGACACTCTGGGCGACTTTGTGGCTAACCAATTTGCCCGTAGTCCTAACCGGTTGTTGAATGTTTGCCATTTAAATGCGCAAAGCATTCCCAGCCATCACAGTGAACTCTATGAAGTGTTCAGCAATAGCAACGTCCACGCTATCCTGATATCGGAAACTTGGCTCAAACCTCAATTACCTTCTACCTCCTACCCCCTTCCTGGTTATATTCTTATACGGAATGACCGAACTGTCAGGAGAGGGGGTGGGGTTGCAATATACCTCCGCAGCGAATGCTCTTACAAAGTGCTCCTCACTTCTCCTCCCAATTGCCCTGCGGAGTATCTCTTTCTTGAGGTTTGCAGCCAGGGGGGGAAAACCTTACTAGGTGTTGTTTACTGCCCCCCTTCTCTTGATTATTTCACTGAATTCGAATCAGTTTTAGAATCCCTGGGGTCTGAGTACATGCATCACATAATCATGGGTGACTTTAATACCAATCTCCTCTCCCATGAATCCCGTTCCCGCAAACTCCTTCAAATTGTGGAGTCGTCAAACCTTCATGTATTACCTCTGAATCCCACCCACCACAATACTGCTGGTGATGATTCCTGGCTTGACCTTATCCTCACCTCCAATCCGTCCTTTGTATCCTGTCATGGTCAACATGACGCCCCTGGTTTTTCTCGCCATGACATGATTTTCCTATCCTATATCCTTAAGCCACCCAAGGTGAAGCCTAGGGTTCTGTATAGGCGTTGTTTTGCGCGGATGGACGGAGCAAGATTGCAGGAAGACGCGTCGCTGATTGATTGGGAGCCTCTGTTGGCGGCTACTACAGTCGATGACAAGTTGGCGATTTTTAATACCAATGTAGTCAGCCTATATGATCGCCATGCTCCCTTCAGGAGGATAAGGGTTAAGCGGCCACCTGCGCCTTGGATGACGCGTGGGATAAGGATGGCTATGCGTCGCAGAGACCGGGCGTTCCGAAAACATAGGAGGGATCGCACTGATGAAAACTGGGCGGCATTCAAGCTTGCGAGGAATAGGTGTAATCAGATGGTACGCAACGCCAAACGCCGCCACGTTCTCGAAAATATCTCCTCTTCTTCTTCTGCCGATATCTGGAAATTCCTCGGAACTCTAGGTATCGGCAAAACGCAACATTCAGACCTTCCCTGTCCAGTTTGCCTAGACGATCTCAACGACCATTTCACCACAGTACCTATTATGGATCGTCTAGTAAAACAAAACACAATAACATATATCGAGGGTCTGACGCGTCCCAACATCAAAAACCCCTTCTGCTTCGTTCCAGTTGATTTGTCAGAGGTTGGAAGGATTATCCTTTCAATAAAATCCAAAGCGGTAGGTTGTGACAACATTTCTCGCCACATGATTGTCACTGTATTAGATCACCTCCTACCTGCTATAACCCATGTTATTAACTTCTCCCTTTATTCCGGAACTTTCCCGTCCCTTTGGCGTAGAGCTTTTGTCCGTCCGCTACCAAAGGTCTCTACTCCCACTCTTCCTTCCCAATTCCGACCAATATCCATACTTCCTTTCCTGTCCAAGGTGCTCGAGGCCTGCGTACATAAACAAATTTCGAGTTTCATATACAGAAATGGACTAATTAGTCCATTACAATCTGGCTTCAGACCAGGCCACAGCACTACTTCCGCCCTCCTTAAAGTGACTGGCGATATTAGAACCGGCTTCGAGAATACCAGAGCCACAGTCCTGGTTTTGGTTGACTTCTCGAATGCCTTCAATATGGTCAGTCACGACATCCTTTTAGCTATCCTATCCCACCTTACGGTCTCTGGCGAGTCACTGGAATGGTTTTCTTCTTATCTTCAGGAGCGTCAGCAGTCGGTCAAACACGGTGACTCAACATCAAATTGGCGCGAATTAAAAGCTGGCGTTCCTCAAGGCGGCATACTTTCACCTCTCTTATTTTCCATATTTATTAATCTAATCACCTCAGAACTTCAGTGTTCGTACCATCTGTATGCCGACGACTTGCAGGTTTACTGTCAGGCCGGCTTTGACGACTTACCGAGCGCCATCACTAAAATTAATGCTGACTTGTCTGCCATCAGCAGCTGGTCGGCACGGTTTGGGATCGCGGTGAACCCCAACAAATGCCAGGCGATCATCATCGGAAGCTCTCGGTCTCTGGGAAAGGTTGACAATACATCCCTACCGCCTGTTGTCTTCGACGGTGCGATCGTGCCGTTCAGTGGTGACGTCAAAGATCTCGGCTTAGTCATTGACAGCAATTTGAACTGGCAGGCACAAGTCACAAATGTGTGCAAAAAGGTCACCGGATCACTGCGGTCTCTTTATCGCGTTAAGAACTTGCTTCCGTCTACCACCAAGTCAATGTTAGTGCAGGCCTTATTGTTCCCTATTATAGATTATGCGGATGTTTGTTATTACGACCTGAATGCAGATCTCCTCAATAAACTCGATCGACTTCTGAATAACTGCATTCGATTCGTTTTCAACCTGCGTAAATATGATCACGTTTCTGCACATCGGATGCAATTAAAGTGGCTGCCCATACGCCAGCGCAGGGAGCAAAGGGCGCTTACCACACTTTTCTCCTTCCTCAACTCAGCTTCTTCGCCTAGCTATCTTTCCTCTCTCTTTCAATACACTTGCGCCAACCACAGCAAATATCTACGCTCTTCCAATAACCGTCTCCTTCAATGTCCTACACACCACACTAAATTCCTTCATTCTTCTTTTTTGATCCAATCTATCTTGCTGTGGAACGCGCTCCCCACCGATGTCAGGATGCTGTCTACTCGCTTGACGTTCAAGCAGAGAGTTCGGGAGCTTCTTCTGAAGAGGTTGTCAGAGTCTTCATCATGATATAGGTAGTATGTATATATTAAGTATATGTAAATAGTATATGTAATGTTATTATGTAGGTTTATTATTTTTCCATGTTATTTAAATATATATTGGTATATATTTGTATAAGTAAGTATATTCTATTTTTTTCCATCTGAGCTTTTCCGTACTTACTTGCTCAATGCACCTACCACTGATTTTTCATTGCACCACCTAAAGGTTTGGCTGGTAGAAAATGCCTACGGCATTAAGCCCACCTATGTACACATTAATGTGCATGAAGAGTAAATAAATAAATAAATATGGCGTAGTCAATCATTAGATACCAATATTAGGAAAAATACAACAACTCACGTCACGCTTTTTTATCCCTGAAGGGGTAGGCAGAGGTGCACATTACGAGACGTAATGCCGTTATACAATAAATACTCACCTTTCAGCGTTTCTTTTATAAGTCCCATGTACCAGAGGGTGAGCCTATTGCGATAAACTGGGCACAATTTCCGACTCCATGCTGCTACTGAAGTGAGAACTGACAAATTATCGGAAAACCAAAAAAGCCCAGTAACACTTTTCCCGACCCAGGATTGGAACCCGAGCCCCCTTGTCCTGCAGTCGCACTTGCGATCACACGACCAACGTGGCAGTCTTAGAAAGAATAACAATCTAAATAATAGACTACTAATGTTCTTTTTATTTACTAAACCGATAAAAAGACCATAATATGAAAAACACGTTTATAAACTTAAACTACGTTCAACTCCAACGTAGGAATAATTTTATCGGCACAAACTATAACGTTGAAAGCCCTCGGGAATTTTTCAATAGAGTCGCATATTGTTAGACCGTTTATGTAGAAGCCGTGACACGTCACCGCTATTGAAAATAAAACGATATAACCGTTTTATATGAATTTTCACCGATAAGCTACTGTACTATAGGTAATATTATTTTTTTAATATAATTTCTATACTATTGTCAATAATATCACGGACTAGCAATTGTACCCATTAAAACATGCATGGTTATTTTATAACATGTCATATTATATGCCTCGACAGCCTCTACCTACTGCTTTGGAAGCTATTATGTTGGTGCTATTATGTAAATATGAAAATATAGTTTATCTCGTACATAATGAAAAGACTGCCTCGTTGGTCGAGTGGTCGCAAGTCGAAAGATTGTAGGGCAAGGTATCGGTTTCAATTCTTAGATCGGTCAAAGTATCACTGGGCTTGTTTCGGTTTTTCGAAAATTTCTTAGTAGTAGCATGGAGTCCGGAATTGTGCCCAGTTTCATCACGGAATCTGGAAATGCTCCCGATACATACCAATAGGCGACTATTACATGGGACTTATAACAAAAATTGTGAAAAGTTAGTGAACTGCGTCATTACGTGCCATAATGTGCACCTCTGTTTACCCCTTCGCAGAGTAAAGTTTTGGATTGTTTTTTTATTAAGTGATCCAATTCCAAAACTGTATCTCCTAATATTTCCTAAATAAACATGACAAAGGAAGCCAAACAATATAAATCAAACAAACCGTTTTGCCAACCCGCATAGCCATTAATTTTGCCAGAACAAACCCAGAGCTTTTCCCAGTGAGACCTCAAAATGTGAAACTGTCACTCAAAATATATAGGGATCTATGTACAATGTCCGAAAATCTATTTGAAAACAAAGAGAATTTAATAATTTTGTATTAAATTATTTACACATATTACTATACGTAGTTGTTTTCTAAATTAATTATTATGTTATCATTACATGACGCGGCGATTGTCGTGTGTCCTGGAATGCTGCTCATAAATATGAGCCTCTAGCACGGCTTGAAACTACTCGAGTTCTTCATCAAACAGTTACGTGAGTAATCCGATAACATAATAATTAAGTTAGTATTTTTTTTTAATTCTATAACGAAATATCAAGCAATTTTCCATATAATAATATACTTATAAGATGTTCTAAAATGATCTGCCACGGTTTTAATGGTAGGTAGTGTTTGTAGATTAGAATAATGAAGAAATTTCGTACTCCGAACCAATTAATTCAATTTGAGAACATAAAGAAATTAAATAAATATTGACTCTACTCTGCACAATTTGGTTCACGATGCGCCGGTTGGTCGATGAAAATAATTGATAGCAATTATTTTTGTTGAGTAAGCGACAGGGACAGTGAAAGAGATAGCTCTTTTAAAACAAGTATTTACTTTTTACATTTCTCTCCTACGTTGATTTAGTTGTAAATAAAAAACTCATGAATTAATATTTACAATTGTAATCTTCAAACACAACGCAACCTCCCATTAAAGCCGCGGCAGATACTTTTACAGCTCCGTATATATAGTAAATTCCTATATAACAAAAGTTTATTCAGTGAAGTTCCATCCGAGCGAAACAACCACTGTATAAGACTCGGAGCGATTTGAAATCAAATAACTACTAAAATATATTATATCATGTAAATCACCTGTTTTCCTTACCTAAGGTAATATACAAAACATTTGAAAACATTGCATATACCCTAACACTCGCGCATGCGTGCTAAAATTCCCACACTTTGATACAGCACTTCAGTTTTTCGGAAACTGTCGCGGTGAACACTCGCGTCCCTTTCCTAAAAGTTTACGAAACTCCGATAAAAATATTTGTGTGAACAAAAAAAATATTTTCAGTGTGTTGTGTGCTAACTATGTTGTGTGTGACCACTTACAATGTTTGTGTGTGCAGTGTTTTGTGTTAAAATGTGTTTTTAAAGTGAGTCATGGATTTAAAAACTTTTAAACATTTTAAAGTAGTGCTCTGAACTTGGGATTGGTTTTCAAAAGTAAGTTATTTTTTGTAATTATATTATTTAGGTAATTTTTATTTAGATGTGAGATATTTTTTATTTTATAAATTTATAATTTAAATTTATTTATTACAAAAAAACCATCGAATTGGCTCAGTTTTAATATTTAACGAAGAGAAAATATTATTTATATTAAATAATTTTTCTAAAAAATATTATGATATTTCAAATTAAAAAAAAAACAAGTAAAAAAAATAGTTTAGTGAAAATAACTGAATGTCTTAGGTACACATTCACTATTTAACAAACCCTTTTACGTTTAGTACTTACATATTACACATAATTAATAAAAACATAAGTTAGGAACTTTGTCTTTCCATGGCACTTACCTAAGAACTTATTAATGTCTTAACATGAAACTATGGAAAAATCAAATTCGTTTAAACTAAGATCAGTCAGCAGCTACTGTTGCATAACTTAGGCGTTAAGTGAGTCCCGGAGCTGCGGGCGACTTAGAGTTACCGGGGCTCCTGCTCGAAGCAGGAGTAGGAACGGGGTGGTTTCAAGTCAGTAAGAATCTAACACTCCTACCCGCCTCATCCAAGGATGAGAGAAGTCCGTGTTTTCCTATATAAAAGAAAAAAAAAATTGGAGGAAGAAATTGATTGAATTTATGAAAATTAAAAATCTATTTTATTAAAAAACGTCATACATGTAGTTTTTGAGGTTGCATGTGCAATAAGGGGTGATGACGGGGTATGAAAATTAAAAATCTATTTTGTCCGTCTAACTGACGGACTCAGGTACGGACGGATGGTCAGGTAATGAAAATTTTTGTTAAAAAAGTTAACAATACTCAGATAAAACGAATCAAAGTTTAGGAATAGGAGCAAATCCATCAGTTTCACGTATAAAACGTACCTAGAAGTGATGTCACACGATATTTTTAATCAATATAATATCTTCAAAATTATATGTTGCTGTATGAAAATAAAAAAAAAAAATACGCATCTATTTCGAAATAATTTACCAGACGAACATTAAAATTAAAATTAGTCATCTACCCTGTAAGGGAACACAGCCAAAAATACTTAACCGTTATTTTCATTTAAGACACAATGGTAAGAAGATTTCCAATGAGTACACTCTAAGTATTGTAATAGGTTTAACAGATTTGGTCTGTGACCTTGAACGCCCATAAACATCCCGTTTATCACTGTTTCCTAGTGACTGTTACCATGCCGATAAATCACTTCTTATGTATCCCCTCGTAGCTACATTACTTCCTTAAAGAGAGTAAAAATTACATTTTAAAAATTAACAGCTTCGGTTGTAAGTTGTCTACCATTTAATGAAACATAAAACCAAAATATACATTTTTATAATAACTATCGTAAGACATACAAAATAAACTAAAAATCACGTAACGTTTGCTGACGTAAATTAAGCGAGAAAAGCTCTACTAGTTTTCGAGTCACAGAGGGAATCTTCATCAATGTGTGCAGACGTGGTGACGTCGTACAGCCTACTCTGTGAAACTAGTAGAGCTAATTTCCACAAATTTGTGATTTTTAGTTAAAATATACATTATTTTTATTTATTTATTTATTTATACTTTATTGCACACATACATAAAACACATTTACATTGTAGTTAAAGTACAATGGGCGGTCTTATCACACACGGCGATTTCTTCCAGACAACCTTTGGATGGAATATATCATATGATCTGGGAATGGGTAGTGCGTGCAGAATAATTCAAAAGGGGAAAAAAAGAAGAACACTAAAAAATAAAATTTACAAACTATGCTAAAATGTACTTTAATAACATTAGAAATTATTATAAGGTACTGACTGCCTAGCGGGTTACCGGGGCGAAGATCAGGAGTAGGAATGGCGTGGTTTTTAGTCAGTAAAAGTCTGACAGCTCTTGCCTCGCCCAAGGCGAGAAAAGTCATTGGATGATTTTTCCCCCTCAAAAAGAGGTACACTTAGTCCACTACCATCTTTCTCGTAAAAGGTCGATATAATCATTCAACAATACTATAAAGGAATACGTTTCCTTTCAGTTTCAGACACAATACAATGTAATGAAAAGTACTACATAACTCACGTAGGACATTGCTGCCTCTCGATCTATCTCTGTCTCTGTCACAAAGGGAATTACACAAAAATATAGGTCCGCAGGTCACCTTTCAACACCTAAATGTTTTGTGCCGCAAAAATTGGAGCTTTTAGGATAAATGTTTGTCCGTCACTCTTTCAATGTATTGGAGGGTATTGTTTGTGTTAGCAGTTTGGTTTTATAATGAGGTATTTAGAACTGTCCAAATATTGTTTTGTAATATGACAAATTAAAAAAAACGTGTCTAATATTTTTTCATTACTTAACTGACCGACTAAATAGATTTTTAATTTTCATATCCCGTCATGATCTCTATCGATTTATTTATTTTATATCGTCACGCTTTTATCTTCGAAGACCCCTTCGGTTAAGGAAGCACATTATGGCAGTAATGCCACTGTACACCCACTTTCCACCATCTGTGCTGTGAACTTATAGTTCCATGTAATAGAGGGTGAGTCTATTGCCACAATTCCTGGGCCCTGATTTCCTGATTAATTCCAAAAACCGTGTTACAACTGATATAATTTAGAAAAACAGAAAAACATCTAGTAATATTTTACCCGACCCAGGAAGCCGAACCCGAGACTGCCCGGCAGTCGCATTTGCGGCCACTATACAAATGAGGCAGTCATTTTCTTTCATTAATAATGCGCATATTGCGTTGCCTGGCAATATTCGATTAGGTTAATATGGTACTATATTCGATTAGGTTCTGTACAGCTTACTATGCAAATCGGTATATTAACATTCCTTCAATAACGACCAGATATAGCAGGCAGTAGCATAGTGCTGCATATTAGTTCGAGTACATCCTTATTTGCAATCGTCGGCTCCATGACTATAGGTTCCTTATTGCAGTAGAAAAAAACTTAGTAGAAGAGACTTTATTACGCTTTTATTAAAGTTCAGTTTTCATTGAAAAATTTAGATTGTCTAGGGAGTTTTATATGCTGGTATCTGGTAATTAAAATTCTATTATTATAATTCCTATGTATTGTAATCGATATTGTAATATTGACGTTAAATAAGACTTGTAGTTACTATCTCGTTATGCTCCATATAGGGTGACTGGTAATTAGTGAACGATATTTAAACACGTGATTGCACTTATGATTACAAACAACTTTCCCAAACAAACTATTTTTTGTATACTCAAAAGTTCCATAAGACCTACGTAGTTACTATTAGTGGATGAAAATGAGCTTACTGAAACTATAACATCGTTTAGTTCAATGTATTGTTAAGAGATGGCGTTAGTTGTAACTGTGTCTTCGCTTTGATCATTTCATTTTGCTTGTACTTGAACTGAGTGAGTGGCCAAAAGATACAATTTTATTAAAAATATGAAGATTTTACATTGTTTTGTGTTTAATATAATTAGTATTCAATAAAACAGAATTTTGTTTTAGAATTTGTAAGAAAGCATTTTGATCTTGGTCTTTGGATGTGTAGTGAGTTTCTTTTGATGGTTTCTATCGTCAATAAAACGGCAGAGATACTCGCTTTAGGTGTGAATCCGAGAAGTCTGAAAGCTTAGACAGCAGGTCTTAATAGAAACGTCATATTACTACCGAGTGTGTTTGTAGGAATGGCTTCAAGACACTTTCAGATCGACACCAGCAATTTATACTACGCTAACTCGAAATTAGGAAAAAACTTTTTTTATGCCAAGTTGCTTAAAATGTGTGTTTACATACGTCATAAAAAAATTGAGAAGAAATATGCAAAAATAAGAAAGTTACAAATCTTATAAAACGCTAAGTAAAGGTACTTTTTGAAATCACTCGATTTATATTACGCCAACTATTATTAGCGGAGTGTGCGCGGGGATCACTTTGGTCAAAGTCCGTGCAACACTGCACTAACTCATAGTTAGCGTAGTTTAGTGCGTTCGTGTGTATACCTGTTCGTTTGTAAAATGAACGACTTAGCGACTTTTACATAGTAAATACTTATGTGTTAACGTATAAATTAGTTTATTAATGGTACGTTGACTATTATTTTTATAAGTAAGTACATGTTCTTTATAAAATATTGAAATATGCATCAGATGATTGATCATGCACTACGACGTCCCGTACTACACTACGCTAACATAAGTTAGACGTGTATAAGATGTATTTTTTTTTGATGAATTACGTTTATATACGGCTAACTTGCGCTAAATCAAAAAATAGAAATAATTAAGAAAATATAAATATGAGATATTACAATGAATAAATTAAATATTAAGCATACCAAATTTCAAAAAAGTATCTTAATTAATGTAAAAGTTATCACGTTTTTCCCTTTAAACGCCTCTACTGTAAAGTACGCTTTTTGAGTTAGCGCAGTATAAATTGCTGGTGTCGAGATGAACCAGATCTTAAACTTAAAGGACTTCACCCCAGTTAGGATGTAAGTATTCAGGAAATTGAAATTGATGCTGAAAAAGATAAATTCCGTTTAGTTATGGGGTTGTAACTTTTGCTAAGTTTTTTTGAACGTTGCCTCACACTAGGATATTCTCCTGTGTCGTGGGTGCGTTTACAAACATGCAAGTTCACATACACATGACACCCAGACCCGAAACAACAATCTGTGAATCACACAAAGAGTTGTTCCGTGCAGGTATCGACACGTTCCACAATCGATCATTACTTTGCGCTACCTAGCACAGAAAGCAATGAATGTATGAAAATGATGAATTCTACATCTACTTCTACAATTCTACAATTCTACATCTTGGATCCTACAGCTTTAGTGCCATATTACTACTATTGCTCCAAATGGCTAATCCTAACGATACTTACAATTTACTTGCGTTGGGCAGCACTTTAAGAAATGGCCTAAAAATGTATGGAGCCGTAGTGATCTCCTTCGCTAAAATGTGGTCGTAAAATAATACTAGGTTTTTTATACTTCGTTTAGAATCCTACGAAAGTTTATATGCTAGTTTAGATGTAATGCATGTGCATCAAAATGTTTTGTTACAGTAAACACTTTTTATTTATTTTTATCTATTTCTGATGCTTAATAATTACATTTCTAATACCTATTTATTTATAAAAAATACATTTAAAATATAGAAAAAGCAGTAGCCCACCAACAACCGGAGAAATAAAAGCTACGGTCAGTCAGGGCTCAAGAAAGAGGAATTTCCGGACAATACTCCCCGTGTCCAGAAGTACTGCTTTCTGCAACAGGCCCTTGACCCAACAATTTAATGCTAGCCTTACTAATTAATTAATTATTTATCAACCAACTTTGTTTATTTATTGTTATTTAACTTTGTTTCCTACTTACGGTTCTCGTCTTCCGGTGACATACCTATCCATAGTTACAGGTATGTAGGTCACAAATTCTGTTACACTAGCTAGACTAACAGTATAAAAATGTTAAAGAGAACCTAGTCTAAATAAGTTTAGTTACCCGGAGTTGCGGACTGCCTAGCAGGTTACCGAGGCTTCGGCTCGAAAAGCAGGAGTAGGAACCGGGTGGGTTTTAATCAGTAAGAGTCTGACACTCTCTCTCTCACCTAGTCCAAAAGAGGATAATTTAACTTCATCAAAAAAAAAAAAAGAAAAATCGTTCGTTCGTTTTCTAGAAAGTTATTTATAGGTGACATTTTGGATGAAAAGCTATTTAAAACTTCTGTAATCCAGTCCGACACCACTGAAAAATACATGATTGATTCGTCGAAACTCTGTAAAAATAGACGCATGTAGTCATAATTCAATTTCAAAAATAGGAACCTATTTCTTTTTTCTTAATGTAATAAGGTATCATTACGTTTACAAACATATAAGTTTGTATGACATGACACTCAGACCCGAAACAACAATCTTTGGATCGCACTTAAAGCTGTTCTGTGCGGGAAGCGAACCTGCTACACGTAGTGCGACAGCCGGTTGCCGAGCCACCGCGTCATCGTGTCACGCGCCACGTGCAGTCAGAGAAAAGTGACATTAAAAAACAATTTGTTTTTCATCAACTTTTAAGTGACATCTAACCATACAAATAAAAGTATAGGTTAGGTAGTCCCACACGCTAAGCAATTCTTAGTAAAAACAATGTTTGATAAAAATAGCCATGAGTGTAATTCCAGAAAATTTAAAATACTTTTACCAGAGCGAACCTGAAATATACTATTGTATTTTTTTTAACTGTCAGTTGCGCTTGAACATTGCAGTCCGCAACATGAATAATTAAAGCATCGAGTTTACTTTATGAACAATTATTTTTCATTTTTTCCACTTCAAAGTGTATTCAAACTTGTAAGAAATAAATTATTTATGAATTAATTAATACCAGTTAAAACAGTGTATGTTACTGGCGGTTTAAAGCAAAATTGTCAGTTCAATTTGTAAAATGCTGGTTAGCGGAATCTGAAACTCAGTGCCGACCCCATTCCTACTGAGAAAATGCCAGCAGAAATAATTTAAATATTCAATTTATTCAGAGCGATTACTGGAGGCTATACTAGGAATGTGCTAAAAGACTGAAATGATTAAACGTATGTGTTAGTAGGTAATTTGTTATTTAATCTAAAGCGTTTAATGTTACCAGTGATTCTTTATGATTTTTTTAACCAACTTTAAAAAAAGGATGAGTGAAAAACTATCAGAGATATGAAAATTTATCATTGGGTAGAGACAAACAGTAAGTATAATGAATAATAGTAACTTTTTTGGTTTTCAGAGTTTAAGGGTTTTAGTTTATGAAATATTTGCGATTACGATTTTTTAAATTAACTATTTGCTTTCTATATTACGATACCTTAATTCATGAACCAGTTAACTCCTTATGAGCAAATTTTTCAGGAGACACTTTAAACTCTATCATATATTTTTACAAAATTTTGAGTTGGATGGTTTGCCAATTAAGGTATATTTAGCATGTTATTACTTATTTATTTATTAGGAACAAACCACAGTTACATATTAAAATGTTACGTGAAATATCTAACATAAAATAACTGCAGTAAATATGTAACCCACACTATTGTTCACAATTTGGTATAAAATGTATCAGCAATAACAACAGAGTGTTAATTAACGTTACCTCAAATGAACCAATTAATAATATAAAAATAGAACAAAAAGCTTCTGTGCACATTTATATCATTTGTTCATCGTTACCACATCGTTATATGAGCTGTCATTGAGCTCAATATTTAACTTTTAATTTTTTGTAAATCATATTTGCAATCAAGTGTGAGAGAAATCGGCTCGACCGGAGTGATACCACGGCTTCACATAAAACGGCTGTGAAACAACGCTTGCGTTGTGTTTCATTGTGTGAGTGAGGTGACCAGAGGCCCAATTACCCCCTTTCCCCATCTTCTCAATCCACGATTCCCCAACAACCTTTAAATTCCTAACCCCCAAACGGCCGGTATGGCACTTGTAATGCTTCTGGTGTTTCGGATGTCCATGGGCGGCGGCGATTGCTTACCATCAGGTGATTCGTCTGCTCTTTTACCGGTTTATACCATAAAAAAATTCAATTACACAACTAGCAAGATGCAATTAAGATTTTTACTTCATTAAAACTGTTTGCATTTCTTTTTACTGACAAAATAATTTTATATTATCACTTTTATAACCTTTTTACATTTGTAGTTTTGTGTGCAAAAATAATAAAGATTAAACTTATCAATACCAAATTGTTTATTATGTTATCGACACGACTACTCTCAAGTCATGCTAGAGGTTCACATTCTAGAATAGCATGCTGCGATACACATCGTAGTGAAACTAGTCGAGTTCCTCGTTAAACAGTTACGTGAGAAAGCCGATAACATAAAGCTTAATTTAATGTAATGTGCTACAATCTCGACCTATTAAAATGCTCGTTAATATTTATCGGTTAGTTTACTTTCATTGTACCGAGAAAATCCTTGTTCGCAGTATTTAGTTAAAAATCTTATCTTGCTTCTAATAAAAGCGCGTTATCTCTAGTAATTCCATTACCATAAACATCCTCCTTAATCATAAGCGTGCTTGCAACTAAATTACTTTAGCTGATATTTTTAAAATAGTTTTCTAGCGGTTTCACGTTCGTGGTTGCACGTATTACAGTCAACTTTAATCCGTATTACTCACGCTTTATGAACTAGAATTGCATGGTTTGTGATTTACGTTAATATGTGGCCATTCATGTGTGGAGATGTGTGGCATCATTTTTGCATTTAGCTTTAATGTAATGTGATGTAACGGTGATTGATCTTTGAGTTATAGACATTAAGGTTCAATATTGTTGTTGATCAATTTATGCTGCTATAAAAAGTTTTCGCTCAAAGTTACACAGACCAAAACTTTCATTGAGTATTTCAATTTGAGAATTCTCCGAAATAATACAAAGTTTGGAATTAAATAGAGCCAAGTGTTTGCATCAGACATGATTATTAAATTGTAATGGGATTAATAATATTAATTGTTGAAAACTCGACTTAATTTTGTGAACAAGTGAGTACAATATTAATTATTATCAACTTAGACTTATAATAATAGTGGTCGTAGAATGAAGTTAATAAAAAAAAGATATTTTTCTTTCTATTCTTGGCATAGCGTGGCTTGGTTTTTTCTTTTTGAGGGGATTTTTTTTAAGAGCCTTAAAGGGAGAACTTACCGATGCTATAACAGCGAGCCATGTTTGGCCCTTATGATGACATTATTTCTTCTAAATTTGCTGCCACTTTTGAACGCATGCCTTACATAATACAAAAATAAGAATTGATTATTTGGGTTTTTGAAATTTCTGAAATGAAATAAAAAATTGGATTTTTTTATATTTTTTGCTTTGGCACGTGGCCCGGGGTTCCCGTATAAATTGATTCAGTAGACACAGCGCCTGTATCATTATCTTTGTAATATGAATAACAAAAACCTCGCTTTCATTTCGATAATACGTGTAGGAATATTAAAATTCAGATAAATGAGCAGTTGCGGTTATCCACAAGCAATAATTGGAATTGAATAATGTGTGTTTTTGATGTTTAACATATCTTTTTGGCTTAAACAAGAATATTATGGGAAATAAAAAAATGTCCCAACCATTTTTCTCTAATTGACTGGTAATTATGAAAAATGGAGTGTTATCTGATTATTTTTGAGTAACTAACGTTTAGGGAACAGAGAGTAAAGTTCCCTAAGAAAAGGAGGATCCTCCGACCAGGCGAGGTGATCATGGTGATTATACCTGGCGGGCTTTCTGATTTTCTATTCATGTTAATTCGCATGTAAACTTCATATGTGCGATGCAGGATATTTATGACGTCATCCGTTGATTTGCTCGTCGATAGTCTATGTGCGACTTCTGTCATCTGTCACTTGTCACTTGTCAGAGTGTCACAAACGCTTGTCTTCAGCTCGGTAAGTATAAAATAAGAATAGTCAAACAGTAATGGAATGTAAAGACTGCGGTCACGTAAAAATAGGGTCGGTAACCTTACTTGAGCAGTATAAGACAGGGCTTAACGTGAGTTATAAAATGTTAGAACATTTTCTCTACATTGAATCTGCTATTTTGAGTCTTGAAGTTATTGTAATTAAGATTTATTTTCAACGAACGAACTTTGTTTACAAATTGTTAATAGATTAGATCTACAAAATATGAAATTATGACCAGTGCATTGCAATAAGTTCCTTTTAACTTACGTTTTTGTCATAAGCTATAACAATAATAAATCAGAGTTAGGAGTAAAATAGTTTTCACCTCCATACCTCTACTTATCCTTTTTGGCATAGGTAAATAGCGTGATTTAAACCTATTCAACTATTTGCTAACTACCCTTAATCCTTAAACACGCTATAATATGAAAGCAATAAATAATTCTCAGAGAACTTTCTACGCTTTATATACAAATTTGATTAAGCTCGAATCGAGTTAGCCTAACTTTCTCAAGCCCTTGTACCAAAATACTGAAGGCTTCCTTATTTTCAGTTAATACATAATACCTGAACTCAACCCACTCCGTTTTATTCAACATTTGATTGAAAAACGACTTAATTTTGCCATTGAAATACGGTAGCTTTTTGTTTGACCTTGAAATTTATTGTTCAACTTTTTCTATTGCCAAAAATATGGCCGTCAAAAGTGGAACATGAAAAGGTTGTTTTCGTGTACTTTTGGACCTTCATTTGTTAGTATTTGAGGTGGACAGAATTTAATTTATAGTGTTTTTTGTACTATCGTGGTGTACTAGAGGTTTAAGACCTCATGCATTGCGGGTTTGACACTTACCAACGGCAAAGTACCAATGTGATTTTTTCCGAGTAATGTGTACTTTCTATGACTATTTAGACACCACGGACAATGGATGAAGGAAAACATGGTGAGGAAAATATATTATACCTACGTCTGAAATTGTCAACCCGCATTGAGCAAGCGAAGACATTAATGCTACTTGAAAACTTTCAGATTTCTCGGATTCGTACCTTAAGCGACTATCTCTGACGATTTATTGACGTAAGAGATCAACAAAAGAGAATCCAAATAAATAAACTCGCTACACATCCAAAGACCAAGATCAAAATACTTTCATAAAATTTACTTTATTCTACTATTACTATATAATTTGAATGCCCTGTGTGGCGGAACACGGCATGAGCACTTTTTACCTAAGACCTTTATGTAACCTGTGAATCACGAATAAACAATTTGAATTTGAATTTGAATTTCTTACAATTTCTAAAACAAAGTTGTGTTGTATTAGATATTAGTGAGGGGCAATGTTTTTTTTATGGAATAATGCCCCCCCCATGGATACTTGAAACACCAGAGGCGTTACAAGTGCGTTGCCGTCCTTTTGGGGGTTAGGAATTTAAGGATTGTTGGGGAATCGGGGATCGGGAAAATTGGGAAAGGGGGAAATTGGGTCTCCGGTAACCTCACTCACACAACGCAAGCGTTGTTTCACGTCGGTATCAGTGAGTCCGGTCGAGCCGGCCCATTCGTGTCGAAGCATGGTTCTCCCACTCTTACGCTTTAGTCGTAGTACCACAATTAATTTCAGGAATATCATTTCAGGATATTAATTAATGATACAAGAACCAAAAATAAATCTGCCTACTCCGAACTCTGGATATTGCACACTGATGTAGGTAAACATGTTCACCTACTTTAGTCATCCGTTCCTGGAAACAGATGCAATTATGCTTAGATAATGATTGGAATTCGTGGAATCTTCTCAGACCTGATTGTATGCGTAGATACATGGTTCAGTGGATTTTGGAATTAATTGCAATAAACGCTCGTGCATATACTCGTAGTTACTAATTATTTGTTGTTATTTCGCCCATCTATTTACTAAGTATGTGTTATCTCTGTTTATAAGGAGGAATCGTCATAAATTTAGGTAGTAGATAGTTAGTAGGTTGTGGTATTTAATGAATACAGTAATACTACTACCTACAGTTCAATACAATAACATACACGGGAAACTAGACTAAGACACTGCATCGTCGTGCTTACATAGATTTTTATGTTTTTTTTTTGGTGGGGCAAAATCATCTAGTGATTTTCCCGCCTTGGGCGGGGGGAGAGGGAGTATCAGATCTTTACTGACTAAATACCAGCCTGTTCCTACTCAAATTATTATTTTTACGCTATTTATAACCGACTTAAAAAAAGAGGTTCTCAGTTTGATCTGTACGTATGTATGTTTTACACGATTATCTTGGTATTGGCTCAACCAATTTCGATGCAGTTTTCAGTATAGTATTTTTCTGATTCAGTAAATGGTTTAAATATATAAAAAAATGTTCACTTGTTCACAAAACTTTTGAAGGCGGTTCCTTTTATTTAAAAGAAAACGTTTTCAATGTAGAAAGTACTGAAAATCAGTATCAGGCAAAAAATATTACAAAGAACGTTATCTTCAGCTCTAGCAATAACTAACCTATCATAATTTTTATATAAAGAGCTCTTATAAGAACCAAGAGAAGCGAAGTTTCCTCACAGAACTTTTCCTTTATACGGATCGTATTTTAAATTAAAATAAAAGTTCAAGAGACTAGATTTCACAATTCTCTAACAGTTTTAAAACTGCACTTTAGTTTTTTGGCAGCTGACTCACTTCCGATACTTTTTGAAGGAGTTATTTACTACATATATAAGAAAAAAGAAGGAAAGTCAAACTCAAACCATTTAATGCGTTCATGTGTAGGTACATAGTACACATTAATAAATATATGGCATGATAATAATAGCTTTGGCCATCCCCCATGACGAGGGCCTCGTGAAAGCTAAGAAAGATAAACAAATAAAATATGTTCACTTGGCTCACGACATGTCGACATGTGGAATGTGGATTCGGCTATCATTGTGCCGATAATTGTATCGGCCAATGGGCTAATTCCTAAAAGCCTCGACACCTATCTTAGGAGGGTGGTGTCAGGCGGATGGATTAAGGGCCTGATACAGAAGACAGTTCTTCTGGAAACGGCACACATTGTGAGAAGGATTTTGTATCTGGAGCCCTTATCACCTGGTACCGGTCGACTCTTTTTTTACTTTTATTTTTGTTTTTTTTTTTTTAAACGTACATTTAGGTGACTTTAAATACCTATTCTTCCAACAATATTCTATGTACTCCTAGATCTTATTTCTGTATTTTTGCTTGCTTGTATTTTCTTGTATAATACGTGGAACCTTATTACAATATTTTATAGAACTAATATCACAGTGCATTAGGTAAATGTTCGCTTTAGTATATTCATATATTTCATTACAATCCAGATATATGAATGCAAGCTACCTTACATTTTATTAAATATGAAAAAATATTCATTGTTTGTTAAGTTAGTTACAACTTTAATGTAAAGGAAATTTATTTTCATTTGTAATAAATGACACATGTTCCAGAATATTTATTTAGAATAGGCACTATAGGCAGTTATTTGTTTGTCTTTAAAGTTGACGATACTGAAGAATTATAGTGCGTCCAAACCTGGCGAAAACAAGGTTAAATACGGCCCACGTGTGGTTTGCGAGATGCTCGCGAGTAACGGATATGGACGCACCATTATACATATATATACTTCAGTTTTTTTTTACTATATACTATACACTAAACAATATAATTTAATTACAAAAGTTGAAGTAGATGTTAGTCACTTTGATTGAATGCAAGAACACAGAAAAAAGGTCAGGAAAAATATGTTTACTAACCTTTCCCGTTATTCAGTGCAAAACTGTGTGCTGTTAAAAATTCATGGTCCAAATAAGTATTACAAAACACAAACACACGAACAATACCTATTTTCTTTTATGTGAAAAGTGTATACTAAAACCGAAAAATGTAAGCAATTCATTATACAGTTCAAATAATTGTTTAGACTAAAAATTTTCTGAAAAAAATGTGGTTGAATGTTGGATAAACAAATGGTTTGCACTCAGAACGGCTGCGGCTGTTTGGTGAACGAACACAGCATGTTAATTCTCATATATGTACATTACTGACAAAGAGTTTGGAAGCAGCAGTCATTTTTAATTTAAAATATTAAAACTATATTTATTGGTGTCGAAATACTATAAAATATTAATTTAAATAATTTTATTGTAATATAAATAATCATGGTGTCCAAAACTAAAACATTTTTCTCTCTATTCTTAATTAAATAATACCATAATTCATGTTATTTCTATAATAATTAACAGTAAAAGAAGTGCTTCCGAAACTGTTTGTCGGTAGTGTACGTAGCATAATTAGTCTTTTAACCAACACTCTACCTTCAACAGCAACCATTAGTAGCTTGAATGAAATTTTGAATCAAATAGTCATATTTTGAAACAACACTAAGACAAATTAGCTATTCTTTTTTTTTAGTGTGGAAATCATCCAATGACTTCTCCCGCCTTGGGCGAGGCGAGAGGGAGTGTCAGACTCTTACTGACTAAAAACCACCCTTTCCTTTTCCTGCTTTTTGAGCTGGAGCCCCGGTAAGCCCGCTGGGTAGTCCGCAGCTCAAGAAAAAATAGCTAGAGTAAGATGGTGTTGACTTTGTCCCGACATGGCTGAAGTTAATAAAAAAAAATCACAACCTTATTTAAATCAGGCGTCATGCTGCCGGCGTTGAAAAGCTTAGGAGCTGTCGTTCTAAAAAAGGTTTGTGTTGTTAATTAAAATATAGAATATAGGGTTCAGCTTTGTAGATTCTGTGTGAAAATGTTAAAATCTTGCTTATAATAATCTCTATATATAAAAATCAATTGCTGTTCGTTAGTCTCGCTAAAACTCGGGAACCGCTGGACCGATTTGGCTAATTTTGATCTTAAATTATTTGTAAAAGTGTGGGAGAGCCATGCTTCGGCACGAATGGGCCGGCTCGACCGGAGTAATACCACGGCCTCACAGTAAACCGACCTGAAACAACGCTTGCGTTGTGTTTCGTTGTGTGAGTGAGGTTACTGGAGGCCCAATTCCCCCCTTCCCAATCTTCCCCATCCCCATTCCCGAACAACAACCCTTAAATTCCTAACTCCCAAAAAGCCGGTAACGCACTTGTAAAGCCTCTGGTGTTTCAAGTGTCCATGGGCGGCGGCAATTGCTTACCATCAGGTAATACGTCTGCTCGATTACCGGCATGTCCCATAAAAAAAAAGGGCAGGTCTAACAGGCGGGAAAAAAATGGCAAATGTTTGTGAGTTTGTGTGTATGTTTGTTACTCAATCACGTCAAAATGGCTGAAGAGATCGGGATGAAATTTGGAACAGTGGTAGTTTATGGACCTTGACATCATACAGACGGAAAGTCCTGTTTCCTTGAGAGTTTTGGGAAATCCTACTCACATACACTCCCAAAGGAAGCTACATAAAACATTTTAGCTTTCGGAAACATTTTCTCCTTGACGTCGTCTGAGAAAGTTTTTGTAGAATTTCTACGATTAGACTTCAGAATGAGAGAGAGACAACATTTGCGGTCTGACGGGCAAGAGGTCTCAGATTCGATTCCCGGGTCAGAGTGAAGAAGGTCCAAGGTCACTTTTCACAGAAATACTGGGCTATTTTCGGTTTTTCAAAAATGTCTCAGTAGTAGCATGGATTCTGGAATTGTGCCCAGTATATGGCAATCAACTCATCCCCAAATACATAAGCCATAGATGTTGCGGGTGTCCATGCAACATCTATGGCTTACCATCAGGCAATCCGCTCATTCCGCCGTATCCCATAAAAAATCCAAATTAATTAAAACAAGTCTAACGCACTACGTGACAATCTGTATGACTTTAATTCAAAAGAGATTTTTTCTCCTATTTAACCAAACAAATAAATCATATCTTTATGATATGTGGATTATACACTTGTGTGTATAAAACGTATTGATTTCAAAGAAACTGTACCTATATAGGTATAATTGCAATTAATCCACTGACTTTGTATTTGTCCTTCAAGAACGTTTATATCGATTTTATAATGACACAGGCCAAAGGTATTATTCCCTCATAATATGCATCACGTATCTGTTACGTATAATAACTAACAATATTGGTTCGTAGAATAATGTTTAACTGTTTTTGTTTACGTATATTGAGTGGATAATCCCACCTGTAATTCTTCGAAGGAGTAAGACCAGGTGTTCAATTATCCCTTCGAAGAATCACTCCTACTCTTCACTCGTTATGTAGTTCAAATTATGTAGATTTTAAAGTATTGAGTCTCGGTATAATAGTATCTATATTTCAAAGAATTCTTTTTTTGATATTATTTTTTCATAATAAATGTTAATTTTACCTTTTAAATCAAAAATCGTCAAACTGTAGAGTAGTTTGTGGGCGATAGTGGCGTCTACAATATTTATTCATATAGGTATATATGTTACGGTAAATCTGATTAATTGAAAATTATTAATAATTTTACAAAATTATTAATAATAATCACATAATTTGGTAAATGTGAATAATCGGTCGAAATTTATTACTTTTTGTAGTGATTATTAATAATTCACGATACATATTGCTGAAAGTAATAAAATAAATATAAACCCATTGTTTTTTGACCAAGATGGGGCCCAGTAGGGCTGATGCCAGGGGGCCTACTCTAATTCAACGAAAAACGAAGTTTCATCCGAAACTTCGCAGATTGCATACTACAATTTTATTTATTGAGAATTTTCGTGAACAAAAATAAACGAATGAAATGAAGATAAATAAACAAGTTTTGAACTAAAACGTAATTTCAAGTATTCCTATTAGTAAGTAAATCAATAAAATCTACGGCCGAAGATTAAACGAAACTTCGGATTCGAGAACCGGAGTAGGCAGTTTTACCGGGGTTTACCTACCAACTACGTAGTTTTAGTCAGTAAGAGACTGACACTCCTTCTCGCCTCGCCAAAAAAGGTACATTTATCACAAAATTAACAATAACATTCCTTAAAAACTAAATCTACCATCAAACTTATGCAAGAAAGTCTTTCGTAGTACATAAAATTATAACAAAAATATTTTTTTTCAATAACAAAATCAACACGAATCCTAGAAGCAATCATCGACAATCATATTTGGTTTGCCTGTAAATCTTCTGTAGCACCTATAAATTCAACAAATAAAAAATTTAAAAGAACTATCATACAATTCAACAAATATTTGTTGTGCAAGTACAATATATTGCCGTTTAAATTGAAATAAAAATAACATCTTAGCCACTTATTACATTTATCACTACTTGGGTAAAATTATTAATAGTAACCGACAAATGTGATTAATTTATCACTTTAACCTCGAGTTTCGGTAATTATTAATAATAGTACATAATTATTAATAATTTTCAATTATTCACTCTTACCGTAACATATACAAAGATGCATATCTGCTACTACAGTACAGTACATGGCCCTGTTAGAGCATAGCAATTTGTCTAATAACCAAATAATTATCTAATACTTATTACTACTAATAACAAACATTATATAATCTCTCTATATAAAAATCAATTAGCTATTCGTTAGTCTAGCTAAAACTAGAGAACGGCTGGACCGATTTAGCTAATTTTGGTCTTGAGTTATTTGTGGAAGTCCAGAGAGAAGGTTTGAAAGGTGAGAACAAAATATTTGAGGCGGTACGAAGTTTGCCGGGTCAGCTATTTAGGTATATTTAAATTTTATATCTAAAACTTTAGCTTATATTTTTAAATACCTATGTGTTTGATCACTAATATAATCTATATTTTGTTGAAATTTGTAATTAGTTTTAGGTTTTGTTTGCAACTATTAGACAAACAATATGATAATTAATGATATAATAACTAATTAGGCTAAATAATTAACTAGAAATTACCTATTGCAAAAACACAAAATCTATAACCATTAAATGGGAATGATGTCAGCCTTTTGGGTACTTTCCTTGTTGTTTTTTTTTGTTTTTGTTTTATTTATTTTTTTATTGTAAACCAATTCTAAATTAAACTAAAAAACTTAAGAAATAAAAGAAAACTAAAAGTTTTAGATGTTAATGTTTAACTAATAAGTAAGTGAGTGAGCGAGCGAGTTTCACTATAAGTGATTTTGAATACTAAAAAAGATGAAAAACGTCGACATGGCTCTATTTCCTAAGGCAATGCCTGAGAAAGGATAAGATAGAGAGACAAAAATTGTTATATAAAGATACAACTTTTGTGATATTAGCAACAGTATAAAAAGTATTACAAAGCATTTACTTTCTCTTCAAGTTCTCGTGTTCTTACGATAAGGGCACTTAGTAAAGTCGTATGACTTTGATCCTCATAAAAGTACAGTTTGTTTCACCCGTGAACTTTGATCATTAGAGTTGTAGAAAGTCAGATATTAAAACATTCAAGTGTATGAGAGTACTCGTACCTACACGAAGAAAACAATACCGATTATGAAAAGACAGAGACAGAGACGAAATTTCATGCAAGATCCACTTTTCAACAGTTATACGTATGTTATACTAAGTATTATTAGTTCCATGACGTAAGGGGCGAACCTAATGCTTAATGAATAGGGTTAAGATGACTAATTTATTTTATTTTAATGTCCATCTTGTAGATTATTTTAAAATGTTAGAATCCTCTTATTATTTTACGGATAGATATCGATGTGATCGATACTAGGTACATTAAATTTTTATACGTTGAAATGACGTATTTGCTCCTACTCCTAAATATTGATTCGTTTTATCAAAGTATTGTTATATGACAAAATAAAAAAATACGTGTCTAATACTTTTTCATTACCTAACTAACGGACTAAATACATTTTTAAATTTCATGCTCATTTTAATACAGAATATTTTCACGATATTTGGCCCTACCCTGGAATTAGACATGAGACATATTTGTCATTCAAGTTCTTTTTACAAAAGTTTGTAAGAACGACTGTCGAACCTTTGGGTTCCCAAGCCCACTTACGTATTCTCGTTTCGTCGTTGAAGAAGTTTGGAGTTGTGTCCAGTGTAATATGACAAGGTCATTTTTTATTAAATCGGCCCCATAACACAAATTGCGAAAAATTTACCATATAACGTTTTTTTTTTTGAGTAGGGAAAATCATCCAATGTCTTCTCCCGCCTTGGATGAGACGAGAGGAAGTGTCTCTTACTGACTAAAAACTACCCAGTTCCAACTCCTGCTTTTCGCGCCAGAGTCCCGGTGAACTCACTTGTAACGATTCTGGTTTTTAGGGAGTCCATGGGAAACGGCAATAAAAAAAAAACATCTTTATTTGAATATCGAAGGAATACTACCAACATCTTACTTAAGCTAATTGTGTCACAGCACTTAAGTGGGTTGGGTTTATGTAATTGTAGATTTATGTCGTCTTTGTCCGACGTTGGACCAGCTGCCTTAAGCAACCGTTCATTATAATATATCACAGCTAATGCTAGTATGGATTAACCTTGGAAATATACGAATCTTTTATAAAAGGTACTCGATTTCGAAAAATATTCTTGAAAAAATTTTTTTTGCATGAGTATCATTTGTCATTTTGTATAATATGTATGTGTGTGTAAAGTATTTAAATATAAAAGGGTATTTTTTATTTATTTCTCTTTTGTTAACGAGTAACTCCCATTTGTATACAAAATGCATCTTTTATTTTTGAATAAGCATTTTAGGTCTTACAATGTGTATTGTTACACCTTATTATATTTATCAGAAGCGTGTTTGATTGAATATTGTGAATAGTATTTTTTAATGAATTGCTTAATCTCTAGGTACAGATCTTAATCTTGGGAAAATACCAAAATTGAAATATAATCAATCATTGACACTAAACTACTGTTTACAAAACATCTACACAAGACTACATAGGTACGGTACTTATACATAACAACAAAGGAAATTGGGGAGAAATATTATTTTATTTTTATCTTGTTGACTAGTATAAATATGTATCCTTTTTCACTAAAACTGTGTCACGTATTTTCTATTCGCAAACAAAGTAGGTACATATTACTCGAAAAAAGAACTATGACTTTTGTTTATCTTGAGTCACGTAAGGACATTCAGTAAAAATTACTAGAGATATATCCAAAACTTAAACCTAGTAATTTTTGGCGGTCGTATATCTATATCTAGCCGAATGTATATAAAGTTAAGTCAAAGTCAAAATTATTTATTTCAAATAGACCAGGTAGGCACTTTTGAACGTCAAAGCAAATATAATAATATTAATAACGTCCGTCTATCGGTCAGACTTCTAGTGAAACTATTTCCTCGTTCCAAAGTGTAGATTCCTACGGAGAAGAACGAGCAAGAAATTCCATATATACAATATAAATCCTCCACTTGTTTGTGCATTAACGATGATCAATGCTCTCCTGACGTCCGCACCAGAGCGTGATTTATTCGCAGCGAGATGGAAGGATGTATGTCGTGAGGATAGAGATTTTGTGAGAAGATGGATTGCTGTTGAATTAGTTTTAAAGTATTTGAAATTATTGTATTTTTTTTTTAAATAGATAATTACAGAATGTGAGGTATTTTATATCACTTTTACTGTATAATGTATTGGCTTAAGCTGTAAAATTATGTATGCTTGCTTTATTGTTTAAGATTTTGTGAGAAGATGGATGGCTGATAAATCAGTTTTAAGTAATTAAAATTATTGTACTTTTTAGTCATATAGTATACCTATACCTATATGACAAAAAAGTACAATAATTTTACATAATGTGAAGTATTTTATATCACTTTAATATCTGTATAATGTATTGGCGTAGGCTGTAAAATTATGCATGTTTTTTACCAATAAATATACCATACGTCAATTTTCATAATCCTTGTTACTATGAATAACTACAACCACAAATTAAATTTGGTGAAATATCACGTACCTGCGGTGAAATTCAAAAGCTAAATATTTCGGCTAAAATTGCAATTTTCGGTGTCGACTATGAAATTGTATCTGTTGAACGTGGTAAATCCGATCGTGTTAAACGAATAAATCATTTTGAATTTTATTTTTATGTGGTAAAAATATAATTTCACACTAGAGGTAGACAATTTCAGTAGATTGAGATGCTATGTGTTAAAATATGTGTAAAAATAGTTATATTACAGCAACATATGTCTTGATAGATGTAAAAATGACAATAATTTTAGAGGAAAAAATGTTCAACTAATATCTTCTATGTTTTTCCTTATTGCTTATCCTAACATAGGTTGTTTCGTCGTTTTAAAACGACTTGGATAGTAGATCAATTTGATGCGGACAAAGATTTTATTGTCACCACAACAACTGAAGCAGCAAATGACCTCAGAGGCAAACTATCTTGCCGATTTGGGGGACTACTAGTCAAATCTAGGGTTCGGACAATGGCGTCCATCTTAGTAAACGGCTTGAAGGGGCGAGAGAGCTGCACTCGACTAATTGTAGACGAGGCTCTTATGAACCACTTTGGAGCCGTGGTGATGGCCGCCCGAATAACTTTAGCCAAGGAGGTCCTGCTAATTGGTGACATAAATCAGCTCCCGTTCATTGATCGTGACAACCTCTTCCCTCTCCACTACGGCCGCCCTACACATATCACACCCATAAGTCAGGAGTTGCTGTGTACCCACAGGAATCCGATGGACGTGGCCTATGCTCTCAACACAGTTTACAGTGGCATATACTCGTCCAGGTCGGGCGTGAGATCCCTCGAGACAAAAAGATTCTCGGGAGCGATGATCCCAAAATCACTCCCCGACACCTTATACCTGGTACTCACCCAGGCAGAAAAGGAATTCCTTAAGAACCAGGGATACGGGTCGGGCGAGGGATCACGCATCCTCACTATACACGAGGCTCAGGGGCTTTCGTCCGCGAAGGTGGTAGTTGTGAACACAGCAACAAAGAGGCAGAAAACTCATGATAGCGTACCACATGCAGTAGTTGCAATTTCGCGTCACACACATAGTTGCATCTACTACACGGACAACTGTGATGACGCGATAAGTAAATTGATCAGAAGGGCTGCTGAAGAGAACGACCATGGGATTATGGACTACAACCTGAAAATGGCCATCAAACACAGAGACGCGGCAGTTGTGGGGGCGCTTTTGGGTGAGAAATGTTCCTCGGACTAAAATAAAAATTTATATAGCGGGAGGTAATGTGTATACGGAAAACGTAAATAAGAACATAACTCCTATATACATAATTATATAATTGGTAACTCTTTGACTTCTGTAAGCTCTGTTGAAGTCAGCCCACCCGACAGGGGTTGAGGCGTCATGCACACATAAATGTCCTACAGTCGGTGGCGCTGTGTGTTGGGTTGTTCCGTTCCCAACAAAATGGTTGACCGGACCAATTGCTGACACACACGTCATACTCGTGAACGAGTGCCTTCTGCTGGGGCAGGTCGGCTCTCCCAGCGCGCTGGTGGACTGACTTGGCAGAGCCGCCGGTAAATTTTATTTAGTTAAATAAAAAAAAAAACAAATATGTTAATCGTAAGTATTTTTGTAGTAATAATTTAATAGTTGTGGTTAATTGTAGTGTGTAAGGTAGATACCATATTGATAAGATTTATTGTAAAAAGAAAAACAAATTGTATGACAAGGGCACGGACCAAGAGTCCGTGGAGAACAAATGTAAATAAACATAAAAAAAACATAGGTTGTTTGTAAGAGATCGGTTTGTAGTGATAAGACCGCCATTGTACTATCAATTTTTGAATGTCCTTGGTTTTTTTATGGTATACAATAAAAAGTTTTCTAATTCAATCTAATCTTCGTTGCCGTATAAATAACTACTTAACAAAACTAAACATTTGTTCTTGTTCAAACACAGAGTTTATTGCTTTCTTTCTCAAGGAAGGCAATAGGAAGTGTCATATAAGTTACGACGCCACCGCAGCGTGTGAAAACAAATAAACAATGCATTCTCATATACCGTAGCAGCATCGTTGTGATTTAAAGTTACTCGAGACAAGTAGTCGGTACTGCATTCAACTTACTTCAGCATCAGATTCACAATTTCAATGTCTGAGCCTTAAATTAAATATGTGTTTATTTCAGACATAAAAATCCATAGAGTGTTAGTAAAAATAAAATCTTATTGCCTTATTGTTAGTAACAATTAACCCACTCACAATTTTTTTAACTATCGGAGAGGTGAAGCTCTCTGCTATGGTTCTCAGGATGCTGTTGTGACTGTCTCTCACTCACCTCAACAACGACGCTGTTTTTTTGCGTATTATCGCATAGAACTCATCGGTACGGGCTTACGAAAACATTCCCGACGCGCTGCAGTAAAGAGTTAAAGTTTTTGGAGATCAATTTTAGTTTTTAAAAGATCTTTTTAAAAGAATAGGTCAATGCTTGTCTTTCGAAAATTTCTAGTCCGTAGCACATACTATATTACTCGATCGAACTTTAGCATTGGTATATAGAGTTAAGCGCACAGTTTAATGCACCAAATTCTTTTTGTCAAAGGATGTCGGTTCATTTATAGCATCGGTAAAGGATCGACGGCTCCCTTCGAGTAGGTTCGAAGGAATTTACTTACGTTTCGAGCTTTAAGTTGATTTTTACTTGACTTCGAGTAAAACTATCGAGTAAGTATGTGAGTACGGACGTTTAGGAGTTTGGATAAAATGTGTTTAATAAAACTAATAATTTTTGTTTAGTACTGAACTTTTCAATACTCAGTAGTATTCAAACTGACTATACTATGTAAACACTACTGTGAGTTTTCTGTCGCAATAAATAGTCGTATTTTAAATGCTAGAGGAACGAGTGAACAAGTAAATTAAATTGACACTGGTATTTGGTAAATTATATCAAAGCCTACCTTTTTTATAGTGTCACTAACGATAAAACTTTGGTCAACTAAAAAATCTGTATAGGTCCTAGCATTTTTATCCAAGAATAAACTACTCGTAACGTAATTACGGTGGGGCTGAAAGCAATTTTGTCACTGAAAATAGAGCACCATTTTTACCATCCTGCCTATAAATATCTCTAAACACTATTAAAGATGAATATAACCATTAAAGATTTTGTTCCCTTTTTTATTTCTCTATCTCTCTCTCTTTCTCTCTCTCTCTCTATCTCTGTGTGTCTCTCTGTCTCCCACTATTCTTTATTTCTGTTCCCTTTTTTTTTGTCTTATATTTTTTTCAGATAGTTTTAGTTGTATTATAATTTATACTAATAATATAAAGCTGAAGAGTTTATTTCTTTGAACGCGCTAATCTCCGAGACTACAAATTCGATTTGGATATTGTTTTATTCAAACACCAGAATTATATTTACAAAGTTATTGCTATTAATAAAGCTAAAGATGTGAAATATAAAAAGTTACCTTGACAATAAAAATAGTAATAATAAAACATTGACATTTTGTATTTGTCCAATAAAACAAAACGAGTTAAATAAATATTCCCATTCCATATAATCGTACCACAAATACAAACGTTCAACACGCACATATGAGCAATAGACACGCTGTTGATCAAATTAATGCATTAAACAAACAAAATTTCAAATGTAGTTAAATTTTATAATAAAACAAAAGTCATAATAAATACTAAAAGTTTGATTGCATATCACAGCATTATGTTACAGTAATGATCAAAGTTATAATTTAAAAAGTTTCTCTTGAAAATTATTGGTAACGTGAGAAGTTACTTTGAGAAATTGCTACTAGCATCAAAGATTTATGTTCTTAGCAAGCTTCAGTGGGTACTCATTTGTTGTTTTAAAGTGCAACAGTCTTACGTACTGAACTGGCTTATTACGAGTTTGTTTTACGTTTAACGAGATCTAAATAAGAGGCTATATTTTTTTAAACGTTGCGTCACACTGTGTTCATTCTCCTGTGTCGTAGGTGCGTATACAATCATACAATTTCAAAAACACACACATCACACCCAGGCCCGGAAAAACAATTTGTGGACCACACAAAATGAAAAATGAAACCCGCGACACGTAGCGCGGCAGTCATTTGCCCAGCCACCACACCAACTGTACCGTAATGATGATTGGTTAGTTCATTCGTACCGGCCAATCAGAGCACCGAACGCGCTCTCGTTTCGTTTTCGTTCAATGTGAAGCAAATTCGTACTAAGGGTACTGTTTATCGAACCATATTGTTTATTGCTACAGCTTGTATCGTCCTGTTGGGGTTGTGAAACGAGTTTTACGATCCAATATCCGAGATGTTATGCTTCTCGATTTCAAAATCGATAGTTTCATTAAGTATTCTGTATTATATATGAGCTTAGTTAAATATAAAGGCAACAGCTGTAGAGCTAGTTCTCACACGGAACGATAGTTCTTTATGAGATCCAAACCATTATTCCAGGTTTAGTGGTGTAGGATGGTACAAGTATTTAATCCCCAAAAGACTGGCAATGCACTAGTAACGCCTCTGGTGTTTCAAGTGTCCATGGGCGGTGGCGATTGCTTACCATCAGGTGTTACGTGTGGTCGTTTACCGGCGTGATCCAAAAAAAAAACATTTGGCGTTCCATTGTCTGCATTGGGCGACAGGCGTGAGGTTACTTATGTATGGTTTTTGATATTTTTTATTTATTTTCAGGTACTCAAAATGGAGGAAATGAGCCCAATCCTGAACTCTTCACTTCTTCGTATGAGGGAGACTTCAACTATTGCAACGTTTGTTGCAGTCCGTAACACAAGTATTGTTGCGAGCAAGGTTGCTAGCAACGCGTACGAGTGGCGGTTTATTCTACCACCTTACATTCTGATCTTCATGCTGTCTATATCAGGGAATTGTCTTGTTATAGCAACATTAGCTAGCAACAGAAGGATGAGAACCATCACAAATGTATATCTGTTGAATTTGGTGAGTATTATTCATATTATTTTTCTTATTAATAGTTTAGTTTGTATAAAAAAACAACGCCTTTTATTCTGGAAAGTCAAAGCAGAGATAAACAACATCCACTTTTTACCAATAATTTTATTAGTTGAACACTAACTGACTCATGTTAATATTTGGAGAAAACGTTTTACTAGTTTCGAATCACAGGGACTCTTCATCATGAGCAGCGTGCGCAGACGCGGCGAAGTAGACTGTTCGACGTCGCTACCAGAGTCCCTTTTGTCCTTTGGTCGTTTACGGTTTTCTCACGTAAACATTTTAGTTAATTTAATATGTCTCACGCTAATTATAACAAAAGTATAACTTACTAATCGTATAAAGGTTAAAAAAATCATTAAAAAAATTGTGTGTAGTAATAGCACTAACAGTATACTATAATTGCTGGAATATTCCATAATAGGTCTAACCTATCATTACTTCATTATAAGTTAATGATACGTTATACCTTCGGAAAATTGTACTAGGATTTGAAACAAAATACGAGTACATAATTACAGACCTGTAATATAACTACTCTATTAGTTTACAAGGATGTAGTAAACAAAATAGTATTTCAGCGATTTACATTTGAACAATAATAATATTTTATATCCCTAACGATCAGTTTCAGCAACTTCTGTATATTTTTTTTTCAAGATAATATAGAAATTCTTTCATTCATTCAGATCATTACGCCTATTTTTGGACCATTTCTGAAAGTACCGGCAAGCTAAAAAAAAAAGTTATAAGGACGTTTCCTAGCACCTTTAGTAAGCAATAAATGTATATAAATTATAAATCTTAGAATTGTTATAACTTCTACATCTTGGAGTCTACAACTTTTGAGCGATATTAACTATTGCTCCAAATGGCTAGTTGTATCGATACGTACCATTTTTTCGTTGGTCGACACTTTCAAATAACGCTCAAAAAGAATGATCTACTTTGATATTTTAATCATGATACTAATTTTAGTCCAATATCTCTGACTTTTCAGTCAAGACCTTTGATAGAGGTTATAGACTAAGATCAGTTACTAATTACTAATTTTAGCCGACAATAACGAGCTTCTTAGTAGCCAAATAACTACACATAGGTTATTGAAACTAAGTATAAACACGTTCTATTAAACGTGACCACAGTTTAACATAGGTTACCTACAAAACCAAACATCGATCGTGTCGGTCGCGTCGATCGTGACATAGGAAGCCGATATGCGGTCAACGTCGTTGTGAAATTGATAAATACGGATATTGCTCCGAACAAGCTCTTTGCTGGTTCCGGACTAACGAGAATGCATTTTTAACCTTACTGTGTTTCAATTAACGTCCATTGTAGGTTGTTCGACGTTGTGTAGTTTGTAGGACAGTGAGGTATGGAGTGGTAGTAGAATATTTTAGAATGAAGTCGACGTGAGATGTACTTTTAGTACCGTACGAGTTTGCGCTCTGATTGGTCGGCTCGAATTAACGAACCAATCAGTGCCCCAGACGCATTCTCGTTTCAGTCTCGTAAAAACTAAAACTACTACTACTACTACTATGCCATCAGAAGTATTAAAGACAGTAATAATTTTTACTCTGAAACAGTATCTTACAAATAAATGATTATAATATAATTTGATACATGATATATACACAAAAAATAAACTGTTTTAGCGGTACCGTACTTAATTGCATAAATTATAATATTAACAAAGGTGGATTTGCCAGCCACATGAGAGCCCATGATAGATTCCAGTAGTCAAGAAACGGTCGTAATCGAAACCGGCATTGAAGGATTATTTATATAATATCTGCATCTCTTTTCATTGAATGGCAATCGATTCTCCGTTTCAATTAATTCGTCAACTATACTGCCAGGTCTGTATAAAGTTATTAACAAACATTATCATCAATGTATTCGTAATTAAAACAGTTATTTAATGCTTCGGTATAAATGAACTCGGAAATAAATTAAAATTTAACATTCATTCATAAAAATAATGACTTTTCTCCAGTCTGAGATTTAAACAAAATGATTTTCAGATGCTTTTCGGATATCACACCACTTAGTTACTAAATAGTCCTTGAATTAGTAGGCCCAATGTTCAAGGCGTCATATATGTATGTCGTACCTACTAAGCATTTGATAATATTTTTTTCTAGATATTGTTTTAGTTATAATGCGCCTAAATCTATATTATTAATATTACCATATAAAGCACTACTTCGTTTAGTTTTAATTTCTATACAGGCACTTTTTTTATTTTGCTATGCCTATGCTTGCGTAGCACCTATATTTAGCTACAACTCTTGCTACGCCATGTACTACGGCGTAGCAATTCGAGCTACGAGAATAGTCTTTAAGCTTCTTAGTTATAAACCACTTTTAAGTGTACCGTACTCTTCCATTAAAATTGTATAGACTTTGGCTTGGTAGTAATATAGGGGCTTTTAATATTACTTATAGAAGCACTTTCGAAATTTTATGACAGGGTTTTAACATTTTGTGGCAAGTCCCTAGTCTTTAATTTACGAAGTGAAGTGAAGACTTGGTTCACTGACTGACTTTGAGACGTTGTCAGTCAATATTTTTCCACATGACGTGAAATATAATATCGTTATATCATCGTATTATTCCTTGAAGGGGTTGGGCAGACATGTACATAATAATTACAATGTAAAAATATAAATAAATATCGTTACGCTTTTTATCTCTGAAGGGATAGGCAGAGGTGCACATAACGACACGTAACGCCACTGTATAATGTACACCAACTTTTCACTATTTCTGTTATAAGCCACATAAAATATGGGGTGAGCCTATTGCCGTATACCGAAAAACACCCAGCTATAGTTTACCCAACGCGAGAATTGAACCCGAGACCCCTTGTCCAGCAGTCATACTTGCAACCACTCAACTAACGAGGCAGTGTTGAAAATTGTGAGGTAAAATAAATTGTAGTGAATGGAAATAAAAAATAAAACTCTAGTTTAATTGCTACAGCATTTATTTCTACTTTGATTGAACATTTTACTCAGAGTAATTGTACCAATACTACGTTTTCTAAGAATTTGCTATTTTAAGAATAGCGATACAATCACAGTCTCGCAGAGTACCTAACTGTTCTAATTGAGTACCTAGAAATACGTTTGAACTGGTCAATTGCTGATTTTCCAATTAGTTACGCTCACTTTCTGTGTTCAATGAAAAGTTAACTTTAAATCTCATTCATTAGTGTACTCTTTTTATAAACAGTCTTTTGCTTTAATAAGGTATATAATTTTCTTACAATTTTTCATCCATTATTCCATTAATCAGTAAGATTTAGTATTTATTTTCTATTTAAATTGCTGCCTCTTTTGCCTGCCTCGTTGGTAGAGTGTTTGCAAGTGCGACTGCCGAACAAGGGTCTCGGGTTCGATTCCTGGGACTAAGACAAAGTATTACTGGGCTTTTTTCGGTATTCGATTTTTTTTCGGCTGTAGCACGGAGTCTGGAATTGTGTCCAGTATATGGCAATAGGCTCACCCCCTATATGGGATTTATAACACAAATGGTGAAAAGTGGATGTACATTGTATAGCGGCATTACGTACCGTAATGTGCACCTCTGCCTACCCCTTCGGAGATAAAAGGCGTGACGTTGTGTGTGTAAATATTTTCTTTTATTATTGTTATTATGGGTTGTTTTACTATTTCGGGTATATAAGGGGTTGATGTTATTTTATCCTCTTTTTGTACATGAGATAAAAGTGTAATATTCGAGACGAGTGTGCTATGCAGTTACTCTGTAACATTGCAGTAAATGCCTGGTGCAGCTATTTTTTTTGTGGCGAGCAAAATTCAGCGTTGTATTTCACTGTGTTATAATTTTCCACAGTACTTTATGACTTAGTACACTCACTTCACTTTTGTTCACATTTCAATGTTAAAAGGGAAGAAAACATATTTAAAGTTTATAGCTACCTTACTATAATTATTTAGAATATTATAGTAAAGAATCCTGGATTTTAAATTACTTATTTTCTAATTTCATTTCGCCATTTGAGAAGTTTTTTTAAAAATACCTTATATTGGATTCAATATGAGTCAATTAATAAAATTACTACGCTATCTTCATTTTACTTGTGTTAGTAAATATAATATGACTACTGTAAAATTCCACCTAAATATATTGTGGTCCAAAAAATTTATTCAAAAGTCAGTCTTTGAAACAACACTGGAATAATTTCCCTGTAGTTATAAAACTGGGCCTGTAATTAAGGTCTTCGTGATCACAGACACGTGTAAATAGCTGAAACTGCTGCAATTATCCTAATAACGATATATAAATAAGGTTCGAAATTGGATAGATGAATATTTCCTCAAAATCAAAAGTAATACCAGACTTTTTTAGCATATTTCTGGAAGCTTAAGAAGACAAAATCGAAGAAGAACCAAAAAAATAATATTAAATATGATTTTTTAAATAAAATAAGTATGCTAAGAAAATATTATATTTTAAAGTCATACCAACTTTTCAGCAGTTGTCTCTAGTGCAGAAGTACTTTTAATATAGAGAATAAATTACGAATATTAGGACTAATACCCAAAAAACCACGAGAGATAGGGGTAACTGACCCTGCGGTTATCCGGGCAAGGTCGGTCAAAAAGGAAGTGCTCGTATAAATGAATGATACTTTTAAACCGATTAGATTTATCACACCAAACGTATTTTGCGCATCCGACTGTCATTATACTCACTGTTTGCACCAGTGTGAACCTGGACTCCTCTGGTGTTGCGAGTGTCCGTGGGCGGCGCTGATCGCTTACCATCAGGTGAATTGTTTGCTCGTTTGCCTCCTATTCCATAAAAAAAAAGTTTGCCGTACGCGTGCTCATTAAGTTGACGACACGCTATAGCAGCCAATGCTACATAATATGAACGTATTATGTAAACATAGGAATAGGCAATGTACCTAATACGTTGTTACGTTCCGCAACTAAGTCAATAGCCCACCTCGGAGACAGCCACCGATAAACAATAATTGACCACCGAGAGTCAGTGACAACGCACCATGTAGCGTATAATCAGTTAGGTGTGAACGAGATACTAAATATACGCATTTACAAAAGCATTAAGCTAAAGCCTCATCTAGTAATTTTAGAGATGGACACGTAAAAGTGTTATGTAGGAACCAATTTGCAAAAATAAACATCATTTATCATTTACGTAACGCGCGCCCACAGTGGCCGACAATATGTTTAGTATGATGTGTAATACCAACAACCGAGGGTTATAGGGGTAACTGACCCTGCGGTTATCCGGGGTAAGGTCGGTCAAAAAGGAAGCATGAACGAATAATATGGTTTGTTGAAGAAATCAGAGTAAATAGGGTTAAAATGAGCGTTAAATTTTTAATGAGCCTAGTGTTGTTGCTACGGTAATATTGTTAGGGAATATTATTGGCTAGAGTCTGCTAGCGGCTTTGTCCGCGTTCCCATGCAATTAAAGGTATCCTATCACTCGAGTCAGCTGATACTATTTCTGCATACCAAATTTCATCAAAATCGGTTCAGTAGCTTCAGCGTGATTGGCGGACAAACAAACAAACGTTCACATTTATAATATTAGTAGGACAGTTAAATTTACAAGACAAGATTTAACATAATACACCCCGTATTATTGATAATTGTAATCCATAAAATAGCAGTGTTTTTCTTTTATTAGATCGTTGTCCCACTCTAGAATTTTCTTCTGTGTCGTGGGTAAGTTTACAAATATAAAAGTTCACATACACATCACACCCACACCCGAAACGACACTTATTGCGTAGTCCTAATTTGTGGAGTGATCCACAAATTGTGCCTACGCAATAAGTCTTTGTGTGAACAAAGAGTTATCGTGCCGGAATCAAACACGCTACATGTTGCGTCCCAACCGTGCAGTCATTTAAACAAATCCACGAAGGTGCTTGGACAATCAAGCAAGTCTTAACTCAGTCACTTATAATTTTATACTTGAACCATTGAATTCATCACACTATACAATAGGTAGACACATAATAGAAATCTATGGTAAAATTGAGTGAATACGTTTTGAAACTTAAATCTCTATAAAATATATTTTTTGCAAAATCATTCCAGGTGAATTCAATTTTACACTTTCATAAAATGCATTCTTTAACAGATCAAAAGATTTACGATTTTTATTTTACACGAGTTGCTACGTTATTTAGAAAAAAAAAGATTTGCGCCGTTTTTCGTTGAAATCAGTTCAGATTTTTTTGAGTTAAATCCTATGACGAGTTCTAAAAAAGATAAATCAAAATGTGTCGGAGTAAAATTGTGAAAACTATTCATCATTGAGGCTTTTATTCAGTTATTTGAGTCTTTAGCATTTTTATGGACAGATTGTGAAAATCCGAGCTCAAAATCTTTATAAAATTTTGTCAGATTTCAGTTAGACTATATTGAAAGGCATGTATATTTTTTTATTATATTATGCACAATCGTACATGAGGCAGATTTACCGCCGTACTCAGAGTCATTTAATGGTTACTTAATCCAGTTCTTAGTAATTGTTTTCAGAACAAAATCGTTATGAAAGAATAGTTTAAGTAATTATTAAATTTCTCTGAGTATGACAGTTAATGCCATTGGCAATATCTTCCAGTCTGACCTTTGGATGATGTAGAAAGAAGTATACGGTGGGTGCAAGGAACAAACAATGAGTTTAAATGTAAATTAAAAAAAAAAAATGTTCTAAAGGTTGATAGTTCATATTTATCTATTATATATTATAAATGCGATAGTTTGTGACTTTCTGTATTTGTGTGTCTGTCTTTTAATCAATCACGTCAAAATGGCTGAAAGGATCGGGATGGAACTTGGAATAGGAATAGATTATGATCTAGACTAATAAATAGTATACTACTTTTATCCTACGAGAATGCGAGCGAAGTAGCTGACAGAAGCTAGTACAGTGTAAATACGCATTTGAGAGACGTGCAACGACAAACTTTTTTAATTTAGTGCAAGTACACAACTACTTGAGGAGTACTGTAAACTTTGTGGCTTTAAATGTCATTAATCTGAAATGAACGTTTGTTTGTAGATGATAAGAAATCTTTTTGTGTGACACGCTTTCTATTGAGCCAGATTTAGAAAGACTATTATTGAATTTGAAGATTCAATTGTGTTAATAAGGCCGTGGTGAAAGATTAAAAAAAAACTGAAATCCAATTTATAACTTTACGTACATCATGTTGTAGTTATATTAAAAATAAAATTAGTTAAGTAAACATTGTAGGTAACATTTGTTATCTTGTAGTATTCGCTCTATAGCTTAGTCATGTCGTAGCTTAAACAAAAAAAAGCCACTAAGATGGAGTTACATAACAATGCAACATTTTGCAACAAATTCGGGTCTGAGTCTAATTGTTATACTCAGAGACATTTTTAATGATTAATTAAACTAATCTTTAGTAATGATTTTGTATCGAAAATTATTGCTTGATTGGGTTAAGTAACCATTACAAAATCTCTCACTCTGTATTTTGCTTAAAATCTACAAAAATGTTTATCACCGAAGATTTTCAATACTAACGGAAAATCCGGAATATTTTTACACCTGTAACATCCTTGTTATGCACTGTTGAAAAATTCTGTCTATTTTCTGTTCACAACTTTACAATCTTGCGAAATATGCTGTGCTGTGGAATGTGGGGAACTTTTGGTTCCACGTGCAGTGTGCTTTGTTCCAAAAATGTTAAAATATTTAATCTGCATCGAGAGGTAGAATATTTATACAGCATCTTCATGTTTATTACTAGCAATGATCTAAGTATGAGTATTTTTTTTTATTTAACTGTTTTTAATTTTAATGTAATATTTTTATGTTGGTAAATACCCTGTGTTGCGCTTTTTATTGTATTTTTAACCGACTTCTAGTTATTGTGTATATGGTGGCTTGTTCATCCGCGAGTCACTTTAAGGGGCCAGTAGAATACCAGAACTGAACTGGTCCTAGGTCGTAGTACACTTTAGGCATGTGCTTATCAAGGCATTCGCTTATGTTCTCTGCTGGACATAGGCCTCATACATAGTTCTTTGGCATATAGCTATACGGTCACACAGCTCAATCTTCAGCTCTTCTTATCCAACCATCACCAAGCATTTTGAGGATATCGTCACTCTAAGTAACTGGACGACGCTTTACAACTACAATTGCCTAGAGGCAATCTTTATTCAAGAATACGTCTACCCCAATGTTTATCGGTTCTTCGATCATTGTCGCAAATACGTAGGTTCATTGACCTTTTATTGAAAAAGATACCCGTTTTTAGTCAAAGTCGTCAATCGATACCATCTTATCAATAGACGAGAATGACGTGATTAATGGACGTAATTAAAACGAATGAGGTATGAAATCGTTCCATTAGACGTTCTATTCTCTCTGCCTACCCCTATAAGGGACAGACGTAACGATATAATGCAGTTGTGTAACTAATAGATAGATAAATTAATAGTTTTATCTGGTTCAATTATCATTTCTATTATTCTATAAAAACATTATTAAATGCTAAGCATAAATTCTATTAATGAAGGGATAATTTTATACAAAGCGCGTGGGTGTTCTGTGTTTATTATTTTAATGTAGTAGGTACTTTAAAATATTCCGTTTGTATTATTTATTCTACAATCTTTCCGCCCGCGGCTTCGCACGTGCAATTAAAAGGGGTGGAGATTTCTAAAAAAAAAACAAATGACGCAAGATCTTTTTATTGTAAACATACCAATTTTTAGATTTCCATCTTGAAAGTTGCGGAAAAGTTTCATTTACACTTACACTACTCGTTTAAGGAGAATGGGGAATTAAAAAGAGACACAAAGTCTGCCTATGCCACTCATTTATTTTATCATTTCTTTTTTGAAATCGGGGGCAATTTTTCACGTAAAAGTGCGTGAGAAGCTATTGGTGGAAAGACAGTAGTAGTATGAACTATTATTCATAATGAATACTTACTAAAACTGATAGCGGTAAGTACCATATTACCGGCATTTTGTTGAGTCAGGCCCGCTACAACCTCCCAGGAATAGGAATAGACGCAGTAGATACAACCATTAAAAAACCCCGGTACAGTGAAATCCGGTGCGTCCCAGGGACATGAATAACTGTTTTGGATGAGATCCAAAGATATAAATCAGAAGATATTAGAGAAAAAGAAAAACGGTAGTTTCTATTTCCATCGGCGAATTTAACATAGGAGACAGAATGACTTAAGCCTAAAGGCACAAAAGAGACTGCACAACTGAGAGAAGCCCAGTTGTCAAGCACCGTGTGATTTAGACTTAAAACTAAGTGGGTCCTATGTGTGTGTGTGTGTGTGTGTGTGTGTGTGTGATATACCACATGTAACACCATGTCATAATTTCAAAAATATACCTGCCTTACTTTACAAATGCCACGCTGACTTTAATCATGACATTTTTATGACAACAATACCATTTTACCGGAGCCATATTTACGCTATCTTTAGTGTTGTACCGAAAATGAAAAATACCAACAATTACTGTGGCTTGGCATGAAAAAGTGAATGACAAAGGTAGCTATAATACTAGCAGGTATTGTCTCTAAGATAATATCTTTATAAACGTTGTGTATTTTTAAGTAATGTGAGGTAGATGTTTTGTTGTATATAGAGATATTTTGTAATAATAGTTACATGAGAAAATCATTACGCGTATTTAATTCCTTCGATTTAGAATTTTTAAGGTTTACCTACATAATCATATCCATATCTTACGTAGAATATTGTAAATAGGAATGGTGTGTGTTTGTTTGTTTGTCTTTTCTTTTTTTCTTCGTCTTCACGTCGGTTTTCTATCACTCAGGTCGAGTCGGCTTATTGGAGCCGAAGCATGGCTCGCCCACACGATTTTTCATTATCAACCTAATATCAGTGAAATCGATTACCCGAAATTATTCAAGCAATTAGGCATTTGTAAAATTTGAAATTTCATCTAGAAAGATTACCGTTCAATATTCTAAATTGTTTTTCGTTAGTAAAAATATATTTTGAGTAATTTAGGCGCAGCTGTGGCCAGACAGATGTTTGTTTTCTTGTGAGTTAATTAATTAGTAACTTTAATTTATTAACAAGCCGTTTATGTAGTGAAGGGTAGACAGTATTTTTATTAAATGCATCTTTTAGCTAGTTAAAGCATGGGTTCTATGCAGTCGTACTTAGGTATTGGGCAATATTACTTTACGCTTGGCGCAATTACCCACCTTCACAATTTTTTCTAATCCCCGATTCCCCAACCCTAAACTTTCTAACCCCCAAAATGATAACAACGCAATTGTAACGCCTCTGATGTTTTGGGTGTCCATGGGTGGCGGCGATTGCTTACCAGATAATCCGTCTACTCGTTTACGGGCTTATATCATAGAGTCAACACTGGCAACACTGGTAGCCGGTTGTCAAAAATTAACACCGCGATTAAATTTAATTTTAAAATTAGTTTTAAGTATTATTGTAACTTTAAATACATAATAATATGTGAATTTACGTATATAAGTACTAGTGGCAGTGTTATCTTTGTGAAATTGACGAAACTACAACCACAAAATCGAAAAGTTCCTGCGAGCTGTCAACGGCCAACGGACGAAACAAATATTCAATTTAAAACATAAAACCAGGGGAGTATTAGCGATAATCATTACATAATAATATAAAAACCACCGTAATATTAATTTAAATTATACATAACTGTCCTCAGTTTGCGTGAAAAGTTATAAACACGACGATAAGAACTTTCACCAGTAACAAAGAAATATTACAAAAACTTAACTAAGTTTGTTACTTAAGTGTGAAATTAGGTAATAGCACTACTAGTAGTGTTATTAATGTTGTTAGGGCTTATTTATACCTAGCTCAAGTTTAAATAACTAAAATTTAAATATAGTTCCTTAGTACCTACCCACTACCTACATTATTAAATTATAAATTAATATTCATCATACTTGTCTAAAAATTTAAATTAAAGCTTTCAATCTACTTTTTCTCCAGTTCTTCTTATAAGATCTTGTAGATAGATCCACTAATTTCCATAATTTCCATTATTTCAAGTCATTTTCCCTATCTTTTTGCTGTTCTTTTTCTTTTACTTTCAGTATCTCATCCATATTCAGTATGATGACCAGAGGAAAGGAAACCGAGGGCAAACTGAGAGCAGCACTTAAGGAGCTGGAGTCATCCAAGCACCTTTGTAGTCAGCTGTTACAGGAACGTGACGACAGTGAAGTGGAAGTTACAAAAATTATTAATAAAAACACTAAACTTAAATCGGAATTGGCTGAACTTCATATGTGTCACACAGACCTACTACAACAACATGATTTATTGATTCAAAAGGTTACTACCTTCCAGCAGTGCACCGACACTCATGAACATGCCTTAACACGCATTTCACAACTAGAGCATGAATTAAGAGAAGCCTACAACTCAATACGTTCATTAGAGGCAGTTAAACAGTCAGTAGTGACAGACAACACTCAAAGTTTATATGAGGAGTTAGTCGGGAGTGGGTCTGGTGACGCATGTGAGCCAGCCATTGTAATAGACTTAACGGGTGATGATGCCATTACGGTGCCGACCGCGTGCCCCATGCTTAACAGCCACAATAAAATTAAAAAATATATTAAATTAAACAAAACTATTAAAAAACTTAAAAAGAGGCAAAATCTATCTAAATTAAATCTAACTTTAAGAAAACAAAAAGTACAACTAATTAGTGAGATAAAATCTTGTCATAATGAATTAGAACAAAGTAAAACTATATATGACTTAGATATTCAAGCTCTCAGACAAGAATTACTACAGAGAGAAATGTTCCTAAATCAGATGTTTGAAAAATATGAATCCGCTCAATCAGAAATTAATAAACACATGATTGAGGCGGGTAAACTAGTAGACTTAGTAACTTATAGTGCTGAGAGATATGAATCACTGGCAAATAACCTTTCTTGTAGTTGTACCCACACCCTGCCTCCTGAGCTGGAACATAATACATCTGTTCCACATATGGTTACCCGGCCAGGTACTGATAAGAATGCTTGTGTATTCACTGACTCAATAGGAGCGGGTATTGGGTCTCTTATTTCAAATTGCCTCAATTATAATTATAGTATGACCAATTACTGTTATAATGACATCAAATTTTCACAGATGATACAAAAAATAAAACAACAATGTATCACACAAAATCAGCCTATAGTGTTATTGATGGGTGATAGTACTGGGGTTAAAAAGCGGGATGTATTGGATGGCATCGAAACCTTATTGAATTTAGATATAGGAATGAGGGTAATATGTGCCTTCCCATATTCTGACACTTTGTCAGATACACAAAACAAAAATATTCATTACCTGAATAATTTAATGTTCACATTGACATGTTGTCATAAGGACAAATTATTGTTTTTCGACACTAACAAATTTGTTAGTGGATTTAATTTGACAAAGGAATATATTCATATTCCTAGGAAATGTAAAGTATTACTTGCTAGATTGCTAGCAAATAATATTAATTTAGTTTTAGATAATTTAAGTGACAAATCTATATTATAAAGACAATCTAATAATATAGAGATAAGTAGTATATATAATAGTACGAAGGAGACTCATCATTTGATGGCAAATGTGGGTGGCACTCCTGATAATATTTTAAACTAAATTCTAAGACAACAGAAGATATCAAATTAAATTCTATGAATGTTACATGCATTGGAAAGGTATCTTCTGGCAGTTTAATTAAATCTAAATCTAAGAAAATAGTACATAAAAAGAATACACAAGATAATTTGTTACAATTGTTTTATCAAAATATGCAGGGCTTTTCATCAAAAACTCTAGAAATTGAATTGTTTTTAGAAAAATTTAAGTATGATATTGTTTGTATAACTGAACATTGGCTGAAAAGTTATCAAGCAGAATCTATTAATTTTAAAAACTATTGTGTTGGCAACTTTTTTTGCCGTCAATCAATGATACATGGTGGTAGCTTGATCTTAGTGAAAGAGTCAGTGAAATATAAAGAAAGACAAGATATTACATTACTATCAGTAGAGCACACAATAGAGTTGTCCTGTGTTGAGCTGGATAGGCATATTGTAGTGTGTGTTTATAGGCCTCCTATTTTGCAGAATCTTAGTATTTTCAATTCAGTAATGGAAGATGTACTACAGAAAACATGTTCCAGTAGTAAACATGTTATAGTATGTGGCGATTTTAATGTTGATCTCCTGGAAAAGAACAATAATTGTACTAATTTGTTGAGTCTCTTTAAGTCATTTGATTTGTCTAATATTTTCCTAGAGCCCACCCGAGTAACATCCACCTCGGCGACATGTATAGATAATATTTTTTGCAACTGTGATTATCTACATAAGGACATTGTAAATAGATTACCATCTGATCACAGTGGGCTGACAGTCAACTTTAACACTGTCACGACTGTACAAAATAGGGAAATTATGTTCAGACAATTCACAAATAAAAAAATTGAGTTATTAAATCACAACTTAAAAAATGAATTAGGCAACCAAATACATGCTAGTGAATACCCGAGTGAGATTTATGACAACTTATTATCCATTATTAAAACACAGTATGATAAATTGTTCCCTTTAAAACGTAAACACATTCAATGTAAGTTTGTTTTTTGTGACTGGGCTACACCAGGTATTCGTATAAGTAGGGAAAAGTTGTTTGAACTTTACGGCATGAAACCATTTAATATTAGTGAGGCTTTCCACAGTCATGTCTCCAGGTACTCAAAAATATTTAAATCGGTTTGTAAGCATGCTAAAGCACTTCATATTAGCAGTAAAATTAAGACCGCGGAAAACAAAATAAAAACTACCTGGAATATAATTAATAACGAGACAGGTAGAAATAAACCACGTAATGTTGAATTTAATTTAAATACTGAAAACGGACGCATCAGTACAAATTTAAAAGTTGCTCAGGAATTCGAAAGTTTCTTTAAGAATATTCCGCTAAAAACTACGGAAGCATTGAAATCGTCTCCATCTCTTTCTATCGAGCTTCTTAAAAGTAATGTTAAAGAATGCACTTCTGATTTCCGATTTCAATACACAAACCCACAAGCAGTCATCAAAGCATTCAAAGATATTAAAGTTAAGTCGACTGAAGATCTCTGGGGAATGTCGGTTAGGATATGTAGGTCTTTTATAGAGACTATAGCGCCTCATCTAGCTTTAATTTTTAACAAAAGTGTAGATCAAGGAGTTTTTCCAAATTTAATGAAACATAGTAAAGTAGTTCCATTATTTAAATCCGGTGATAGTGCAGAACCCAATAACTATAGGCCGGTCTCTATTTTACCAGTACTCAGTAAAGTATTTGAAAAACTGATACTTACTCAGATGCTGCGTCACTTTAACATGAATTCTATCTTTCATGATCAACAATACGGGTTTACCAAAGGACGCTCTACTACTGACGCGGGGGTAGCTCTGATTAAACGGATTTTCGCCTCGTGGGAAGAAGCTCAGGACGCTATCGGAATATTTTGTGACCTTTCGAAGGCATTTGACTGTGTTGAGCATGGGACTTTGTTGCTGAAGCTAGAACACTACGGCATTCGAGGGGTATCGCTAAATCTATTAAAGTCATACCTTCAGGATAGGCAACTTAAAGTTCAAATAAACAAAGTAAACTCACATGGGGCTAGCGTATCTATGGGTGTACCTCAGGGATCAATACTAGGTCCATTCCTATTTTTGGCATATATAAATGACTTGCCCCATTTATTCAAAAATGAACCTCAAATGGTATTATTTGCTGATGACACATCACTAGTTTTTAAAATAAACAGACGAACAAATAATTATGACGACGTAAATGATGCTCTAATGAAGGTTCAGAATTGGTTTACAGTCAATAACTTAGTCTTAAACGATAAAAAGACAAAATGTATTAGATTTGTTTTGCCAAATGTTAAAAGTAATAAATGTGACATATTATTGAATCGTGAAAAATTAGAATTTGTAAAAGAGACTACTTTCCTGGGAATCACCGTAGACGAAAAATTGCAATGGGGTCCTCACATTACATCTCTAGCGGGACGATTAAGCTCTGCAGCTTATGCTGTCTGGAAAATCCGACAGTTAACCGACATAGACACGGCAAGACTAGTGTACTTCAGTTACTTCCATAGCATCATGTCGTACGGCATTTTACTGTGGGGACAGGCTGCTGACATTGAGTCTATTTTTATTTTACAAAAGCGCGCCGTCAGAGCTATCTACAATCTTGGTCGTCGCGAATCTCTCAGGGAAAAGTTTAAGGAGATCAATATTATGACCGTTCCATGTCAATTTATCTATGAAAACATTATGTATGTTAGGAAAAATCTAAACTTGTTTGACAAAGTGTCTGACAGACACAATTATGAAACTAGACATAAGGATAGATTGAGCCAGCCATTCTTTAGATTGTCAAAAATAAGTAAGTCGTTCATGGGATTCGGTGTTAAATGTTATAACAAAATTCCAGAGGAAATAAAACATCTAAATGAAAGACAATTTAAATTATGTATTAAAAAAACGATGTGTAGATTAGCATACTACAAATTGAATGATTATATAGAGGATAAAAATGCTTGGAGGCAGGCTGGTCCAGCTCCACAGGGTAACGAAAAAATAAAGTAATTCCAATAATGTAATAATAAAACCATGTTATTTCAATTTGTTCTGTTAAATTAGATACAATCATTGTAAATGTGAGAGCCCTGTAATTAGCTAAAACTGTATTAGACTAGTAGAATGCACTTGTGTCAGCTTGGAGTTGTCATGCTCACTCAAAGGTCTCATTGGCGGTGGCACGGGCATTGGATCGCTCGATTCCCTGCAACATGGTTGAGTTGGGCGGTGCTGGTGTACGTGTCATGTTCGTGAACGGGCGCTGTCAACTGGGACTGGTCAGCTCCAGACTGCATTAAGATTATTGTCCTCAGGGTTATTTTCTTTTTCTATCACTTTGACTAAATATTAGTTTTACATTGTTCTCACATAGTTGAAGCAATCGAAACAATGTAACCATGAATTGTATTGTGAAACTGATTGGAAAAGAGTAACCTATGGAGTTTCTTGCTCGTTCTTCTCCATAGGAATCTACACTTTGGAACGAGCAAATAGCTTCACTAGAGGACTGACCGACAGACTGACATTATTAATATTATTATATTTGCTTTGACGTTCAAAAGTGCCTTCCTGGTCTAATTGAAATAAATAATTTTGACTTTGACTTTGACTTTGACTTTGACTTTGACTTTGAAAAAAGTGCTAGGTTTAATATATTTGAAATATAATTCTGAAAGTTGTGTTATAGAGGTTGGTTGGTGCAACGACCATTTATTCAGGGATTTGGTAGGTCATTAGCTACCTTTTACATATAAAGTCAACGTCCCAATTGCCATGATTGGCTATTTCACATTGAAATGGAAAATCTAGGTTTTAAATGACTATATAGTAACAACAAAGTCGCTTTTTCTGTCCCTATGTCCCTTTGTATGCTTAAATCTTTAAAACTACGCAACGGATTTTGATGCGCTTTTTTTAAATAGATATAATGATTTAAGAAAACGGTTTATATGTATAATATAATTATTATAATACTAGCGACCCGCCCCGGCTTCGCACGGGTGCAATGCTGATATACTAAATACGCTACAGAAAAACTGTGAACGTTGTTTATAAAAAAACATAGCGGCCCGCTCCGGCTTTGCACGGGTTTAAAGGCACGCTGCCGCCGCGCCGCGTCGCCGTAAACGCTACGTTCCGCAATTTTTAAATCTGTACATCTTCAAAAATATTGATTTAAATCAGATGCTTTAAAAGGCCAAATAGATCTATATTAAATCAACAATGTATTTAAGGTATTTAATTGGATAAGGATTAATGCTGTATTGGTTAAAATCGCTTCGAATATTAGTCATTATTTGTCGTAAAAAGTAAATGACAAAAAAATGTTATTGTGGGATATCCATAAGAGATAGACATATACCATCGCGGAGTTTTCTGTAGACCTTTTCATTGTGTATAATACTTAGTACATTATTATTTTGATAAATCTCGTAGGGTTCAGCCTGCGTTTGCAATGTAAGCGGAAAAAAATTAATTATTTGCGACATCACATTAGAAACCTCAAAAATAACAGTATTTGTCCACTATTTAATGGATGATATTATACATAAAAACCTTCCTCATGAGTTACTCTATCTATTAAAAAAAACCGCATCAAAATCCGTTGCGTAGTTTTAAAGATTTAAGCGTTCATAGGGACATACAACATGACACATGACAGAAAAAGCGACTTTGTTTTATACTATGTAGTGATAGTGATATTATCACCATTGCAGCTGGGGCGGGTCGCGTCTAGTAATGTATAAATAAAAAATCACGAAAAATAAATTCTAATAGAAACCTTTCAAATTGGGTCTGATTTTATTAATATTTCTATCGTACCATATACTCTATTTGTGAACAATTCTGTAGATTTAAATGAAATCGGTCTCTATTACAATCTACTACAAAAACTATTTTAGTTTACTCTCAATTCATTGGTATTTTCACTTCAGTAGACTTCAAGCAGATTTAAAAACGAACATCTTTTAGTTTTATACTTTGATTTAAAAATTTCGGTTCATTTAATTTAAACTACGCTGAACGCTAAACGGAAATTATATTTAAGTTTTGTATTTTTCTAATAATTTGTTGTTGTATGTATAAGAAGCTTTAAAAGTATCTGCATTTACTTTTAAGTAAGTATCAGATTAATGGGTGTTTCAAGATTACTGAAGAAATTTCGTATCCCGAACGAGTTAATTTAATTTGAGAACATAAAGAAGTTGTGGGATTTAAAGTCGTGGCAGATAATTTAAAAATATCTTATATTTTTTTTAGTGGACCTCGCGAACCATAAGTGTTCCATTTAATTACGCATACCCATGGTAAAAGAACCTCCATTCCAACATTGTGAGCCTAAAGCTGGATTTCAGGCTGGCACACTGCAGTGTCTCACGGACTCAATAAGAAAAATAAATAAATGTAAAATTATATAAATATAAAAAGAAAATAATTATTCTTCTCAATATGCGTGACTTAAATAATCTTGTTCGTAATCAAGGTAAGAAAGTCTTTCATAGATCCCTCGATATTTAATCCATTTTCCTCAGGTATACTATTTTCAGAACCACCTTGTGGCTTCATTTGATAGTATTCAGTATATAAATTGAAATGACCTTTCGAAACGAAAGGCGTAATCAATCCGAATGTGCTTTACAATTTACGTACGAGTGTACGTTTTATATTTATATTTTTAATTAAGAAATTCCAGAGAATTGTATATGTGATTTAAAGTAAATTGTACTTTTGCTATGAATAAAATTAACTGATGACCTATGTGATATCCTATTTTAATGATGACTGCACGGTTGGTGCGGTGGCTGGGTAACTGGCTGTCGTGCAACGTGTAACAGGTTCGATTCCCGCACGGAACAAGTCTTTATGTGATTCACAAATTGTTGTTTCATGTCTGAGTGTCATGTGTATGTGAACTTGTACGTTTGTAAACGCACCCATGACAAATGAGAAAATTTTAGAATGGGGCAACGGTTTATTTTTAAAAGAGTGCTGACGCCCAATATTGGTTTTGTGATTTCTATTACTCCCAATAACAAAATCTATAAGTAACTATGTATCGACTACAGAAAAGGTGACAAAAAAGTGTAAAAGAAGTAGGAATAAACAATTGTACATAACTATTTCAGTGAAGTCAGCACAATGTCTATTTTAGTATTTAGTAATAAGAAGTCTCTATACTAAATCTCATCACCAACAACTAATTAATTTGCTTCAATTATCTCATTGTACCTTTATAGACCAATTCTCTGGTTGAACTCTTAAAACAATTGCACTGTTAAATGCCTGATTAAGTTTAAATACTTCAATAAAGTTAACGAGATCCTTTCAAAGCGGTTACACGATCTAAAATCACTCAACTCGAAGCTAGAAGCCATTTTTTCTAAAACAAATGTTTAACAATTACATGTAATTAGTTCATTAACCTCTATCCACAAATTACTCGTCTCACCTTCAGTTGGAAAAAAGCTAGGCATTCCATCACGTGCAATAGATTTGTTATTTAAAATGTTTACAGATTTGTTTTGTTTTAACAGAAGTCTGTCTGTGTTGTGTATATTTCTTAATAATTAAGCTTTTAAAATGAAATAGTAAATACTGGACACCACATTAGTATTATAATTGGTAAAGTTTATTTGTTCAGATGTTTTTCCGCCAACCACGTTAAAACTACAGAACAGATTTTGATAAAATTTGGTATACAGAAAGGTAAAGAGCTGACTTGAGTGATAGGATACGTTTTATCCTACAGGAAAGACGCAGGCGAAACCACTGGCAGGAACTAGTATATTATCATAATTCTATGCATATTTTGAACGCACCCCCTAATTCATCAGCGTGCTTTATTGATTGTTTACAATTTAACCAATAGTTTACTGAAACGGTTATTGTGTGTGTTGTTAAGACAACCGGACCAGTGGCATAACATGATCTCGGAAGCACATTGGTCAATACAAGCGAATATTTACAATACAAATACCTGGACACAATAACAGTGTGCATCAAGTGCGGTTACCAAATACTTACGATAACTATAAGATATATAGGTATAATAATACAGGTTGTTGTAAACGTAACGCTCCCGAAAAACACCACTATCTCTTTTTTATTTTTATCGTTTTTGTTTTCATGTTATTCATGCAACATCATCCTTTACACTGGTTAATCTACTGAGATTATCACAACATAAAATAAACATTGAATCCTTAATTTGTTGAAAATAAATCTCGTATTTTACCATCACCTGTTTGCGGCTTTTGAGAGCATTCCGTTTACAACATGTACAAAACAATGATGACCTTGAAAGTGAATCGGAGCTGGCGACATTGTTTTTGAAACTTTTTCAGTTGTAACCCGTGAATTCATTACCTAAAAACATTTAGAGTGAAACATTTGCCTTCGCAATACCTATTTACTTTCGTCAATTGTATTATGAGTTCTATTATTTAAGGGCTATAGTCAAAGATTGAATACAATTATTTCTGACAGAGAAACTTGGTAACATTTTGAATAGACAAGGCTGTCGATAGCCAGATGGACAAACAAAACTTTAATTTACACGTTCCAATGAACTTTGGACTCACAATCGTTTAATTTAAATGATAAATCTGCGCTGTAGGTTACTTATTTTGTTTAAATCGATTTGAGTGATTTCGATAGCCATTTAAAGTTGAATCAATTTATAATACTTACTCAATCAGTTATTATGAGATTCAAGTATTAATCGGTAGAGATTGTGGAAAAAGTTTGAGGTCTATTAAAGTTGAGGTCTTACCACCGTACTCAGAGTCATTTAATGGTTACTTAACCCATTCCTTAGCAATTATTTTCGATACAGAATCGTTACTAAGGAATAGTTTAAGTAGTCATTAAATGTATCTGAATGCGGAAGTTATTTTTTTTAAGAAAGCGACTTAAGGATAGGACGTTTGTATGCTTCTCTTCTTCTCCTAAAGTTTTCTCACCCGTTCTCTCTCTTAAAAAAAAATCGATATAATATAAAGTTGATTACCTTACTACCTTGAATTACACCTTATACTAATGCAATGAAATGAAATACATTTAAAAAGAACCTGAGCTATCTTAAGGAGCAACCGTATTAGCAACTGAGACGTCTTAACAAGATCTTAAGATTAACAATCTATTCAAAGAGAGATACAAAGTTAAAGCGAATGTTCCACATAGAAACTGGAGACACTAGCCTTTGACTATTTAAGACCGTCGTACAACCTAGGCATTAAATCTAGATCTCCTGGACAACCTAAGCTGCACTTTACAACATAGGTACTCTTAGGTAATCCATAACTTGTTGGTTGTTATTGCTCAACGGAATTGGGTTAGGTTAAGTTAAGATATACTCAATATTAGCCAGTTATGTTATTTGTAAGTTTGTGCAAGCTGTTGTAGTTATATTAACTTGGGCTTAACTTTGTAACATGAACCGACTTCAAAGCCGAACACATGAACAAACACGGTTTTTTGACATTTCGGTGAGTGTGTGGGATAATTGCACAACTTGATATCTTCTATGCATTTCCAACATCGTGTCATAAAACAATCGGCGAAACACCACCGCTTTATGGTAGATCTCCCATCAACTCGCACGAAGCGCCTTGTTTCAAGCTTACTTATGTGAACTACTGAAGTGGAATTCTTTGCCAGAGTCTGTGTTTCCTGAAGGGTGTAAGTACCTGAGTGTTTTTAATTGATTCGGTTCCCGGATTTGGTATAATAATTGATTTTATAATATGTCTGTTAAATAATAACGGAAACTGGCTCCGTATATGGTAATTGGTAAAAAGTACCATAGATGGAGCATAGAAAAATAAACGACATGTAGCATAAATTATTTTGGTAATAACTATTGTAGACTTACTTAATCTAAACTAAAAATAGCGGTTTACTAATAATAGTAAATATATTGAGAAAAGCTCTACTAGTTTCGAGTCACAAAGGGTCTCTTCAACACGAGCAGCGTGCGCAACATTGCCACGTCCACGCACGCTGCTTTTCTCAGTATATTTACGTGAGTAGACCATTATGTTTAGTTATTTTATTTTTAATAATCTATTTTTGACACAGGAATTTCTACTCTAGTAATTTAGATTTAAGAGCTATCTAGCGGCTCAATGGATTGTAGGCAATATAACATTTTATGTGACCTATCTAGGCTCCAAAATAGATTCAGAAACTTGTGTTTTATGACCCATAAAATGATTGCTTTTGTATTTTATGCCTATTTTTCGAGTTCGCGATGAAGCGTGTATTGTTTCAGGATCAATGTGTCTGACATTAAATAGAAATTTTGTCTTTGATTTATTGAAAGTTTGTTCTTAAAATAGATGTTAAATAAAACAGATTTCAATTTTTGAAATGGTACCTAGTGATGTATGAATATTATGATGACTTGTGTACCTATATTTCTAAGATATTTATTTGTATATTTGTTGAATTATTTCTAAAACTTCTTAAAATGTTTCTTTAATTCTAAGACAATAAATAACACTCACATAAATAATGGTTTTACCAACAACACACCAGGTTATAATTGGCCACTGCTGACCAAAGGCTTCTTCTCCCACAGAGAAAGTTTGAGTATTAATCACCACGCTTGCTCAAAGTGGGTTGGCAATTTCAAACTTATAATTACAAACTATAAGACCTGGTTTCCTCACGATGTTTTTCTTCGCCGTTTGTCAGTGGTGTCTGTCAATCTTAGAAAATACATATAACTTGGAAAAAGTCATATTGGTAATTGGCGTTGGTAGGTTTCGCACCCTCGTGCATGAGAAGCGTCTTAATCCTCTGGACCGCCATGACAGTTTTACCATATATGTATAAGTACCTTCACAGGCACCAATAACAAAGCCTGTGATCATGGAACACTCTAAATATTTTGTTCCTTGTAAAGTGCCTCCCAAAACGAAAATCGCGGTACTAGTTTCTTTTTTATAGTTCCATTATTCAGTTTTGTGACGTGTATCTTAGGGGTATTAAATAACGTTCTAAGATACACTCTTTAACTAAAGGTTAAATTAATTTGGCCTTTTTTATTACCGTCGCCTATTTGTTCGACTTACCGTCGCCTACGCCCTCTGTTGACGAATAAGTCTATTACCTATATTAGTTAGGTAGGTAGACCTAATATGATTAGTGTCCTTATGAGTTTTGCCTAAGCCTGTTTTAGGTAAAGTGTAATATTACTTTTGCAATTTCGTGAAATGGTGTTAACGAAATGTCTAATTTTACTGAGGGAGTAAATACGATATCTTACTAAGTAAGTAATATGATAAACTATAGTTTTTTTTTCTTTTGAAGTCGTTGGTTGCCTTTACCCTTAGTACGAGTTTGCTTCACGTTTAAAGTAATCGAAACGTTCGGCCTTCTGATTTGTTGGTTTATTTTAGCCGACCAATCAGAACGCCGAACGCGGAAGCGAACGCGTAAAGCAAACTGGTACTAAGGATACTGGTTTTTTTAAACGTTACCCGCCACACACTATTGTTATTGTTATCTCATATGACAAAATAAAAAAAAATATGTGTCTAATATTTTTTCAATACATCACTGACGGACTAATTATATCTTTAATTTTCATACCCCGTCATTATCCCTATTTGTTATGCAACAGATGTTTCCTCAAACATGGCGCTAATCTCCCAGTGGTCAGGCGTGCAAGAGTAATAAAGGCTCATAATGATATTTTTTCTTTCTTTGTTTCAGGCAATATCAGACTTCTTGCTGGGTGTATTCTGCCTACCTTTCACACTAGTCGGCCAAATATACAGGCGGTTCTTATTCGGAGCTCTCATGTGCAAACTTATCCCGTTTCTACAAGGTGAGTATTTTTATTTTTTAAATGTTACTTCTAGTTACTTTGATTATATTTTTCAAGAGTGGTGAAGTATATTTTTTTACATAAAATATTAGCTGAGTAGGATCATGATCATATTACATGGGATTTATAATAGAAATAGTGAAAATTGGGTGTAAACTGTACAGAGGCATTATTTGCCATATTGTGCACCTCTGCCAACCCCTCCGGGGTAAAAAGGTATGACAATAATTAGTTTGTTTCGTTTGTTTAAAGGTCACAAATAAAATGACCAATATCTAAATTTTAACAATCTCGTTTTCTTAAATAGTATCTATTAATAAAATAGCTAACCAAACAAAACTAACTTAATTGACAGGTAACTTCTGTTTACACACCTTTAATGAATTAGCTAAACTAAGTCTAAAATATATAATTGGTACATAGGAATTACCATAATCCTGTAGGTTGATGCGTCCCTTAACCCGAATTTGTATTAAAGTTTTAATTTAACGTAATTCAACAACTTTTAATCCTTTGCTACCCTACATAACTACAAATAAGGGGTATTTGCCACTCAATGACGTTAAGTCCCAATTAGTTCAAATGTGTAAGAACAATATTAAATGGAATTAGTGTTATTGTTTTAACCAAACATTTGGCAAAATGTTTCCTCTCATTTTAGATTTCATATAGAGTTATTATTCAAGTCCACAAATGGATGCAAATGAATTGTGTTTTTGGTTTTTGATTTGTTTGGACTCACCCTCATATCAAATCTGAAGGCTTGTAATTTTCATTTATAACCCAGTAAATACGTTAAATAAGCATTAATTACCATATATTATATACACATATCCATCATAAAGATACGCTTCGCAGCATTTCAATGGTAATCCTGTTTTATTGAAAACTTACACGAGCGGTTTAATGTTATAAACGAAATCATTAATTAGCAGCGGTAATAATTTCTATACTAGTATGTCGTGGACAAAATTGAATATCAAAAATGTGAAGACAGTCGTGTAGATGACTTATTTTTATTTTTACGTCTATCTTGTAGAACAAATACTTTCAAAGTTACATCGAATTGAAATATTGCGTGACGTCATTTTAGGTACGTCTATAATATTATATAAAAATAAGTCGGGTTTTCATTCCTGACGCTAAAACTCTAGAACGCACGAACCGATTTCCACAGTTTTGCATTCGTTGGAAAGAAAATTTGGGAAAACTTTAAGAGAAAAGCAGAAAAACGGGCAAACTATTGATGGCGAAACGGAGTTCGCTAGGTTTACTAGTTTTATATATAAAAATTACGTGCTTGCTTTCACTCCTAAACTTTGATTCGTTTTATCTAACTATTGTTATATTATATAACTAGCTTTTGCCCGCGACTTCGTTCGTGTGGAATAGTGACTTCCGGCAAATTTTTGGTTTTAATTAATAGTTCCCGATCTCGCGGGATCTCTTCAAAAATGAGATGTGGAAGATATTCCAGGGAACTCTTCAAAAATCAACATAATGAGCTCTGCGTTTGAATTTAATAGATGTATACTCACTTAGGGCATTGAAAAAAATAGTTTAAAAACGGACTTAAACTAAAGAAATATTATAATCTTTCCGAACTTAAGATGAAAACTAACTTAAAACTAAAGAAAGCTACGAATTACGAATTTATAACAATTAAAAAAGAAATTATATTACAACCTATCCTCTATGCTATAATAACCAAGCTTAAACTAAATAATTTAAAAGAAACGACTTAAATCTAATCTATCTAATTAATTAATAAATTAGACTTACAATTTTATTAAAAAAACTAACTACAGTAACTACTAATAATCGATATCAAACTAAACCTACGTTAAATAATTTAACCAGAAAACCAGGAAAACTCAACAAATAAACTTTTTAATTGACAAATACAACGAAACCAATTTAGAATATACGAAACAGCAGGACCACTACAGACAAACAATCATACGACTGATAATACACTTCTTCTACGATAGTATCGAAGCGCTCGGCCGATACCCAACCAAATGAATGTAACGAAACCATAGCGCAATCTATTTCGACCCCAACGCCATCTATCGAGGATAAAGACAACTTGGATTATTTATTTATACTCGTCCTTTGTTGTCCTTTCTAAGGTTCTAAACTATATCTGTACCAAATTTCAACCAAATCCGTCAAATAGTTGCGGAGATTAATGGTATAAGCATAGAATAGTGTTCGACGTGATTCTTTAATTTGACATAACTTTTTTATTTATGAACCGATTGACATGAAACAAACACTAAATGTAAATTGAAGCATACCATAATATATTCGTGAAAACCGCATCCAACTCGGATCAGCCGTTTCTAAGATTAGCGCGCATAGACACACAGACAAACAGACAAACAGACAAAAAAAGTTAATTACATTTTTGGGTTCGACATCGACATAACAATAACCCCTGCTATTTTTTTTATTTTTATTTTCAATGTACAGACAGCACTTTTCTACGATTTTATTATATGTATATGTATAGATAAAATATAAAATACGTGTCTAATATTTTTTCATTACGTATCTGACGGACGAAATAGATTTTTCATTCTGATATCCTATCATCATCCCTATTCCACAAAATAGAATCGCAAAATTACCCTTTTTATATACGATATGGAGTTTCTTGCTCGTTCTTCTCCATTCGAAGCAACACTTTGGAACGAGCGCCTAGCTTCACTGACAGACAGACTGACGGACAATTTAATTTGACGTTTCAAAAGTGCCTAATTTAGGATTAATTGAAATAAATGCTTTGACTTTGACTTTGACGATTGAAAGGTTGTAATAGAATTGCAGATTCACTGCGAAAAAAAAAAATAATGTCAGCATTTAATCCTTAAGTTACAGTGCAATTTAATCCTTAAGTACTTGACCATAAATCTTCTTTTTCAGCTGTGTCTGTGTCAGTGGACGTGTGGACGTTAGTCGCGATATCTTTGGAGAGATACTTCGCCATCTGTCGACCTCTGAAGTCTAGAAAATGGCAGACTCAGTGCCACGCCTACAAAATGATTGCTATGGTCTGGATCTTGTCCATCGTTCTGAACTCACCAATCCTGATCGTCTCTGATCTTCAGCCTATGAGGGGCAATGGTAAGTTTATTTTGAAATTTTCTTTATTATTATTAGAACATAAATGGTAAAAAGTGGGTGTACATTGTATAGCAGCATTACGTGCCGTATTGTACACCTCTGCCTACCCCTTCGGGGATAAAAGACGTCACGTTGTTGTGGTTGAATCACCATAGTACGTGTCATTCATGAAAATTGTTATGACTACATTAAGGCAAAGTTCTTAAACTTTTGTGAACAATCTGTATTTTGCTCTTTCGTACTAAAATGTACTTGACGTAGCAAAAACGACTTTAAGTAATATGTAGTAAGAGTAGTATTTTATCACAGCAGTAACTCTAAATAATGTTTAGTACCTAACTAAGAAAACATTAACTTGAAATGTTTGACCTTGAACTTGCTACTAAGTTGCTAACGGTTGTGGTTTAGGAAAGTCATCACAGAATTTGTAATAAAACTATTCTTGATTGATGTTGTTAAAGGTAAGCGTCCATAGGCCCACATCGTACGAATCAGACACATCGCACGCAACGAATTTTAGTTTATCTTGTAAAGAAACTCATACAACTGCGTCCACTGATCCGCATCGTACGTACTGATGACGTCATACGGAATGCCGATGCCAAAAATCTGAGAGAAACTGGCATCGGCAATCCGATTGCTGATACCCGCGCGGTAATCCGAACGCTGCCGATACAGTGGACGCAGTCTGAAAAATTAATCCTTTTGATTGTACGATGCGGGCCTGTAGATTAATTTTAACAAACATCAATCTAGCATAGTCTTAACTTTTAGTATTTTCTTATCTGAAACAAAATTGTACACATTTACAATTACCTTATATACCTAATGGTTATTTTAGTAATAATAAAAGCAATTTTAGACTGTTCTACACAACGTTATAATCTCTTTAAGTTTCAGAGAGCCTAGTACCTACGAGTTTGTTATACGTTTAACGTGATTGACACGTTTATTCAGCGCTCCGATTGGTCTGCTTCAATCAACCAACCAATCAGGGGGCTAAACGTGGTAACGTTTCAATTTCGTCATACGTAAAACAAACTTGTACTAAACCCTCAGAATAGTTCAAAAGTCCTTGTTAATGTGCAAAATGAAACAAATTTTAGATGTTCTCAATCGTGAGTTCGTTTTAGGAAACCGCACAAGTGCAACATACTTTAGTTTTAAGAGAGTTCGTTTTCAACGAGTTTCATTTAACCTAAAATCCACATGTTCACCGAGTTGTTACCTCAGTTTTCTCATATGCATTTTGCCTGTGTGAATTTTGAAAGATATTCAAGCGAAAATGAACTCTATAGCAAAGACTCAAACTTGTTCTCAATTAAGCATTTGCTTTCTACATTTGTGTTTGAGGGAAATTAATAAAAGTGGGAAAACATGACGTTTGTGTACATACATACTTCTCGAGGTTAAAGCAGGTGACTGAATTTGAGTATTTAAATACTAGATTCTTATGCAAAACTTGTTGATGCCCGCAACGTCTGTCGCGTTGATTAAAGACTTTGAGACATCATTTTCTAAAACAAAGTAGCCTAAGCTACTCCTTAGTGAGGGGCAACATTAGGATTTTCTTCTGTATCGTGGGAAAGTTCACATACACATGACATCCAGATCTGAAACAACAATTTGTAGTTCACACAAAGAGTTGCTGCGTACGGGAATTGAACTCGCCATACGTTGCGCGGCAGCCGGTTGCCCTGCTACCGCGCCAACCGTGCAGTCGATTTTTAAAGACTATGAGGTAAAGAAGAAGAAGTACTTAGTAGTTTTCTCAACTTTACTAGAGAATAAAGTAAAAATCTCAAGTTCGTTAACCACACAAACATAATAAAAATTAAACATTATCTTAGATAACATACGAAGTTCGTTGTCGACTGTATTATGAAGAGATTAAACTTCGTTAGGTATAATTTATAACAAACCATTACTTAGTAATTACTTAATCCTTGTTAATACATAATCCTACTTATAACTTAATTATCTTGTGTGTACACGAACAAGTTCTCGTTAGTCACAACAAGAATAATGTTTGGAACATTAGGATCAAATACTTTTGTTATAACAGCCACAATAGATACATGATTCTCGTTAGATAAAGTTTAGTAACCTTTTGTCTTTATTAATGATCAGTAATTATTATGTTATCGTCTTACTCACGTAATTATTTGACGAGGAACTCGGTTAGTTTGAAGTCATGCTAGAGGCTCATATTCATGAATAGCATTCCGCGACACACGACGCGGCGACCATCACGCTGCTGGTGTAGCAGCAGCGGCAGTACAAATAGTAGCAGTGCGATGCTACTCATGAATGTGAGCCACTGAAAGCCATCAAACCACTACAGATGGGACCCAGTAGTGCTGATGCCTGATCCGGAGTTGTGGGTTTACTGGGGCTCCGGCTCGAAAAGCAGGAGTAAGAGCGGTGGTTTTTTGTCAGTAAGAATCTGACACTCCGTTTCGCTGCGTCCAAGGTGGGCGAAGTAATTGGATGATTTTCCTTCCTTAAAAAAAAGCATGGCTTAAAAGTAGTCGAATTACCTCTACAACACGACTGAAGCCATATAAATAAATGTCAGTTTAAATAGTTAAAAATAATGGTAGAATACCAAAATATCATTATATTCCTTTCTATGTTTGAAGGTTAATTATAAACATGATTTCTGCCTTTCCATTTCTCATGTATCAAAGAAATAGTCCTAATTAGCGTAAAGGCTAACGTTTTTCATTTAGAAAATTGACGAAAATTGTGTGTGTATTTAAATAAATTTCACTATTGAACTTCGACATTTAGACTTTAACTCTTTGTAAAATTATAATTATACACATTTATGTGAATGAAGGAGTTTCTATCGATTAGAGTTATAATGGGACAAAGTAATTATGGTCTTTTAGCAAAGACTAATGACCTTAATTGAAAAAGTTCTTGAATGACATGAATTTTACTAAAGACTAACTATTAATATAACAAATTGTGTAATTACATATGTACCTGTGTTTTGGAAAACAAAGTTTAATTCTAACGATCAGTCTTATTCTTCTATAGATTAAATTCCATATTTTTCACAAGCGTGGGGATTTTTTTTTATGGAATAGGAGGTAAACGAGCGAACATGTCACCTGATGGTAAGCGATCAGCGCCGACTCATAATGTATTATTACCGCTTCTGTATGTCACATAATTATCATATAGATAGCAATCCCGAATTACACAAATAATTATATCGATTAGATTATTTTGACTGCATGGTTGGCGCGATGCCTGAGCAACTGGCTACCGCAACACGCGGGGTCGATTCCTGCACCGCAACTCTTTGAGTGTTCCATAAACTGTTATTTCGGTCTGCGTGTCATGTGTATGTGTACTTGTATGTTTGTAAACGCACCCACGACACAGAAGAAAATAATAGTGTAGGGCAACGTTTATTTAAAAAACGAAAAAAATCGTACAGTTAAAATAAAACTGCTGAAAAGCGTTACTGGCGACAATCGTGATAGTATGTTCTGCGTAATAAAACCAATTGCCGAATGTATTTCTATCCATGTGACTGCGTGACTGATTCTCTTTCGATTCACTGCTATTGATTTTTTAAATTGAAATAAATGTAGTCTTTTGCAAGTTTATCGTTTTTATTGTATGCTATTATGTGAGTTTCAAACAGCTTGTCTGCAAAATTTTAATGGACTTGTATATCTTTTGAAATTTGAATTGAAGATAATACAATAGCGCATGGAAATTAGTACAATTTCAAATATAAGTCACTAGCTTCTGCCAGCGGCTTCTGCCGTACTATTATGGGATAAGAATGAACCCATCTGTTATTCCAAACCATTTTTTGTCCCTGTCTTATACACACAAACAAAACTTTCACATTCATAATAGTAGTAAGATAGCAATGTTACGTAATGTATGTAAATAATTAGGATTAAACTGTACATACGTATTGCTTAGGAACTGTTTACTATCTTAACTCAACTATACCCTTCTGTCGTATCAAATAAGGTCCAATTTCCTAAATCAGAAATTTAAAAGCACCAATTTTCATTGACCACGCTGACAACGAAACCTCAATAATAGTGTCTAATTTCCGCATTATACTGTTAAAAATCCAACGTGAAAATGTAATTAAAACGTGATATGTAACATTCGCCATTTCACAGCGTTTTCCAATCCCTTCGCACGTCAGCCTTATGCCCGAGGCGATACCTGTCAACACAGTCCATTTCCTTGTTCAGAGTCCATTGAAAATGGCAGTGAAAAGTTCAGTATGGTAGGTACCATACTAAATATTAACCAACAGGTGTTGGTTAATATTTTACGTTCTAGCAAAGTTGTCTGCGTTATCGATCGCTATTAAATTGCAGGCAAAACCTTCTGTCTACTGTTCATGTATAGTTTTAGTGTTGTTTGTTTTATTGGCTTCTTGTTATGATATTGGAGTTTTAGGGAACAGAGTGTAAAGTTCCATATGAAAAGGAGGATCCTCCGACCAAGCGAGGCTACCGCTCTTGGCGGGCTGTCTGTTATTAAAAAAAATATTTATACACATTACAGTCCAAATTATTTTTTATGTAAGTTTTGATGCAAAATCAGTACCGTACTGTGGAAGTTAGTCACGAGTTGGCGAGATACGGCGTCAAATCAGCTCACTGGGTGTTGCAATATTCCATAAATGTGCAAATTTTTCTTCAATAGCTACCATGATGCTATTTAATGGTTTTGGTATAGGCAGAGCACGTAACACACGATGAATAAATAACAAACACAAAGTTAATCGTGTTTTTCATTGTAATTTACATTATATCATCAGAAACACAAACAACATGTTTCCTTTTATGTCTACGTGCGACCCACGACAAAATTTCTCCGAAAAACGCAATGAATTTGAACATTATTATACTAATAAGATTAATTACGATCAAGCCCCAGGGAAAACAACCATGTTTACAAAAAGGAACAAAGCTAAATAACTTTTGATGATTAAAATAGCTTTTTTGCATACAACAACATGTGTTTTATTATAGGTATTTTATAAATATGTTAATTATAAGAGCCTCACAGAAAATCGACATGAAACAAAGCATGCATTTTTTCATTGTATGAATGAAGTTACCGGAGGCTAAATTACCCCTCATCCTAATCTTAACAATCCCCGATTCCCCAACAACCCTTAAATTCCTAACCTACAAAAGGCCGGCAACGCACTTGTAATGCCTCAGGTGTTTCGGGTGTCCATGTCCATTCATAACAAAAAGTTTGACCTTGACTACGAAAAAGGGGATTTATTATTAATTTATTCAATGTTTTTGTTTTACTAAGAAGATAATTACATAAACATACCTACGGCTTGTAGTAAGATTTAAATCCATATGTTTTTGTGTATCAAGTTGTTTTTAGCTTTAATGCTAAACTATAAATCTAAATATTAAATGTCCACAAAACCCCTTAGGACACCCTTTTAAAATAAAGGGCTATCACACCCACCACTACTTTTAATAACTAAAGTTGCGTTCAGAGCTGTCTTTTAAGTGACTCTCAATCTAGTAAAAAACATTGTTATAATAATATAACTCCTAAAACTTGTACGGTTAGCGCAGTAGCTGGGCAACTGGCTGTTGTGCAATATGTTACAAGTTCAGTTGCCGTACGAATCATTTTTTTGTGTGATCCATAAATTGTTATCACGAGTCTGGATGTGATATGAATGTGAAATTAGGTGTTTATAAACGTACCCACGTCAATCATGAGTATGGGCAAGGCCATTTTATTTAAATAACTAATGACCATTTAAAAAAGTAACGTCTCACACATGCATGTTATATATACAAAATATATGTATATCTTGCAATAGTCCATGATTCAATATCACAGAGAAACTTTCAAAAGATTTGAATTCCCCAGTGAATGTCAAAATAAATGTTACAAACGATCGTATGTTATGATTGTGCTGACTTGAAATATAGATTTCCTCGCACCTCCAAGGGATTTAAGACTTTAGTATTTTTATTTTATATATCTGACTTTAGTATTTTTATTTTGGTCTGAATTAAATAAATGATTATGATTATGATATATCAATTTCTGACTGATACCTTTTCTTACGCGTAGCTCAGAAAAGGTGTCATATTTTTTTTGAATTTTTAGGCGTGGGATATTTATAGTATCGTTGTCTTGTCTCTACAGGTTACAAAAATAACTGTCGCAATTTTTTAAGACGAATTCTTGAAGAATCTCCTTTTTTTGTTGTTAAAGGTACTAACAATATCTGGTGTTTTTTTAAGTAGATGTTAAATTTAATAATTGCAGTACGGTGCTTTTCTATCAGAGACGTCCTATGTTACGTGGTTGTGGATTCGTTTGGCTTCCACTAATCATATTCATTGGTACACGTAGCTTAGCACGAGTGGAAACGGGTTCAACTAAGATACGTTTTTTATATGGAAATATGTGTGTTATGGATGTGTGCTATGTACTCTACTAATAAAATAAAATAAAGGTACAGGGAGGAGCTTACTGTGCATCATCCTCGCAAAGCTACTTTATTGCGGAGTATCTTCATAGCATATCTTACTCGCACGTCTATATAACTTAGTATCAGTAGAAGCGGTCACATATTTTCACAGCTTACCTATTACATCCTCGCAGCATAGCTACAAAGCACATCTCTGGTGGAAAAGCACCCCTTCATTTTGTAAATACCATAACATAATTCAAAGAATAATAAAATTGTTTTGTCAGATTTGAATTTATGTCCAAAATTCTTCGTTACGAAAGTAGGGCAATAAATTCTGTTAATTTCATTACAAGTGCTGTTACACACGAGTGCAAGCCAATTTGAAATTAATTTCCTTTACTGAAGGCAATTTTGGTACAAGAGAAGAAGACTTCATGTTTATTATAAATTAATTTTGAAGTTGTTTAACTTGATATTTAAGAGGGGAATGTGGTAAGTGATTGAATTAATTTTACGAACGGTGTTTCGAAATGTTCTTGATACGTTTCTTGTAATTTTAGGTTTTTTTTTTATTTTAGCTCTAGTCATCCCACTATAGGCTTCCCTACCCTCCTTCCACTCCTTTCTGTGCAGAGCTTTCTGCTGCCAATCCTTTTCGTAGGTCTCAAGTTCGTCCCGCCATCTCCTTCTGAACCTGCCACTATGTCTGATGATCAGGATATTCCATATTTTTTGGTGATAACTATTTTATTTGTGGACTCATTGTAGCCATCAAGCTCCAATGAAACTGGTTAGTAGAAAAGTAACTTTATACCCATCTTATGTTCCAAATATCATCAGCTAAAAGTTAGCTAAAAGTCGCTGTCAGCTAAAAGCATCCGTCAGCTTTAATTAGCTGCACACACACACACATATACACTTTCATGTCGGAGCGTATGAAATGCGTCTTTAATTACTAGGAAAGACAAACTCAAGCCAATTTGAAAGTTAATAAATTACTCTCTTGTTGACGTCATCAACATGCCACGTCATTTAGTACTTCCAAATTATTCTTGTGTCGTGTTTTCCCACATAATAAGATTTGAGTGAGGTCTTGCATTGTTTTTTATCTTCTAGTCTTTATTTTTTTTTGGACTTAATCCTCGTTATGTAGTACTAACACAATATAAAGTAAATTATTACTTTTTCCACAATCAATTATAGAACTACGTTTAAAAACCGACTTTAATGACAGTAAAACACGTGTTAAAGTGGAATCCTTAATTTTTTGAGTCAGGTTTTTTACCTAAAATCTTTTCTTAAGTCTGAAAAATACAATATTGAAAACCGCATCAAAATCGGTTCTTAGTCAGTAAGAGTCTGACACTGCCTCTCGCCTCGCCCAAGGCGGGAGAAGTCATTGGATGACTTTCCTGACTTAAAAAAAAACCTAACACACAAAGAAATTTCTTTCAGACAACCTTCGAATTTCACAATAATTTTAAATATGAAAATGTTTACATAAAATCGAAAAACTTAGATGTAATAAAATTTAAATGTAAATTTCAGACCTGGATTCTAGGTAACAGCTAAAACAGAAAAATCACGCACCTACACAGGTCTTTAAAAGGTACTTGTTTTAAACTAAGCTCATTTTTTCATCTCGCAATTCCTTATTTCATTGGAAATGAGACCTAAAACCTAAAGCCTTTTTGTAGGATTTTGCCCAGATTAGGGATCTAAAAAAGTTGATGATGTCTCATCTGAATCCTTTGAGGCCTATTTTATTTACTTTCACGCTGAAAAGGTCTTTCAACGAATATATGTTAAACATTTTTTTATATCCAAAACGTAAGCCTTATAATATTAAGCTCTACTTCATTATAATAGTTACTTTTTCTAGAAGAAACTGCTCAATTTGGTGGTCTTTGATTACAGTTGAATATAAAAAACATCTGTCTTTTTGTTATTTTTACTAGGCCATTGTTCAACAGTAGACGTTTTTCGGCTGATGGTGATGATGATGATGATGATGTTATTTAACTCTACATACTTTAATCAGGTGGTTATTTTTTTATTATTATTATCGGGGCGGAGAACAGGAGTAGGAACGGAGTGGTTTTTATCAGCAAGACCCTGACACTCCATTTAGCCTCACCACAAGAAAAGTCATTAACTCTCACTAGGACGATTTACCCCCCTCAAAAAAAGCCACATAGCGTCTACAGTAAACTCACAAATCTATTACAAACAATTACCATAACCTCTTTTTTTTGAGGGGAGAAAATCATCCAATGACTTCTTCCACCTTGGGCGAGGCGAGAGGGAGTGTCAGACTCTTACTGACTAGTAGTCCGCAGCTTCGGATCTTACCATAACCCTTAAACACATGTCACCATAAATCTCATCCAAGTACAACATTCATGGTTAAATACAAAATGTAATTCTGTCGTTGAACCTAAAACGAAGCTGACAATGTAACCGCTGTACTCAATTTAATTTTGTATGAACAAGAAGAAAATGTGTCACAACACTTGACACGCTAGCTCTTCAGCTAAATTGAATTAGAATTAAGTTAACTTTTTAATTTGCTAATGCATCGTCTCACTACAAAATTCAATTATAAAATGAAAAGAAAATTATTCTTAAAATAAAATTGTTTAATTATGTTAACATACTTTAAAGGTGAAGGTCGCAATTACTTTGAAAAAATAAATACACCCTTTAACACATAAACATACTAAATTAATTTTATGTTATCGGATTACTCACTTTACGGTTTGACGAGAAACTCGACTAGTTTCAAGCCATGCTAGAGGCTCATCATCAGTAGCAGCGCGTCAATCGCCGAGTCGTATGTCGCGGAATGCTGCTCATGTATATGAGCCTCTAGTATGGCTTGAAACTAGTCGAGTTCCTCGTCAAACCGTTACGTGCGTAAGCCGATAACATAATAATTCACATAAACATAATAACAGTATTGAGAAAAACAGCAAATATACAAAAATTTATTCTTGTATAATTGCTGTTTTTCTCAATACTGTATATATTGTTCTTTATTGTTGATTTTCTCAATAATTTAAGTCGAATCTTCATCACCCTTTCAAGCATTCAACTTCTTAACATGTCCCAAATAAATTGTCAACAGCTCATTCCACTGAAATGGTTGAAATACTTACTTGAGCAAATTTTTATTGATTTCTATCTAATTAGAAACAGAAAATATCTTATTAATTAGTAGTTAAGTATGTACTAGTAAGACTTGATTGAACATTAATTATGTACTTTATTTATTTGGCCATTAGTGTTATGCCCTGCTCGCACTATGTTAGTCGAATAGTGAGTATTTGGTAGCTCTTTCTCGCTTCAATTTTGAGACAAGCTATTGAGACGACAAAATCACTAGGGCAGTACGAACAAGGCTTTATTAATAACTAGATACTTCCACGTGTTTTCACCCGCTCCGGTCGTAGCGTGATCTTTTAAAGCTTACAGCCTTCTTCAATTAATGGACTGTCCAATACAAAAATAATTTCTGGAATTGAATCAGTAATTCTAAAGGTTAGCGTGTTCAAACAAAAAAACTATTCAGTTTTATATGTTGGTAAATATCACTTTCATAATATATGGTATAGGTAGATATGTTAGACTTTCATAATATATGGTATAGATAGATATGTTAGTTTTAATTAAATATGTATTAATGCTTGATTAACTAAGTTCTATGTTCCGTTGCTTTCCAATTAGTACATACATAATTATTGTGTTGAAAGATTGTTAATAATTTATACGATCATGGAATACGCTTAAAGTATTTGAAAATCATTTTATTTGGTTACTAGTTTTTGTCTAAATATAACTTCATACGCGATAAGTATTTGCATGACTGTTAGACGCGTGCAGTCAAACGTATTAGACGTAGAAATCCGATGTTATTGGATGCAATACCTAGGGAAATCTAAAAGAGCACCATAACAAGATTTTTCGAGATTCTCGTGAGATTTTTATGGATGTACAAGCACAGATGTATACGCTCTCACGGATAACGAGTTAACAATAATGATGTGCTGTAGACTAGGCTTTCTGATAAGAAAATCCCACGAGTTTTAGACAGAGTGACATAAGTCTATCTACAATGTAAATCACGCTCATAATCTACATTTTAAGCCATTTCCTCAAGATTTTCACAAACATTCTCAACAGCGATACCTTTAAATAATCTTGGAATATTTGAATAACTTACCTCCTAAGATTATTCTGAAATGTCGTGTAACAACCGTTGCCTACCGATAGTAAAATATGCTGCCTTACAAGCCAAAATGCCACGCGATTGTTACCAAATACTCTCTCGCATTTAAGAAGCGAAACAACAAATTACCCGATCGGGAAATTCTGAGGCAAGTCACTGTGAATAATTAAATTCATAATTTCCTTCGTCAATCATTATGATTTAGTACTGCCCATTTCCTTTGTTGTAATGCTTTTGGAAGGATGTTTGGGAACACGCGATTTAATGTCAAGGTCGCTTTGTTACTCGTACATAGTTGTGCTTGATCGGTTCATTTACCAACTTGAGTTTACATACTAGTTGGCTGCTTTCTTATATTTGTCATATAGTACGACAGACATAATAGTTCACACATAGGACCCATTTACTTTTAATTTAGATTTCCGTGATGCTTGATGACTGGGCTTCTCCCAGTTGTGCAACCTTGGCTTCAGGCATTCTGTCTCCTTCATTAAATTTCACCTAGGGAAGTGGAAACTAACGTTTACTTTTCTTTTCTGCTCTAATTATTTCTTCTGATTTATTTCGTTGCGGGATCCAAGACAGTTATTCATGTCCCTGGGACGCGCCGGATTTCTATGTTCCGGTGTTTTCATGGTTGTATCTACTGTAAATCCTAAAAAATAAAGCCGTTTGCTTGTTGAAGAAGCTATTCGCTGGAAAGTAAAAAACTCCATAGGTTACTCTTTTTTAATTAGATCCACAAGACAATTTTTGTTCACATTGTTTTGTTAATTCAATTACATGAGAACAATGTAATACTATAAATAGAGTAGTACCATTCGTTTCTATAAACGGCACTACATGGAATATTACTTTAAATGTTAGGAATTTTAACAATGATTCGTATGAATGAAGACTCGTATGTGAATGAAAGATTGGACTAAATTCTTTAAATAGCCTACAATATTATGCGAAATATTTTGTATTATGAATGTACTGTGAGACCGAATATTTCTACGTGGCTTTTAAGGAATTGAGCCTATGATATTTTATTCACGGTGCGTGTACCTGTGTCGTAAAAATTTTATGTGTCACCGATTTCTGAGCTCACATTCCTATGTAGGGAGGCTTTAGTGATATTTATAGCATTACTTATTTATTTTCTTGGAGCATTTTCCTTATAGCATTTTAATACTAGGTTTAAAGGTTATTTAATAATAATAAAAGTAGGTGGTAGGTGCAAGTGTGGGAGAGCCATTCTTCGGCACGAATGGGCCGGCTCGACCGGAGTGATACCACGGCCTCACCGTTTTATTGAGCACGTACCATGCCGATTCCCCCTTTCCCAATCCCCAATTCCCCAATAACCTTTAAAATCCTTACCCGCTAAATGCCGGCAACGCACTTGTAAAGCCTCTGGTGTTTCAAGTGTCCATGTGCGGCGGCGATTGCTTATCATCAGGTCTGCACGTTTACTCTTACTTGGCGTGTACTATAAAAAAGGTAGGAGAGCCTCTGGGAAAAATATGTAGCTCTACTAAAAAAAGATTTGTCAACTAGCTTCCGCTAACGGCTTCACCAGCACTCCCGAGGGATAAAAAGTGGTTCACTTGACCATTTGACAATGAACATATGAGTTTATTTAGCGCGAGGTCGTCGTGATCTGCGTTACCGCGCGGGGTAGCAAAGTGCACCGCTAAGTAAGAACGATCTGTCGATCCGCGCACCATGGCGGGACGCATCTTCAGTGGGTAAACCGTCTAACAACATATGGCTTAACAACCTAATTACTATATTCAAGTACCTATATAATACACTAGCTACTTCTGCGCGGTTTCACCGGCTCTGCTTGGCTGCTATTGGTCATAGTGTGATGTTTTGTAGCCTATAGGCTATAAAAGTTTTAAAGCTATATATAGGCTATAAAACATCACGAGGATTAAGTATTTGAAGGCTATAACCTTCCTGGATAAATGCACTATTCCACACAAAAGAATTATTCAAATCTGACCAGTAGTTTCGGAGATTAGCGCGTTCAAACAAACAAATTCTTCAGCTTTATAATATTAGTATAGATAATACACAATAAAATTTCACCGTTCTTATTTCACAATTACCTACTTAATAACTTCACCAACAAAAGTGTAAAAATATTCTCCACTAAACACCCTTCCTTGATCGTTAGTTACAAAATAATTCATTAGACCGAAGAGGACAGCTGTGACGTAAAACTTAACCCCTTTTACGCCGACGCGAAGGCGGTCCCTTACTCCAGCCACAGAATTTAGAGATGTCAAGTATTATTACCCGTTCTTTGAATAACCGCAACGAGTGCAGCTTAACCTCAACGGTTGATTAATGGGAGTCTAACTACGAACTTGGAACTTTGTGCCTGTTTTAATACAGAACCACTTAAGTGCTTTTTGCAGTTTAAATTTGTCAAAGAGCTCGTATTTTGTAGTGTACTAAACTGTTTTCATAAAAGATAGTTAGATTTATTTGATGAATATGTACCGCAATTTTGTGATAGTGGTACCGCAATGGTTGTCATGTTTTTTATGGTATAAGCCGGTGAACGAGCAGATGGATCATCTGATAGTAAGCAATCGCCGCCATCTATGGACACCTGAAATACTAGAGGCGTTACAAGTGCTTTACCGGCCTTTTGACAGTTAGGAATTTAAGGGTTGTTGGGGAATCGGGGATTAGGAAGGGGGTTATTTATTTTGGACCTCTCCGGTAATCTCACTTACACAACGAAATACAATGCAAGCGTTGGTTCACGTCGGTTTTCCGTTGGGCCGTGGTATCGCTTCCGTCGAGCCAATCAATACATGGCGAAGCATGGCCCTCCCATACTTAAAAACACGCTTATGATTCCAAATTAAACAAAATATGTATTGAGATTTAAAAATTGTGAATAATAAATAGCTCTTTGTACTAGACAGATTGATTTCCTCAGAGAACTTAAATGTATGTAATAATGTATTGATACATAAATTTTATTAACTATGCGACCTTTAAAGCAGTTCACAAAATGAACGAGTCCTTATTTCATTACGTGCTAGATATTTGCGTCCTCGCTCTACATATTACGTACGTAGCGCAAGATACCTAACTAATGATATTTTCCTTCCAAATATGTACATATACGTGTATACATAAACTAGAAATATATCCTTGTAGCAGTTTATAATTGGGGCTCAGGGTGCTTTCACACAAGGTTACCGGGGCTCCGGCTCAAAGCAGGAGAAGGAACGGGGTGGTTTTTAGTCAGTAAGAGTCTGACACTCCCTCCCGCCTCACCCAAGGCGGGAGAAGTCATTGGATGATTTTCCCCCCTCAAAAAAAAAAAAGGGTGCTTTCACTCAGAAATGTATTATGTAGCTACGCAACGTATAGGAAACTTATGTAAGCTGAGTCCATTCCCACCAGTGCTACGCTATTTGTACTGTGTACCAACGAATATGATTGGTGAAAGCCAAACTCATCCGGAGCAACGTAGCATAGCACGTTTTTAGTGGAAATGTACCATTATACAATATCATCAACCATTTATTGAACACATTGAACGCCGTGGTGGTCACTGGTGACCGACGTTAGCGGAGGATTTGCCTTCAACAGTTTTATATTGGCAGTCAAAGACTTGAATAACAATTTCACTTTCCACGCTTTCCTCAGTTTTTCTACAAAATATTGGAACTTATACTAAGCTCTCTTTCACTTTACTATTTCAGCAATTCAAGCAAGTTATAATCCAAGGTTATAATATTTAAATCTGGTTTTATAAAAAGTACAATAGACCTAACTTATATTCTGAATAAATTAGGTTTTATATACAGAAAAAACCTAAAAGCAATTAATTACCATTTGGGAAAGGTTAAGACCTAAAAAGGACATTTTTATTAATTAATTTCTCAGTTACTTTTCTTAAGAAATGTAAAGAATTGAGGATTAAATATTTCAAGGTTGACGGAATCCGGCTTTGGAGTAATTGATCTCGCTGAAGTTGAATAACAAGTTCTTTTTTTTTCTTATTGAAGTTAGAATTGCTTTCGATTTGCAGCCACAAATAAAATGTTACAAATAACTTGAATATTTCTTAAAGAAATTGAAGTTATGTTTGTGTAATATAATTTTTTATTTAAAGATTTATCTGCCGTACTCAGTGACACTTAATCATTACTTAAACTATTCCGTAGTAACGATTTTGTTCAGAAAATAATTGCTAAGGACTGGGTTAAGTAGCCATAGCATAAGTGTGAGAGACACATGCTTTGGCACGAATGGACAGGTTCGACCGGAGTGATACCAGGGCCTCACAGAAAATCGATGTGAAACAACTTTCGTTGTATTTTGTTGTTTGGGAGGTTACTGGAGACCCAATTTCAATCCCCCCTTCCAAATCTTACCAATCCCGAATTCCCCAACAACCCTTAAATTTCTAACCTCATAAAAGCAACGCACTTGTAACGCCTCTGGTGTTTCAGTTGTCCATGGGCGGCGGCGATTGCTTACCATCAGTACATCCATCTGCATCATCCGTTTTATACCATAAAAACAAGTTGTGATATTTGTATTGTGTATATTTTAACACAAAATAAACAAGAATTGAAATAAAACATCAAACAAAACTTCGTACACAGAATAGATAATTGAACATACATTTTTAATAAATTAAAAGCACTCGTTCAAATCCTACTGATATAATATTCGTTATGCAATACTAAAACACTCAATGAACGGATTGAACAAAATGAAATTTTTGTTTGCACATGAATAATTAGCAAATTGTAGTTTAATAAAAAACAAAAAAAAAAAAACAGAATACAAAAATGAGTTTAGTTTTATTTTTTTGGAGGGATGAAAATTATTGAATACCTTTCCTGCCAGGGTGAAGTGAGAGGATGTTTAGTGGTAATTATATAAAGAGTATGTATAATAGATTTGTAACAACCTTCACTTTTCTGTCGGCTATCTTATGAGCCGACTAAGTCATTACACATCCAATAAAGACCATGCAACAATCATCAGCCTTAGTCCTTTCCGTCTGACGACTACGGATAAATGCAATTTTTTATGGTCATAGTCAGTAAACGAGCAGACGGATCTTTGTGGTAAGCAATCGCCACCGCCCGTTTCGCACACCCAAAACACCACAAGCGTTACAATACAATTGTATTGTAGTGTATTGTATGGTTGTTGAGGAATCGGGGATTGGAATGATTGGGAAGGTGGGTAATTGAGCCTCCGGTAACCTCACTTACACAAAGCAAGCGTTGTTTCACGTCGATTTTCTATGAGGCCGTGGTATCACTCTGGTTGTGCTGGTCCATTCGTACCGAAGCATGGCTATCCCACACTTTAGATAATGCTCTCTGATAAACCTCAATTCTACTGCTATCTTCAACTAGCCAGTTAAACTCCAAGATTAGGCATAGTAAACCCTTTCAATGTAAAACTGGGCTATATTCTAGTGAACTGTACAGAGCTGTGCTTGTGCATACAAATTTATTTTTATGTGAATGTCCAGAATAACCCACTGATTCTTTTTACTTGAATGTCCGATATGTGGAATGTAAATATTAACTCTTCTATTCCACTACCGTTTGAAGTTTTTTGCATAGGTAATAATGATGTTATGATCCGTCTTCGTACAACATAGTACATTAGAATGCAGAATACGATATTGGGCGAGGACTAATATTCGACTAAATAATTATCCTAATCATAGTCACTTGGGAGATTAATTGATTGGACTTTACAGCCATTAGGAGACGAGTTTGATGCCTAGAAATAATTTTTATTAGTCTTTCAGATCAAGTGACTAAAGTATTTAGTTTGTAAAAAATACATATATGGTATTAGTCCGGTCATTATACGATATTGAAATAACAAAAATTCCGACAGAGCTGAATTTTGGTACAGACCTTTATTTTACTATAAAGATTAAAAATTTAAAAGTCCCCATCGATCCCATATGTGCTTCAAAAGTTATTCGAGGTCAAAGTTCAACATTTTAGGTTTTTTGAGTTTTTCTCAAAAACTGTAAGTTTTTTCAAAAAAATACCTCAGACCAAATTTGTAGATCTCAAAATTCTCTACAAAATGGTCCTTATAAGTTTTTCTATAAGTATTACCGTTTCTAAGATAGATTCGTGTGTCCCCACACACATTTTTCCACTTTGGAAGGGTCTAACTTTCAAACGATTGATTTTGACGAAAAGTGGTTTTAGAAACCTTAATGTCTTTTTTAAAGACCTATCCATAGACACCCATCACGGATATGTAAGCTGAAAAAAAATTTTTTTTGAATCAGTTCCATGTATGGAGTGCACCCCTTTACTTTTTAAATTTATAAATTTTTATTCAAAATTCGAATAGCGGTTACCGAAATACACCATCTTACAAAGTTTCAACTATGTAGGCCCTGGAACTGATTAAAAAAAAATTTTTTTATACGCATGAAGCGTACGGTATAACAGACTGTTATTTTAGGTATTAGAATGAACTAACGCTAACTACCTCGTTGGCCGAGTGGGCTCAAGTATGACTGTCGGGCAAGGGGTCTCGGGTTCGATTCCCACATCAGGCAATATTTTTTCAGTTTTTCGAATTTATTATTAGTACCATGGAGGTTGGAAGTGTGCCCAGTATGTGACAATCAGCTCATGTTATATGGACATGGGACTTATAACACAAACAGTGGCAAGGGGTCTCGGGTTCGATTCCCACATCAGGCAATATTTTTTCAGTTTTTCGAATTTATTATTAGTACCATGGAGGTTGGAAGTGTGCCCAGTATGTGCCAATCAGCTCATGTTATATGGACATGGGACTTATAACACAAACAGTGGCAAGTGGGTGTATATTGTACAGTGGCATTACGTGCCATAATGTGCAACTCTGCCCACTCCTTCAGGGATAAAAAGCCTGACGTATTTATTTTATTAATTAACAAACATGACCTATTACGTCGTCAGTGAAATAACTAACTAACGAAGTAATAACGTGTTTAATTGGATTATTCGATTCTACAGCATGTTTTAGTTTAAAACTCAGTGAATTGAAATCTCATTTGTGTGTGAAACCACAATAGTACTATATTAGGCTCCAATGCGAGCTTGCGGCTTATATAGAACATAATTTAGATCCATTAGTACATTACGTAACTTAGCACTCGGTTGTCTAGAAATTGTAGTTAAGACTGGTTGGTCTTAACCAAAGATGAAGGTGTTTTAATCAACTGTTGTTTGTTTATTCGTATGAATGTATGTTTGTGCGTAATTATCTCGTGTTTGGCTGAACTGATCTTGATGCGGTTTTCAGTATAGCATTTTTCGTTTAGAAGAAGGTTTTAGGTATATAACACGACTTAAAAAAATTAGTTTCGCACTTAAACTTTTGAAAACGGTTTCATTGTTTTTACGTAATATCCAATAATTTACTCGAAGTGAATTATTACGACGAGTTTCGACGCCTAATGAGAATATTTCGAAGGCTGATATTATAATTAGGTTTTTCCACAAGAAATCACCTAGACTAGCAATCTGTAAACAAAATCGTAATTCAATAGAAACTTCTGTTTAACATTTCTCACATATAGTCAGCATTACGAAAACACGTCAACTGTACCGGTATCTCCAGTAATCGGATTCCAAAGGTTTGTAAACAAAAGCAAAAAGAATCTAAGATAATAAGAAAGAAAACAGCAGTGACGTAATGTGAAAACGACCCAAATACCTCTGTGATATGATTCATTTTAGCCTAATTTCGTGCTGCGTATCAAATCCCTGACAGTTTTACTTATGGATATAGTAAAGGCGAAGTATGAAGGGTTGACCCAAAATCCTTTTGTTTTGTGTAACGAAGACACAACGACGCAGTATTTGTACTAAACTGGTTTATTGTACGGCAATTTCGGGATGAACATAGTTCTCGTTTGTTTTTGGGGCATAGAAGACAGTATACTATGTAGTACGTCGTGGTGGTCTTATGATGTTGTTTTTGCTGTTGGAAATGTTATGTCAGTTTAGAATTAGTTCTAGGTGACTTGTTAAGGTGTGACTCACACACATACGGTATATAAACTTTTTGCTGAAGACTCAGTACCGTGTGCTACTATAAGGTAGCGCAAAAAAGAACATTGTTAAATGTTTTTGGTCACAGGTTCATTCGCAATTTAGTGAGCCCATTGTCATATAATATGTACTAAACTTTTTCAAACCATACTACTTAGTAACCCCAATAATTGTTTAACCGACCCTTAGCTGGTTATGTTATGTAAATCAAGACTCTTTGCTTGGTTGTAGCACTTGTGAACATCATCATCACCATTATCAGCCGAAAGACATACCCTTATATAAAACCCCCCTCTTAGTCCTCCACGTCAAACGGCAGCTCGTCACTCATATAACAATTAAATAGTTTATTCCTAAGAAATAATTACTTAAAAAATAAAACTTCAAGCTTTGTTCTTTTCTTTGCTCAAGTTCTCGAGTGCTTGATACTACTACTTACAAAGTCAGTAGCCACTTTAAGACTTCAATTCTCAATACTTTGTTTGTACTAGACAAACTTTCTTTCTTGCTTTAGATTTTTCTCCTATAAAAGAAACCTTTAAATCGGATCCGATACAAAATGTATTGCAAGAATTCAATAGCTGCTCTTCGTAACAGCAGTGGAAACTTGTCTTGTATTTAAAAAAGACTTTATTAAGAAACCTCTTTTCAATACCAGGGGCTAACTCCTGAATCCATTTCCGATCGATCTACATTGATATTGTGAAATTTCGTACTCTTAAATTGCAATACTAGCGCCCATTTCATCCGTATTGTGTGGATATTGGGGTTGTATAGTTTTGTCATTGCATTGAATAATAATTATTGAGATTTTATTGGATTGAAATTGCATTGACATTGAGATTAGTAATTAGACAAGAGTAAGCGTCCTTTGATCTACCTTGTCAAAGTTGAAGAAATTTTTGTGAACAGATTTTATTTTGTCATCCTATTGATCTTTTTGTTGCAACAGCAACTATTCAAATATATATTATTATTCCTTTATTGGGAGAAGTATTATTTGCCTTTTTGATTACTCAGAGACGTCTTTAAAAATACATATGCCTTAATAAAAATATTATTTTGGTTTCATTCCTGTTTCTTTTTATTTCAAAAGTATCTGATTTGCACAAGAAAATATATCTTAATTTATAATTTTACCGTAATAATAAAATTGCAGTATAAAGCATTTTCCTTCGTTTCATAACTTCTTGACATTACTTTAGACAGTTCAAGGTCACGAGTTTGATGTGTTTCAACTTGTTAACGTTAACAAAAAGTTTGCTCAAACAACTTCAAGTTAATATTGCAAAGAATACGAATATTAAAAAGTATTTCTCGTCGATTCATATTTCTTGCAAACCGGTAAAAAGATAACCTATTTCTTAATTTCTTTTTCTAAATACATATTTATGGTATAGCGTAGCGAACGAGTAGATGGATCACCTGATAGTAAGCGATCGACATCGCCCGTGGACACTTGACACATTAGAAGAGCGACGATTACATCAACGCAGTTGTTGTTTTATGCCCGTGTTCTGCGAGGCCGTGGTATCAATCCATGACATAACAGTACCCTTAGTACGAATTTGCTTTACGTTAAAGTAATTGAAACGAGAACGCGTTCGGCGCACTGATTGGCCGGTGCGAAGAAAGTAACCAATCAGAGTGCCTAACACGCTCTCGTTTTGTTTTCGTTTAACGTAATGCAAACTCGTACTAAGTCCTCTGAACTATGAATGATAAAGTGGGCGTTAATGAAAAAAGGATACATGTAGGTATCTTTTGTGGTGTATTTAAAAGGTGTAATATTTTGCATGTTTTACATACGATATTAATTGCAAAAATAATACCAAAAGTATAAAACCGCACTGTTTTTCCGCAAGCAAATTAATTTTCCATTTTTACTGTCTTAACGTACCTATGCAGTTTTATCTTCTGGGAAAAACCCAAGTGGTAATGTTTATAAAGTAATATATAAGGTCAGCAATATGTTCTTAAACTTTTATCTTGAACATGGCACTCCCGTGACAGAAATAAACAAAATTAAACTTTAACACAACAAACTCTACGAAGGACAATGTTGTTGAAAAGTTATACAAAAATAGAGCGTAGCTCCAACTAGGTTTATAAAACTCCCACAATGCATTATATGTGGGTTGGCGGCCAAAGGCAGACTTATCAACGTTAAAAAAAGATATGCATCGTCAATCTTGTTTTTTATTTATTTATTTATTTATTTATCAAATGTTTCCTTTGCCATTACAGATATACTAAATCTATTTAATTAATACTAGCCAACCGTTTCGCCACCAGATGGGCTTTTCTCTTGTTTTTTTTTCCTGTTTTTTTTTTTGCTATAAACCTCATAGAACCTTTCCAATGAATGCAAAACCGTTGAAATCGGTTCGTGCGTTCTGGAGTTATAGCGTTAGGAAGGAAAACACGACTTATTTTTATATTATAGATTATTACGTTAGTGAGTATATGTTATATATGGATAAGGATAATCTAAATATGGATTAAAATCTTTTACTATCTTGAATTTGTATTGAGATAGAACAAAAATAGAACATTACATACCGTAAGAATTTTTTACCAGAAGGCAGCTGGTTTTTGTCGCTGACTCGCTGTATAAAAAGAAGCCTGAAGGTATTTCTGATGTTAATTTGCAAAAAAAGTCATATATAGGAAAAGGTCAAGAATCTCTTTAAGCAGGACTATAATAGTTAGGTAAGGATGGATGACATGAGAATATTATTTGTGTGTATGAAGTAGAACTTTTAGTACTGAATCTCGGATAATCCGTAACTACGGGTGTCGCTTACGTGGTTTTCGAGGGGGGTAAAACCGATGGTGCTGCTATATTGTAAATTCAAGATGGCCGCTGCTCGAAATTTAATTAAAATAGTTTTATTTAGGTATGTATTTTTATTTTCTCTTATATTGGATTTTTTTTTCATATAAATTTGCCATTGGTAACATAGGCATTAATTCACTGATCCGGAGCTGCGGACTACCTAGTGGGTTTACCGCGGCTCCGGGTCCACAAGCAGGAGTAGGAACGGTGTGGTTTTTAGTCAGTAAGAGTCTGACACTCCCACTGCTGCCTCGCCCAGGGCGGGAGAAGTCATTGGATGATTTTCACCCCTCACAAAAAAAGGCAAAAGTTGAATTAATATTCAACTTTTGTATAAGAGGAGGTTGTGGAGCAAAAAATTGGTTTTTATCCCAGAGGTCCCGTAGGATCGAGGTTTACGCGGAAAAACGCTACCACGCGCACTATTATGTTACCTAAACCTAAATAAAACATTACAAGCGCGCATCCGCCCTTCCCGGTATTTTTTACGGTATCAAGTATAGAGATAAGCAATATTTCCATGTATTACCCCATTAAGATTAGTAACTGTCGCTAGGTCCCCACTATATAGAACTAATCACATCTCATCGTCACTATAGAACTAATCACATCTCCTAAATCCAACTTTGTAAATATCTATCCCATTAAATCCTTCTAATTTAAGATAAAATATTTTTTTTAAAAGCCTTCTCTAAGGCCCGGCCTAACAGTACGAAGCGGCCACAGCTAGTGTAGAATAAACGAATAGTCGCATACCCGCATACAGTAAACTAAAACCTAAACAAAACCTCTCTAAATAAAACAAATTTTATACAAATATGCTAACTACAAACAGTAGGTAGCTAGGCAGTAACAATATATTCGATCCAACTCTGTATTGTATTTTTTGTTTCCGTATTTTTTGTGCCGCAGCTAACAAAAAAGCACCTGAAATGTTGCTGATATGATTCACACGCCTCCACACATGACTGCATATTTTTCATGATACCGAAAACTTACGTAGCGATGTCCGCTGGAAGCGGTTTGTGGTATTTTGTTTATGCCATAAAAATGGCCGTGCCGGGAGTGGTTTTATTTCTGTGAGTTTGTTTCGCAAATTAATTCGCTACCGTACATGTGTTATTAAGCGGCATATAGGTACAAGCGTTGAATTTGTTAATGTCTGATGGTTTAGGAGTCACAAATACGAAGTGAAGTTAGATACTCAGTTAGTGTTGGTTTATTAGTCACAAATCTGAAGTGTTAGATATCCAGATGGAGAAAAAAATATTACTAAAGTATTTTTTTAAGTTTTCTAAGATTTATGTACCTATTTATTTTAATAACAGCGCTGAATCTGGTATTCATACAATTTACGAATATATAACCAATGCAAAATAATATTATGGCGTTTCACAATTTGCGTGTTTGTGGGTAAAATAACGAGAGTAAGGATCCTTTGATTGCTGAGTCTCGATTCAAATACACCAATACGACCTCTACGTAATATTTAAATTGTACTTTGACATTCAATTTTCCGCTTTAATGATCAACAGAAAAGGAATATTAAATAAAATGTACGAAAGGGGACTCGCATTGAAATATTTATAAATGTTACGCTAAATTAGAATTTTCTCCTCTGTCGTGGGTGCGTCTACAAACATATAAGTTCACATACACATGACAACCAGACAGGTAACCACAATTTATGGATCACACAAAGAATTGTTTCCGGCGCGAATCGAACTTGTTACATAGTGGGCGGCAGCCGGTTACCCATCCACCACCCTAACCGAGCAATACGAACAAATACAAATAAATATAATAATACCTATATCTTAACACACATGAACGATTCACTAAACTGTTATCTACAAGCCTTTGTTCGAAGAAAATCAAATGTATTACATTTTTTGACGTCCTTTGAACTAAAAAAAGTAAAGAAAATATCTTTGACTGTCTCTAGGGCAGCTTTTAAAAATGATGGAAGAGTTAATACCGACATGATGTTCTTTTTTCTTTGTCGTTTGATGACAGTATAAGGAAGTAAAATGAAAAGTCAAACGTTTCATGTGTTAGTTCATATTAAAGTTATTGAGATTTTTACTTACATATGTGTTACTTGGTGGCCTACGGTGGCCCGGAGATTTAAGACGCCCGCTTCTCATGCATGAGAGCGAAGGTTTGAAACCTACCAACGGCAAGTACCACTGCGACTATTTCAGAGGTCTATGTACTTTCTAAAATTATTTAGACACCACTGACAAACGGTAAAGGGAAACATCGCGAGGAAACCTGGGCTTATAATTTCTGATTATAAGTTTGATTTCGCCAACCCGTTTTAAGCCATCGTGGTGATTAATGCTCAAGCCTTCTCCGTGTGAGAAGAGACTTTTGGTAAGCAGTGGCTACGTATAGGCTGCTGATGTGTGATGTGACGTTACGTGCTTCTTAGTTACAGATATAGCATTATAACTTGTTGTTGTGTAATAAGTATTGTGAATCACCTACTACATATTATGTAAATTGATGGCAAATAGTTGGAATTCATAAAAAGGAAGACAAAGCATTTATTTCAATAAATCCTAAATTAGGCACTTTTGAAACGTTAAATTGAATGGTCCGTCAGTTTGTTTGTCAGTGAAGCTAAGTGCTCGTTTCAAAGGGTACAAAGTGTAAAAAGGTCGACAGATGAGTGAGTCCTTTAAAATATATTTTATCTTATAAACCTTTTTCTACTCCAACGATTTGAACGCTAGGAACCTAACTTAAAGCTGACTGTAACCAATAGGTCAATACGACATTATATCAAAGTCAACAAGCGTTGTCAGCTGACCTACTGACCCGAACTTACAAGAAAGAGCCCGTAACTGCCAATACAGTGGAAATGAAATGTCAGTATTTTGCGAAAAAATTCCGTGAAACTGTATGAAGCTGTCAGAAGCAATAGGTTAAACGTTTCTGTTGTTTTATTTTATGTAATCTGTAGGTGGTGTTGAGTGGTATAAATGTGTTTCCTGGTACATATTGGGGTTCAAAATGATTGGATTTTTTATGGAATTGGGGGCAAATGAGCAGACGGATCAGGGACCAAAGGAGCCACAGGTGTGCTACCGGCCTTTTAAAAAGGAATACGCTCTTTTCCTAAAGGTTTGAAGGTCTTATTAGTGTAAAAATTTAATATGAATGGTTAAATAGGGTTTAGGAATTTTTTTTACAGATTTATTAGCAAAACTGTGTGCAGTCTATATGTCTTGTTGCCTTTCTATTTAGGGCTGTGGTGAATATTATAAATATTCATCTGTCTATACAAAGTTCTGAACTGCATTTTCAATTTTACCATCATAACCTTTTTTTTCTTGTTTCAGCCTTCAAATGCAGAGAAGTGTGGACAAGTCTAGAATTAGAACGGGCCTTCAATCTTGGACTGGACGCTGGTCTCCTCCTGATACCAATCTTCATCATGTCGTTTGCTTACTCCTTGATCGTCACCAAACTATGGAGAGGAATGCGCCATGAGATACAGCATAACTTCAAGTGGCAAAGACATTGTAAGTATTAATTTTTATTTCCATTTTCGACGTTACTGCCATCTGGTGGTCATTTTTTTTATGGAATAGGGGGCAAACGAGCAGGTTTGTAACCTGATGGTAAGCAATCCGTGCCGCCCATGGACATCCGCAAAACCAGAGAAGTCACTAGTGCGTTACCATTCTCATAAGTTTAACTATTCAAAACAAAGTCTTCAAGGTGCTTCAAGCTTAAATAGCGAAATCTAAATTTTCTTAAGTTGTATGCAATGTATGTGAGGTAGGTACTATAGATGTAGTTTTTATGTTCAGGTCCCGCAGGCGACCTGTGGATTAGCTCAAAGTTCTTTGATACGAGTACTAAATAGTATGGAAAATTGCTTTTACCCAACGTAGCACATGCAGTATACACGCTACAAAAACGAACATTTCTAGTATTACTCATGTTCGAAAAAGCCGAACCTTTCATACAAAAAGCCTCTAGATTTTTTTGGATTTGTTTTGTAGAGAGCTACAGGGAAAATGACGTTTTTCAGGAAAAATCGACGTGGTTGAAAATTTATTCGTAGAAGAATATTCTCAGTTTGACTGGCCCGATTTTGATGTGCTTGTGCTTTTCAGAAACTAAGTATTTGTTTCACTTAAAAACTGATTTTAGATTAAACATTTCAAAATGAGGTTGTAGACGGGTTTTTTTAATCTTTGAAAATTGTGGTAAGTATTTTTTTAAACAAGTAGACAACCACGTTATCTTTATTTTTCGTTCATTGATGAGTTTGTAAAACATATTTCCTAAATGTCTTGGTCACATTCGACAGTTCGATAAACTTTTTTTAACTGATATAAATATATCCCTTGATCCATCTCATTTTCGTATTATTTGACACACATTCATAATTATAATAATAATTATTATATTTCTGTAACTTATAAAACATACTAAACAATATTGTTAAATCACTGCAAATGCAAATACGAATTGTTAATTGAAATGTACACTATAATTATTTTCAGTAAATAATCTACATCACAGCTGCGTATAAGCCATTAATACATACAGTAGGCTTTATGTCATCAAGTATAGTCAATATTATCTAAATTAAAGTAGATTTTGCCTGTGGCTTCAATCGCCGTATTATTACAATTACACTGACAGATGATTTGACTGTCCTAAAACTGAATTTGAAACGCACGTGGAGCTTTTCAATCGGTAGGGTAAAAAACCTATCAGTTCATTCGAACGTCGCGTTGTCGAAAGTTGGTGAATGCATATGTTCTACAACCCACTAACACAAGGAAATAGGAAACATTTTTGTAAAAATAAAATGTAAAAACCGTAGTAGGAATTCACATTACGATGTTCGATGTGGGCGCTTCGGTGGCGTTGCAATAAGTTCAGTCCAATGAGTTCTGTCGAACCAAGAAGTATAAATAACAGAACTATTCATATGGTTTTTTTAGAAGAATAGTCAATGTGTATTGAGCTGTATTTACTAATAAATAAGGAAGAAAATCGAAGTTTAGAAATGGAATTCGTGGACTGTGGTGTACTACAAAATTAATTTAATGAAGAAACGAATATATCGGTCTTTATACCTATGTAATTGTGTAGCTGGTATGTAATGGAGGTATGTTTTATTCGCAAATCAACTATCAACAAAACATTGGCTTATTCACGTGAATAAACCGAAACAAGTCGAAGAGTTACGTTAATATTCCACTAGTTCCAAGCCAAGATAGAAGCTTATTTTCATGAGCTGCATTTTTCGACACACGACACGACGACTATCACGCTGCTACTACAGTATTTTTGCAGGATTTTAGTAGAAGCATTTTTACGAACTCCAGTAGCACTTACGCCTCCTCCTTTAACTTAAAATTCTAAACTGACAAAAAGTAGCTATCCAATAATAAATCGGCAAACTTTGAAAATATCCAAAATTTTGTTTACAAAACATCATTAAAATGTCATGCAGGAACCAACCATTAAATTACAAAGGATACTTTAAAAACCGTCCATTATGAAAAGTTTCCTAAAAAGATTTATCAACAGAAAATTGTCAACATCATGGGTTTTGAGTGAGGTTGACGTTGTTAGAATACTTTGTATGAAATGACATGAATAGCCTTTTTTTAACGAACGAAATGAGGAAGAAGAAGACTTGCTTTACAAAGCCATTCCGAACCGACGGTACGACCTCACGGATGCAATTTGAGAAAATGTCGGAATGAAAAGTCATTGTGTCATTTACGATTCATTGGGTATAAACATGAAGATATAAATACTGGCATTTATATATTCATGTTTGTCTGAGTATTTATTTAACTTTAGTGTTTGTTAGGTTTGTATTTTAGTAGTGGTATAATACCTAATAGCAATAATGCGACGTCTTGCATGAACGATCTAGAAGCGAACGCGAAGCGTTGCGATGACACGCATATAACGCGACAAACATTACTACATTACAATGTTTCTGTTTTCGATATTATAAACAAATAGATTCACGTTCTGTTCGCGCGAAAATATCAAGTTCGCGCTGCACCGCCCTCACCGCATCCCACGTGCGGTTGGTCACATAGGTCACGTTAATACATTTTAACAGTTTCTTGTTTTAGCACCGCGCCGCACCGCATCGCTTTCGCGTCTAGATCGCTTGCGCAGGTCGATTGCAATATCTGTCTGAATATTTATATTTCAAGGAATATGCTACTATTAAGCAGCCACAATTCACATTCAAAACTAAATCTACGTTGGTAGTCCAACCCTCAATCACGAGAAATAGGTAACCAATTACATGTTTAATATTCACATTTATGATTCTGAGTATCACTTTATAGATGCCAAGTACCCAGCTTATAGTAGAAATTTTCCTCCGCAATTTCATAACACGAAATAAATTGGTACTATTTCGTAGTATATTATTTGGTCCGTCTCAGAACGATTCCATTAAATAGTTTATTAAGTAGTAACCAGCTTCTAGGAATTATGTCCGAGGTACTATGAGTAATGAGAATACCAATTGCCTATTTTGTTGGCATAATACTTTAAGCTCTTTAGAAGTAAATTAAAACTTCTAGTATATTAATACTAGGAATTATTCCCTTTTAAATTAAATTGTCAATCATATTTCATTCATAAACCAATGCTTTTAATTCTTTACTAACTTCGACTTTGTCGGCGTCGAATAATTACTAAATACCTTTATTTTTTTTCTTAAATAAAAGTAGTCTAAGTTACTCTTTAGTATGATGGCAGGTAGCTGCCAATAAAAGTCCCATCAAATTCAGCCGGAATAAACCGACAGACAAAAGTACAAAACGTGTAAAAAACGATTATGTATTATATATTCATATGCATGTAGTAAAAAGCTGTTATTTCAATATTACAAAAAGACACTCTATCGTCACACTCATCTTATTAGTTTAGATAGTCAAGATATAAAGAAAATATTAAGTCATAATGTTCCAATTATATTGTAAGACTAGTGTGTCCAAGCCACCAATGCTATTACTCCTTGACTCAAAGGAAAAATGATAGCACGAAAAATAAACGAAAAGAAAAAAAAATATCCGGGACGGTTAAAAACAAGTCTCTATGCCCTCGATCTCATTAAAGAAACCCAAATAAAAATAAAATTGTCAAAGTATATTCACCGGGTATGATGGAAGCTTATCCATACAAGATATATGACCGTAAAATATTGTTTAGATAATATATTATATAGAGTAGAAATTCCATTATTGAATATAATAACTAGAAATTCTATTATTTCAGCCTAGGACTAAGACAAAGCCAGAAGTCAGGAATGTAGACAGGTCAGACCCAAAAACATAAAACATAATTATTTGCCAGACAGTTCTAAATTCCCATTTGGCTGACCCTCTTTACTATAAAATTAGCTTATTATAATATTATAGGCTTTTCATGGTCTATTATATGAGCTGACTGGGAAAATTTCAGTCTAGCTACTACTAATTTGTAATTCATATTGGTACTAGGAAACCTATTTTGTTGAGTAAATTGTTTACATGTGATAATATGTATAGTTAACGATTTCAAACAATGGTTATTTGCTGAAAGGATTGGTTGTTTATTTACCCAATTTGTACGAGCCCTCTGTTCGATCATGGTGAACCTATATCGTACTAATGCCATACAAAATATAAAGGTAAGTGAGGACGAGTTCAGAGCTGCGTACTACGTAACGGGTTTACCGGGGCTCCGGTTCGAAAAGCAGGAGTACGAACGGAGTGGTTTTTAGTCATTAAAAGTCTGACTCTCCCTCTCGCCTCGCTCAAGGCGGGAGAAGTTATTGAATGATATTCTCCTCTTAAAAAAAAGTGAGGACGAGTGCCACTAAATTAATTTAAATGTAAACTAATCTGCTGTTCTAGGCATCAAACCCAAAATGATATGCCTGTGATCATAAAATCTCATATATCCAACTAAGTCATTGAGCAAAATAATAAAATTTCAATACACAAAACAAAAAAGAAGTTATTATCTACAAACACAATGCCTTAACGTTCTTGTATACGATAATCAATTTCACTCCGTTTGTACTCAGCTGTACCGAGTAGCTGCCAACTACCTAATGCAATCACACCGCCATATTGGTTTCGAGTATAACGAGATTTGTACCATAGATGCTAGGCAATTTCTATCTTATGGTGCTTATAATTGACTAGCTATTTCCGCGCGGTTTCACCCGCTCTGCTTGGCTCCTATTGGTCATAGCGTGATATGTTGTGGCCTATAGCCTTCCTCGATCAATGCACTACCCAACACAAAAATAATAATTCAAATCGGACCAGTAGTTCCGGAGATTAGCGAGTTCAAACAAACAAACTCTTCAGCTTTATAATATTAAGTTTACATACTTAGACAGACTCTTATGAGCAAGTCCACATCTAGGAAATCGATGTAAAAATGCCACATTCGTACGGATCATGAGGAGTTCGCGGGCTGTACGCGAACTGTTTGCGAATACCGCGCGAGCGAAGCGGTATTTATCAACTGCGGACACATCATTTTAGAATTTACTTTGATTGCTGTATAAAACATATTCGTTTTAGATGATAATATTATATTTCTTCCAGTTATTTTAAGCAAGTTTAACTTTAAATATTGTTTTTTTCATCTACTAGCTAATAAACAAACGCAACTGCGAGAATTTTGAACTCAACACACAAAAGGAATAATGTTTTTTCCAAGTCTGAAACCAAAATTAGAATCATGATAAAGCACTAAATTAATTTTCAAGTTTAAATTCAACAGTATTTTTATACTTTTACGTCTTTTACGGGTAAAAAGCCCGCATCTGGAAAATACTTTCAAACTCATAAAATATCAACCCCGAAATAATGTCACAATATTTTTCCGAGTAGGTATGAGTACTCATATCCTTACAAAATGAAATTTGCCACCGTACTTGTGGTTACCATTGTAATAACTTTCGAATAGCAATATACTTATGCCTCGTTTATTCCAAGAACTTTATTTAGATCACAATTCATAAGAATGCGAGTATATGCTTACATATTTTCGGTACGCGTATGAAATGAAGGAAACTTGCGTGTGGGAGAAAGCCTCAATATTACCCTCGTGTTGTCCTTGAATTTACAAGCGTGCGGTAATGTAATATATCACTGAATGCTTATCGTGTTTGCTTTACCGATATTATTTAGGGAAGAAAGATGTGTAAGAATAACATAGTAATATACTTCGTTTATTTAGACCTAAAATGTCGTGTATTCTATAATAGTCTAGGATTGTTAAAGTTTAAAAAAAAAGTTTTTAGAGGTTTTGGAACATTTTGATAAATTATAATCGGCACAATCTAAGAGGTCAACTCTGATGTTTGTCTGTCTATGTACTGTTATAACTTGTTATGGGCGTCCTATAGGCACATGTGAAATTTGTCTTTTACAATATGTCAATGATGTAGTCAAATGACATTTATAGTTTTTAGTAGTCAATGATTGGTGCTACTGTACTGTCTTTTATGTTTTTTTCCTAGCCTCGCAAAACCTTTATCACTGTGATTTATTAGGCTTTTCAGTTTATATTCTGTAGAACACCGGTGTTAGAAACTGTTTAAATAATTCTACTAATATTAACAAGTTAACACGTAGTGATTCCACATAGCCTACCTATATTTGCAACAGCAAACACAACAGGTTTACTACAGTTGTATTTTGTGCAGGTATGAATAAACCCTCATGTTCGTATGTAGCCGACTGTCCAAACAGTTTTTGCTTGTCTTGTCTCCCAACAAGTGAACAGTGTGAGGAGTTGTACCTATGTTTTGTCGTTTGTAGGTAGATGATATTCAGTGCGGTTACTAATAAATACTAGAAAATAATAACAAAAGTAGTCTTACGAAGTAGTTTTGAGTGTGGGAGAGCAATGCTTCGACACGAATGGTATAACTACGGCCTCACAGAAAACCGACGTGAAACAACGTTTGCGTTATATTTCCTTGTGTGAATGAGGTTACCGGAGGTCCAATTACCCTCCATCCCGATCATTCTCATCCCAGATTCTCCAAAAACTCTTAAATTCCTAACCACCAAAAGGCCGGTAATGTACTTGTAACGCCTCTGGTGTTTTGGGTGTCCATGAGCGGTGGCGATTACTTACCATCAGGTGATTCGTATGCTCGTTTACCGGCTTATACCATTAAAAGGTCTTACAAAATTATGTTTTTTTTTTCTTTTCTTTTTGCTAATTCTAACGTTGCCTCACACTAGGATTTTCTACTGGGTCGTGGGTGGTTACAACGTGCAATTTCACACATTTTATTTGTACGCATTACCGTTTCGCAAGCTTAGGGTAAGTCCGACGAAAAATGGTTACCTACCTTACTTTATGGATTTCTATTACACTCTGTTTTTCTGTGGTTACACTAGAGCAGAGTAGAGGTGTTTTGCCACAAGAATAATACTTTTGTTTAAAGATTCTAATTCCATATGTACCTTTCTTTATAAGTTGTAAGAAATGATTGTGTATCCTTTTTACATTTAATTTTGTTCACAAACGAATCGTTTACTTACTGCGCTAATATTAGAATTCCTTTTACAATAACAAATATTATTTTGCATCCAAATGGTTTCGGTAAAGGTAAATAAATACTGTTGTGGCACGTGTATTATGTTAAGGAATCACTTTAAGTGCACTATTGTGTGAAATATAAATATGTTTATTTAACGTCAACTACTAATAGTTGTACTTTGTGTCAAGCGAAAGTGGCTTCTATTTGAAAAAGGTTTTCACAACACTTTTCACTTCAGGTATTCAAACCTTAAGAGCGCTTTTCAATCGTCTTAATGTAAACTGTTTATTTAAAAGTTTTGGCAGATTTTCTCTCTCGTTTTTATAAACAAGCAGATGGATCACCAGATGGTAAGCAATCACCGCCGCCTATGGACACTTGAAACACCAGAGGTTTAAGGGTTGTTGAGGAATCGGGGATTGGGAAGATTTTGAAGGAGTAAATAAGCCTCTGGTAACCTCACTCACACTACAAAACACAACGCAAGCGTTGTTTTACGTAGGTTTTCTGAGGCTGTGGTATCACTTCGGTCGAATCTATCCATTCATTTCGAAGCATGGCTCTCCCACATTTAAAATATATCTCTGCAGAATACATCAAAATATTCTCAGAAGTCCATTGCAGAATGCCTATGTTTAAAGACTCATTACGCGTTAAACGCAATACCAGTTCCGTGTATTCAATGATTACATAATTTAGTAAATCCACACTAAAATAATAAGCTGGCATTAATATAATAAGCACGACAGCATTGCAATAATGTGGCGACGCATTGACAAGTGACAAGTGACAGATGACAGTAGTCGCACATAGACTATCGACGAGCAAATCAACGGATGACGTCATAAATATCCTGCATCGCACATACGAAGTTTACATGCGAATTAACACGGATAGAAAATCCCAACGAACAACAGTAGGGCAGAAAGCCCGCCAGGCTGATCACCTCGCCTGGCCGGAGGATCCTCCTTTGCTTAGGGAACTTTACTCTCTGTTCCCTAAAGTGGTGACCCCGACGTGATTGAAACCAACCTTCACGGAGCAGATCAGCACCGTCATCCTTATCGCCATCTCCCTCACCCATCACTTCACCGTTGAGCGGTAATCAAGTCGCAGCCAACCAGCATCCTCGGCCTCATCAGGGACCACCACACGCTACATCGAAGATATGCAGCCTGGTTCTTCCCTACGGCCTCATCAGCGTCTAGGCACAGCACTTTCTGCACACGGTCTGAGGACGTCTTCCTCCCGTCAACGCAGACGCCAGCCACTACGCACCTACCCTCGCAGCATTATTCCCCGACTCACCGTGGGACACTGCGAGCTTCACTACTCCGACTCACTGGAGTATCACCCTGCACCGCTCACCCGACTCACTGGGCATTCAGCGGCACAGTTCCGACTCACTGGAACTAGGGACATTCTACACTGGCTCTGGCACCGCTCATCTCAAGCATCGACAGCCGTCTCAACAGGATCGACCTCCGGTCTTGGGGGGGAGTGATGTGGCGACGCATTGACAAGTGACAAGTGACAGATGACAGTAGTCGCACATAGACTATCGACGAGCAAATCAACGGATGACGTCATAAATATCCTGCATCGCACATACGAAGTTTACATGCGAATTAACACGGATAGAAAATCCCAACGAACAACAGTAGGGCAGAAAGCCCGCCAGGCTGATCACCTCGCCTGGCCGGAGGATCCTCCTTTGCTTAGGGAACTTTACTCTCTGTTCCCTAAAATAATTATTTCGGATTAGCAAAATGTAAGCTGATTAACAGATCATAAATGAAGATATCAATTGACCCTTAAACCAATTAATTAAAATAATAACACAATAATTATGCAATAACTCCGATTAGTTTAGTATGAATATGTACGCTGTATTGAAATGGCAACAGGCTAATTTTGGTAACAAATATTGACCATTTTATTCGACAACTGATGAAAATACGTAATTTCCATAATAAAGTTGTTTGTGCAATGGAATTTGTTGTTAATATATGAAAGGTGTCTCTCATATATAGAGGTAGACTTATTCCATCGTTGGTAGGTTTCGAAACCGCACTCCCATGCATTAGGAGCGAGCGTCTTAAACCTTCAGGTCATTACTGGAGCTCCGGCTCGAAAAGCAGGAGTAGGAACGGGGTGGCTTTTAGTCAGTAAGAGTCTGACACTCCCTTTCGCCCCAGTAGACGTGGTCCATCGTCAGCTACATCATCGCTTACCACCAGACGATATTGTGGTCAAACGTACGAATTAAACATACCTAAAAAAAGTACCAAACATTTCAATTCACTCATAAGTAATTTTCTAAGTTCCAATATGAAATTCAGAAACTCCTATGTCACTTCACGCACAAATGGAAATATGGCACGATACGCGAAAAATTTACGCATTTCCGCCTTTATTATGTCGGTATATAACCCATTCAATATATTTTTATTATATCCATAACAATGTCCTTTATGTCAGAACCGTGACATTTGACGTCCCATTGTGTTTCCCAACCCCTATGGGAGCATGGTCACGAAATATGTTATTCGACTCACTTTTCGATCAAGTGGATAACCTTGGTATATCATAAACTAATGAAATGAAAAAAGTATGTAAAGACTTGTTTAGTTGATCGAGTGCGAATAGTGTTAGTAGTTTTCAGAATATTACGCTTAATAAATACCGACTTCAACCTATTTTTTTTTTGCAGTCGGTTAATATATTAATACACTAACTGTTGTTCCATATTTTTAAGATAGTTTGTATGTATCTTAGTTGGTAAGGCTTAATAAATAAATATACAAATATTAAAATCTGATCCTAAGTGTAACAAACACTTTTCTGAAAACCGCATAAAAATCGGTTCAGCCAATCGTGAGATAAACGCGCATAAACATAAATACATACAAACAGAAAGCCTTCTTTTTTGAAGTTTGTTTAAGACCTTTAAGTTTGGAATTAGCAGTAAAAAACACATTTTCACTTGTCCAGAAATTAGCTCAGTCATGCTCCAGTTTGTTGTTAATTGCCTAATTACCATAACCATTTTTATTCCGAAATTAAACACGTTAAAATATGAAACAAATCAGAAATACAAATTCAATAATTAGTGTGGCATGTGTAAAAATGATTGGTGATCTTGTTGTTTTTAATTATGTGTTTGAATTAAAATTGTTGTGTTTGAATAAAAAAATAGCAATGGTTTAGCTAATTAGGCAAATGACATCAAAATAGATAGAGAATTATTAAGCCCAGTTTGTAGCAATACGGTTTGGTTATTTTATGATGTAATCTTGTATTCAACCATCTGTTAATCATTAGGGATATTTGTGTTCAGCAGTGCATATCTTGTGCTATTTGTGGCTAACGTAGTTATGACCGATATAGGACATTTACATATAATTATATCCATAAAAGCAAATAACATTCTAAAAATTACACTATGTACTTTGTTAAATAAATAGGAACATGACATTTATTGTATTATGTACTTTGATGAAAATAAAAATGAAGTAAATGACTAATTTTAAATATTCATGTCCGTCAAAATACGTGTCTTATATTTTTGTGACGGTCTAAATAGATTTTGAATTTTCATACACCATCATCATCTCTATTATATTTCCAAATAATAATTACCTGTACCATTAGTTTCTTGTATCAGTACTTGTAATTTTACAATCACTCGGTTGCGTTCGTACATGGTTAGTTTGCATTGTATGGTCGACCTAAGTTAGGCGTTTCGCACAAAGCAGGTACAATGTACATGGAAAAGCTTTTATAGTTAGAACTGCGAAACTATACGACCATAGTAGTTATCGGGTCAAATTAAACTGGTCTGTTGTTATAGATTAATTTAGGTAGGGTTGCAAACTGTTGTTTAATGATTGATTACCTTTGATCGAAGGTCATACCGGATCTATCTTACATTCAATTTAGCTTACAGTGAATATTTAAAACTTTGGTATTCAAATACAGTACATTATACATATCTAACGATAGATAGAAAGCTTCTAGCTTCACTGATGGACAGACTGACGGACCATTCAATTTTACGTTTCAAAAGTGCCTAATTAAGGTTTAATTGAAATATATGCATTGACTTTGACTTTGACTTTGAATTTAGCTTTAACTTTGACTTTGAGATACTAGAAGTCTTCAAGATCTTTTTAGAAATAACTTTCAATGAAGTGTGTTCTTTTTACGCCAATTTCTACGAAGTTCTGTTTCTAAACATATTTGTTTTGTCCACAGTAACCAGTTGCAAGAGCAATCACCTGATACCTTCAACACCAATGATAAAGAGCAACTCAGCAGAAATTTGCTGTAAAAAGTGGTATACGAAGAAGCTTCCGAAGGTAAGATGAGATAGAGAATCTTTATGTTTATCATTATCCCTGCAATATCTGTTTATGAATATTATTTAGTCTTTCGTTTAAGCTGTAAGTTCAAACCTTTTCTGTAGAACATTACAATTCAGTCCAGTTTACTCCTTTTTGAATAAAATTGTTCCACCTACGACACTGACACTACATTGATGACTTAATCAAATCTGTGCATTTTGATTTTTAAGATAGTTAGAAGTATGTCAGAGGCTTTATATTTTTTTTTTGCTTGCTTTTTTTTGGATACGTTGCTCCACGCTTGAATCCTCTCATATGTCGTTTACAATTGATTGATGATTTTAATTAGAAGACAAAGGTTAAAGGGTTTGTTTACAGCTACAAATTAAAAAGGTCAATGTACGGAATATCATCCCCAACATATTTTGTAACACAGAGGCTTATGAACTCATACACCAATTACGATTTGACGCATCATTAGAATATTAATCAAACATTTAAGCGTACACCTTCTAAAATACAGCGTATAACAGCAAATTCAGCAAGACCATTAATTATCATGTTTTGACGCTGTCAGTGGTTTGATGCAAATGTGATTCAGGATTGTAGAATTAAGGTTCAAAATTCAACGCTATTTGTTTGTGAAATTTCATTATTGATAGGCAAATAATGATTCATCAAATATAGAAGATCATCTTTTGAAGCAGAGATAAAAACACGGCCTAATTAATAAGTTCATGACAAGTCTCATTGTCAGACGTATCTACAAAGCCGGATAGAATAGAATAAGAATAGAATAAATTATTATTTATTATATCGTCACGCCTTTTATCCCCGAAGAAGTTGGCAGCGATGCGCATTACGGCACGTAATTCCGCTATACAATGTACACCCACTTTTCACAATTTATGTTGTAAGTCCCATGTTCACATTTCCAGATTCCATGCTACTACTGAGAAATTTTTAAAATTGAGAAAAAAGCCCAGTAATACTTTTATATAATTGTCTTTTAGCTATGCAATAAATATTTCATTATTTATACAGAAAAAGAGACCTATTACTAATATTTGTAACGATGTGGTTGAACTAGGTTTATGCAACTTATGTTTCAAGTCATCACTTTATTAGAGTTTAGATTTATAGATACAGGCGTAATGTACCTGTGTGGTATAAACTACAATTATAAAATAAAATATATAAAATTTTAATTGGCTTTATATAACTATCTAATTATGTAAAGGCAATTAAAGTAATATTATAATGTCACAATAAACAATTTGCTATACTGAAAGAAAAAACTAGACCATCGGATGAAATAAAACTGCGGAACAGTTTATCCAATATGATCAGTATTACTTTTCAAAACTATACAGATAAGTTCTTATTTGTGTATCTTTGTAAACAACAGTTCAAGTTTAAGCTATTACCTTAGTTCACCGTCTACGGCAGTAGTGCCAAAATTGCAGGAACAGGTTCAAACTTAGTGCTTTGTGCAACTTCCACGTGTAATTTAATGGTATCAGTGTTTACACAACTTGACTTATCCGTCCCGAGTGTATAAAGCTTGAACACTTAGTTTATTCTTGCTATTTGCTTTGCTCGCTTGCATCTGCACATAACGGCACTTGATGCCACTTTTCACTAATTGTGTAATAAGTCCCGAATGTAATGTTCTTGTTATATAGTGTATCCACTATTTCTCTCTCTCAAGTTACGATTACAAATTATAGACTAACAGTTTTGTTACTTGTAAACTTGAGTTAAACTGCAATTCTAACTTTTACCCATGACTGCTATTAGGTATGATCCCTTCGCTTGGCAAGATCAGTAACCCTTGGCTGGCTCGAATAAACCAACCAATTAGAGCACCAAATACTCTCTTATTTTGATTACTTTAAACATAAATCAAACTTGTACTAAGAGTACAGTTGATCAGAGAGCGTTGCTGCCTAGACTATGCTGAGTGTGTTATATCTTATACATACATATGTACATACATATATGCCTATCTCCCATGGGGGTAGGCGGAGACAACGGAATGCTTTTTGCTACGATTCTTCCGTACTTCTTTCACTTTATCAACTGTGTTCGTCGGTTAAGGGTACTTTTAATTTGGCCCTTCTTTAATATATCGCCAATCTGGTCGAAATATGTCCGTCTAGGGCACCCTCTACCGACTGTCCCATTCATATCCGCTCTCTATACTTCTTAATTAGCTTATACGATACTCAAGGGAAGATCGGGTACCCTTAGTATGAGTTTCGTATCGAAATGAAAAGGTGTTCGGCGTTCTGATTGGTTGATTTTTTCGAGCTGGCCAATCAGAGCGCCGAACGAACTCTCGTTTCTTAAAATGTAAAGCAAACTCGTACTAAGGTACAGAGGTAATACTTCCACCAGAGATTTGCATAATTTTCTATTATGCCTGTACATACATGTGAAGATTCCTCAATGCAAATTGAGTAAATTTGTCAATTTACACGTAATTAGACCGCAAATGGATGAATCGGGGTTAGTACGCATAAACTGTGTGAAACAATTTAGGCACGTATCGCTGTACGATGTAAATTCAGAGATAATTTGATAAAAGCTACACTCCAACCTAGTAATTTTGAAATGTAACCGTCGCCTTTTAATAATTTTCAAGTATTTTTTAAGTGTGAATGTAATTTTTTCGAAAAATAATTTAAAACTAATTTCAATTATGATACTGCTGACCAAGTTTCGTCGAGTTCTATGGATAGCGCTGATAATTTTTATTGTTAATTGACTTTAAGATAATCTCTTTCACACAAAAAAGTTAAGACTGCTTACCGTCATAAATAAAAGTATTTTTCGTTTAAGTATTTTGTATCATTCATTTGACTTTGGCCTCAAAAGTCTTACCAGCACTTGGAAATGAGCCAAAGTGTATAGCAACAAACTCCTATTCATTATAAATCTCAAAGAATCTTTAAGTAAGTGAATGAATAAATCTCTCTCAAACATCAAAATCTCTATAAGTGTGGGAGAGCCATGCTTTGGTACTACTGGGCCAGATCTACTGGAGTAATACTATGGCCTCACAGAAAACTGACGTGAAACAACGGTTGATTTGCGTTTTGTTGCGTGAGTGACGTCACCCAACGCCAAAATTCCCCAAAAACCCTTAAATTCCTAACTCCCAAAAGGCCGGCAACGTACTTGAAACGCCTCTGGTGTTTTGGGTGTCTATAAGCGGCGGCGATTGCTTACCATCAATAATCTGATTCGTGTACTCGTTTACTGGCTTTTATCATAAAAAATAAATGGACCAGCGAAATCCTAACATTAATAAACAATAAACCCAACAGACAGATACTTAAAATACAAAGAGCTAAGCTATCGACATTAAAGTTGCTTAAATCACCTTAACCTTTATTCATCAGAAGTTTTAGTCATGTTAAATAGCAATTGAATCTTTTCTACTCATTCTATAAATCAAGATTCATAGAATGAGTAGATTCATTCTGAAATCTATAGATCAACATGATTATACTCAAATAATTATAGAATATCACAAGTTAATAATATGGAGCCATCACTGTAATTCAAACTTGGATGCACAAAGCGTCTTGAAAATTGGATTTGACGTGGCAGTACCGAAGTAATTATCTGCACTTGTGAACACATGCAATCGCAATTATCTCATATGATGAGCTATTACTTCCTCATATAATATTATCTCTACGCCGTTCATGACACACACGAGCATGATTCTCGGCAAAAGGTTTTATTCCCATAATAACATAGAATTTTGGGACCTCCAGTTATTTTAATTGGCTCATATTTTGTTGACAGGACGATTCGGAGGCAAGGTTGGACGTGGACAACAATAGCACTCAGTCCTATTGTATGCACACCGTTGATTTGGAGTTCAGACACGTTGTCAGATCAACACACATTGACAAGAGTATAGAAGCGAAAAGGAAAGTAAGTATTTTATTAAGTATTTCATTATAAAACACGTAAGTCAAATAAAAACAGCTAGTTGAAATGCTGAAATGTTAGTTGATGAAGTAATATTTTTGTTAGGGTTTACACTTTGATGGTTACTTAACCCAGTCCTTAGCAATTGTTTTTGGAACAAAATCGTCACTAAAGGAATAGTTTAAGTAATCATTAAATGTCTCTGAGTACGAATACGGCACGACTCTAATCGACAGAAGTGCCATCTAGTCTGAGCAAAAAGTTAAAATTTCCCTTATACATGTTTTAATTTCTTTCTTTCATCAAAGCTAGCTTTATGAAAAAGAATGTTCGTTCTTTAATATTTTGGCCTGGGTATGTAAAGTATTTTTTTTAATAATTAAAACTGGTTAATTATACATTCATTAAAAATGGGAGGGAGATTAGACCCATGTTTCGTCTACATAATAAAACGTTCCTTTTTGAGTAAAAATATTATGAGGGTTGACAGTTATTACATTGATTGCAATATGAAATAGTCTTAAAATTTGGATACAAAACAAAACTAAGGTCTTAGTACAGGTTTATTTTACGTTCAAGGGAACGAAACGTTACTGCGCTAGGCGTTCTGATTGGTTAGTTCATTGGAGCAGACCAATCAGTTTCTATGACGTTAAACGTAAAACGAACTAGTACTAAGCCTTCCGTACAAACTATTTTATCATTTGAGTGTAAATTGGATATGGAATAATAAACTGCATAATACAACTTTCATTTCAAAATTCCAATTGGATATTTAATTTAAAAGGTAAAATCAAAATTCATGATGCTATGAACGCTATTTTTAGAACACAACTGTAATTATATTATTGTGGAGAAATTGATATCATACCAATAAATGCACGTTAGATAATACCTTACAAAAGAAAATTCGTAACGGCATAGTCATGGAACTTAGAACATGATGGAAAGACATCATATTCTAAGTTCCATCAAAGGAGAAGTGTATCTATTGTTTTACTCAGCTACAAAGACAGTCTCATCGCTCAGTTGCAGACAGCGTTCCACTGAAAATTAAAAAAAAAACCTAACATTACTTTTACTTTTATAGAATTTTAACCGATACTTATTACTTGACAGTTTTCTTTGCTACCACAAACCAAAAATAAATAGCAAGAAAATAATATCCACAGAAAATTGATTTTGAAATTGAAACATTAAAAATGGACTCAGTTGCAATAGTAACTTACTAACAGGCAGTCTGTGTGTAGGATTGGCTTGATTGAGGTTGATTGTGTCTATTTATAAGTAGGAACGATACAGTTTGTTGGTAGTGGTATTAGGTGAATAATGATCTTCCTACAAAATGACGTTGACAAATTGAACTCGGTCATTGATGGGTTTATCGAAGATCTTTGTTATGTAGTTGGGAGACTGTGAGTTGCCTACATTAAAATCGAGTTGGAACCCGTATTGAACAAGCGTGGTGATAAATGCTCAAATTTTCTCCACTGAGAATAGGCCTTTGGTTAGTAGTGGCCACTTATAGAATAAAATATGAAGATGATGATAGTGGGGTTAGAAAGAAAGACTAAATAAAAGCAATGATTTGGAGAGACCGGCTTATTTTATCTTGAATCATAACTTCAGGCTTTATTCGTGGAAGAAGTTATTAGAATTGGACTAATAGTACAAATGGTCGTAAGATTAGTGACTAATCTCATGGTAATAGGAAAATTAAGAATGACCTCTCAAGATTCAATGTGGGAGAGCCACAGAAACCACTTTCTCAATCTTCTGAATCCCCAATTGCTCGTTTACCGCCTTACACCATAAAAAAGGTCAAAGTAGATGATTCTTAACGTGACTTTGGGTATGAAATAATTAGATTTCTTAAACAATTAATGTCATGTAATGAATTGCTATCGAAATTTTACCTACTGGTTGAATTTAAATAACCAATCATATTTCTGGAGACTAGAAATAGATTATGAACTGCCATCAATACATCAAGCAATAGACATCGATCGTGCCTAACTATGACGTCGATACGGCTTTGTATGATTAATGCCGGCTTCCCTAGCTTCACATTCACCTTAATTGCGTACGCCTACAACTCAAACTGTGTCTCGTTGTTTGTCATAACAATAAAGTTGCTACACAAAATTCATTTCGTATTCCATAACTCCGTACCTTACTTTTGGCTAAAGGGTAGTAAAATCTTACCATCAGAAATAAAGGTTTCCAATAAAAGAAAAAAGATAGATGACCTTGATTTGAAAATACACTATCGCTTCCTTCCTGACTTCCCATTTACATAAGTAATAACTGTCTTCAAAATCTTTACTACCTGATCCAAACCTCATCAAAATTTACTTGGTACTTTTATGGACAATAACACGTTGACAATCCCTCTCACTTCATCCAAGGAGAGAGAAGTCGTTTCGATGATTTTCTTCCCCCAAAATAGGGGTATAAAGTTTAATCAACAAAGCATATTAAACTTTGACTCAAGACCTATGATTTGAAAATATCTAAAGTAGGTAATTCTAAAGGCAAAGAATACCTAGTAAAGTGAATAATTGCGACTAAATAAGTGGTTACTAATGGAAACATTCTTAGACTGATTAACCTACTATGGTAAGCCCGCTTTGACTGCATAATGGGCTAATAGATGCGGTATTCCCTTATAAAGCTGAATCGAAGTATGATTGCTTTATCAAGTTCGTATTGAGTGCGAATTTCAATGGAGACGACGGCCAGCCTTCGATGCTTCTAGTAATTTGATGTTAACAAAGAATTTAATGGAATAGGGAATAGAAAATAGTATAGGTAATTGTCTAGTTTTAAAAAGACGATTTCTGAGAGAATTAGTTCTAGTATCTCGGACAGTATAATAATTATATGTAACGGACGTAATCTACTAGTTATATGGTAAATCTAATACATGGAATTTTTAATACTGCTACCAAAACTTTAATGGAAATACTTATCTGCGGGATTTTTCTGAGTTAGTTCTATTTCACCATTTCTATACCGATGAAGTGTCTTAACAGGATTTCTCTATCTGCTTTAACCGTGTTTATTAGAAATCGAATCCAATCTTAACCGAACGCTTTAGGGAGTTTCTAGTATATTGTCTCAAATGTTACAATTGGATACTGCAATTGGTGAAATTGCACTTCACGGTTTTCTGTTCCTTGGAATTGATAATTTCAATCACACCTACTTCTTATAAAAAACACGTTATATTAATGCTTGGATGTCATTATTACTGGATAGGAAAGACCTTCGTTAGTATAGAAATCGGATTTGAATTAGAAAGACTGAACAATTGAAAAAATAGGTAGTTAATATGCTAAGGAGTCACTTTGGCTACATTTATTTAAAAAAATTGTAACAAGAAAAAATGTTTCGTCCTACAATTCATATCCTTCTATTAACATAACTGCAGCTAATGAGCATTAATACCAGATCTTGTTTCCAGGTGATACGGATGCTGTTCGTCATAATTCTGGAGTTCTTCGTATGCTGGACACCACTACACGTCATTAATACGGTAAGGCAAAATATCTTTCTTTTTAAAATACACATGTTTTTTTATTTCTATCGGTTATCGGTTTTAAGTGTGGGAGAGTCATGCTTGCAGGCACGAATAGGCCGGCTTGACCAGAGTGATACCTCGGCCTCACAGAAAATCGGCGTGAAACAACGCTTGCGTTGTATTTCGTTGTGTAAGTGAGGTTACCGGAGACCTAATTACCATCTTCCCTAATTTTTCAAACCCCTGATTCCCAAACACCTCTTAAATTCCTAACCCTCACATGACCAGCAACGCACTTCTAACGTCTCTGGTGCTTCGGGTGACGGTGAACAGAGGCGATTGCTTACCATCAGGTGATCCGTCTATTCGTGTACCGGCTTATACCATAAAAAATCGTGTTACTGGAAAGTTAATTTACCGTTGTTGTTATTATTTGATTATTTCAGTCAGACAGCAACTCTTTGTATTCCCACAATGTATTGTGTTAAACGAAACTGAAGATTCATAAAATAGTATTTTAACATTTCCACAATCAACGCCAAAAATATTTACCAGAAAATTGAGACCCAATTACTAGCATACAATTGGATACCGTTTTTATATGAGAACGAGCAGTCAATATTGTTTTATAATCAACAGACGAACAGGTATAAATTGCTATATTACATTTAATCAACCATCCAGAATTAAATTCCATATTTATCAATTCCTGCTTTTAACAATTTCAGAAATGAATAAAATTAAATGAAGACGAATAAAATTAAAATAATTTAATGAAAAACTTTTTTTTATATAGGTATAAATAAACGATAAGAAGTAAATATTTATAAAGCCAAATAAAATATAGTTGAAAGAGCATTGAATTACAATTTTAGTAAGGATCACATCACAAATCAGTAGCCTATAAGTGGCCACTGCTGACCAAAAGCTCCTTCTCGCACGGAGAAGGTTTGAACATTAATCACCACGCTTGGTTGGCGATTAATACATACATAGAACCCCAATGCTAGCCTCAAAACGGTAATTCAACAGTAGCAAGTCAGGTTTAATAGAACAAAAGTTAGTCAGACAATGCCACCCAGTTACAAAGATCTATACCAAGCATTGAGTGGGACTTCACACAAAGACTACGCATGAAGCCATACAAAACCAGTATAAGGTGACCGTTGTATGTGCCGAAATCTCATACAAAGTAATACCATGATATACTGGATTTTATACCTCAACGTGCAGCCGTGTGTCGTACGACGCAAGTAGCTGACATTCTATTGTTTCTGTTACTATATTCAGGTAGTCAAATACCATCTGTAGAACTAATACGAATTAATCTTACGTACGTATGTCTGTGAGTTATGAATAGATTCAAAATTTCTATTGACTTAGACATCAATAAGCAAATCAGTCTAATAATACTGAGTTTGTCTGCTATTGGTTGACTTGGTGCTTATATTTAGAATACTGTTTTGAGTTTGGAATACAATTATTATATCTAAGAATACTAACTGAAACTGATTGGAAGTATAGAAGTCTACAATTTGATATAAGTAATTGAGTTTACTAAAGATCAAAAGGCACATATATTTATTTTATACTGTGATGTAAATAACTATTTACGTATCTAAGTACGAGCAGAGACTATTCGTGCTACATCGTGGGAACAGATTTTTTTTTACATTTTATGGGTCCTTTAACCGCCTGTTTACATAATAACTGGATAAGTAAATAAAAAATGACCCCCATTATTCCCGTAGTATTCCTTAGTAATAAACCGGCATAAGTCACTTCAAAAATAATTTAATCAGCTAATGTTCGCAGAAGGGCGACACGCTGAAATGTCTGTTTAATGTAGGTCGTAAAAAAAGGGACTTGGTAAACACGTTTACTTCGACTTAACATATAATGTTAAAAGAATCAATTTAACCTTGGAACATGTTTCTTCTTCCCACACATTAATCTAGACTTGGCCACCATTTTATGAAGGTCTAAGATCTAAGCTTAAGAAGAAGATACAATATGTCTGATGTTATCTTAGAGTTGATAGTCAACACACACATAAATTAGGTTGGGTCACAGATTCTCAAAGTGTACGCTGTCGCCTGTTGCGTCGTGTTTGATGATTGTAGTTTTAATTAATTACAGATATCATCCTATGTGTTCTTCCGCCTCGGACAAGGCGAGAGGGAGTATCAGACTCTTACTAACTAAAAACTACCCTGTTCCTACTCCTGCTTTTCGTACCGGAGTCTCAGTAACCCAATAAATAGTCCGCAGCTCCAGATCAGGCAATAGCCCTACTGGGCCTCATCTGTGGTGGTCTGATGGCTCTTTGAGGCACGCGCGGACCATAGCCGGAGAGCCGTCGTGCGATCGCCGATGCCCGGAGTGTCTCTCGCGACTTTGTTTTAGGCTTAGGGCTTACTATAAAAGATTGAGTACCACTGTGTTGTTTATCAAAATGAATTTTGGAAGAGTTGATATATGGATTTCTTGGAATTTTCTGTTTCAACGCACGTGTCGTCTGGTACAATTGAAATAGATTCTTATTTGAAATAGAAAATAGTCTTACATTATGTAGGTTACGCTTTATTCTAGACATTTCATCTGTATCAATAATGTTCTTGGATCGAATATCAAGTAGTGTTACTGAGACTTGTATGTAAATATTTTTGGTCTGATAAATACGGTTGATATTTCACCCTCTAGTGAGAACCTACTGATGTATAAAAACGACGAAATGAGGTTTCAAGATTATCATAATACCTACTTATTGAGATATAATAATATTCTAAACATATACCGTAACCAAACTGTAGAAGTGTTAAATGTGTACAGTGAAAATGTAAAAAAAAAATTTAGGAGTGCTACTAGGAAGATACTAAAGCGAAAAATGTTAATAAATAATACCTACTTATTGAGATATAATAGTCTATTCTATACATATAAATTTTAGAAGCGCTAATTCTATCTATTGAAAAAACAAATAGGGGCTCTGTCATTGTTATCTATCTGTCTGTATGTTCACGCATCACGCAAAAACTACCGGTCCAATTACGATGAATCTTGGTAAAATTATTCTTTATTATTCTGGACATAACACCGGATAGTTTTTATCCCGAAAAAGTGTATACACTATTAAACAAACTTAATTTTGCGGCTCGATCCGTAGACACGACTACTGTACCAAACGCAAATATAAGTTTGTCGAATGTTAAGTTACCCGCAACCTTACGTTGCAAATGTATGGTCGAAATTACCATGAAATTACCTTCCGGCAATTAGGCGCGGGATGCAGCGCTGTGCAACAGATCTAGCTGTAATTGCACAACGTTAACTTGAGACCCGATGACGCGAAAAGGGACGTAAAGGGGTAGAGTAACTGTATGGTGCGGGTGCGGGTGCGGGTGCGGGTGTGGGTGTGTGTGTGGGTGTGAATGTGGGTGTGGGTATCCTTCAGTTTCAGTCCAATTTCCATTAGTTCGAAACTATCAGAAAACTGCAATTTTTGGTTAGCCATTTATTTAGGCTAGCATTTACAAATCAACTACCTACCGAATTTTAATCTCAGTGATGGATTACTGAAATGTTTGGCTGAATGAATGTCTATCAGACTTTCAGATGTTACTAGATTCTGGTTCTAGGTTAATGTTAGTTCCATGTAACACCTAATGCTATACTTCGATCACTATTCTAGACTCCGTGTTCCTATTGAACGCCTTCTGCCAACGTCATGCTAACTAGACTTAAGAAGCAGTCAGTCATTTAGCCAATGAGGTGTCGGTATATTAATTATTATTCGGGTAAAGCTTTAAGTAAAGTAGGGTAAAGTAAGGTAAGAAGTAAATAGGTAGTATAAAAACATAGATATCGTATCATCACACCTATTTACCCCCAAGGGATTAGGCAGAGGTGCACATTGCGGCACGTAATGCAACTGTACAATGTACACTCATGTCATAAGTCCCATGTAATAGCGGGTGAACCTATAGCAATAATTACTAGACACAATTCCAGGCTGTGATACGACTGAGAAATTTAAAAAAAACGAAAAAATGTCCAGCTATATTTTTTACTGCTCGGAAATTGAACCTGAGACCCCTTGCCCGGCAGTCGCACCTGCGACCACTCGACCAACGAGGCAGACAAAAACCTAACATAAACATTTAAAGTTCAAAGACCAAAGATTTAACCTTTGAAAGAACTATAGGTTTATGCCCTCAAATGGGCTAGAAATGAAAATAATCCATTACCAATACTAGGTACATTACTAATAAAAAAAATCAAGACTATCAATAAAAACCCAAAAAAACTTACTAACTGAGTCAAGTTACGACGGTCGAGATATAAATAGAAAAATAATTGAATTTTAATGATTATTGTTACGATGGTCCTAGAAAACTAATTACATTTATCAGGAATATCTGATACTAACTTATTGTTAAATATGCACGTTTGTCTACACGAACCGACCATCCGCAACTTCAGTAATCATGGGTGCGACCCACGTCCTCCAATTGCTTTAACTACTGTTGTTACTTTTAATTGATGTTTAAATTGCGATCTCCAACCCGCCTGCCGATCTTGAAGATTATGGCAAAATAATGTAAATCACTAACGGTTAAGGAAAACATCGTGAGGAAACCTGGGCTTATAATTTCTAATTATAAATTTGAAATCGCCAACCCGCATTGATCTAGCGTGGTGATTAATGCCCAAACATTCTCAGTGCTAAAAGACGCCTTTAAGCAGTATTAGCCACTTAAGGTACGCGCCACTGATCCGCATCGCACGCACCGCATCATCAACATTGCCTACGTGCGAAGTGTACTGAAGACGTCATACGGAATGCGAACGATGCGTACGATACGGGCTTGTTGACGCTTACCTTTACAGGCTGTTTTTGATGTCATGTATGTAAATGTTAATCAATCCTTAAACAAGCAGTTATAACTAGTAAGATAATAGCTAGAAGCTACTTCACAGAATGTTAAGTGAAATGTATAAGATACTACGTAGAACAAAGGTTAATAATTTCGCCAAGCGTGAGTAATTCCAGAAATCCAAGCAAAGTGGTTGTCGTACTATACGAAAGATTATCACTGATATTAACATAAATTAACTTGTGAACCCAGCTAACATAATCCACTTTTCCTTGAAAAGCTTCAAAGTATGATTCCAGTTATTTTAATAATTAAAATCACCACGTGTTCCTACACGTGTACACGTGTTGATGGTATACTCGTATATGTAGTTTTAATTAAAATTATTATATATCAATTAAAGAAGTATTGATCCTTCCCTTTGCGTCATAAGTTGAATGTTAAGAGGTTGTCATCACCTCTAACCTTTGATAGTACCTATCTATTACAATTTAGTTAGTCGTTAAAATGTTTGGGCTTAGAGTTATGACATAACTTGAACTATAACTTGTTTTAAATTTAATGGTACATCATTTAATAACTTCTCCCAACTTGGATAAAGCGAAAGAAAGTGTTAGACTCTTACTCACTAAAAACTACTCCGTTCCTAATTCTGCTTTGAGCCGGAACCCCGGCAAACCCATTACATAGTCCGCAGCTCTAAATAGCTTGGACTCACTATGCCTGAAATATAAAGTCACACCTTTATTCTTCTGAAGATATCAACAGTACTGTCATAGACCATTTAACTAAGTGTATAGGCAAACACTAAATCTTCGAAAAGGCACACAATTATGAGACAAAAACTAACTATAATATTGAAGGTAGTCACTGGAAAAAATAGAAAGGAAAGCTTGTTGTTGACAAGGTGGTAAAAACCAGACAGAAAAGAAAGCCCATTATAAACATTTTAACTCAACAATAAAATTCCAGGAGTTACAATAGGTACTCTATTTATAGATTTCTAGCAAATATCGAATTACATTTTCTTACCTATATTTAGAAGAGTTTTTATGTCAGTACTTAAACGAAATATTCCGTTTGATTTCATTCGTACCGAATATTTTTTGATAGGACTTCAAAGGAAATAAAAATATAGCATACAAATGTAATTCTTTTTTATTACACCTTGTTTACATATTTTACTTGGAATAATTTCGTCGAATCTACTAGAAATATGCGTACACATACAAAGCATGACGTCCTCTAATCCCCGACAGATCTAGGAACTCATACAATGTAATAAACCTTTGAACGACTGTAAGTAAATAATATTATGTATTAGAAAGAAAAGAATAAAGAACAAGAAACATAATTTTATTACAACTTTCGTGAGACATACTTACTAAATTAATTATTATATTATCGGCTTACTCATAACTTCATACCTGTTTGCCGAGGAACTCGACTAATTTCAAGCCATGTCAGAGCTAGACTGTGGCAGTACTGTAGCAGTACCCTAATAGCGCGACAGCCACCGCATCGTGTGTCTAGTCGAGTACCTGTGCCAACTGAAAATCAGTGCTGGGTACTTTCGGTGCCCAGCTCATACTGAGGTGGCAACCCTTTTGGCTTGGGCACGTTGCCACCTTGTTTTTTTTTTTTTTTTTCTTTTATCTGTTGTGTGTTGTATGTGTTTTTTTTTTCTATATAATTAAGTAGTGCATTTTTTTTGTGTTTTTTAAATGTATTAATTTTACCATTTTTTTTTCTTCTATTTTGTTTTGGTGCATCGTGCCCGGTGCCGAATAAATGATTTTTCTTTCTTTCTTTCCTTACCTCGTCAAACAATTACACGAGTAAGCCGATAACATAATAATTAATTTATTATGTCTCACAAAAATTTTAACAAAATTATGTTTCTTGTTCTCTATTATTTTCTTTTACATATGTACTAAAAAAAGCCTTTCCTCGATAGGTTTAGATACATGCAACCACTATCAAAAAGAATACCCGTCCTTCAGTCTGGTTAAAACCAAAGCAAGTGGCTATTACGAGTAAACAATATTACTTGTCTCTTCAATTCCATTAACTGCTTGCATAAAGAAGGCTGTTTCTCGTCGCTTCGCCCGCATCGCAAATAAGAAGGAACTACGAGAGTATTAAACGAAATGTTATTGCTTTTTAAAATGCTAGTAGCAACATTTACCACTTTCATAGAGTGTTACGTAAAGTAGTAAATAATTTGTGAGTAATAGTTTTTAAACTGATATCATTAGAACTTAACGTCCATGGTAAATATCATTATTTTCAATGAGATATATAATTACCATTAAATATATCTGAAAAGCGCCAGATTAATTATACCGTTTTGGAGATAGACCCAAATACTGTATTGTGGATCTTACCGACGTACTCAGAGTCATTTAATGGTTACTTAAGTGTTTTTGTTAAATAATTGTTTTCGGAACAAAATCGTTACTCAGGAATAGTTTAAGTAATCATTAAATGACAGGTACGTCAAATGGTAACTGTACCTATTGTAACGAAAATTTACTAAACAAATTCTCAAATAATACCTATCATTAGTTCCTTCGTCGATGTAGGCCACGCACTCTTTACGATTAAGACCAGTCATTTTTGCAACGTCACCCCTTTTATTACCAAAGCGATAGGCCGAGGTGCACATTACGACACGTAATGCCGCTATACAATGAACGCTCACTTTTCACCATCTGTGTTATAAATCCCATGTAATAGGGGCCTTTTGTCATATACTGGGCACAATTCCAGACTCCATGCTATTACTGAGAATTTTTTTGAAAAACCGAAAAAAGGCCAGTGTCACTATGCACTATATACTATGCAATAAATATTACATTACTATGCTTAAAAACTATACGTATACTATACAGTAGTAGCACGTACTGAGAAATTTATGAAGAACCGAAAAAAACCCAGTAATACTTTGCCCGACACAGTCGCACTTGCAACCACTATACATATAGGCGGTCTTAGACCATTCACCCTTTACGATTAAGACATTCACTTCATTTTCACAAAAATGTGTACTTTTATCCTCAAAGCTATAAAAGAATTCTAGACAGAATTAGCCCCAAACAACAAAACCACCGTCTTTTGTATCTTAGTGTTCCTTTTGAACCGCTTTGATAGTTACGTACGGAATGTCCAGTCCATTCTCTATGTTTATGACGGACCATTATGTTGTACTTTGGTCCTTTGGTGCCTACGTGACCGTGATTTACTGTTCCTTCTGAACAGAACGGTGATTTTGCTATGTGACCTTAAGTTTTATAGCGATAGCTACAAAGTTGAAATTAGTTTTTTTATTGAAGTTTAATATATTGTGAGTTTTTATAAGACAATGAAATGTTATGCTTAAATATTATGTTGGACGTTTACTTCAATAAATAATGCTAGGTTGATTTATTTTCATTTTTTTGCAAATCTATTTAATAGAAATAATCTGGACATTATGCGGAATTTTCTTTTGTACTGCGAATTCTTATTTTATTTGATTTTGATTGATATTATGATTCCATTTTTTTACTTTACTGTGTCTGCCTCGTTAGTGGTGTACTCTGACTGCTGGGCAAGGGGTTTCAGGTTCGATTCTGGATCGGGCAAAGTAATACTGGGCTTTTTCGGTTTTTCCACAATTTGTCAGTCATGGTCTGCAATGGGCATTGTTCAAAAAAAATTACCTTGTGTTTTTATTGAATTTTTTGATAATATAGACCATTTAAAGAAACTAATTTGAATATTTTGATAAAAGGATCAGAAACCACTTCAAAAATATTTTTTTAAGATTTTCCACTTTTTGATATGGGTGACGTCATCTTATGGACAGAACGATAGTATCTGTGCCATAGTGCGGTTGCATTAAAAAAGTACAACTGTCAATAATAGCTGTCTGAATAGAACTGTCAATAATAATAACCTTAATATAAGCTGTAAACAATAAAACATGTGATAAAACGTAATTTAACATATGATATGGACAATAATGGGACTGACAATATCAGAGGAGTATATTACTTCTGTGATACTTACATTAAAATGATCTTCGCGACAATACATAGTATAAACTTTGTAATATTTCGCACCAGCTTCTCGACACCACTTCTATCGTAAGTCTTCCCTATTGCGAACGAAGATTTTGTTTGGACTATTTTTACAATTACTGCTGCAACTTGGAACCAAGCACTTTCTGTATTCCATTTTCACTTTATGCAGAAAAAACTTGGAATTTGAAACTTTGTATTTTTTGTAAACAAAACCGAAACAAACTGACATGACATTTATACTTGACAGTTGTCGGTTTGATTCAAAACTTTTTAATTTTTGAAACATGAGGCAACGATCCTAATGTATACCTCCTTTTATGACGCAATTTTAAGGACAAGTAAGGTCAACCGTATTTTAACGAAATATCAATAAATAATAAATATTTTAAATTTTTAATTAGTCCATAATGATTAGTAAGTCTATTCCTCGAAATGGTTTTTCAATTACGAAATTTTATTAATTATGAACAATGCCCATTATACCCCACCCTCACCCCCTATTACATGGAACTTATAACACAAATTGTTCAGTGGTGATATGAATCGTAATGTGCAAGTGCACCTTTGCCTACCCTTTCGGGGATAAAAAGCGTGTCGTTGCATATTTTTTTTATTAATTTACTTAAGGCGAAAATCGAAGCTATCATTTTCACTATCACCAATAAAGCAGTCCAATCAAAGCTAAGTTAGGTTAAAAATGATATGTAATGAAAAATATTCCACATTGCATTAATAACCTACTTGTCAATTAATATTAGCACAAGTTTATTAATATTGTTCCGGTCGTGGAACATTATTAGATGCCGAGAACTTTGCTGCCAAAAGCAAGGGTTGTCAAGAACTAATTTTCAATTTAATTTCGTGAACTGAATAAAGTGAAATTATAATTATGTCAAGTGCAAGCTTGTTTAACAGGTACTTGAGTGCTTCATATTGTTCTATTATTTGAAAACAATTATATACATTCAACCCTTGATGATAAAAAGGCTGCGCGACTTCACCACATTTGCGCACGCTGCTAATAATTTTGAGTCCTTTTGTTACTCGAAAATAGTAGAGCTATTCTCTAAATATTTACGTGAATAATTTAGTAAAAGAGCGTCGAGCGTCATACAGGAAGTGAATAGAATTCAAAGGGTGAATAGATACAGAAAAGACATGAATAGAAATTAAAACACTTTGCCAACATTTATTCACCCTTCTTATTACATTTATTTAAGAGCAGTCATACAAGGACTGCTCTAGCAGTTACCCAGTGATTAACAAACCCGGACCGCTCTTGCAGTTAGAGTCAACAGCTTGAAGCTGTTATTGATAACTGCTCGAGCAGTCCGTGTACGTAGAATTTCACTTTGCAGTCGTAGCTTGAAGCAGTCGATCCTGACTGCTTTAGAGTGCTTTTCCGAGAGAGACGAAGTTGTAATAGTTAAGCTGTAAAATTATGTGACCGTGTTCACTACTATATTGCTGTGCGAGCAAGCTGCGCCGCTTGAGTATGCAATGTATTGATAGTAGGAAAGCCATTCATAGTACACATCAATAGCACGCATCCATAAGACGCATCCACAGCAACATAGTATATGCAGACATCTCTGGTGAAAAAGCACCTGTAAGCAGTTAGTGTATGGCGGCCCTATTACTGATACAAATTTTATTTGTGACACAATTTGGCTTCATAACCAAGTTAGAAATAACTTTAGTCTCGTTCTACATTAAATTGTAATTACAGACAGTTAATATTAATGAGAAAGCGTCTTGTACAAACCTATGAAACAATCACTGACATTCGAAACCGTAAATTTTAAATGTGGGAAAGCCATACTTCGGCACGAATGGACCGGCTCGACCGGAGTGATACCACGGCCTCACAGAAAACCGACGTGAAACAACGCTTGCGTTCTTTTTCGTTGTGTGAGTGAGGTTACCGGAGGCCCAATTCCCCCCTTCCCAATCTTCCCAATCCCCGATTCCCGAACAACAACCCTTAAATTCCTAACCCCCAAAATGCCAGCAACGCCTCTGGTGTTTCAAGTGTCCATTTGCGGCGGCGATAGCTTACCATCAGGTGATACGTCTGCTCGTTTCATAAAAAAAATAAAATAAATAAATTATATAACTACCACAACTTCTTCACTACCTATCATCTTTATCATAATAAATCTGCATGAAAACTTCGCATTTACTTAAAAAAACTTTTAATTGAATTAACAAACAATGTCTATAAAAAACGTGTTGTTTTAGTTTTTATTAAGAATTTCTAAAGAATTTCAATGTTAAATGTTTGGTGAAGTTTTGCAATATTTGATACATTACTAAAGTTTTCTGTGTAAATGTATGAATCTTGTCCTTTTAATATTATCTCCAAAGTGTTGAGAAACTGAGCATCAAAGAGTTTCTTGTTGTTCAGTTTAAATACCATTATTTCGACTTCTCCTATCCAAATTTTATTACTTACTAAGCGTTACTCACGTAACTGTTTGAGGAGGAACTCCACTAGCTTCAAGCTATGCTAGTAGCTCATATTCAGGAACATTACGCGACCCACGACGCAGTGACTGTCTCGCTGCCACTAACAATTAATTTGATATGTCCCACGAAAGTTATAATAAAATCTTACTAAACGTTGTTAACTTTACGAAACATTTGGTACGATCTCTTTCAAATGTTTTACTTTGATTTTTTATTTGATTTAAACGATCAATGAAGGTATACAGATACATAACTCTTAGTCTTACTGTGGTTGAAACTATTGCACAAAATTCAATACAAATGATTACAATAATATCATTCACTCTTGTATGAAATCTAACTTCAAGCAAGAATGGCGATAAACGACCGTTAATATAAAACGCCAGTAAAAAATCATTGGTTTTTAAATTGTCCATAATAAATGGCTTTTGATGGGTTATAAAAATTGTTATTAAGCACCTAAATAAGAAAAGGAATTAAGTGTATAATGTCATTTTGAATACTATGTAACGTTATCGTTAACTTTACATTTTAGGTTTAAATGCTTTCAGGCTTTCAGAACAGTTTATAACTTTCTAGGTTGGTGGTCAAACGCAGACTTATGCTATGACAATGCTAAAAAAAGAAAAATAATTTCTTTTTATTATGGCATAAGTCGGTAAACGAGTCAACGGATCACCTGATGGTAAGCAATCGCCGCCACCCATGGACACCCGAAGCACTAGAAGCGTTACAAGTGCATTGCCGGCCTTTACTTTAATTCCTTACCCCCGTAAGGAATTAAAGAGTTGATGGGAAATCAGGGAAGATTGGGAGGGGGGAGGGGTTAATTGGCCCTCTGGCAACCTCACTCACACAACGATTTGTTGAGAGCAGCACTCCAAGGTCTCAAGAGAATTTTTGTTCACGTACAGCTATTAGAGGAAATCTCTATTGAAAGTGCCATCTGGGTATCGATAAATTAGAAGTGATCAGTTGCTTACCGCCACAAACTTACTGCGGCAAGCTGCTTGCCGCATTTAGAGACATTTAATGATTACTATTCCTTAGTAGATCCTTAGTAGTCCTAGATTTTGTATCGAAAACGATTGCTAAGAACTGTATTAAGTATCTATTAATTTAATCATTAAATAACTCTGAGTATGGTGGACAAATGCATAGAGAGATATATGTTTCATCGTATCGCCTAAAGCTGCCAGATGAGATAGTGGTAAAAAATCAAAATAATGAAAAAAACCAATAATAAAATTAAATTTTACTATATTTATAACTTTATCTACAAGAAAAAGTAACATTTTAACACGAATAGTCCATTATTGCTTAGCAATAAAATCTGAATAGCGTTCTAAATATTGGGACGAGCCCTAAGCCCTTTCAATTTATATAAAGTACCGATGTTCAAATATGAAAGGGCAACAGTCATTAAACACCAGAATGTTTGACATTAGCCAAGCACTGGACATTACGAATCAATACTTGTCCAGATTACTATCGCAAATTTAGTTCAGACGCTTTACTAAGAATTTGTGATTGAATTATTTCGTGTAGGAGTAATGCAAGTCGTTAAGTGATTTTCGATTACCATGAGTTGGTGGAAAATTTTAATCTATGATTTTGGGTCTTGCTTGAAGAGTTTCGATTACAATTGCCAAGTATTTGTTATTAAAGATTAGTTTTTTTTATCGCGTACTTCATTTGCAAGCTATGGGTTGCTCTTAACTGTAACACTTAATTTACAAAGAATGAATTTAAAACAGTTAATGATACTTTTACTACACGCATGAACATGAATACGAAACATAAACCAAAATAATTTTTTTTTACTATTTTTGTCTGTCTGTCTGTTTATTCTGGCTAGTCTCTGAAATGGCTGGACCGATTTTGACGAGACCTATATTGGCACCTGCCAATAGTAGCAGTAGCTGATGTACTAAAGAGTAACTTAAGCAATTTTGATTAATCACAAAATCCGTAATCCACGCTAAAGAAGCCACAGGGAGCAGTTAAAAGTCTGCATTGAATATATCTGTTCGTAACAATTTGGTCCCAGTTTTTATTTGTACAATGGCCTACATTTTAAATAAGTCTTTCAAATGGATTCATTGTAACAGAATCCAAAGGAACATTTTCATTTCTTCCTACAATTCCAATTACGACTTGATTTAAACTGAATTAAATTGAAAATATTCTTAGTCTGGAAGCTACAAACAAATTGCTGAAGAATCAAGGAAAAAGATCCATTGGATTTTCTTTCTTTACCGATCTTGTGTCCTCGTTTTGTCAAAGTCCACTTCCAGTTGCTCAAACTTTTAATGAGACGTTGAATACGTATTTGAGAGTAAATTTTCCTGCTACATGTTCCATATTTTTGGTCAGAATTTTTTCACGTGTGTATGAGAATATATAATACTAGCTGACCCAGCGAACTTCGTACCGCTTTCGCGTAGCAATGATGCTCTACTTTATTTTGTATAGCTGAGTTATGTATGAGTCCCTATTCAATTTGAATTGGAATCTATAAATATCCTCCATATAAAAATGAATCCATAATTTCCTGATCTCACTATACCTGAAAAGGAAAAAAACAAAATATATTTTCATAATAGTGTTTATTTCATAGGATTCAATCATTTCACTGTCCTGCAGGCGCCTTATCGGCTCTGATGACAATTTTGTGATTATCTGATGGCATGCGGTCTAATGCATTTGTGAATGTCTAATGCATCGGTCTAATGCAACTAATTCATTGTGTTGAAGGAAAAATGTTTGAAGTTGTTCATCACAATGGATCTCTTTACTGAGTTGTTGTGTGCGCAACGCTGATCGACTTCTCTTGCTGAATTGTCCATAAAATATATTTGCAAAAATGTATAGTCTTCAACAGGCACTGGCAATAAGGAACCTGTTTGATGATATATTTGAATCCCTGAATCTGCAAGAATATAAATATGTATACAAATTGTACCACCATGTGGCTCGCAAAATACTGCCACAATACTTTACATCATTTCAAATTAAAACTACTTTTAACCTCGACATTAAACAGCCTTCCACGGCAGCTTTAGGTAGTAGGCTTTACCAAGAACATCTTGCTCATGCCACTACAAAATACAACATGTTATAAATGTTGCTGATTAAGTCTTCGGATTATAGACTATTATTATGTATTTGATTTATTGTTTACAAAATAAACACATCACTGACTCGACATATTTTGCACCAGCTACATGGTTTTAAAACTAAAAAAAAACGTTTGCCATCTAGACACACGGCAGTGTGTCCGCCAAGTTCGAGCAAAAAAACCGACACACCGGCCGTGGGTTATATTACACGAACCATTTCGGGCCAAGTTCGACCCACCTATAACTCAAAATCTATTTTATCTACGCATATGAAATTTCTAGTATCTGTCGAGATCTACTTACTTATCTAAAATACAAAATTTCATTAATGTACCTATTGTAGGTCTTGAGATATTGACGTCAGAAAATCGCTATTTTTACTATACACTCACTGACTGACTCACTCATCAAAAACCTAGACCACTTCCAATGGTCGTATTGACTTGAAATTTGGCATGGAGGTAGGTCTTTAGGTCAAGGTAAAGGAAAAAATCTGAAAATGGCCAAGTGTGAGTCGGTTTTAAAAATAATGAAGGTGTAAATTCATACCCCTAAGGAACTAAAACAAAAAATTTATATTATATCTTCCAATGGTCGTACCGACCTAAAATTCGTTACGAAGGTTTGTATTTAGTCAAAGTAAAGTAAAATAAGAAAAAAAGAAAATAAACCTTACAAAAATAAATGAAATCCCACCCAAAACATAAATGTGAAAGGATGCCAAGTTCGATAATATTGGAATGCTTCGCCTATAAAAGAAGTGAGATCTAAATAAGTACCAAGTTCCATACACAGACCTCAGTTAAAAATGATATAACTTGGCAAGTTTTAATAGAAAATTATATACTTGACTCATTGCGTTTAGTAGGTTTATAACAAAGTGTGTGAAAACTTGCCAACTTGTTATATCATTTTTAACTGAGGTCTGTGTATGGAACTTGGTACTTATTTAGATCTCACTTCTTTTATAGGCGAAGCATTCCAATATTATCGAACTTGGCATCCTTTCACATTTATGTTTTGGGTGGGATTATACTTACTTGCTAAAAGTAGGCAAAAAATTGTCTCGTATAACTTTTGTTGCCCCAAATGATGTCATTTGAAAGCAATTATTGTACTGCTGGATATGAGTCAAAAAATGAACCAATGAATGTAGTGGCTCTGGTGGCGGTACCAATGGCGTCAATTTGACTTGGCCGCTGGCTCAACACAATCCAGAGGCTTCATTTTTTAATTTCAACCCCAATGTGGACACAAAATGTTCATTAGTCCAATAGCAACAATTTGCTCTGAACTTTGCTCTAATCAATTGCCACATTATAACTGAATGCAGCTTTGTGGGGATTAAACAGAACATTTCTATCTTGATATCGATTCAGTTCAAGTTCATTTCGCGCTTCGCGATGCTCATCAGTTTGATTTGCTCTTATATTTCTTTGTAGTAGGGATATTGGCGATTTAAATAATTATATGTGTATTTAAATAAGGATCGAACGCGAGTGAAGCCACAGGCAACGTATTAACAAAAATGACGAATTTTCAAGCATACATTAATCTCCTCTATCAAACATACTACGCCTTCTACCCTTTTTATTAAAAAGTAGCCTATGTTCTTTCGCTCCTCATTAAGTGTCTAAATACAAAATTTCACTGTTACAGCTTTAAAAATGACGAATTTCCATATGACCATTCATCTCCTATTTTTACCCACTCTCCCCTATTTTTTTGCAATAAAAAGTAGACCATGTTCTTTCGTTCCTCATTAAGTATCTAAATACAAAGTTTTACTGTTACGGCTTTTAAAATGACGAATTTCCATATCACCATTTATCCCTTATTTTTACCCATTCTCCGCTATTTTTTTGCTTAAAAAGTATCAAGGTCTATTCTATCTCAGTACTAAATTCCATCAAAATCGGTTCACTGGTTTAGGCTTGTAAGCGTAATTACAGACAGACAGAGTTACTTTCGCATTTATAATATTAGTAGGGATTCTGTGCTCCAAGTCTCCAACGCACACTTATTCAATAGCATTTGTTTTTTAGTATCCAATAGCATTTATCCAACAATGAACTTTATCCAATAGCAATAAAGCTCAAATTGACTCTACGTATTAGTTAGAAAACGTTTGTATGGGATAAAGAAAAGGGCTGTTTTTAGGGCTTTTCCGTCAATTATTTGATATTTTCTCACCTTTTAAACCTTCCCTAGACCTCCACGAATAATTCAAGACCAAGATAAGATAAATCCGTTCAGCCGTTCTCGAGTTTTAGCGAGACAAAGGAACAGCAATTGATTTTTATATATATAGATTTAAGAGAGTTATTATTAGTATTATTTATAATTAATAATGAGAGATACACTGACAGTAAACGTCACTACTAAGTTTGATGCATAAACACACATAAACATTAATGATGGCCGACAACTGTGGAGGGAGTGAGAGAAACAGGAGACCGGCTTCGGTCTCATCCCCACTCCGCGTTGTTCACTGGGTAGTTACACCGATATAGTCTGGCCAATGAGTATCCAGAGTAAAAGCGCGGAAAATTTTAAAAATTAATTAAATTACTAAAATGATTAATAAAAAATAGGGGTTGGTGATAGAAGGGCAAAAACTTAGGGTTGTATGTATTTTTGAATATCGTATCATAAAAAAATAAATAAAAAAAATTTTGTCGAAAAAATGAAAAAAAAAATTTGAGGGGTGGACCACCCTTATTATTTAGGGGTGTGAAAAATAGATGTTAGCCGATTCTCAGACCTACTCAATATGCTTACCAAATTTCAGAGGAATCGGTCGAGCCGTTTCGGAGGAGTTTGGAGACTAACTTTGTGACACGAGAATTTTATATATAAGATATACAATGTCACGCCTTTAATCCCCGAAGGGGTAGGCAGAGGTGCACATTATGGCACGTAATGCCACTGTACAATTAACATACACTTTTCACAATTTATGTTGTAAGTCCCATGTAAAGGTCGTGAGCCTATTGCCATATACCGGGCACATTTCCAGACTCTGTGCTACTATTGAGAACATTTCGAAAATCTGAAAAAAGCCCAGTAATACTTTGCCCGACCCGGGAATATGAATCTTGTATGAGAATAATGCTACCTTATTAGCTACTGGTTGTAGGACAATGCGCTAGAGTCCACAATATGTAAGTAATTATGTGATCTAAGCAAGTGTATGTTTGTGTGTGAAAGAAGCAAATGTTTGGTCCATGAGTTCCACAATACATACGAGATAAAAATCTTATTTTGTGGGAAGCTTTGTATGTTAAAAGTAGCGGAAAATTAAACGGATTTAAGATTGCTGTCGCACTGTTTCTGGTACGGCTACAGTAGCAGCGTGACAGTCGCTGCGTCGTGTGTCGCGGAATATTGCTCATAAATATGAGCCGCTAGCATGGCTTTGAAACTAGTCGAGTTGCCCGTCAAACAGTTACGTGAGTAAGACGATAACATAATACATGTAATTATATTAGTGTCTTGACACATGTCAAGAAAGTTATAATAATAAAAGGATTTAAGATTATTTACAATAACGTTAACGTGTTTACTAAAACTAAAATTTGTTTATTTTACGAAATAACCATTAGTCTCAATTATTATGGACTCTTCTGTGAAGATTTATCGTCAAGGATAATATCGCCTTGTCGTCTAATTTATATTTCTTTTGGTAAACAGGATATTTCTTTTATTATTTATTTCTGACACGTGCTTCCTTGACGGAAACAACAATCTATTGTTAAATAGCTGTTTGAATTTGTTTCGTAACGGTATTATTATCTACGAAATTCGCAGATAAATCGCTCTGAAATCGAAACTACGTTTAAAATCTTTTTGTTTAATGACAAGAAAAAAGCGAATTATACGCATTCAGTACGATTAAATGACAGCGCGTTCGGTGCTCTGATTGGTGAGTTTATTCGCACCGGACAATCAGAGTGCCAAATGCGCTCTCGCCTCGATTACTTTAAACGTAAAGCAAACTCATATGAAGAGTACGGAGCTCTCATCGGTTGGTTCATTGGAGCAGGCCAATCAGAACGCCGAACGCGGTAACGTTTCGTTCTTGTAAAACGTAAAACACTCTTGTACCAAGCCACCAGACTTTGGTTCGAAGAGTAAGTAACAAAAACCGTCACAGATATACTAACACAGACTAATGTTCAACAGAATAATGTCTAAACCAACTTGCAAAATGGTTTCTCGTTACTTTGTGGAGTACGGACGCTTTGTAATACCTACACCAAGTTCGTCCGGATTATCTTTTTATCTTCATGGAACAATGGGTCTCGACTCTCGACCCTTCCTGTACTCTGTGCCTATTTAAATATAAGTTTCATCTTGTTTCCGAAACACTTTACCGAAAATGGTTTTGGCTTTTGTGGCATGTGTATGAGAACTAAAGATCAGGCCTTTTCAAACTCAAATCGTTTATTTTAATTAATACTATATTAGGCACTTTTGAAACGTCAAATTGAATTGTCCGTCAGTCTGTCCGTCAGTGAAGCTAGGCCCTTTTATTTTTAGACTTACAATAATCAGATCATTTTAGTGTTCTTATACTAATGGGACTAAATAAATAAGATTAAAAATGGAGACAGGTATAAAAAACTAGTAAAATAATAAAAAGAGATATCTGGATCCATTATATCATCGGATGTACAAAAAAGAATTTACTACAATAAAATAAGAAAACGAAATATTTAGATCCATTATAACATCAAATATTTAAGAAGTATATTTTTTTCTACACCTAGTACATTTTCTTAAGAACATTATTTACCTTTAGTTTTTATATTCAAGAGAACCAAGTTACGAAACCTCACCTTTCTTTGCAGATCTACTTGTTCTACCCAGATGAGCTGTACCAGTACATAGGACCTAAAGGCGTGGTCTCCCTGCAACTCCTGGCCTATTGCTCTTCATGCTGCAATCCCATCACATACTGCTTCATGAATAGGAAGTTTAAGCAGGCCTTCATCAGCCTCATCAAGTCCTTTCGGATATTTGGGTAAGTTTAAATAATTATACTATCTAACACATTATACAACAACATCACACCTTTTATCCCCGAAAGGGTAGGCAGAGATGCACATTACGGAACGTGATGCCGCTATACGTCTGTTGTTGTGAGTCCCATGTAATAGGGAGTGAGCCTATGGCCATATACTGGGCAGAATTCCAGGCTCCGTGCTACTACTGAGAAATTTTCGTAAAGCTGAAAAAAACCCAGTAATACTTTGCCCGACCCGGAAATCGAACCCGAGAACCCTTGTCCGGCAGTCGCACTTGCGACCACCCGACCAACGAAGCAGTCATACTAAAAATAGTAGCACTACTTGAAAATGAAAGATTTTGACTGCACTAGTGGTGTGGTGGCTAGGCAACTTGTCCGGAGTTACCGTGCGGGAATAAAACCTACACGTTCCATGGTAGCCGGTTTGACATTCTTTGTGTGTTCCATAAATGATTACTTTTTTCATTTCATTTTTCGTTTCATTTTTCATTTCATTTTTCATTTCGTTTTTCATTTCATCTTTCATTTCGTTTTTTTTTCATTTTCCATTTAATTTTCCATTTCATTTTTCGTTTCATTTTTCATTTCATTTTCCATTTTATTTTTCATTTTATTTTATATATAAATAGGAAATTGTTTAAAAATGCACCTACGACATAAGAGAAAATCGATACGAATCCAATAAACGATCACTACGTAATACCTACATTAAAAGGAAATCAGGAAGTCAGGCAACCTTAATTTAATAACACTCGAACCTCGATAAAGCTAGGATGCAGTGTGTAATAATGTTACAGTCAAGAAAACAAGGTACTCTCTATTTGTTCCATGAAGTGATGTATCTGGGTACGGTCCCATTCATTATTTTCATTATACGTATAACGTATACGTTTTAAGTGTGGGAGAGCCATGCGTCGGCCCAAACAGGCCGGCTCGTTCAGAGTAAAACCACGGCCTCACAGAAACCCGACGTGTAACAATGCTTACGTTGAGTAAGTTAGGTTACCATAGACCCAATTAGTACCCTTTAATGCCTAACCCCTAAAGGCAACGCACTACTCCTAATTTTCTTTTTCTATTTTTAATATATTTTTTTTTAGTGATTTTGCAAATATATATGGAAGAATAAAAATAAAGTTTTATATCAGAAAAAAAGATAGCAGTCTGTTGTGTTGTATCCTGAACCTCACACTAGGTTTCCCTATATATCGTATTGACAAATAAGTGGGTGGTGGTATTTATTATATGTGTGCCTGCCAGGCAATAAGATGCGATGGGAATAATTAGACGATGACGTAACCAAAACCTAATAAGACTGAGAGACTAAGAGCTAACCTTGAATTGTTTGTACAGTCGGAAATTGTTATCTAACCTAATCCATGATTAATTTTAGTGACAGAACGTGATCGTGATTAATCGTTTATTGGTAATAAACGCCTGATTGCTCAGTTTATTAAGTATAGAAACCTTTAAATAAACTTTGGTACTCTTAATAATATATTTTTTTTTATGTCGAACGGCTTCAACTTATTTTGTACGGTCATCAAGATTAAGAGTGTGTACTAAATATCAGATAGATCCGACGTCAGGAAAAGGGTTAAAATGCCTTTACCTTTTAGACGATTGACAACATTACCAATTTCCCAGTTGCTAGAAGCCAACTTAATCCAATTTCGTGCGGTTTGATCTATGCATATTCAAGTAATTGTGATGCATTTCTATCTGTTTATTCCTAGATCTTAATGCATCTATTTTCTACTAGTGAAAATTTAAACAAACGAACTGTCCAGACGTTGTTGATTAGTTTAGACAACTGTGAAATCTAGATCGGCTTCAAACTTCTAAAGTTTCGGTGACTCCGAGAGTCTCTGTGAATTATCTAAATGTTTTATTAGTTTTGTATATTATTAGGCTTTGCAGAATATGGTATTTTTATGGTATAAACTGGTAAACGATCATACAAATCAGCCAGCTGGTGATTTCCGCCGCCGCCGTCCATGGACACCCGAAAAACGAGAGGCGTTACAAGTGCGTTGCCGACCTTTTGGGGGTTAGGAATTTTACGTCGGTTTCCTGTGAGGTCTTGGTATCACTCCGGTCGAGCTGCACTCCTTCGTGCCGAAGTATGGCTCTCCTACACTTTATTTCCTAAAGGGGTATTTTCGCCAGTTACAAATATTGTACCTGGTAAAAGCGGTTGATCCATTGTAAATGTACATCTCTGTTTATTCCTTTGGGGATTAAGCGACGCGATGGTTGTCCTTAGTTCCATACTAATAAATATTCTTGACGCCTATTTCTCACCGTATGCTCCACTAGGTTGTCGGCAGGGGTTCCATGATTCATGAGGGTTCTTAATTAAAATCAGACCCTTTATAAATGGTTACAAGTTACAGTCTTCTATGGCTACTTACCTTTATAAATATCTTTGAGTATACAACCATTTATCTTCATAAATCACTTTAAGTTAGACACAGGGAAAATGATTTTCTTTTTATTTCATTAGTAAATTACAGTCATATTGATTCAGCAGTAGATGAATTTTTGACAGCGATTTATATTTATAATTCTACTATTTTTAACTTAACATACTAAAAATTGTACCAAAATAATGACATATCTATGTCACAAAATTATGTATTGACTGACAGTCTTGACATTTTCAGATTGTATGTTTAGTAGAAACTTAGTATTCTATTTTTATACATAACCCTATTACTGTATACTTAGCTCAGTATTATGTCTACAAATAACTAAGAACCCAATTACGTACAAAAGAAAATGAAAGTCAAACCGGTCAAGCCTTTGCGACCTATCAATTTCCATTTACGTATTGATTTACTTCAAACATAACTAACTGACTTTAATCTAGATTTATTTAGGCCACATACAGAGATCACACGGCTGATAGCCAAATAACACGTAAACGGATTACAAAATTGCTAACTGAAATAGTATCTATTCGATCACATGACCACTAAGCCATGTATGAAATTGATTGAGTATAATATGTTATATTGACTGAACAAATCACAAACCACAAATTGGATTCAAAAAGCCATTTCTCCAATAAATATTTTGATCATAGTTTTAGTTAAAATCACGGTTTAATAAAGTAAATTACTGGAGAAAAGCTCTATTAGTTTCGAAAGAGCACATTGCTCTTGATGAAGAGTCCCTATGTGACTCGAAACTAGTAGAGATTTTCTCTATTCATTTACGTGGGTAAACCGTGATTTTTAGTTGATAAAACATGCACTAATTATTTCAAATGTACCATATTTTCACTACACGAAAGAATGGGTAGAGAAACACAGGCACAATAATGTACCGTACACTTAAAGGTAAGCGAGTATATTTTGAGCCTTCAAAAATGAGACCAAGTTATTTGATAAACTGTGGTACTTACGTCCACTCGCTCAATGACGTATTCGTATTTTTTTTATTTATTAATCATTGAAATAGAGATACAACGTCTATCTAAAACAATCTCCCACAAATCCGGTTTAGCAATTTGACTGTGGGTGTTGATGTTTCAAGAGCCCGTCTGTCCACTGATAGAAATAGAACACTCTAATATCACGCCAATTTGTTCAATTTTCAACCCTTTGCATCAGACTATTGGCACGTTGCATCATCAATCCTCCTTACTCGATGAAGTCTCATGTATATAACCTTAATTTGTGCTTTGAATCTTGCTTCAAAATACAGCTATTTATCAACAGTCTATTTAATATTATATTACGTATCATATCAAGAGTATATCGTCAAAGCGAGTATGCACATACACCTCAAGGTACCTCTTCATAGCTTCATATAATGCAATTAGTTTAATTATTACAAGGAGCTAGACTAAGTTCTACGTAACAAGATGCTATTCTAGACTCAATGATGTTTAGGAGCTGCGGAGTATCTAGTGGGTTTATCGGGGCTCCTGCTAAAAAGCAGGAGTAGGAACGGGGTGGTTTTTAGTCAGTAAGAATCTGACACTGCCTCTCGCTTCGCCCAAGGCGGGAGAAATCATAGTGTGATATCCCCCCCCCCCTCCAAAAAAAAGATTCAATGATGTTACTGTGCCTTAGACTTTAGACTCATTCCTAAGCATTAGTTAGATTGCCAGTAAAATCTCCACGTGGAGTTTTTGAATAAAAAAATGAGAATAATAAATAGAGAGAGGCACTTCCTATATTATAAGTTGGTAAAAATAGAAAATTATTTTCGTATAACCATTATTTTATTTTGGCAGAGAATAAAACGAAAATCCAATTATCGTCCAAGAACAGACATGGCCTTTTTGCTATAAAGTCGTTTGACATCATGGTGGGCGAGTCTTTTTGTCATGTCTAAACTACCAATTAGATTTTTCTATTTCCAACTTTCCTAAACCAAAAAGTGACTTTTATTCACACTCGGTGAGACGAGAGAGAGAGAGAGAGAGAGAGAGAAAGTTACAAAATAGTTAAGTGTGATACTCTTACTGACTAAACCACTGTCCCATTCCAACTCTTGCTTGAAGCTGGAACCCCAATAACCCTCACGGTTCGATAGCAAAAAGTAATTGGAAATCTGAATAAATAAAGAAAACAAAAACACAATTGTATTCCAGTAGAGCATACGCAAAAAAATCTGTGTGCCTATCCCTAGTTGTATAATCTCATGAAAAGCAAATTAAATTCATACAGAACATACTAGGCAAAAAAACCTATGCGAGTACCTATTTTATACGTCCGCAAGGACCAACTTCTCGTGCAAATATTATGTGACGGCTTATATTTCTCCCTTGAGAACTCTCTTTACGCATTTACTTTTCTAAAGCTTTCAATTTCACAGTAATAGGAATCGTGATAGTATTTTTCTAGCTCAGTCGCCCTGTCAGTCACTGCTAAGGACGCAATCTGCAGGCAGTCTTTTAGAACTGCACAATAATTATAATTCTTTCTGCTATGTGTCACAGTTTGCCTTTATAAATACCGAAGAATATTTATGACGCCATAATACTTGTATAACTGTCATGATTTTAGAAACCAATGTAATGACAATTCGAAGTTTGGTTTTATGATTGTAAAGGAAAAAATTGCATTACATTTCTATCATCGGATCATTCAACTATCAGAACATTTATACGAAAATACATCGTATTTTAAATCTATCGGGAAATCCAGAGCTACTCAAACTTTTATCTTTAAAGCATGTAAAACATTTTATAATTTATTATGTTAAATGATTGTTCGTCTTTATTTCAGTCGTTTTATTTTTTATCTGGATAAAAGTATTTTGACGAGAGACGGTAAACTCGGCTCAGGTGCTAAGTAGGTATATCGTAACTCCCCAAAGCCAATTTTGTTTTATTGCCTGGCCGGGCTGGATAAAGTTTTTTGGGCCTTTCTGTAAATAATTCAGACACGGTCTATGTTAACTGTCTTCTATTTTTTCTCGTATGACACATGACATAGGATCCTATTTCTGGAATAGATTCAATCTTATTTGGTCAGGTTATGGAAACCTGACCAAATATATTATCTGCGTCTACTTTTAGATGAAAGTTTAACGTAAGGTGTATAATGTCCGAAGCTGTGGACTACCTAGCTTGATTAGAAACCTGGTGAGTTTTAGTCAGTAAGAGTTTGACACACTCTCTCGCCTCGCCCGAAGCGAGAAAAGTTATCACTTACTACCAGGCGAGATAGCGGCCAAAAGTCGACCCATCAAATATAAAAAAGTCATCGCAAGATTTACTCCCCTCAAAAAAGGTCTATATCTAATTTATTTTATTAAAATGACTTCATGAATCAGGATTACTTGCTAAGTATAGTATCATTTTAATTATGACCGGTAAAACCATTTTCTTTTGTTGCTTATATTAAGTACCAAATATACCAATTACGATCATTGTTTAGTGGCCTCGAAAGCGATTATTCTGCTCAAGGTCACAGGATCCTCGGCTCTTACAAACTATTGTCTTTCCTCGTGTCTAAATTGTCAGTAATAGCGTAGATTCTGCCTTTTCCATTCTATAAAACTTATTTATACCGATGGAAAAGATATCTTGATCAAAATTACAATCTTTAAGAGAAACGTACCACCTCCATTAATTTGAGATTTCCACATTTTTCGAAATTCAATTCACAATTTTCACCGTAAAATTGAATTATGTAGAACCGTTTCAATATTCAAGAAGCAGGTGTTGTTACAACATCTTTCTTTGCTCGTGTCTAAACAATTTTGCTCTCGGATATAACCGTCTTTTTGTGCCAATTTCGCTTAAAATGGAAAGGAAATGTGCATGAGGTAGGACTGGGATTCGCTACTTAGGGATTTCATATAACATTTTCTAGAACATAGGTTCTAGAAAATATGTTCTGTATTTTGTATTCTGAACAAGTACATATTTTAGTGACATAATTGTTTGGACTCAATAGCTCGTGTTTAGGCACTTGGCTGCTTAATAACAAAGTGCTTGAGAGAACACTTGTCTAGATAAGTCTACATGAATAATTCAATAACAAAATTAATATCAGTAGAAATCTGACATCTAGGAATTGTTTACAATTCATTATTATGACAAAATCGGTGTTAGTCATACTAAAACTGTCTTTATATTCTAAGCAGTAAGAGCAACTTTCCTAAGTAGTTAGTTTTAACAGAGTTTAGCTATAGATTGTTCTATTAATACTACCCAGATTACATAAGGATTCAAAGTGGAGATCACGACAGTAGACGGAATAGTGCTAAGCTAGTTATAAGTTGACTTTAGCTTTATGTACACTTTCGATGAGATTCAATTTGCAATTTGATCCTTATTTGCAAAAGTTAAATCTAGGAATGAATTCCTGCATTAAGAAAGTTATATGGTTTATTTTTGTCTACTCAACAGCACTCCCAGTGTTGGTTAACAATTTAATCAATAAATAATTACGTATTAGCTACAAGGGTTTCATTTTACAAAATTAATTTCTTATAAGGATTCCGACTAGAATTTCATTTATGTGAAAATTAATAAAATCTCTTAGAAGGTACTCTAATACTGAGAAGATATACGTATTAAATTGAAGAACGTCTAGTCATTTGATTATAATCTAGAAAATGGAGACTCAACAAAAAGCTCTATTACAATCAGAATAAGCCACAATTTCAATCATGGTCGCTTCCCTATTCAACCGTGATCATGTGATCAACCCATTTACTGTTCTTGCCGGTCCATAGGTTTTTATAGCCAGCCATGCGTTAATGCTCATGAATGTTTCAGGGCCTGTTTCTCTGAGAAGTCGGAATGTAAGCAGGCGACACCTCCTCCAGTCAGCTCGAGCCAGGATGCTACTGCTTGCGTGATCAGGGGCAGCCACACTGGACGCACAGGTATTTATATCATCAATATATACGTACATCTATAGCCTATAAGTAGGCACTGTTGAGCAAAGGCCTCTTCTCGCATGCAGAAGATATTGACCATTAATGACCACGCTTGTTCAATCATCATCATCATCATCATCAGCCGAGAGACGTCCACTGCTGAACAAAGGCCTTGTTCAATGCGGGTTGGCTTTCTAATTTCAATTTCCTTATCTTTCCTCATAATGTTTTCTTTCATGATTTCTCAGTGGTGTCTAAATAATCTTGAAAAGTACATATAACTTGGAAATTTACCAGTACTTTACGTGAATACGCTGTTTATTTATAGGTATGTTGTTATTTACATTTTTGTGGATACTATCTTCAGTTTTCAATGACAAACAATTTTATTATAAGTAAAGTAATTCAAATGAATTGACACCTACACAGAATCCATTATTCTTATAGCTTCAGGTGTTTCATTTGTCAAAATAATACTAAAATAGATGTTGTTTTTATATTTATTTACTTCTAATCTGAGGCGTCATGAAAGGCTTAAAAATAAAAATATGTATGTAACAGTTTTAATCCTCAAATTTGAATTGCAAATTTAACCTCGATAAGCCTGAAACTATTTTTTATTAGTATTTAACACAAATAATAACATTAAACACTTTAGTGGGTATATGAATATTTTTTATTTGGACTGTATCACATATGGGACGGTAGGCTTATCTGAGTTTCTGAAGCGGCGGACTACCTAGCCGGTTTACCGAGGCTCCGGCTTGAAAAGCGTGGTTTTTTTAGTCAGTAGGAGTCTGACACTCCTTCTCGCCTCACCCAATGCGAAAGAAGTCATTAGATGATCTTACTCTACAAAAAAAAAGTTTATCTCAATAGATACATACTATACTTATGATATCTCAATATCGATAAAAGATATTGAAATATTATATAAGTTGTTGCTCACAAACACATACATACAGCATGTCCTAAATACGTAACGACATTTCACTTAACATACGAAATGAAAAGTACAACAAAAATGTTTGGCTACAAAACTTCCATTGTTCTCAACCCACCAGTTACCAGTCGCTACATTATTTAATTACACCCTTGTACATGTAGATAAGTAACATACTAATGTATGTACAAAGTGAGCATTTAGTTTTTGTCCCTTTTGTTTTCCATCCGTACTTCCGTACTTACTTATTCAAGTGAGTACACATTGAATTCGGAGAGCCAACTTAAGACCTGTGTAGGCAGTGCTTGGCATGTTTTAACTTAATGAATTGGACTTTGTTCATTTAGTCCAGACTAATTAATAAAATTGGAGTGTATGTATTAATGTTAAATTAACTACTTTTATCTCAATGCGTATGAATATACATACGATTCATACTTGTCCCAAAACATTTTTTTTTACAATCTTTGTCTGTCTGTCTTATTGTTCTGGCTAATCTCTAAAATGGTTGGACCGATTTTGATGAGACTTTTTAGGCATATACTAATTACAGCTACTTTTATTTTAGAAAAAATTATGAACCCAAACCTTACTATATGTAGAATACATTTTCATGCACTTTAATAAGATGTAATGATAGGAAAAAGTATGTAACTGTTAATTTTTTTGCAAATTTTATGGTAAGTAAAAGATTAATTTAATATCATTCTGAAAAATATAGTTCTATAATTATGTACAATTTTAATCACCTTTACGTTAGCAAATATCCAGTTTGCGTAGGCGGACTAATATTCGATCAAATGTGATGTCATGTCACCTCGTCCTAGTCGTTGATCCGAATACGCGTCCGCGTACTATTTTGCTAATCCGATACAAATTTTCCCAGAAATGTGTTTCCGATGGGATCAACTGTTAACTCTAACTATTTGTTTATTGAATTTAAATGAACATCCAATTGTTGTTACATTAGATAACTCGCAATAGATACTGCGAATGCAGAACGTTTAAGGATTATTTAGGATATCACAGCATACTTTGAGTAAAACATAGCATAAAGTACACTTTTTGTACTGAAGTTTTAGTTTGAAAAAATGCGCTACTGTTTATCCTCTTTTTTTTTTCATGGGGGAATATCATATCTACATAACATTATTGATATGAAAGTTTGTTGGTTTGTGTTAATCCTTCACTTTAAAGCGGCTGAAGGGATGAGATGAAATTTGGAACAAGGTTAGATTACGGTTTAAAATAATACATAAGCCACTTTTTATCCCACGGGAACGCGGGCAAAGCACTAGTAGAATCTAGTGTTAGGTATATATTTATCAAAAAGGGTAGGCCTTTTTGATGCTATTTATGTTTCTTTTACGGTGCCATACTCAATTTGCACTGCCTGCAAAACCACACTAAAAGTTTCAAACATTTTTTGTTCGTCAAATTTTTTTAGCTGTATAGAAATTTTTGTTCCGGATTTATTTAGAGCAGAAAATTTCTCTGTTCGTTGTACAAAGGGAGGGTTTTACATATTAAAATGGATATTTACCTCGTTGTTTTGTGAACTACTGTCGATTAGGGTTTGTCCACACAAGGCATGAGGAGGCATTGTTTAGTTTTGCTAGCGAAACTTTTCCAGTACGGTACTGGTGAAGTAACCTTTGGTAGTAAATGTCAATGTATGTATGTATGTATGTACAGTAGAGGCCAGATCTGCCTGATCATTTTAAAATTTTACTAGTTGAACCCAGCAAGAACATCAAGCTATTCCCCATAAATGTTTCATCAAATAGAAAAGTATCGCTTTTCTATTCTACTTCACAACTTAATGATGCAACACGTGTAATCTTTTAATCAGTGGTGCGTTTGATGTTGTTCGACTACTTGCGCCAGCGCCGGCACCGTCCACGTCATGGGGCGGGACTAGGGAGCGAATCACATCAGATGCAAGCAAACATTAACTTTTGGTGGTCAGGCGTATGTGACCACCATTGTACCTGTGTGAATGTTTTGTATTATTCTGTAAAAAGAAAAGCTGTCACTGTCACAATGAATTCCTGTGCGACTACGAAATACGAATAAATTGTCTTGAATTTAGTAATGAAATTATTTTGCTGGTCTGTTGTATATTCCCTTGAGTCACTTTTAATTATTTATTTGTTACTTTAGGCACATATCTCATAATTCAAATTCAGTTGTTTTATTTTATTAGCTTCACCTCGTACAATATCTGAAATAGAATTCGACCGCTTTGGGTACTTTTTTAAGTCAAATGAAAAGCAATGAAGAAGGCACCATTTAAAACAAATTGCTGTGCTGAAATAAATTAGACACTGGAGACCTTTTTCTTAATAATATTTAATGCCTTTTCGGATAACTATTTGCTTTCATATTTCTACGTGTACATTTTTACATACATAGACTCAAAAACATAATGTATTTAGAGGAAATATTGTTTTGATAGAACTCTGAATCCCATCCTAAAATACATGATTAATTCATTCATTAATCTTATATTATAAATTCATATAAACTCCGACGAAAGTTCCTTTACCTATTGCTAAACATGCCGATGACATCAACGTATGAATTCGCAATTCAAACGGAATGATAGATGAATAAATCGTATCACGTTTCAATCCCTAACCCCCGTGCTGAATCAATACCTTTGCATTGAATAGTTCTTAATTAATACAGGTTCAGTCCAATTTTACTGTTGGCTAAATGCACAATTTTGTATGATAGTCTCAATTAATGTTAATTTGAACCAAACTGATTACAAAGGTAAAACACATAGTTGGTTGAATGGAGTTCATCCGTATGTGCATTTGAATAAATGCTACTGAGTTGTTGTGACTAATAGAAGTCATTTAGTAAAATAATCGTAGAAACAGTTTTCAAGCAGAATATAAAGGCGCTAAAGGAGGACCAGAAAAAGTTCAACCCTATAAAAAAGAAATATGTATGACTGCGGACAGCTAGCATGTGTACTACACATTGTGTAGCTAGCCGACCAGCCAGAATGAGACACAAGCTCAAAGAGCCATTAGACCGCCAAAGATGCTGCCGATTTGGGCTGATGCCCAACCCGGAACTGTGGGCCATCTAACGGGTTATCGGGGCTCCGGTTCGAAGAGCAGTAGTAGGAACGGGGTGCTTTTTAATCAGAAAGTCTGACACACTCCCTTTCACCTACGGCGGGAGAAGCCATTGGATAATTTCCTTAAAAAAGATTTTAAAAACTCAACTAATAAACTATTGATTTATAGTTACTCTAAGCTAGTTAACGAATAAAAATAATTTCATTGGCTTGTAAAACCTAAAAACATAATTGCCAATTAGTACAAAATATTTTAAATATCAAACATTGTGTACGGTACTAATTTTCCAATACCACAATACACAACACAAAATCATTTATAATTTTGTTTCATGTTATAAAATGACTACTCGACATATTTATTATGATTCTATTGGCTTATTCGATCATGTTATTTTATTGGTTCATTTTCAATACAGTCTAGTACATACTCGTAATTTTGAATGCAAATAAATAATCTGTCTTTTTTAATTAAACACAAAAAATATTGATATAACTTTGTGAAAGTGGACTTTGGACTGGAAAATTAATCACGTATGTTAAAAAAGAATATAGCGCAAAGCAAATAAATTTTCACTGCCCAGATGAAAAATTTTTCTTCATAAAAAGTCTAAAAAACCTTTTGTCATTGGAGTTTAACTATATAAAAAGTTATCATTCACTTCTCATATGTACATAACATTTTTTATTTTGTAAAAAATAGGAGTAAGAGTCGTAATGTCTATTTTATTACTTTTAGAAAAAAAACATTATTATTTCAATTTATAAAGTTAGCAATTTGATTTCTTTTATAGTATTAAACAAACGAAAACCCCCACGGTCCATTTAAGATCTGAAAAAGTAGCAATCCCACTGATTAAAACCTTGAATAGTGATAAAAGGTATCGTTTTAAATCATTATGTCAATGTGGACATTGAAAAACGCCTACAATTTGTTGTAAAGGCTCGACACCTGTTTTGTAAACAAGGGTACAAAAAGGAGGCATTGTTTAATTGAGTGGCTAGAGCTACATTTATTTTCAGTGTGGGTGCTTAATGATATTTTGATACGATCTGATGTATTGTTTGTCTTAATTATGGTGTCAACAATCACGCTTTTGTTGTACCAGAATGATGGAAATAGAGATTTGTAGCACACTCAGTCATGTTAATTGGTGTTAGGATAGGAGATGACTAAATAATAAAATTTGAGTTGGTTAATGTCATAGGACTTAAGCCATATTAACCATGTTTTTTTTTCAAGTGTGTTTTATCGCTCTTACAACTAAATTACTCGAAGCGCACGCACCACACACTGACCACCGTATCAAACTTTCATGTAAGGAAATCGACGGTAGAACTTGAAAAATCTGAATTCGTTCTTTGCTTTTTTTCTACTTTATTTAAACTCTGTAATTATTAAAATAATTACATACAGTATGTAAATATCGTATTAATTTACGTATATAATAACATTAATCACGAAGAAACCATTAAAATTACGAGTGAAAATATCCAACGCTCTCACCGTAAGCACAGATGAAGATAAATTACAAATTTGCTGAATTCCAGAGCTAAATAAGTAATTTATCATAATTAACATCAGGCGAAAAGTCAAAATAATGTATGTAATAATACCAGCAACTCATTAATTGTCGAGTGGTCTAAGATGAAACTGCTGAGCAATGATATCTCGAGTTCTATCTGATAGTTGGGTAGAGTATAATTGGATCTTTCTTACATTTTCAGCTATCAGCTGCGATTGGATCACTTACAATATGGCTTGAGTATTAGTTCCTGTTTCCTCGAGTAAATTTCCTTAGTTTTTCCGTAACATGGAATTTTATGCAGAAACTTACAAAGTACTTATCTATATTATAGTAAAGTCAATTGCTGTTCGTTAGTCTCGCTTAAACTTAGGAACGACTCTAACGATTTAGCTAATTTTGATCTTGAATTGTTTGTAGAAATCCAGGGAAGGTTCAAAAGGCGAGATTACAATAGTGAAGAAATTTCGTACACCGGATCAGTTAATTCAATTTGAGAACATAAAGAAGTTTAATAAATATTGGCTCTGCTCTGCATAAAGCGGTTCACAAAAACGAAATCAATGACATAGACGAAGCGACAGAGACAGTCAAAGAAATAGTTTTTCATGACAAAATATTACGTAGATTTTTTGTATGAAAAAGAAACTTATAAACAATAATTTATATTTACTACTAGCTTTTGCCCGCGACTTCGTTCGCGTGGAATAGTGACTTCCGGCAAATTTTTGGTTTTAACCACATAGTTCCCGATCTCGCGGAATCTCTTCAAAAATGAGATGTAGAAGATATTCCAGGGAACTCTTCAAAAATCAACATAATGAGCTATGCGTTTAAATTTAATAGATGTATACTCACTTAGGGCCTTGAAAAAATAGTTTAAAAACGGACTTAAACTAAAGAATATTATAATCTTTCCGAACTTAAGATGAAAAATAACTTAAAACTAAAGAAAGCTACGAATTACGAATTTATAACAATTAAATAAGAAATTATATTACAACCTATCCTCTATGCTATAATAACCAAGCTTAAACTAAAGAATTTAAAAGAAACGACTTAAATCTAATCTATCTAATTAATTAATAAATTAGACTTACAATTTTATTAAAAAAACTAACTACAGTAACTACTAATAATCGCTATCAAACTAAACCTACGTTAAATAATTTAACCAGAAAACCAGGAAACCCAACAAATAAACTTATTAATTGACAAATACAACGAAACCAATTTATTTAGAATATACGAAACAGCAGGACCACTACAGACAAATAATCATACGACTGATAATACACTTTTTCTACGATAGTACCGAAGCGCTCGGCCGATACCAACCAAAACCAAATTTCAACCAAATCCGTCAAATAGTTGCGGAGATTAATGGTATAAGCATAGAATAGTGTTCGACGTGATTCTTTAATTTGACATAACTTTTTTATTTATGAACCGATTGACATGAAACAAACACTAATTGTAAATTGAAGCATACGACAATATATTCGTGAAAACCGCATCCAACTCGGATCAGCCGTTTCTGAGATTAGCGCGCATAGACAAACAGACAAACAGACAAAAAAAAAGTTAATTTCATTTTTGGGTTCGACATCGACATAACAATAACCCCTGCTATTTTTTTTATTTTTATTTTCAATGTACAGACAGCACTTTTCTACGATTTTATTATATGTGTAGATATAGATTGTGATCTTCCTACACTACCTCCCATTGAAGCTGCGGCAGATACTTTTAAAGTTTCTTATATGAAGTTTTAAAACTTGCCAGTGTCTGTATGTTCACATAACTTAGCTGCATCGAAGAAAATGTCGCTTTTCCTGTACATAACATGCGGAATATTTTTATAGAAACAGACGAAGTTAAGTCAAGAAAATTAAAAGTTTTATTCTTTACTTATTAGGTTGTGTATACAGCAAGTAGTAAAAAAACGTAGTTCAAAAAAAGTGATGGTCCCAGTGCAGTTCCTTGCGGCATACCATTAAAATCATCACATTTTTATTATGTAGTCTATTATTTTATTGTGATGTCAATTTTCTGCTATTCTTTTTCTTCCAATATTATAATTTTATAATAGGCATTGGTATAAAACCGTCTTAAACATATTAATAATAAATAAAAAATAGTTTTGTATCTTTATACATATAATACAGCAGAAATACTTTCAATTGTCAAAAGTTCAATTAAAGCGGTACTGATGCTTTGTCATATAAAATGCCTTAGCTAAGTCGAAAAACGACACACGTGTATTAAGTTTGACACACGTGTATTACATTTAATAACGTTCATTAAGTTCATGTTGCTAGCTATATTTTCTACGTCACATGAACACATAGCAAGTCATGAATAGTTCATAAGTAATTCAGGCTATGAATAATTCTATGAGTTGTCAAAATCATTAAGCTTTGACACCAAACGTAGCCAAGAATTGATAAATAAATTCTGAAAGGGCAACCGTATTCATTTAACTTGGAGATACTGATATAAAGCATATATTATACTTAATTAAGACCGTCTAGTTTTAGAGAACGAGGTGTTCATCCATTCAGTATGTTATATATCTATGATAACATACTGAATGGATTTTAAATTTCATATTTTTACGCTTTTCCCACACTAAGATTTGTTCCTGTGTCGTGGGTGCGTTTACAAACATACAAGTTCACATAAAAATGGCACCTAGACCCGAAACAACAATTTGTGGATTACACAAAGAGTTGCTCCGTGCGGTAATCGAACTGGCTGCACATTGTGTGCACGCCAACCGTGCAGTCGGATTGAAGTAGCTTCTCAATATTCTCAAAAAAGGCAATCACTAAGGACATCGCAAATTTTATTCTCAATCGAACTTTCAATGAATATTGTTTGTGATAAGAAGTAAAAAATATATAAAACAAAAGTCAAAGAACCGATGCAGACGGTCGTTATGTGTTTGCATGTCGAAAACATATAATAATGAGCAGCCGAACTCCTTGATTTTTAATGAAAAATATAAAAGAAATATTCTATCTGTATTCGTATCAGAATTCACATTATGTCTATTGGTTGTCAAATATTGTTCATTGCTTTTGTTGCGATATTCAGTTGTATATTTTGAGGAATATTTATGGGCCTATCTAGAGTTATAGATAAAATTGGAGTGTCTGTTTGTAATATTGAAATAACCACTGATATAGATGTACACCAAAATAATATTTTATACCTTTTGTCTGTCTGTCGGTCTGTTTGTTCTGCTTAATGATTGCAATGACTGTACCACTTTTCTCAAGGACTTTTATATTTTATATGACTTTCCTATAAAGTTCATAATCTACAAGAGCCAAGCAGTGGTCATCAGCTAGTAATCACATTAAATGCCTATAACAAACATAGAACATTTACATTTTAGTAGCAATTTCATAAAAATTGGAGAAAAGTTTAATCAGAATTAATTCATGGCTGAGATGCACCTCAACAGTTTTGGCAACAATTTAACTTTTTTTAATTTAAAATTAAAGTTTGTAACAGCACGGAATTTCAAATAAGGTATATTAGAATTTCAAAGTGAGTTTAAAGTTTATTTCATTACTTATTGTTTGAGACTAACATTATGATTTATTACAATGTAGTAATAATGAAAACAACAACATTGTGATAAAAAAGAAAAGGTTACTAACAAATTGAAATTTATGGACAAAATACTTTTTATTATAGTGTTTTTTTTTTGTTTTTTTTTTCAGCTATTTTTATTACACATTAGCTTCTGTCAGCAACTTTACCCGCGATCCCGTCGGATAAAAATCCGTTTATGCACTATTATTGTATACCATAATCTTTCCAAATCTTTAATCGCTTTGAGGTGATTGAGTTAGATACACACAAACACAAACTATCTGTCTTAAAACATTAAAAAAAGAACGGCTTTAAATTTTCTTTACCACCTCTATTATTTAAGTCAAGTAATATCCCTTAAACCTTTTCCTAAGCTTGAAAAATACTTTGCTGAAAACCGCAGCGAACATCGCGCACAAACATATACAGTTCAAACTGAGAACCTCAATTTTTTTGAAGTCGGTTTTAATCGGCTTCAAAAAAATGTTAGTTATATTATTCTAGCTATAAACAGATTTATCGATTGTATGCTTCGATTGTGGTACGAGTTGGTTTATTATACGATATGAAATATTTTGTTTTAACTTTTTTATATTTCAGTTTTTGACAAGTTATGATTGCGTGTGAATGTCCCTTGAATTATCAAGCTCGAGTTTTTATTAGAAAACTAGAGCCCATATTGCATTGTGTAGGTAATATAAAAAGTTTTAACGAACATTTTTGATTTCGATCAGGTGGTACTTGTATTTAAAAAAAAAAAAGTATTTGATTTTAACTTTAACATCCATATTTTGTTACAATATGAATTCTCTCTATTGTCGTAGCAGAATTCCATTTTTTTTTTAAATTGAACTTAGTGTAATTAATTTTACGTGTGTCAAAAGAGACTCGTCTTGTTTATTTTAGCTATTTTCACAGCATAATGTCTTACGGCATTTTGCTGTGGGGTCGTACCGTGGATGTAGAATCAATTTTTATTTTGCAAAAGCAAGCTATTCGAGCAATATATAACTTGCTCCGTCGCGAATCTTTGAGAGAACTGTTTAAAACTATAAATATTCTTAAAGTGCCTTCTCAATTCATTTACGAAAATATTATGTACGTAAGAAAAAATCAACAGTTGTTTGAAAAAAGAAGCGACAGACGCAATTTTAATACGAGAGGTAAAAATAAGTTGGCTATACCGCAATTCCGATTGTCCAAAGTGCAGAAATCCTTCATGGGTTTTTGTGTTAAATGTTATAATAAACTACCAACTACCATACTGAATCTGAACGAGAAAAAATTTAAATCTTGTATAAAGCGTGAACTGTGTAAACAGGCATATTATTATAAACTGTCAGATTATATTGAAGATAAAAATGTGTGGCAGCATGTTGGTCCAGCTCCACTGGGCACTCGCTCACACTAGACAATGCTCAAATACGCTCACTAGTTACACGTTAACTTAAAGTATTAATTTATTCCAATGCAGTCTAGGGATCCTGTGGCATCAAGCAGTTATTTTTTGATTTGAAAGATTAAATTATATATTATTTTTATTTGTATAGAAGCATTATTTCAAAATTGTAAGTGTACATATGTGGGCACTATGTTTGAAATAACCCGTTATTTTATTTTACAAATTGGTTTTATTGTCCCGTTAGTTTTGACGTATGGTATAGATAAATAGTGTATCAGAGATATTGTAAAAAACCTTTTTTTAAAAGAGTAACGATGGAGTTTCTTGCTCGTTCTTCTCCATTCGAAGCTACACTTTAGAACGAGCGCCTAGCTTCACTGACAGACTGACGGACAATTCAATTTGACGTTTCAAAAGTGCCTTATTTAGGATTAATTGAAATAAATGCTTTGACTTTGACTTTGACTCATTTTTATTTTTATGTCACGATCATCGTTTTGTCAAACTAAAAAGGCCCCTAGTGATTGTCAAATAAACGCATTAAATGCAGGATTATTTCATGAACCACATATAACAGAACATCTATATTGCTTTAAACTACCCTCTCTTCTTTCTAAACTCCGTGCAATTGCGCTGAAATTCAGAATTTCGGAGACTAATTACAGTGTACAGGGCTTTTCTCGTTTGCTCGGTGCCCATTTCCGAGCGCACTTAGAACATACATAGGTAAACTCACTCCAACATACAATATAATCGTGTGACTTTGATTACATCTCTACATAGTTAAATGCAGGAACAGAAAATGTGCTATTTTACCTGTCTATCATCATTGTTCAAGGGACTTGAACACGTGCAAATCAGACTAATTATTTTCTCTGCTTTGATATAAAAACCGTTGGGTCACACTAGCATTTTCTCCTACGTTGTGGGTTTTATTTACAAACATACAATGTTACATACACTTGACACCCATCATACACATGAAACATGACATTTTTTGAGGGGCCGGGGAATCATCCAATGACTTCTCCCGCCTTGGGTGAAGCGAGATGAAGTGTCAGAATCTTAATGATTAAAAACCACCCCCATCCTACGCCTGCATTTCGAGCTGGAGCCCCGGCAACCCTCTAGGCAGTCCGCAACTCTGGAACACAAAGACCTGGACTCGGAATAGCAATATGCGGTTCACACTAGCTTTAGAGTTAATTTATGCCGAAATCGATACATTGGACTGAACCACAACAAGTTTCTTTGGTTCAGGTAGGTGATACAACTTCAATAACAAGAATATTTTGTTGCAGAGCTGGATGGACTGGAAGGTGAGGATTGTGTTTAGCAGCGGCTCACACAGCACTGCTTTGGGAAGCGGCGTGCACCCCGCGCTACCCGCGCCGGTGGTCGCGCGACCCATCACTCAGGTAAACAAGTCACAATTAACATTAATTATATTTATTTTGCAAATACGTTACATTGTAACTCTTTTACACGTCAATCTCTTAAATAACTAGATGAGGCCGACATTTCGTATCGGATTACTCTGAAAAGAAATGCCGAAACAAACTCAGAGAATAATTAGTTTTTAGACTTTCGAAAGTGTTAATGTCAAAGGTAGGTTTGACTCAGGTATTTCATAAAACTACGACAAGTCGACAGGAGCAGTTCTAGTGTTTTGGTGATCTAATTACTATCTGCTTGATGCCAAGTATGGGAGTATTCATGACTCTTATGATGACTTTAAATAATGACGGGATCAAAATACGTCTGACATACAGGATGCCTAATAAAATATATTTTTAGTACTTTTAAAATTTGAGTCATTGAATTGAAGGCATCAGGCGGATGGGTCTACTAACATGTAAATGGCAAAGAACATAGGAGCTGTCCTAGTGTAAATATAGAATTTCACTTCATTGGACACTAAAAAAATGACTTTTTCGCAGTCACACAATAGCTTTCACCTTTGTCCACTACTGAATGAGATTTTTTTTTTAACACTGCAATAGTTCAAACGCTTTATAAAAGTCAAAGAAAGACTTGTGGAAGTTTACAGATAATTATGCTTCCATTTGAAGTCTTATACTCTCTGTATGTCAATTATCATTTTATCGGCTTACTCACGTAATTGTTTGACGAGGAACTCGGCTAGCTTCGAGCCGTGCTAGAGGCTCAAATTCATGGGCAGCATTTTACGACACACGACGCGGCGACTGTGGCGCTGTTACTGGGTAGCAGCGGGACAATCGTACCGCAGCATATGAGCCTCTAGCATGTCTTGAAATTAGTCGAGTTCCTCGTCAAACAGTTACGTTAGTATGCCGATGACATAATAATTAATTTTGTATGTCTAACGAGAGTTATAATAAAATCTCAGCATGTTTTAATACTATTCATTCGCTAGTAGTTTTAAACAAATAATATTTTAATGAACGATAGAAATTGTAATTGCATTTATATTAATATACTAGCTTTTGCCCGCGACTTCGTTCGCGTGGAATAGTGACTTCCGGCAAATTTTTGGTTTTAACCACACAGTTCCCATAGCTATAGGCTGATGATGATGATGATGATGATGAGTTCCCGATCTCGCGGGATCTTTTCAAAAATGAGATGTGGAAGATATTCCAGGGAACTCTTCAAAAATCAACATAATGAGCTCTGCGTTTGATTTTAATAGATGTATACTCACTTAGGGCATTGAAAAAATAGTTTAAAAACGGACTTTAACTAAAGAAATATTATAATCTTTCCGAACTTAAGATGAAAACTAACTGAAAACTAAAGAAAGCTACGAATTACGAATTTATAACAATTAAAAAAGAAATTATATTAGAACCTATCCTTTATGCTATAATAACCAAGCTTAAACTAAATAATTTAAAAGAAACGACTTAAATCTAATCTAATTAATTTATAAATTAGACTTACAATTTTATTAAAAAAACTAACTACAGTAACTACTAATAATCGATATCAAACTAAACCTACGTTAAAAAGTTTAACCAGAAAACCAGGAAAACCCAACAAATAAACTTATTAATTGACAAATACAACGAAACCAATTTAGAATATACGAAACAGCAGGACCACTACAGACAAATAATCATACGACTGATAATACACATTTTCTACAATAGTACCGAAGCGCTCGGCCGATACCCAACCAAATAATTGTAACAAAACCATAGCGCAATCTATTTCGATCCCAACGCCATCTATCGAGGATAAAGACAACTTGGATTATTTATTTATACTCCGTTCGGGCATTTTCTTTGTACTAAAAGTTTAATTATATTGATATAATTTTTTTCATACCTTTTTACTATTTGTTAACTTTTTTCGATGAATTAAAACAATAACATGAACCGAAGTCGTGTAACGATCGACATAGAATTATCTATACTCCGTTAGAGCGTTTTCTTTGTACTAAAAGTTGTATTATGTTATATTTTTCATTGCTTTTTACTATTTTGTAAAAACAAATTTCCAATGAATTAAAACAATAACATGAACTGAACAATTGTAATTACACCATTGCGCGATCAACGCCATCTATCTACGGAGTATAGGAACAGCCCGACATTGTTCAATTCCGTACTATAAGTACGAAATTGAACAATAGATGGCGCTGTATGTCCGGAATAAATTTATTTTTTTTTTTTATTTTTATTTTATTTTATTTTTTTTTTATTTTATTTTTATTTTATATTATTTTTATTTTATTTTTATTTTATTTTTATTTTATTTTTATTTTATTTTTATTTTATTTTTATTTTATTTTTATTTTATTTTTATTTTATTTTTATTTTATTTTTATTTTATTTTTATTTTATTTTTATTTTATTTTTATTTTATTTTTATTTTATTTTTTGATTTTTGAAATAAAAATATATCTATGTCCTTTCTAAGGTTCTAAACTATATCTGTACCAAATTTCAACCAAATCCGTCAAATAGTTGCGGAGATTAATGGTATAAGCATAGAATGTTCGACGTGATTCTTTAATTTGACATAACTTTTTTATTTATGAACCGATTGACATGAAACAAACACTAAATGTAAATTTAAGCATCCCACAATATATTCGTGAAAACCGCATCCAACTCGGATCAGCCGTTTCTGAGATTAGCGCGCACAGACGAACAGACAAACAGACAAACAGACAAACAGACAAACAGACAAAAAAAAAGTTAATTACATTTTTGGGTTCGACATCGACATAACAATAACCCCTGCTATTTTTTTTATTTTTATTTTCAATGTACAGACAGCACTTTTCTACGATTTTATTATATGTATAGATTCTTCCGTTATTATAGAAGAATTACTGTTTCTCTCTCCTTTATTGTGTTTGTGGACACTGAAAATGTTAAATTAAAACAGTTTTACACTGTTCCATATTTCTCATGTTTTCATTCAATTAGAGGACACGTAAGTAATGTGGTAAACAAAACCCTGTTTTAAAATGTCCTCTATATTTTTCTAGCAATTACTTTTTGCTTTTCTACTAAAACATTTTGCTTGAACAGAAAATTGCAATGTTCTTCTTTTGTATCGTGGAAGCATAATTAATTGTTATGAATAAATAATTGTTCAATAAGATTATTTGTGTAAAAATGAACAAATTAATGGTTTAAAAGCCTTCTACTCTTGTGTCTGCAAAACAAAATGGTAATAGCTCATATGTCCTAAAATAACTCCATATTTGATTTAGTCTGCTAAGCTTGTAACAAAAACATTCGAAAATGTTAATAAACATTTGAGTATTTTCTTAGCAGATTTATAGAAAATTTTCCACATTATCACTGTGTTTAAATGTCGGTAATCGGATTGATAGAAGTATTCTTACCCTAGACACATGAATTGAGATTTTTTTTTTAAACGTTGCCCCAGATTAGGATTTTCTCCTGTGTCGTGGGTGCGTTTACAAACATACAAGTTCACATGCACAATTCGTTTAGTGTTCGATCTTAAAATGTATTGTCTAAAAATATCATTTGAGAAGTGTTAAAAAGATCTTTGTAAAGATTAATAGAATTTGGACTCTCAAAACAACGCATTAAGGTCACATTTTCTTTTCGCAGGTCATCGAAACAGGAGAAGAAGGAAGCCAGTTCCTGTATCGCATCACTTGGGCGAGAACGGGACTGTCAAAGTCCAATGGACCAACTCAGCCACTTTATGAGTAAAGGACTGCGTCACAGTATCAGTGATATGCGAACGTGCGCTTTAGGTCCATTGGATATGGTACGTTTTAGACTGTGAAAGACAGTGTTTGATGACCTTTTAAAACTGCAGTGCTGTGTTCTAAACACTAAAGTGATTGTGAATATATGACTGAAATATTAAATAGTGGTTAAATAAGCTTATTATGAACAACGAGATATTTTTAAATTACATCTATCTTTTAAAGAAATAAATCACATATTTTTGCTCAGATTTGAAGTACTCGTGTGTTTAATGTATATTGAGAAATGGTTATCGATGCCGTTTGTATGTCATCAGTATTTATTGTTATTGCTTATACGATTCATACATAAATCTTCGATGTTCTATCGTGAACCTATTGAGAGCGTAAGGCTGAGTGCACACAGTGCAATTGCAACGGTACTACTATTAGCATAGCGGGAACGCAATATATTTCTTTTATGGCGCAATAAAACTTCTTTTCTTAAGAACTGAGAAGTTTTGGATTTAGACTATATTCGTTTTCGAGTTCCTGATGTATTAGTTTCAAAATAATTATTGTCCTTGATCGTTTTTTCTTCTAAATGTTTGCGATTTCAATGCGGTCCCGTTAATAAGAGAGTATCAATTGTAAATCACTTTGTAATTTCTCAGTGTAACGCAAGCTTTATTTAAAGTACGTTGTGATTAATATTACAAAATTACGCGAATATTTAAATTAAATTATACTGTAAAATATTATGTAAATATCAATTTGTAAATAAATGATCTAAGTTACATTTTCTGGAAGAAAAAAGTTGTGTAAATTTAAAAGTGTGTAAATTGTATTTTAATTCTGTGTAAATATAATAATTATATATAATGAGCTTGCTTTTTACTGAAAGTGAAATAAGCAGTGATTTCCTTGTCACGTTATGCAAAAGACGAATTATTGACACATAACATTAAGGTCGATTTTGCAAAGTTTGTAACACTTAGTCCCTTACAGCTCTAGATGTGTTCTTATTGAATGTGTTCACGTAGATGAGAAAAGAAATGTATGTTATGTGGTGTTTGTGTAATAATTAACTTTACACAACTGCTCAAAAATAGTCATTACATTTTAAGGCAATATAATTATATGTACGCTTGCCATTTTATTAAACTGATAAAAAACTACTAGATAATTATAATATAATCATCTACGCTGTTCCAATTCACAAAATTTTCAGAATTTGACTAATATTATAATAAATGTTTATATATATTTTGGGATTAAAAATATAAATAAAAAGTCGTTACAAAATTTTTATTGTTTAATAAATTAATCTCAATTAAAAAATTGTATTTTTGTAACGAAAATTGTGTAATCGTAAAATCACCCTTATTTCTCTAGGTTTCTGTTAATACGATGCTTTTTATTATAACTACTTGTTGCCGCGAATCGTGGTTTATTACATTTTATAGTGTCCTAAAATATGTATCATTGAAAATGGAATTTACTATAATATACTTAACGCATATTTTGTAAATAAAATAAAACTGGCCTCGTTAATATCAAGTTTTTAACCCGCAAAGTGGTGCTTGAGAGGCGGGTCCAAAAAGAAAACGATTAAATGAAACATTTCATTTTAAATGAAACAGGGGTTTTGTAGATTAGAATGAAATGAAAAGAAAATGGAAATCTATATAAAAGGTGTGATAAGTATTAACTGAATATAGTTATTATAATTTGTATTAACTGAAAAAAAAAAGTAAAATATAGTGTAGTATTATTAGGAATTTGTGATAAAGTATTCGCTCATAAAACTGTTTTTGTAGCACCCGTAAAAAAGTAACTCGTGAAATATATATTATTACTAACTTATAAATAATAATATGTAAAAAAACAGTCCTATTGCCCAATTTCAAAATTTCAGCCATCCTATGACAGCTTGCTTATGTTATTGGGCTAAGCAAAACTGTATGTGAAATTCCTGCTGACTGATGCATGTTAAAGAAATGAATAAAATGTACATCACAAGAAGGATTGGATTTAAATGAAAAAAATATTGATCATACATTTATCAGAAATATTCTTCTCAAACTTTAAATAAATAAATTAATATGTATTAAAATTATATTCACCATTGTAATGATTACGAATTCGATGTTGATCTTTCATAATGTGAATTTTGTAATAAAAATATTATGAATACTTTCTGATTTTTTTATTAAACTAGCTCTTAGCTTTATTAAAAAAGGTCCAACCACGTATAACTTACATACTTTTTGACTGCACGATTGGCGCGGTGGCTAGGCAGGCTGCCGTGCAATGTATCACGTATGATTCCCGCTCAAAACAACTCTGTGTAATCTACAAATCAAGGCAAAGCAGGCATTTGTTGGGGTTTGTTAAGAAGCCTATAACTTACTGTTTATTATTTCCAAACCCATTACAGATATTAGTCACACTTGAGCAAAAATAAACTAGAAAATGTCTAAATTAATTCTCATAATATAATGAGGACAACTGATGTTGAAATGAGATGGTGGCTAAAGAAACGGAGTACGAACGGTGTGGTCTCGGTGATAGCGATTTACAACGTGATGAACATTTTTTTTATGGTATAAGTCGGTAAGCGACTGTCTGCACCTACGTAAGCATACGCCACCGCCCATGGACATCCGAAACACAAGAGGTGTTACAAGTGCGTTAGCGTTACGAGATTGACGGGGAATCGGGGATTGAGAAGAAAGGGAAGGGGGGTAACTGGGCCTCCGGTAACCTCACTCACACAACTCAAACGTTGTTTCACGTCCGATTTCTGTGATAAAACAAATCTATTCTTTCGATTACCAATCCTAACGGTCAGTTTCAATTAGACCAATCAACTGGAACTACAGCTTTCCATATATTGGTAATTACATAGGTAGTATCTGTGTAAGTACCTCCGTGTACAAATGAAATGAAAACACAAATTCCATTCTATGAAATTATGATTTTGCCCCGAGGTCATATTTTAGACCGGTGCAGGACTAATGAATTTGTGCGGTTTTTGAAGCACGAGATTGAAATTTTGGTGATGTGGTACATTCACCTAGAAATTCGATTTGGTCTAATTAATTACCTATAGGAAGAATTTAATGTGCAGGAAAGCTATTATTATTTTCCAATTCATGCGCCACACTACAACGTTAAATAATAAAATGCTCATTATGGCATGATAAAATGTAAAAAATAATAATAGGGTAGATAGATGACTAATTTTTATTTTCTTATGGAAACAAATACATTAAGCGATATATTGATTTAAAATCACGTGACGTCACTTATAGGTTCGTTTTATACGTAGAAATTACGTATTTGGTTCCACTTTTAAACTTTGATTCGGTTTATCTAAGTTACCTATATTATATGAAAAAATAAAAGTACGTGTCTAATATTTTTTCATTACTTAACTGACGGACTAAATAGATTTTCAATTTTCATACTCAGTCATCATCCTTTTTTTAACCAGTTTCAAAAATAAAACACAATTAATACATTGAAGACATTAAGATTATCAGAGTGGTCATTCGTTTTAAACAAATGAAAAACAAGTTCCCCATTAATCACCAGTATTCACTAGCATTTCAACAAAGCAACACATCGCTAAAATGGCATTAAAACCAATTCAATCGATTTACAAATCACTCAAAGTCATAATCTCAGTAAAAACTATTCTATTTATTCGTCTATTAGGTGGATTTTACTTCAAAGTTAATTCTAATATTTTCATACGATTTATTGCGAGTACATATTGTGTTATTTGTCTTATACTGTCAACATTATTGGTTACAACAATTGTATGCAGGTTTACCATATCGATATCATTGCAAATAAAAGTATTCTCAAATATTGCAAAGTACTGGATCAGTGCAATTATTTCTTTAACCACTAACGCAGAAAAATATCAATCTCTTTTGACCAGTCTCTCTGAAATAGATCCCCAATTGGGTGTAAGGCCTGACACAGATATTCCTATCTCACGCATTATTCTCTTATTTTCTCTAACAAGCGAATTTATAGTAATAATCTGGAATGCCATCAACTATTCAAATAGTTTTTCAATAGGAATGGTGCTCGTACCTTGTTATTTTTACATGATTGTAATTATTCATTTCACAAGAGTCATAATCTTCGAATCAGTCTGGTATAGAGTGAGAAATTTGAAGAAACGCCTAGAATATATGTTATCGCAAGTATACGCAGGGCGTAGTGATAAAAATATAAGAAATGAAATCAAGAATTGTATGTTTATTTACAAGAAAATATTTGAGGTTCTACAGAAAAATTTGCCGATGAAAATTATGGTTTGTATTATTTATTTATTATTAATTTTATTTCATTTATTGGAAAAACAGTTATATGAACTTTTTATTTTGAACTTTAACCACCGTACACATTAATTCTAATTTACTTTGTCTAGGTGTTGGTGACAGTTTTGACATTCATACCAGGGCTGGTTGCAAGTATTCATGACATCATTTCGGAATATCCTAAACCGGTGGGTCTCAAAATAATTATAACAGCCATAGTAAACGATAAATATCGTTTACATGATGACAGTGAGAATAAAGAAAACATTGCAATATCTACTTTTAAGATACTTTCGAACTTTGTAACGTTTACGCGACATTCTGCGTGAGCAATCTAAAAGCGAACCCGAAGCAGTGCGGTGACATGCGAATTAGACGCGATGCGGTGCAACGCAGTGTCTATGTCTTCCGTGCAAGTGAAATTCTTTCATTTTGTTTCTGTTCCCAACATTATAAACAAAAACGTGACGAAACCGCGTCGAAAATATCAAGAAAATTGATCCACGGAAAACTGTGAAAACCTTGTCAATTTGCCATTGCAACTTGATACTCAACATCTGTCATATTTATTTTCAGATTATAAGAATCTCAATGCAACAGATTATCACAGAACTCATAATTATGTGTGTCCCCGCGATATTTTCTGAGATCATCAATCGTGAGATATATTCTATGAAGTTTCTACTGAGCAAACATATGCTGGTTTGTAAAAGTAAGTTATTATAGTATTATAAAAACATATACTAAGTATTTTTGAGCTATGAGCAACTTAAAATCACTTAGCTTAATTCTCTAAGGGTAATGTTAGCACATATTTTACAAGAGTTATTTTTTTTTTAATCCCAATTCTAGCCTCTGAGCAGTTAGGTACTGAGTTTGTTAAAAATAATATTTTTGATCGTTAGCAAAAATCTATTTTTGTATGAAACATTTTGTTTGACTACGCCAGCAAATATAAATTCAATATTAAAATTGATATATATCTGATTCCAATTTAGTAATGTGTATAGACTGTTTTTACTCATAGGTACTTTCATTAATCAAAATAACTTAAATATTGACGAAATGAAATTGCTTTAGAAAACATAGCGTTGACAGAAAAATTGGATTTTGATTACAAAGCGTCTGTCTCTTGACTATAATAAACTAGCTGTAATATAGTATTTTTTTTTTGTCTCTTCTCTCACGCAAACGAGCGGACGGGTCACCTGACGGTAAGCAATCAGCGCCGCCGCCGCCGTTGCTGGGCAATCGGGTATTGGGAAGGGGGGTAATTGGACCTCCGATAACTTCACATAACGCAAGCGCCGTTTCACGTCAATTTTCTGTGAGGCCGTGGTATCACTTTGGTCGAGCCAGCCCATTCGTGTCGAAGCATGGCTCTCCTACACTTAAATTTTGATTTGTTATTTTTTATTTTTTTCACAGACGACGACATGCGTGAATTGATGGAAGATTGTTTAACCTTTTTGGAGCATCGTCCTTTTAAATATACTGTGTTTAGATTGTTCAGTATCGATATAAATATGGTTTTTACAATGATTAATCTATGTATCACCTACGCTATTGCTATAATACAGTTTGGACACTATTTTAATTAAATAAAGGCCTGTGATGAGTTACGTTCTATTTTTGTTTGTCATTGTTTGTAAAAGGTCACTTTGTGGTTATACGATCTTGACTTTGTGTTCTTGGTTATTGTACAGAGAGAATAATATATAATCATAAAAACTTTGTTTAACATTTCATCATCAACAGCTCACAAGTGACCACTGCTCACCAAAGGCCTCATCTCACACTGAGAAGGTTCGAGCAGTAATCACCACGCTTATACTCAATATGCGCTGGAAATTTCAAAATTATAAGTCCCAGGTTTCCTCACGATGTTTTCCTTCACCGATATTCTGTAATGTCTAAATAATCTTAAGTACATATAATTCAGAAAGTTATATTGATACGTTGCCGTTGGTAGGTTTTAAACCATGCATGAGAAGCGGGCGACTTAAACCTCCACAACGTAAAAATAGTATGTTTTATTAGTATGTATGTATATTAGTCATAAACTAAAATATCTTTTTTAAAATGTACTCTAATGAAAGAGTTGCGTCAAAAGCGAAGACAAATATAAACTTCTATAAATAGTAGTGCAAAAGAATTTTAATTTAATTAGGGATTCATTAAAAGTAAAAGGATTTTAATTTCAAAGTTTATATGAGTGAAATCTTTACATGTTTATAATAAATTAATTAAATTTTGACTGCAAAAAAGGTTTTTTTCTTATTTGAAGCCATTGTAGACTACTGCAGAAACCTACAATATATACATTTGTATTTTATATGTATAACTAGCTTTTGCCCGTGACTTCGTTCGCGTGGAATATTGACTTCCGGCAAATTTTTGATTTTAACCACATAGTTCCCAATCTCGCGGAATCTCTTCAAAAATGAGATGTAGAAGATATTCCAGGGAACTCTTCAAAAATCAACATAATGAGCTCTGCGTTTGAATTTAATAGATGTATACTCACTTAGGGCATTGAAAAAATTGTTTAAAAACGGACTTAAACTAAAGAAATATCCGATTTCCGAACTTCGAACTTAAGATGAAAACTAACTTAAAACTAAAGAAAGCTACGAATTACGAATTTATAACATTTAAAAAAGAAATTATATTACAACCTATCCTCTATGCTATAATAACCAAGCTTAAACTAAATAATTTAAAAGAAACGACTTAAATCTAATCTAATTAATTTATAAATTAGACTTACAATTTTATTAAAAAAACTAACTACAGTAACTACTAATAATCGATATCAAACTAAACCTACGTTAAATAGTTTAACCAAAAAACCAGGAAAACCCAACAAATAAACTTATTAATTGACAAATACAACGAAACCAATTTAGAATATACGAAACAGCAGGACCACTACAGACAAATAATCATACGACTGATAATACACTTTTTCTACGATAGTACCGAAGCGCTCGGCCGATACCCAACCAAATGAATGTAACGAAACCATAGCGCGATCTATTTCTATTTTTAATTTTTGATTTTTGAAATAAAACTATCCTATGTCCTTTCTAAGGTTCTAAGCTATATCTGTACCAAATTTCAACCAAATCCGTCAAATAGTGGCGGAGATTAATGGTATAAGCATAGAATAGTGTTCGACGTGATTCTTTAATTTGACATAACTTTTTTATTTATGAACCGATTGACATGAAACAAACATTAAATGTAAATTGAGGCATTCCACAATATATTCGTGAAAACCGCATCCAACTCGGATCAGCCGTTTCTGAGATTAGCGCGCATAGACACACAGACAAACAGACAAACAGACAAATAGATAAACAGACAAACAGACAAACAGACAAAAAAAAAGTTAATTACATTTTTGGGTTCGACATCGACATAACAATAACCCCTGCTATTTTTTTTATTTTTATTTTCAATGTACAGACAGCACTTTTCTACGATTTTATTATATGTATTGCCCGCGACTTCGTTCGCGTGGAATAGTGACTTCCGGCAAATTTTTGGTTTTAACCACATAGTTCCCGATCTCGCGGGATCTCTTCAAAAATGAGATGTAGAAGATATTCCAGGGAACTCTTCAAAAATCAACATAATGAGCTCTGCGTTTGAATTTAATAGATGTATACTCACTTAGGGCATTGAAAAAATTGTTTAAAAACGGACTTAAACTAACTTAAAACTAAAGAAAGCTTCGAATTACGAATTTATAACAATTAAAAAAGAAACTATATTACAACCTATCCTCTATGCTATAATAACCAAGCTTAAACTAAATACTTTAAAAGAAACGACTTAAATCTAATCTATCTAATTAATTAATGAATTAGACTTACAATTTTATTAAAAAAACTAACTACAGGAACTACTAATAATCGATATCAAACTAAACCTACGTTAAATAATTTAACCAAAAAACCAGGAAAACCCAACAAATAAACTTATTAATTGACAAATACAACGAAACCAATTTAGAATATACGAAACAGCAGGACCACTACAGACAAATAATCATACGACTGATAATACACTTTTTCTACGATAGTACCGAAGCGCTCGGTCGATACCCAACCAAATGAATGTAACGAAACCATAGCGCGATCTATTTTGATCTATCGAGGATAAAGACAACTTGGATTATTTATTTATACTCCGTTCGGGCATTTTCTTTGTACTAAAAGTTTAATTATATTGATATTATTTTTTTCATACCTTTTTACTATTTATTTACTTTTTTTCGATGAATTAAAACAATAACATGAACCGAAGTCGTGTAACGATCGACATAGAATTATCTATACTCCGTTAGAGCATTTTCTTTGTACTAAATGTTTTATTATATTGATATTATTTTTTTCATACCTTTTTACTATTTATTTACTTTTTTTCGATAAATTAAAACAATAACATGAACCGAAGTCGTGTAACGATCGACATAGAATTATTTATAAATAATTTATTTCTTATTTTTATTTTTTGATTTTTGAAATAAAAATATATCTATGTCCTTTCTAAGGTTCGAAACTATATCTGTACCAAATTTCAACCAAATCCGTCAAATAGTTGCGGAGATTAATGGTATAAGCATAGAATGTTCGACGTGATTCTTTAATTTGACATAACTTTTTTATTTATGAACCGATTGACATGAAACAAACACTAAATGTAAATTTAAGCATCCCACAATATATTCGTGAAAACCGCATCCAACTTGGATCAGCCGTTTCTGAGATTAGCGCGCACAGACGAACAGACAAACAGACAAACAGACAAACAGACAAACAGACAAACAGACAAACAGACAAACAGACAAACAGACAAACAGACAAACAGACAAACAGACAAACAGACAAACAGACAAACAGACAAACAGACAAACAGACAAACAGACAAACAGACAAACAGACAAACAGACAAACAGACAAACAGACAAACAGACAAACAGACAAACAGACAAACAGACAAACAGACAAACAGACAAAAAAAAAGTTAATTACATTTTTGGGTTCGACATCAACATAACAATAACCCCTGCTATTTTTTTTATTTTTATTTTCAATGTACAGACAGCACTTTTCTACGATTTTATTATATGTATAGATATACATATACAAATAGTAATTTGTGCACTGTAATACTTTTTGCGCAGTACACTATTTCAATAATTAAGATTGGCTGCTGTGATTGAAATCGATTTAAAAATATTACTCCTCTACTGAGTCATTTAATGGTTTGTTAACCCAGTCCTCAGCAATTGTTTTCGGAACAAAATTATTACTAAGGAATAGTTTAAGTAATCATTAAATGCCTTCAAGTAGAAGATGTTATAGAATACTTTTTAGAAATAAATATTGAAAAGACTGAAAGAAAATTTCGATAGTTTTAAAAGTATCTGAGATAAAACCTTAATTTCATTCTCGTTAATTAGGTTTCATAATTAGAAAGGTCTCAGGGGTTTTTTAAAATGTATAATAGTACTCGTACTTTACTGTCAAATTACGATGTTTATTTAATTGAGATTGATAATAACCTAATTTTCATTTGCATTAAATGAACAAAACTAATTTTAAATTACATTAGTAGGGCTAATTAAGCACTGAATAGGATTGTAGAAGGGTCTAGGATTTTTCTAAGAGAACGACCAGTTATTGGAGGATCAGGAGCAAAACCCTCTATATTTTCAGCTCTAATCTAATCACACTACCAAGTGTAGATTTGGAACCTCAATTCGAGACGAAGGCGAAATAATTCTTTTTTATGATATTGTATTTTTTATGGTATCAGTCAGTAAAGGAGCAGACGTATCACCGGGTGGTAAGCAACCACCGTCGTCCATGTGAAACGCCAGAGGTGTTACACGTGCGTTTACGACCTTTTGGGTTAGGAGTTAAGGTTTGTTGGGGAAATTGGGAAGACTTGAAAGGGTGGTAACCTCACTTACACAACGAAAACAACACAAGCACAAGGTAAATGACACTCTTGCTTGATTACTATTTCAGCAAGGCATCTTATACTTCTACATTTTGTAATAAAGTCCAAAATCAATTGAAATAATCTACAGGCTGAGTCGCTAGTACTAGCACATGTCAGATGTCGAGCAATAACCTCGAATGTTATTACAAACTGATGTTCGTATGTCGGTAATAAGAGGAACGATCAAATATTGAAGTTTTACTATAAACCTCGTGGAGAATGTTATTAAAACAGACACTTTATGTAAACTTATACTGTGCAAATGAAAGCAGTTCCACTCTATAATATAATAGACATAACGGCCATTGAACTATGTACCTATATTAAATTAATTTTCGGCACACGACTTCGCAAAAAGGATATAAAGATATCGTATTTACTTTTCAACATCCTAACTATCGAGACCTCGATTCGGAGAAGGAGCTGGAATGGGGTGGTTTTTACTCAATAAGAGACTCTTATTTAGTTTCATTCAGGTATTCCATACAGCTTCTTACGTACCACTCAGGGTAGGCGAAGTGGTTTGATGATTTCATTATTTTTTTTTATATTTTTTAAAGCCTTGCCTCGCACTGTATTTTCCCCTGTATCGTGGTTCCGTTTATAAAATCCACAAGTTCACATACACACACACCCAGACCCGAAACAAAAATTTATGGATCAGAGAAATAGTTGCTCCGTGCGGAAATCGATCCCGCTACAGCCATCGCGCCGTCACTGCAGTCTGAAAAAACTAGTCTCTAAAAAACATTTCATAACTATGTCTAGACAGTATGATGTGTGAGAAAAATAAACAAATACGCTTTTTCATTTCTAATCACAGTATTAGAAATGGAACATCTGTTAAGTTATTAAAATTAAAAATTCAAACTCTAACCAACTGTCACTGATGCTACACATTTTATGCTAATCTCTAATCTGAGTTCGATGACCTAGAATATTTACAAGTGTAATTATGTTTACTCTCTCTGTATTTTAAGGTTGTAAACATGTTTGCGAAGTGTCGATCTCAGGTTTTTACTCACAAAAAATGACATTTAACAACGTTGGTAATTGCTGACAAATTGGGTGCACCTACGAAGCAAGTACAAAGAGGAGATACATTTACTGTACAATGTACTTTCCAAAATAAAACTAGGTAACAATGATAAAGTAACAAAAAAAAAATCTATTTTACAATGAATAAAATGTTTAATTAATTATTATGTTATCGGCTGAGTCACGTAACTATTTGATGAGTAACTCGACTAGTTTAAAGCCATGCTAGAGGCATGATATTCATGAATAAGCCAATAACATAATAATTAATTTAGTATGTCTCACGAAATTTATAATAAAAATAATAAAATGTTATTTAAATACAGTAAATTAAAGTTCATTTTAGTATCTAGCTTCTAGGATATTTATACAGCTCGTATTTCTAATGGACTGAACAGTCAGACTTCGTATAATTATATTTCAATATTTATGCAGTGAAATTGTCCTGCTAGTAAAATTTAAACTGTGCGAGCCCGTACGGTAAATTAGACCTTCTGTGCCTTTAGTTAAAAATTATATTGGCATCAAAGTATTGCAAATTTTAAACAGGAATTTGAGATTCGTTTTTTGAAGTGCCGAATATGTCCTGGGTTTATTTTAGTTTTAAAAGGGTATATTCTCCTTTGATATAATTATACTGTGGCCCGCAATATTACTAACGTTATCGTGCAATATTACAGTTTATTCTATTCCAGCCCATTATTGGTACTTTGGTATGGTCAATGTTCATAATTATGTCGAACACTTATTAGTTGCAAATTGAAGAGCAATAGTGTAAAATATTGCTCGTTTAAAAACCCCCTATATTGATACGCATCAGGTTATATCTTTACTTGATTGACCTGTGGATAGTATATTTGATTAAAAACTAATTACTAATCAGTGAAAGTAAGAAAACCAAGAGAAAGGAGATCATTCTTTTTGGGCCTTTTCTAAAACTATTATTTTGCGGTTTTAGCACCTTTAGAAAGTATAACTTCCACATCTTAGATCCTACAACTTTTACGCTGTGTTAACTATTGCTACAAAAGGTATTTCTATCGATGCGTATTATTTTTTTTCGTTGGAAAGAAAGAGCCCAAATATGTATTGATTTTTTAGGTTAAATGATAAATAAATAAATGATAAATGATATTTATTTTGCAGATAGGTTATAAAATAACACTTTTACACGTCAATCTCTTAAATAACTAGATGAGGCCGGCATTTCCTATCCGACTACCGGTCCTAAATATAATTTCCTATCCGGTTCTAAATATAATTGTATTTTTTTAATACTAACATAAAGTGACATCAAAATATAATGCTTATTTCATACATCAAGCCGCAGCGCATTGTTAATAAGAAAAATCTTCACAAAATGCAACGCCTTTTATCCCCAAAGTAGTGCACATTTCGGCACGCATACCGCTATACAATCTACACCCACTTCTCACCATTTGTGCTATAAGTCCCATGCAATAAGGTGTCAGCCTATTGCCATATACTGAGCACAATTCCGGACTCTGTACTACTACTGCCCAACCCGGGAATCGAGCTCAAGACCTCTCGTCTAGCAGTCACACTGGCTCACCCCTCAATCAACGAGGTAGTCTTCACAACACCAAACGAAATAAACGATAAAAATCAAAACGAACATCAACATTAACTTCCAACCGCTTGCCACAACAAAAAAAAATGTTGTTAAGTAACTTTATATTTTCTTCAAATAAACTCTCAGGCGTATCTTTATAACATCATCTATCAAGCAGACACCTTTAGAGCGAGAACTACGTGACTTTTCCAAAATGGCTACAGTTTGGTCCTTATCGTCGCAAAGGCAAACAACTGAACACATTAGAAAAACTCTTGTCATTGTTTAAGGGCATTTAAGGATTGTATCAATATATAAAACTAAAGAATTTGTTTGTTTGTTTTTAAAATAACTATCGTAAGACTTATTGGATTAACTAAAACTACAGCTTTATAGAATAAAAATAACATCTATTAGTATCGAGCCACAGAGAGTCCCTCTTCATCTAATTTTATTATAACTTTCGAGGGATATACTAAATTAATTATTATGTTATCGGCTTACTCACGTAATTGTTTGGCGAGAAACTTGATTAGTTTCAAGCTATACTAGAGTTTCATATTCATGAACAGCATTCCGCTTGTTGAACGCGCTGATCTCCAGAACTATTGATTCCAATTGATTAATTCTGTTTATGTTAGATAGTCCAATTATCCAGGAAGACGATAAATGTTAGTACGGTAGTAATATAGTCCATTTATAGGTTAATACATCATGCAATGGTCAATAGGAGCCGAGCAGAGCGGGTAAAACCGCACGAAAGTAGAGAGTAGATAGTTTAGGATAAGGGTTTAAGGTCACTAAACCCTCAGATTCGTTTGCGGCACGTACAACCGTGATGTAATCGTTTCACCAAATAAAAAACCCATTAGTTCTTCCTGTATAGATCAACTAGTTTTTTTCAGTGGTTTTGTCTGTATTACTTATAATAATATGTGGTTTATTGTTCGTTTTAAACTTAAGACATTTTTGTATTCACTCAGATTTCGAGGTATTTTTTTTAAGTTCCGATTAAAGAAAGTAATTAACTTCATATTTTTTTCACAGTAGACGTGTAGAACAATTTAGCTGTGAGACTTGTTTTATTAAATTTATGTGTTTGGTGGCACTTATATAGGTACTAAACATATAATAATAAAGTGAAACTTGATTAAGTGGGCCCTTCACAAGTGACAAAACGCCACAACTGAAACTCATACGAGGTCCCATTATTCCATTATTACGAAGCCATTGGCACTGTATTACCTCTATTAGAAAAAAATCCTATAAGTCTCTAATTATCTGGGATTCGATCTTTTGATTTATTATAATAGTTACCTCTATAACTGAGACAGCAAGTGAATTTTAAATGCATAAACGTCAGTATCTGAGATAACATCATATTGTTTGTTGACTTACTTATTCTCATTCATACACACATAATGTACACATAACATTGTTTTATTTAAGAATCGCACCTCGCAATCCTTATCTGAAACGACCTGTATTCTTACCTCTATTTTTGGAACCCTCTGTAAATGAAGACAAGTATTTATTTATATCTGGTTATCTGGGCAATGGGTTAGTGGAATACCTCTATAAGTGATACCAATTTGCCGGTCCCTTTATGTCTCACATAACAAGGTTTGACTGTAATTAGGTCAGTTTCCCATTTGATTAAGCCTCATAACATAATTAGCGGATTATAGGTAGTTATCATTTAGCTCTACTTGATTTTTTTCCTATTGGAAATAACAGCACTGCTGACGTTTGTAATGTTTTTTGTTACTAGTTGCATTTGCAAAGTGACATCATCCGTTACACTAATTAGACCGAGCCCTAATCAATTTCCTGCTTTACTAGGAAATAGTTATTTACATTAAAGAGTGAAGCAATGACGATAGGCATACGTTGCTTTAAAAAGGAAATACTCAGAATAAAAAATAGATCGTACATTTTCCCTAGCATTTATACTACATTCATACAATGCAATAGTAAACTGCTTATGTGCGATTTAAGATTTATGACGTCATCCGTTGATATAGTCGTCGATATATGTGTGACTTCTGTCAACTGTCATATATGTTATGTGTCGCCACAATTTTATTTCCCTTGAAAGAACTACCGGTTCGAATATAAAAGGTTCACCTGACGAGTTTCTCTTGTGTCGTGAATACTTTCACCAAGAAACACAGTCACACAGAAATATAGACCCAAAATCAGATTAAGTTAAGGATCAAACTAAGAATTGCAGTGCGCAAAACATGATGTCAGTCACTCTACGTTCAAATTAACCATAGTTTTCTCTGATTAATTCAACTTACATACAAAAACTCACCTTACCTATGTTTATGTGGACTATACTTGATTATGTTCTTTTGTAACAAGACCAAATGTTAATCATTTGTATAAAATAACAACAATCGTCCCCCATCTGCCATTTCCTATGCCTAATCCCCAGATTTGCAAACCCGCGGCAAAGGCGCGCACGCATTTAATTATGTTTTCTGATGTTGCAAATATCGCCGATAGTATGCCACCAGGAGATCTATTTAGATACTTAATTTGCGACCTACACCATAAAAATGTAAACTAAGTACATAACGATGCAAAAATCCCATAATTGTGCGTCAATACATATTGCCATAACTGTGCATCAATGGCGGCTGTCGCTTAATAAATACTCAGACGAGGCATTGATCAATCAATTTAATAGTAGACGTCTACCTGTCTCCCCACTACAAGACTACAGCAATGAAACGAACCACTATTCTCAAGATAACGGCATCACCACTCGAACGTGCACGCGTGTGAAAATGTGAACAAGTGTTATAACTTATAAACTCTAATACAGTGACAATAAAGTTTATTTCGTGTTGTGTTTTAAACATGAATATGGAAAATGCAAGGTAAATTCTAGTGATATTGCCATTAAGATTATTGTTGTTTTACTAACTATTAATGTTTGTTTATGTATTGTGGTTTTAAAACTGTTTTATCGATACTGTTTAAGGACGTGATTTGTAACGGTAAAGCTAGTATTTAATTGCGCATTTTAATGATACATTTTCAGGCAATATTTTGTTATATTGTACGTATAAATATCTCTACAAATATAGGTACAAAACCGTTGATTGTTGTAATTTTGTTTAAAATTCAAAATGTTCAATGTTTGTATACTAAATAACTCTATTATAAACATCCGGGATATTCATAATATTAAATAAATTATGTTCCAAAACGATTCAGTGTGACAATTCACATAATAGTTAATTCGTCATAAAACTACTTCAGTGTAACGCTTTTAAGCCATTGTTGTTAAACAAATATTTTTGTGTTTTTTTCTTCTAATATGTATATAAGAGTTGCTGAACAAAAATTTGTTACTCTAAAACGTAAACTAGCAAAGATCGATTTATTGAACTATGAATCCTAATTCAATAGCGGTCGGTCAATAGCTATCTCAATAAGGCTGTTATATACAACATAATCGGAAAAATCCTTGACTTATTCCTCCAGAAAATAAAAGATAATACAATATCTTTACCTCTGTTTGTAATTATAATATCGTTAGCAACACACTTTTGAGTTACGGACCTCATCTATACAAACAGGTTTTTCATAATTTGCCATTTTGTCTAGTGGTTTGGAGACTGCAGTTTCAAAGGTTCAGGTTAAGAATTATCAGAAAAAGCTTCTGCTCAATTTCTGTCAGTTATTTTGTTGTATAGCAGATTCTAGGACATCTCTGGGAAGAGTAGTGTTGTTTCTTTCGGCTAACAACATACATAACCACATGCCTGTCTCCTATGGGGGTAGGCAGAGACAATGGAACGAATCTTCCAATTGCTTCCAATCTTTTCTATGTAAGAAGAGACATCTCTTTCGCTTCAACAACAGTCATCATTCTTGAAATGCATGCTCGTCGGCTAAGGGTACTTTTAATTTGGCTAACGGTATATACTCATATCTATAAATAAACAGACTTTTCCACAATTGTACACGACTTTGTTTATTTGAAGACTATAAAACCTTAATCTAGGGCTATTAACACTGTCAATATCGTCGCCCTACAAATTATAATGACAATAATAAAAACCTATCGTATATGTCATTTACTTTGTTGTAAGATTTTGTGTTATCTACGAAATAAATTGAATACAACACGTGAGTTACAGGTTTGTATATGAAGTGTTTCGTTTAATTTCAAAAATATCGCGTGACCAAAGTGAGGATGCAATTTGATAATGTATCTTTAAATGCATGCCTCGTTAATATGTTTAACGAATAACATTTTAGGTTAATTAATTTGCAGATTAAATAAACTTCACATACCTAACAAATCTACGAACTATAGTGAAAAAGACATTGTTCAAGTACTTATAATGCTAATAAAATAAAAACATTATTTGAACCAATCTCCATCAACCATCTCTACAGCTTAGAAATCCTCGTTTTATAGGTTCAAGTTAAGTAGCCAATCCATCTTAAATGTGTAGTCCCTTAGTCTGCTCATACAACACTTGTGGGATAAGTACTTTTTATATATTTTAGAATCGCAAACATCACAAATACAAATTTTATGTATAAACTAGAATTTCTGCATTTTTTGGACACTGAACCCAAAAAATCATTATTACAATCATCATCAGCAATCATTAAAGAGCTATTATATAAAATACTTCATTTCTGTGCTAAACGTGACTCCCGTGGTAATTGTGTGTCAATGACATTTTGAGTGCACAGTTGGCGCCGTGGCTCAGTAATGTACTGCTTAGTTATATGTTGCGGATTTGACTACTGGACGGAGAAGAAATTCTACGATATACGTATAGTATACTTAAATATAGGTATAGAAAAAATAAATCAATCATCAATCTAGTCTCTGTTAAGATATTATTCGATTTTGAAATGAAAAATAGCACATGATTTTTTTGGTACACTGTACAAAATCTAAATAATATACTCATCTGCAGACTGTCAGTAATTTCCCATAAATGACTGTCACGTTCCTTCAAACCTACTAATAGATGCACTACTTAGAATATAAAACAAGTCAAATTAAATAGTTAACCTAATAGTTAACATGGTAATTGGCAATAAAGTAGAGCGACTTTTAAAATAATACTTAACACTTATGAAAATTACCCTAAAAACAAATGGTTATTATTATACCTACTTCACTTCTAATAACTTCCAAATCATCAGATTGGAATCAACTTGAATCCAGTTTACCTTTATTAAGTCGTTTAAGGACAGCGCAGAACGACCCACAAGTTACGATGTATTTTTTCCTACTGTCACATGCCTATATTGTCGAACTTCTCTGTTCCATCAGCCTTTAGTTCTACGTACAATCTACAGATTTAAATTATAATTGACAACAATTACGTTGTATTTTTAGAAACAATCTTTACTGACCAAATAACATAAACTGACTGACATACTTCGAATTTAAAGATGTGCCTATTTTTAGCCACTTTTTGACAGTAAATTATGGCAACATTATAATAATCGATGGGCAATTATCATTAGGAACAAGAACTATAACAGGGATTTTAAAAAATGAGGTGATATTAAATAAAGTAAGTATCATCAGTAGTCAATGGATGCAAATAAGAAAACTGGTTCAAAGTAAACAACTTTAATACCTCTGACTAATCCTTTAAGAAATAACGTGATACATAATATACTGTGTATATTATGCATCGCCTGTATCACTCATGTCCTCAACCTCTTAGGTTGGTTTTATTTTTGGACTTAAAATTAATGTTAACAGATTATCTTTGTAATGTGGGAAGCAAAAATAATTTAGCGAACACTACCCAGGAGTTGTTAATATAAAGTTGAGCTTTAAACGAAAAATTATGAAAGTAAAATTAATTATTAACAAATTAGACTGGACAGATGCCAGTTAAGGATTATTTACTGCAGATACAACTGGCAAATTGTGGTACGGTATGGTATTATTGGGCTTTTCTCGGTTTTTCGAAAATTTCTCAGTATATGGCAATAGGCTCACCTCCTCTTACATGGGACTTAATTATCACAAATGGTAAAAGGTGGGTGTACATTGCACAGTAGAACGCTGTAATGTGCATCTCTGCCTACTCGTAATATTTATAACTTCGACACGCTTATATTATAAATCCAGTCATATTTTAAATGTCAGACAGAATTAGAAATGCAAAAATGTATGTATGCTGCATTTTTATTAAATTATTGTGTCTTTCTATTTATGCTACTTTTTCCTTCAACCGAAATAAAGAGAAACGTGAGATCAGACTCAACCATTCAACCATTAGGCGACCGCTACTATTATTAGAGCATCATAAACTATTGACTCCTTAATAGTTCTGATTGTCTATAGAAAATTGATTGTTGCAAATTATTCTCATTTGGTATAAATTGCTCTAGATACTCTAGAACGATCACGTAACTCATGATGGCGAGTATGTATGGATATGATGATCAATAACTATTATTATAATTGTCTGCTTTGCGCAGGGGTCATAAGTGGAACTAGTTTTGTTTGAGGTCGAGGGTTTGGTTCTGGTGTGATCGAAAAGTTTGTTTTTTTTTTTATTAATGTGTTTGTATATTATGTAAGGTACTAATAACATATATGTTATAATACGGGATAATCACAAAAAAAAAGAATTGTAATACCTCGTACTGATGTGACGTTCTGATCCGAAGCTGCGGACCACCTAGCGGGTGGTTTTTACTTTTTAGTCATTGAGAGTTTCACACTGTCTCTCGCCTCGTCAAAGGTGTGAGAAGTCGTTAGATGATTTTCCCCCCTTAAAATATATAAAAGTTTTGTGTCTATTTATAGTGCATACTCATTTACCAGAAACTAGAAAAATAATATTAAAGTTTTTTACCGTTTCTTTTTGCCTTACTCTCTCAGAGGTGCATTAAAGCAAAGTGTGAGTGCACTTTAGCTATGACGAAGAATCGTGACCTGAATCACAGAGATGAGTTCATAAGACTGACGTCTGCATTAGAAAATCTCGGAAAATTACAATAAAATCATAAATGTTTATAAACAAGGAAAATTTAATACTAGGAAATTGTACCACCATCACCAAGTACCATCTTATGTTAATTAATTTATACGTTCCAGTTTATATCTTACTATATAATGTACTTATAATAATATTATAAATGCGAATGTTTTGAAGTTTGTGCAAAATCTTTGCTGAGCAACAGTTTAAGTAATCATTAAATGACTGATTACGGCAGTAAGACTAAAGAAAAACATTTCTAAACAAATTCCAAATAATCACATTTAACCAATTGTATAAAATTAAAAATTAAAAAAGCCCTAAATTCTGTATACGATTTCTACCGCCTTACTTCAAGAGACATGTAAGAGTTACCATCTTTGAATAAGCATAATACCAGCAAAAACCAAAAAACAACGTCTTGACATTTTAATCACTTAGGCCTCGGCCTCGAATTTTGCGGGCAGCGGGGCGGCGGCGGCGGCGGCGCGGCAGCGGCAGGATCTTATGCGTATAATCAAATGGACCGGTTTTCGAACACAGCGGCGGCGGAGCGGCGCGGGAGCGGGCAACGAGCGGTGCACTCCAGTCAAGCGGTGACCGCCCGCGTTGCGCGTCTGCATTGTAGTATAGTGTTGTGTACCTACATTTTTTTTGTGACGTATCAAAATGTCCTCGGACGTGCAAGAGCAAATGATTTCGGCAATCTTTGAGAGGACACCCATACGGAACAGCAAAGATGTGAACCATAAAAATAGAAGAAAAATTAACCAATTATGGGAAGAAATAAAAAACGAACTGAATATTGAAGACTAAAGCAAAAACTGAAATCACTCTTGATAGTTTCAAGAATATAGTCAAAAGTTTCTACACTCATTCTAGTGTAGTCGTAGAATTTGTCGGGATTTTGTCTCTGTTCTTCATAATTTCGATAAAACTCGCCATTTATTTTCCTTGCCCTATAGTAGGTCTTCTTCTTTTGCCCACAGTAAATCGAGCGTTAGGAATAAATTTGAATCAAAAAGATTTCGTTCGCTAATAAAAACAAATATCTCGACAACACAACCACGAACACAACACTACACCGCTGTAGTGCCGCGCGATCTGCCCGCTAGTTTCGAGAACGGGTCCGCCGCCGCCGCCCCGCTCCCGCGCCGCCGCCGCCGCCGCCCCGCTGCCCGCAAAATTCGAGGCCGAGGCCTTAAAAACCAGTTGTAAATACCCTTCGGATCCAAAAGAGGCGTCTTGTGGAAAAAAACATTGTGTACTTATTAACCGGTTATTTTTAAGTAGTTGTGAAGGCCAAAAATTATGCCACGCTATTCATTAAAATAATAATAGAATTTTCCACTGTGTTTTTGGTTGTATTTTTTTTGTGTGGTTTTTGTTCATTTTCTGTTTACATAACTAACTACGTGACCAAAATCATTCTGTATAGGTACATGACTGCCTGACAGACAGACAACGCACAGTCAAAACTACTGGACCCTTTTTTTGGGGGAAAATCACCTTGGGCGAGGCGAGAGGAAGAAAGTCTCTTACTGACTAAAAACCACCCCATACCTGTTCGAGCCCCGGTAAAACCGCTAGGTAGTCCGCAGCTCCGCATCAGAAACTACTGGACCTAGAAAGCTGAAACTTGACATGTATGTTTATTAAGGAGTGTAGGGGAGTATTAAGAGATTATTTCCCTAAATTCCGACGGGATCGGGAAAAACGGGAATTGCCTATTTATGCGTACGAAGTCGCTGACAGAAGCATCTTTGACATAATACTCATTGTGTAAATTAATTTGAAAATAAGTGCAAAGTAAGTGAACCCTTACTGTGCTAGAGATATTTGATCAACTCCGGACTCGGATAGATTGGTGTCAGATCTGTGACCGTGAATGATACGATGATTGAACACAGAATAAATAAAAAAATGCAGCAAATTTCTGTCTATCCATACTAGTATACGAGGAAAAAAACAAAAATTGTTACTTATTTAATCGAATTCAAAAAAGGAGTTTCTTAGTTTGACCTGTACGAATGTTTGTACGCGATCTCGCATTTGGCTGAACCGGTTTTAGATGCGGTCTTGAGCAAAAAAAATTTTTAGACATAAGACAAGGTTACTAATTAATACTTGGTTTATTTTTTGTAAACGGATTATTAAGATTTTTTTTTTCGTTTTTATCTACAACGATATGTACAGATCTGCTTATGTGTGTGTTTACTTCAGCTAGTAGTGCTCCTTGAATTATTGTAAATATGTAACCGTAATCACGATTGGCGAGCAAGGGATCTCGATTTTGAACTTTAGAAAAAATATTATGATGGATAATAATATTATGTATGATTCATAATAGTTCTACTATAAAGCGAATCTTATGTTATTATTTTGTTTGTTCTTTACATATCACGGGACCACAGGGTCCCGGACATTATTATTATTACACGAACAAAATACTATAATTATTATCTCTGTTTTTTGAGGGGAAATCATTCAATGACTTCTTCCGCCTTGGGCGAGGGGAGAGGGAGTATTAGACTCTTACTGACTAACAACCACCCCGTTCTTGCTCCTGCTTTTCGAGCAGGAGCCCCGGTAATCCGCAGCGGAATATTATCTATTCTCTGCTAGGATTTAAAAAACGTGATGTTGAATTTTTATCACTTACATGCTTTCGCTATGAAAACACTGATGACTATTAATGAAGACAGAGGTAAGTAAGATTCGTAGCAATGGCGTCCGCCTCCCATGGGAGAAGGGCCTAAGATTATGTATGTAATATGTATATGATTTCTCTAAAGCAATTCATTCTTTCAAAGAAGCACTTATATTTGAGTTTTATTGCTCTGACATCGGGGCCTCAGGGTAATAAGCAACATTAATGTTATATTGGCCAGCGATTCACAGTTCTAGGTCATAATATTAGTCGTCTCCATAGCAACCAGATTATTATAGCTATAAGAATAAACGTGGCAACATTATTTTATTGAAATCTCGAATATTGGAACAAAATAAATATACCTATAGAGCAAAATACTGTTAGATATTCTTAAACGTCGTCATATTGTTTTTTATTTACATTGGCAATAGGTACAATGGTGGTCACATGCGGCTGACCGATCACTAAGTTAATTTGCTTGCACCTGATGAGATCCACATTCTAACCCCGCCCGATGACCTTGAATTGACAAATCAAGTGGGGTGGTGGTTAAAATGACCAGATGGATATGTCCTCCACTGTACAACCAACCATGGTTTTTGGATCACATAAACAAAGTTACAAGAGAAATTTGAATACGGTACCTGAATACTTTGATTTCAAGCCAGTTGCTTAGAAACTATTAAGTGCAGTGCAATAGTATCGAATTTAATAGTTTTATTTTTAACTATGAGATTATTCAAATATTAAAATACTAAAATTTAAAATTTCGTACAAGAAACAAATCCGATAAATAACAGAAAATATTCAAAAGATCTATTCCTCAAATAACATTTTCTTATTCAATTCGTTGGAAAGTCGAAGATGTGATACCAACAGTGGAGTGATTCAATTCGAAAGTCATATTGTTGAGTTTCTGGATTTTAAATTTTCAATCATAGTACGAACTCCTGATTTTCGTTTGTACGTGCTGTAGTGTCATATTTTTGAAATCGTTAAATAGGGTAACCCTATTTTGTAAATAATAAAGTAATGAAATAGCAGTTTTTTATGGGGGAAAATTGCCCAATGTCTTCTCCCGCCTTGTCGAGGTGAGAGGGAGTGTCAGACTGTTACTGAATAAAAACCACCCCGTCCCTACTACTGTTTATTGAGCCGGAGCCCCGATAAACCCGATTGGCAGTCCGCAGCTACATTTTAAACACTAGAGGTATCGTGAGAGTGTTGTTGTTCCTATGTAGGAACTGCTTTATAAACCTGCTATTTTTGAAGAATAATGCTCGTACCTAATACATACATACATAACCACGCCTATCTCCCATAGAGGTAGGCAAAAACAAGGCAACGTCTATTGGTACGAATCTTATATAATTCTTTCACTTCTCAATAGTCATCCTTTTTATGCATGCTCGTGGGTTAATAACAGCTTAAATATCACTAACTTACATCTCAAAATACATAAACAATAGCTCAACAATTTGATGTCGTCATTACCAATACCAATCTTACCCGTATTTTACACTAAAGATTTACAAAATATTCTCAAGTCATTGACGTTGGTCGTATATAATCTGAGACTTGTATATATAAAACCTCGGCCTTCGTATCATAATAACGTAATTGTCTGCACTGCAAGACATAATGTACTTATACTTGTCTTATATTATCACAAACATAGCACGGTTGTGTTTATAAGCTAAATGACGGAAGATGATAAGTCATGGTAGGCGACAAATGCAAATTGTACTTAGTTCCCGTTTTGGATTTTAAATTTTATTGTTTTGGTATAAAGTCGGAAATCCAATGACAAAAAATTCAATTTGTAGTAGATTGATCTGGTTGTATGGATTTGTCTTTGTTATACATACTTTATGATTTAATTCCAACATAAATATGGACGTGAAGTTATAGCTGATATGATATAAACCGCACTCATAAATGCACTGTCATACTCTCAACATAGTATCTTTTTATCTAACGCATTATAATACCGTAGATTATGTTATCGCTATTTAGTAGATTTGTTTTTCTCAATTCTACGTATTGTATAGAATTACAACCTGTGAATATAACCTTTGTATACGTACATTTGTATGTAGATTATAAAGAATTCCTGGCTTACTGAAAACCAGAATATTTTTAGCCATGCGTTGGGGATGGTGCAAATCTGCGTAACTAGCATTGGATAATTCCGCGTATCTGACATATGTAGCCAATTTTCAATTTCCACGTAACATCCCGATTGGCACCATTCTCGCTGACGTGACTCTATGATAAAAATACAAAGGAAACATACTATGTTTTTACTATATTTGTAAAATAAAGCCATTTGCCCTCAAAATAACGATTTTTAAGAGTTTGGAACTGCCGCTGTCAAATTAGACCAAATGCAGATATAGTCTTCGGTACGTAACATGGCAATTTTTTTTTATAATAAGAAAGTTCCGCCAATTGCACAGGGATTGATCCTCACAAGCATCGTGCGCAGACGCGGCGATGTTGCGCTGACTATTGAACGTCCGCGTCCGCGTATTTTTAGTTAATAAAGTAATTTCAAAAAAAAATGATAACAAAATCTTGCCAAGTTATCTGAAAACCTTTATACGCGGCCTTTACCTATGGTAGATTCGCGGTTTTGCACTATCCCCGACGAATGGTAAATTGTAAGTAGTCTGAGCAAGTTTTGTCAAATATTTCCCAACATTAGAAAAAAAAAACAAACTAAAAATATATTCAAATTATTCCATTTGTATATTTTGCCAGTTAAACGTTTGTTTGCATTGTAACGGCTACACATAAAACTATACAAAACCAGTTTATCATGGTCACGCTTTATATGACCTTTCCACTCTTTCGACGGTCAGTTTATAATGGTTGGCATAGCTTATGTAGACGTGTGTGGGTACATGACATAAAAATTAATTTCTACAACAACGTGGAATAAATCAAATATTTATGTATTTTTATCTTTAGTTATCTAACTACGTGTATTTGCATACTTGTGCACAAAAACCTACATTTTGTACAAACAATACATAATGAAATTTTATTGTATACCGTGACGTGACGTTGTAAAGATAAAAGAACTATTTATATTTAAAGTACTATTTGAACTATTTATTTATACGTTGGTACTATTTATAGAATATTTAGATGATAATTCATTTTCGTATGTGACTGAAACAGATAATTTAAAATGGTAAATAGTATCGTAATAAAAAATGAACTGTATAATATGTTCTAGTAATTTCAGTTACAGAGTCAACAACAGACTTTTTGTTGGTTTGTAAACAAATCCATATGTTAGTTAAATAAAGCATTAAAATTGAGAAATAAAATATAATAATTGTTATGCACCTAAATCTATTATAAAAAACCCCTTTAAAGCCTATTATAAAACTAATACATTATAAAGAACATATCACCCTTTAAAGACACCGCTCCAACCTAGCAATAAAGTTGTCATTTTGAACATCCAATCGTATGTCGTATGATATCCTTTAACGTCACGGGCGGGGTCTGAGCAGACCCCACGCGCTGTATTTTAACGATATTTTTTGAAATTGTCTAATTACGATCGCGCGTTTCCGGCTAATCTCAGTGCGATGCGAAACCTATCGGCGAGTGGACGTACGTCGCTCTTTTGCTAAGGTAAGTTACATTTTTGCTTACGTGGGGATACCTGCAGACCCCACCCGTGATTTAACGTAGTTACTTTTTTCACCTTAGTTATTTTTTATTTGTTTGCTTTTCAGAATTGGTGTTGAAAAAAACGAATAATGAGTCGCCGACTAACTAAATATTAAATTTATCAAATCATACACGATTTTAGTGACTCGGAAAGTGAAGGCATAGGAGACACGCCTCAAGAGAATATTTTGGAAGAGGTGGGTGATATAAGTGACCGTGAATCTATACATACCGAACATAATTCAGCGTCAGATATAAAGATAAAAAAACAATATTGTATGTAAGTCTTGCAAAAAATATATTTTGCAAGCCACATTCAACAGCAATTACCTATCGTTTACTATGCCAACCCGAAGTATGATTTTTAATGTTAGTTTAGATTAGTACATTTCAAGACATGCAATTTTTTTTTCTATAATGTTTATTGTTATTTTTTCTTCTAATTACTTGTTTTTGATTCATATTTGATTAGAATAATTTAGTTAAGTTGGTCTGAAGTTCACTCTTTTGTTAAATTGTATTACATTAAACATGTGCCTGAAAATTATATCTAAAAGACTGTTAATTTGATAAAAATATTCCTTACTCCCTAAAGATTGATTGTTTTATGTTTAATAAATACTTTTAATAAATATTATAATGTCTTTTATTATAATCTAAAACAAATTTTAATAAATATTTAAAATATCGGAAAATATATGTGAATTTATATTGGGGATACTTCTGGACCCCACGCGTGACGTTACGTTATCCTAAACAACGCGTGTACTTAAAGGATATATTTCATAATGTCAATTTAAAAGACTGTAAGCGCGTGGTCCGTATGCTGACAGCGCTCTTACAGCATTTTCGTATTGTTTTCAAAGCAAAAAATTACGTATCACACGGACACGGACAGTTATGTGTGACTGTACTGACTGAATTTCAGTCACCTTCAATGCATGTTCTTGTACAGTTTAGGTAAGACTAGAGATACAAGTTTTTTACAATCAACCTCATTTCAATGAAGCTGTAATTGAATACTGAAAAAAATAAATTCTAATGATATTTGTTTTATGATTATGGATTCTTACTGACATAGGATTACGTCCTTTATTTCCTCAAGATTTAAAGTGCAATTATCTATGAAAAAAATAATGGTCAACTGTAACTACAACTATGCATGAGTAGTCGCTGTAATAATGACTATGTAGTGACAAAACATTAAATAATTTGTTCAACGGTAACAGTTTTGTTCTTATCACATTTAAACAAATGAGGTAAGTTGGTACGTTTTATGAAAAAAGGTAATTTCTTCGGAAAAAACCTAATAAATCTATCACATTTCAATGTAATATTGCTGCGTAGATCCATGATATATTGTGTATAGGAATCCCCTTCGGGGAAAAACGGACTTGATACGGTAACGTATTTATCTAAACACATGTGCCGGTGTGATTGACTGATTGATCAATAGGAATATGGGAGATACGTATTTTCCTAGAAACAAGCGATACTGTTTATTTGGGAAACGTTTATTACCTCGGACCTTTATTTTGATAGCAAAAGGACGTATATGAGTTATCGCACACACAAGCGTAACCGACACGGCACGGTTGTTTTTTTGAGACTATACGAAAATGCTGTAAGCTCGCTGTCAGCGGTCAAGCCGCGCGCTTGCATCTTTTTTCAGACTTCAGGTTTCTTTCAGATTGTCAGGCTTTTCACAAGATTTCAAAATTAACTGGTTAAAAGTGATCACATTTCTTGTACATTAATGAAATTAAATGGGGCTGGATCTGGCATTGTCAAATGATAAATTTATTGCCGGATTGGAGCGTTATTGTTAAAGTGTGATCACCGTTGTCAGTATCATATCAGTTACAAAATACCTACTATTAAAATAGACTTCTCCCAATGACTTTCCGGTTATGAGGCTTTCCGCAAGACTTCCAAATTAACAGTTTAGAAGCCACCACAAGGAAATTCGATGTTAAAATATGAATAGATAGATACTGATATTAATAATACTGTATAAAATATATTATCACTACTTAAAAGTTTTATTATTCCTAAGCGGTGTTTTTAAATATGTTTTTTTTTTTAATTTCCGTTTAGTCGGCTTAGCAACAAATCTAATCCAATTTAAACAAGGAAACTCAACAGAATTGTTGAAAACAGACTAATTAATGGATCACTAAGAGCCGAGAGTAGGCTAGCGTGAACAGTTTGCACGTAATCGGTCAATGACGCGGCCATTGTGACCGTTAGCTTGTATGACTAGACGTGAATGAACATGACTTTATGTACAGATGAATGATTTGAGCACGAATCTAGATAACAACACTGTTACAAAGTCTAGAATAATCTGTTATTAAGGCTATCCTTTAGCTCAGTGGTAGTAAATGTGGTAGACATATAAAATGGAGAACCGATTTTCGATCGAGTAAAAAGGCTCTTGAATGGAGTACACGTACTGGCAAGCATATGGTCCGATAAAGATCATAGGCTACTTGCAACCAGCCAGTGGAAGTATCTGGGGGAGGCCGATGTCCAGCAGGAAATAACTAGTCGCTGATAATACTAATGATTATGATGATTTCATAATATACTCAATTATATCAACACAATTTAGACTTTTTTGAAGGGGGAAAATCATCTAATGGTTTTTCCCGTCTTCGACTAAAACTTCACTCCGTTCCTACTCCTGCTCTTTGAGCCAGAGCCCCGGCAACCCATATCGAGCATCAGCCCTACTGGGCCTTAGCAATAGGCTGATGTTAAGCAACCGTTATTAATATTGAATTTATAAGATGTCAGCTTAGTAATTTTATGTAAAACGAACAATGAAAATTATTTAGCTACTTAAAGCTAGTATATAATCTGCACAGTAAATATACCATAATCTAATCCTTTGAGGAAAGCTCGAGCAGTATCAAAGAAATACGAATACCTATTACGTGAAGTTCTCGGAAACTTCGTAGAATAAAATTTGATCTGTTATAGAAACTGTTTAATATTCCAACATTCACAGAAACTCGTAGAAACTAGCGTTCGCTAGTTAGCTAGGTAAGAGTAGATTTAATATTGTTCGTGTGTAGCTATTTCTGAGAAAATTAGCCAATAACCAGGTACTAAGAAGCTGAACAGTGCCCTTAGCACGAGTTTGCTTTACAGTTTGACAGCGCGTACGGTGCTCTAATTTCTTTCTTTTTCTTTTAAAAAAACGTTGCCCCACACTAGGATTTTCTCCTGTGTCCTGGGTGCGTTTACAAACATACAAGTTCACATACACATGACATCCAGACCCGAAACAACAATTTGTGGATCACACAAAGTGTTGCTCCGTGCGGGAATCGAACCCGCTACACGTTGCGCGGCAGCCAGTTGCCCAGCCACCGCGCCAACCGTGCAGTAATTGGTTGGTTAATTCGAGCCGATCAATCAGTAGTACGTAGTTAGTAGGCAAATATGATGAAAAAGAGTTAGGTTAGTTACTAGACCACAATCTGAAGATATTACATAAATTATGTATAACTCAAATAACAATTAACAGAAAAAAAAAATACTAAAATGAAACATTTATTCAAAAAATCTTGTTGTCTAGATGTCAAATCTATGTGTCTAATAATGTTAGATTTAGCCAACTACAAACCAAATAAAAAAAAAATAGGCAGATGAAGAAAAAAAATATTCAGTACTCGATTTTTATTTTAGTTTTCATTTGTATATTTCTAGAAAAAGCTGTCATATATCCTATTTTCAGTTTGATAAGGGTAGGACTATAGTAATGTTATTACGTAAATCCTTATTTTGATCTGAATCCTTTGAACGCTTGAATAATCACAGGTTTTACTCTACCAACACTTTAAATCTAATCTAGAATTTGAATTTATTTTTCTTTTACCTAAACATAAAATAAGGTTCTCAGAAATACGTCAAAAGTTTACCTGACACGTTTTAATAAAAAAAAAAACAATGTTATTTTATCTTTACTTGGATTTGTTCTACCTGGCACGAGTTACAAATATTGTAACAAACTAATTTTGGGTGGTTGGAGAATGTCTAGTTGATCCGTTGGCTGTAATTATTACCAACATAACAAAGGGTTTAACGTGTGAATGACCCTGGCACGGTCACCATGTCATATCTCCATAATAGTTGTATATTCAAATACGTCTTGCTTCGAATAAGTCTAATAATTTATTATTGCCTTTAAGGGGGTGATAGACACGCGAGTAAGTTCGCGTACTTATGGCTCGACGACCTTTTTCGCTCGTGTGTCACTGTAAGTACGCGTACTTTAAAACCGCCGAGTAAGTTCGTCGGCGATCCAACCGGTTTGAAATCTTGCTCGTAGCTCGTCATGGCTCGTGCGTGTGGCAGCACTGCGAGCCGCGAGCCGCCAATTTGTTTCGCCAGTCCGTGAACGCGGACGCTTATTTATAAAAAATAATTAAAGATTATTAAAAAAAAATATATTAATTAGTTTATTAATTTATTTACACAGGCTCAGGCATTCTTAAATAATTCTAAAAATCTTCCTTCTCGTCACGTAACTCTCTAACTCTCTTACTAAATTCACATGTGATAAACGCTCTCTTTTTGTAAGCCAGTTCTTAACCCACACTTTTCGCCTTTGTCTATTGGTTTTAGTTTTTGAAATGTAATACGATATAATACCTAAATAACACAGAGCTTCTTCTGTCGAAGACATCGCAATACAAAGTGCGTAAGTTTCACGACCCACGTGTGTCACTAACGTCGAGCCGAGTAAGTTGGCGATCTTAAAAACCGCGTACTTCAAGTTCGTACGTCTATCACCCACTTTACACATGATCATAGAACACTAAAGCACGTAAAATCTATTTGGTCATTGCCTAAGGCTGCTTTTCCACCACAGATGTGCTATGCTACGTTGCTATGGATGCGTTTGGCTTCCACCATTGCTTAGCACTGGTGGAAACGGATTCAGCTAAGCTATGTTATTCATAAAAAGATGAAAAACAATAAATGTGGTGGAAACTAAAGAAAATAAATGGGTACGTCAGGATAGAAGTAACACAGAAAGAGTGCTGTGGTTTCTGTTTACCCCCGTGAAACATAGTTTTCGTACGAACTTTTCTATGTTCTAAAAGATAATTTCTTTTTCATTACAGTGTACGGAGCAGCACAGAGAATGTCCAATCAATAACACAATCAACAATCACGCTTGACAGAAAAGAGGATGACAAGGACGATGATTACAATCCCCTCGAGCATCGGGATGTCATTCATCCAACTTCGTAAGTATAAATAATATAAACTTAGTAAACGTTAAACGTTTGATAGTTTTATTTGTAAAGGAAAATCGCAGTTTGCTGTAGTTGGGTAAGAAAGAAAATGGGAAATAAAAAGAGAGAGAGAGAAAGAGAAAGAGAAAGAGAAAGAGAAAGAGAAAGAGAAAGGGAAAGAGAAAGAGAAAGAGAAAGGGAAAGGGAAAGGGAAAGAGAAAGGGAAAGAGAAAGAGAAAGAGAAAGAGAAAGAGAAAGAGAAAGAGAAAGAGAAAGAGAAAGAGAAAGAGAAAGAGAAAGAGAAAGAGAAAGAGAAAGAGAAAGAGAAAGGGAAAGAGAAAGAGAAAGAGAAAGGGAAAGAGAAAGAGAAAGAGAAAGAGAAAGAGAAAGGGAAAGAGAAAGAGAAAGAGAAAGAGAAAGAGAAAGAGAAAGAGAAAGAGAAAGAGAAAGAGAAAGAAAAAGAGAAAGAGAAAGAGAAAGAGAAAGAGAAAGAGAAAGAGAAAGAGAAAGAGAAAGAGAAAGAGAAAGAGAAAGAGAAAGAGAAAGAGAAAGAGAAAGAGAAAGAGAAAGAGAAAGAGAAAGAGAAAGAGAAAGAGAATGAGAAAGAGAAAGAGAAAAAGAAAGATCGAAAACAAAAAATGCCATGTAGGTACAATTAATAAAAACATTGGATAATAATAATATGTATTTTTTGGATTTTATACACAACTAGCGACCCGCCCCAGCTTCGCATGGGTGCAATGGTGATATATTATACCTGTATTATACATAAAAACCTTCCTCATGAGTTACTCTATCTATTAAAAAAAACCGCATCAAAATCCGTTGCGTAGTTTTAAAGATAAAAATTAAGCGTTCATAGGGACATACAACATGACAGAAAAAGCGACTTTGTTTTATACTATGTAGTGATGATATAATATGTCCTAAGTATGCGATGAAATGGTACCAGTTTAGCACGTGTAATGCACTGGTATTACCTCTTTTTTTAAGTCGGTTAAAAGAGGATAAAAAGTCACCGTTAAGTGTAGACGTAAGATAAATTAAAAACGTCTATCACTTTCAGATAAAGTAATGAGCAGCTTTTCAGTAAATCACTGCTCTGACTCTTGAATAGGTACTTAAAAATAAATAAATTGCATTTTGCAACGTCATGTAAATATCTATTCTATTCATGAACGTTTTTACGTTTAAAACCTCTTTTGTATTTCGTATTTCTGTTCGGTAACAAAAATAATTCGCTTTTATCTATTTTCGGTTTTTAGTATTTTTCGTTTTTATTGAACTTTGGTCTTTGCATTTGAAAAAATCTTTTGTTCAAAAATGGATTTCATCCTGTACGAGTAGCTATAATTAGAGCTTACAGTGATAAAACCTCAAAAACCTAAAAATGACTGGATGTAACGTATTTTTGTTTTATCTTATTTTTTTTGAAAATTTAATGTTACTGACTAGCTGAAACAAAAAGTTATAAAGGCAAAACCATTGCTAAACATCGGTCAACGTTGTTAAACGTTATTAAAGATAAGTTTATAAAACAAGAATTTTATTGCCTACTCTATTTTAATACTACAATGTTCCTTTAAGCCAAGGATACACTAGCGAACAAATGTCTTTCGCTATGTGTCGTCAGCGACATTACCGGACTTTGGTCGACATGCTTGGCAACATCACGCGATACGTCAATGATACAGACATGAATCGCGAATTTCGCCATATCAGGCGAAAATTCGCTTGTCATATAGGCGATACATGACGTCGGACATTATATTTTGTCCCTTAGTGTATCCTTGACTTTACTCATTATTATGATTAACGAAACGTATATTTTGTTCACAGAACTTTGGGTGCATTTTTCCACCTACTGAAATCATCATTAGGTTCAGGATTGCTTGCAATGCCTGCTGCCTTCAAGAACACTGGACTCATACCTGGATGTATTGGCACAGTTCTGGTTGGAGTTATAGCGACACACTGCGTCCATATATTAGTAAGTTTTGTTAAAATTGCTTTTAATAGTAAACTAAACAAAGTATGAGAAATATTTTTAATCAAATTCAATAAATTTAGTTTGGATGGAATTGTACTCAGTATTTGGGAGAATTTCAATAGTTACATTATTATTGGTCTTTTGTCATAAATTTCTCAGTAGTAGCACAAAGTCTGGGATTGTGCCTATTTATAGGCAATAGGCTCACCCCCTATTACATGGAATTTATAACACAAATGGTGAGAAGTGGGTGTATATTGTATATTGACATTACGTACCGCAATGTGCACCTCTGTCTACCCCTTCGGAAATAAAACGCGTGACAACTATTCAATACTTACAACAACATGCAAGGCATTACCTATCTGACACAAACTTGAATGAAACTATAAACACTATATTTACCCGATTGCATCAGATAGAGTGAATAGTTTTTATTTCTCCCCTTCGCTCGAAGAAGGATGAATGGTTAGAAAACAACACGTATCTCGTCTTGCACGTGTGCACAACACTACCCTTCCGGGAATCTAAATCTACGAGTATAGTTTACGAGATTCAAACTTCTGATACGTGACTTACTTACCTCAGAGTCACTCTTCCAAGCTACTGTTTACTCTCCAAGATTGTTGTGTAATTAACAATAAATGGAATAAAGTAAAAAAAGAAATATGTTTATTACCTGACTGTTTTTATAAATAGGCTAAAAATAGTACGTTTTCTAGCGAACATTGAGATGAATCTAGATGAGTTAGACATGCTTTGTATTAGAACTGAGTAAAAAAGTCATACTTTAAAGTTTCTTTTTATAAAACAACAAAGGTTATTTTAGGCAAAGGAATTTTACACAAACATTTTCTTCTGGTATTAATTATTCCTGTCAAACAAACTTACTTAAATAAGTGTAGGCGAGTGCAGACTGCCTAGTGGGTTACAATAGCTCCGGATCTAAAAGCGGGAGTAGGAACAGGGTGGTTTTTAGTCTGTCAGAGTCTGACCTTCCCTTTCGCCTCGCCCAAGGCAGGCACTTTTCCAAGTGCATGCATGATTTTCCGCTAAACAAAAACATATGGAGAGTAAAAAAAGTGTGGGATAGCCATGTTTCTGCACAAAAAGGCCGGCTCGACCAGACCGCTACTACGACCTCACAGAGAACCGACATGAAATAACGCTTGAGTTATGTTTCGTCGTATGTTTGAGGTTACCAGAGACTCAATTACCGCCCTCCTCAATCCTCAAATCTTAAATTGCTAAGCCCCAAAAGGCTGGCAACGTACTTGTAATACCTCTGATGTTTCGGTTGTCTATTAGAGGCGCAGATTGCTCACCATCAGGTGATCCGTCTAGTAAGTGAACTGAAGTAAAGCTATGATATAAGAAGTGCATAAATTAATAAAACTTATAACTAAGGTGAGGTTTAAAGGGCCATTGTTCCACAATGTGAATCTGGAGTAGGAACTGTCAATGTAATCGAAGGCGTCGTGTAGAGCGTCACGAAGATTGTTGTCTGAAAAAAAAAGAAACGTTGGAAGTTAACACACCTTTAAAGGGGCTAACACACCTTTAATATAGACGTTAATATAATTAATTTAGGTTTCCTGAAAATTTAATATTGAAGTTTAATTTTGACTGCCTCGTTGGTCGAGTTGTTGCAAGTGCAACTGCGGGACAAAGAATCTCGGGTTCAGGAAAAGTATTACTGGACATTTTTCCATTTTTTTCTAAAATTTCTCAGGGGTAGGACGGAGTTTGGAATTGTGCCCAGTACATGGTAATAAGCTCATCCCCTATTACATGGGACTTACAAAACAAATGGTGAAAAGTGGTTACATGCCGTAATGTGCACTTCTGCCTACTTCTTCAGGGATTAAAGGCGTGATGTTGCATTATATTGAATTTCAAAGTCTTAAAATTCAGACATTAATAAAACCGAATTTGAGAAGTCTTTCTAATCAAAGTTACTTTTAAAAGTAAAAAAATGAATTAGTACCTTCATATGTCAACAACTGGATGCTTAATTGCTTCTTTACGTCGTCTATATAGAGAGCAGCTATTTCCATCACAATTAGAGGTATGAATAAACTGAACAAACTCAAAAATATTTCAAAAATCCAAGGGGCTATGAATGCGAGATTCTGAAATTAAAATGTTTAATTAATTAAACCACAAGACAAAGCAAAGCTGCGTTTGTATACAGCCTGTTTTTTTAAACACTTTCTAATTTTTTTTTTTGAGATTTAGGGATCATTATATTAGATGATATGATATATAAAAAAATCCATTTTACACTAAAAATAACCGACTTTTACGAAGAAAATACCGACCTCCGAAATTAAAATTATTTTAACCATTAACAGTTCTTGTTACCACCATGAACATTAGTTAGTGTTCTTTTTGATTGATTAAAAAGAAAAAGTATGAATGTTACCGAACTTTCAAAAAAATTGGCAATTTTTCGTTTGGACGAGTTATGGTGTTATGGTTCAAATTTTCCAATAGAATAGATTGTATTATACCCATAGCAAAGCTTAGTTAGAGAAAAAATGCAAATATAAAACAAACTTACAACCCTAGTGCAGGAGTTGAAGTAGTAGACAATGAATATGGACTTTATGAACTCACTCAGAAAGGCGGTTATCGTCTGCAACATAAAATAGAATACTAAATGCTTTGATTCTGTTTGTTCGATATTTTTTTTATTTTTCTGACCTAACTAACAATATTGAGGTTAACACTGAGAATTGAGAATTAATTTTAATATTTTACATGGTTAAATATACTATTATCTGGTTAGTAGTGTAAATGTAGACTCACATACTAATTACATTAGGTATTTACCTATTTACTTATTGAAAGACTCATAAAACAATGAAACGTACTAAATTAATTATTATGTTATCGCTTACTCACATAACAGTTTGGCTAGGAACTCGACTAGTTTCAAGCCATGCTAGAGGCTCATATTCATGAGCAGCATTCTGCGACACACGACACGGCAACTGTCGCGCTGCTACTGTCGAGTTTCTCGTCAAACAATGACGTGAGTAAGCCGGTAACATAAGAATTAATTTAGCATGTGTCACGAAAGTTATAATAAAATTAAACATACCTTCAAACGAATAACCGTAATAGTTGAAAATGTATTATTTGATAATTTCACATACGAACTCAAAAAATGCTTAACACAATTAACTTTTTCAATGTCCTTTAGATTATTTTTCTGAAGTTGCTCCTTCAATGACTTGCATAGTACATGGACAATATTGAGATAACAGTCGGCCACGCAGATGAAAGTGCTACGTCCACAGCAAAAGGCACAGAAAGTAAAAATATTCATGAACAAATCGAGACTAGTAACTTTTTCAATATCAACCATAAAAATACTGCAACTCTTCAAAAGGCACAAAACAACTATGGTAAGATAAACCACAAAATAATGTTGTTTGATTGAGGAAAATTCCAAGGTCAAATCCGATGAGAATTTCCTCAAGATTCTTTCTTCATTGATAATTGAAAGTAACACGTTTGCTAATATTTCTGTTACTAAAGCAGCATCATATAAAGTTCCTGAGAATGAAGTATCAAATGTCGGATCATCAATTAAAATTGTATATGCAATAATAACCCCACAACATGAGACACAGTACAATTTTACCAGTATGTTAACAAACAAAGAGTTTGTGAATTTTAAATAATATCCGAAAACAAGGTTTAGCCAGAGGATAGTGTGCATTGAGAAAAATGAATTTAAAATTCCTTTTAGACACTGCATTATAGCACCGAAAATATATGAAGTACTGTTTAAAAGTTACGTGTGTCTTCTTTCCAGACAGATGTCTTTTTGTGGCTTTGACACACCAAAAAAGTAAATGGGTTGTCCGTTATGCATATCGATTTTATTTATTTCAAGTTTACTGTTATTGTGAATTGTGTTATCTGCGTTAATCATCTTAAAAACCTTAGCGTGGTTATACCGATTGTAATGTGGCTTTGTATGATATCATAAATCTAAAATTTGGGCCGAATAAAGTTAAAACTTAGTATTCTTGGGTGATTAATTAGTCATGATTAGATTTTTTTATGAATACAAGTATTTTACAATGCTTTATTTGGTGCCAAACATACGTACTTTTCATTAATCATCGTCAGCTCGTCACACAAGATACGAATGAAATGAAGAAATAAATTAAAGATTTTTTTATTTTTTAAATCTACATGTTCTTTTAAATTAAATTGCTAATACAAAAATTGCAGGAGAGCGATCAAATAAGAGGTACATAAATCAAAGAAACTCAATATTAAATTCATGTTTAGAGGATAATCGTTCCAAATTGCGTAGTTTGTGGAACAAGCGTCAATATAATCTAATGCATCATCAATCACGTCTCCTATTCCTTCATCTGTAAGAGAAAATAGTCAAACTTATTATGGTAATTGACATTCATCTCCTGAATCATACTAATAAAAATGTAATAGTTTGTTTGGTTGTTTGTCCATCAATGACGCTGAAACATGAAAACTGAATGGATTTTGATGAAATTTGGTATATAGACAAGGTATGAGCTGACTTGAGTGATAGTACTTTTCATTCCACGGGACTGCGTGCAAAGCCGCTGGCAGAAGCTATTATTATAAATGTAAAAGATTGTTTTGTTTGTTAGGATGTTTGTCCACCAATCACGCTGAAACTACTAAACTGAATTTGATGAAATTTGGTATGCAGACAGGGTATAACTACACTTTTTAAGCCACTGGTAGAAGCTAGTTTTAAAATAAATATGCAAGGCTGCCAAGCGAAGGCTTCGAAATTGATCATCGGAGCTTATTTGCTATTTGTTTTTTAATATTGATCTCCTCAGTAGTAGTGCAAGGTCTAGACCTTGTATGAAGTCAAATAGCTTCCAGAGTTAAATAATAGAATCAATGTCGAATGCAAAAGTCTCAGTTAGATTAGGTTTGCTAGAAGTTACCAGTACGTCTACCTTGAGTTTGAAGCAATATTATTGAAAGTCACTGGCGACGACGTAATTTTATTTTTTGTGTGTCAAATTTTACTATACCTCTACCGGTTACGTGTGGAACAAAAATATGCCATACAAAAAAAAAAAATACGACAAATACTATTGCTTCAAACTCATGGTAGAGGTACAGGAATAATGTAAGTAAATTCGCTTATGTTTACTAAGCTTCCTCGGTAAGCCTAATAGAAACGAATTTACTTCTTCTAGTCTTCACTTTAGAATACATTTTTCCAAAATTCAAAGTCGCAATGTTGAATTATTTTAGTTACCTTCATTCGACACCATTACACACACAAATATTCTTTTTAAATCATCCAGGTAATTAGCAGCCATTTCCATTAAAAGCGTTGGTAACTGGCAACGAAATCATAATTACATTCAGCGTCATTTCCAAGTACCAAAGCATTACGACTGAAAGATACTGAAAAATACAAGACATTTGAATTCAAGATCGGCCAAGAAAATATATTTTGTTATAATTTTAATATAGAATCTGTACTTACCAATTCTAATTCATTGTTGAAATAGTGTATCATGCTTATAATTTTAATGAAATCACAGGAATAACAAATTATCATCTGAAAAAGTAAAACATATTTTCAAGAAGCTGTTACTCCCGACTTCGTCCGCTTATTATAATCCTACAGAACAGAGCCTTTCTACAGAATTCCGGTTTTTAAAATAAAAGTAGCCAAAATTATTCTGTAGCTGGCAGAAGCAAGTAGACTCAGAAAAAATACAAAAATTTTCTACACAAAAAGGCTCTTAAAAATTTACTGCTCCTAGTTCTAAGAGCTTTGTCGGTATGTAATAAAACTAAATCATTGTAAAATGACCAAACAAAATGTTAGAGTTAGATTTAAGTAGCGTTCTCACCAGCCTGGATTCTTATCAAAAAGCGTTGATTTATGAGCACAGTTTTGGCGTTTGAGTGCAGTGTGCAGGTTCAATGATTTATAAGAATATGTGAAAATCCTTGAGTAACTTTGGTACGGCGAATATTGTGAGTTTTTAATTTTCGTAAACAAACGTACCTTCATTCTCATAAATTTCGTCGTTGAATCCAAATATTGTCTCAACATAATGAAAACTTTAACAAAATCACTACTGTATTCCGTTTTCTGAGTTATATCTATATGTTCATTTTCAAGTTTGTCTCGTACTGATTTGCAAATATATTGTACTGCTTTCCTATAGTTATCTGTTATATATAAAATAGTTAATCGACTGTAAAAGCATGCCAGGAATTCGTAGACGAATGCATAGTAGTCGAATACGAGGTATGTCCCATAGCCAGTGCACGCAAAACTGATCGTTTCTAAAGTACAAGCAGCAAAGATCATAAGGTACGGTAAAGCATAAGTTTGCTTGAAGCCAGGTAAATTAGCTGCCAAATTAGACGAGAATTCTAATACATAATCTTCTTCAGATATTAGAGAACATATTGCATTTAGTATTATGTCAACAACCATGAACATGTTGTAAAAAATTGTGCCTATCGTGCCATAGTTTAAAGGGACTACTATCTGGTAATAAAATATTATAGCAAATAAGCAGCCTGCGATGCAGTAGAGTTTGGCCATTGAACATATGAAAACTGATTTTTTTAATTTGAAATAGTAACCAAAAAATAGTCTTAACCACAGTAAAGGATAAAGCCCGTATAAAGGAGAAATAATAGATTTTAATTTTGTGATTCCTTTCAGTAATTGCATTTTAAGTGTTCCAGCATATGTAACACACGATTTTAATAATCACACTAGTACAGCAGGTTATTAGAAGCGACACAACAATAGCTACAACAAGAATAGTCTACGAGAAAAGTCCAATCAGTTGATTGAATATCATTTTATTTGTAGTATGTTGATCATTTATCTTACATGAAGTTTCCATACGACTGTACTTTATTATAGGTATATAGGTATGAACAGGTAAATTATTATTGTTTTAATGCTAAGTCATTTATAGGGTGCGGTGTAAAAAATAGACATGACATGACTCGACATATTTGGTTTATTTCAATCGTAACACAAATATAATTGAAATACATTCTTAATTAAGATGAAATTAGAATGTAAATTGCAACAAAGCAATAAAATATAAAACACATACACCTATAAAACTAAACGTTAGAGATATGTTCAAAGGGAATCCATTCCAGACCGTATATGTCGCTGAACAGGCATCAATATATCGTAGCACATGGTGTATTTTTTCTCGAAGATGTTTGTCTGAAAATATTATAAAATCATCAAACTAGGATCATTGATTAATTATTATCTTTTTCAGCTTTATCACGTAACTATTTGACGAGGAACTAAGAATAACTATAAGTTTGAATTAACCAACTCGCATTGAACAAGCGAGGTGATTAATACTGAAACCGTCTTCATGCGAGAAGAAGCCTTTAGTATTTTCTTTTTATTAAAAAACGTTGCCCCACGTTAGGATTTTCTTCTGTGTCGTGGGTGCGTTAATAGACATACAATTTCACATGCACATGACACCCAGCCCCGAAACAATAATTTGTGGATCACACAAAGAGTTGCTCCGTGCGGGAACCGAACCCGCTACACGTTGCGCGGCAGCCAGTTGCCCAGCCACCACGTTAACCGTGCAGTATTATTATTTAGCAGTGGCCACTTATAGGCTGTTGTTGTATTGTTTTACTTTCTTAGGATGTTTATTTATGTGTGTAAAGTTTAAAGGTAAAATACCTCAATATTATGATAGCTCTTTTTTTTTGAGGGGGAATATCATCCTATGACTTCTCCCGCCTTGGGCGAGGCGAGAGGGAGTGTCAGACTCTTACTGACTAAAAACCACCCCGTTCCTTCTCCTGCTTTTCGAGCCGGAGCCCCGGTAAACCCGCTAGGTAGTCCGCAGCTCCGGAATATTATGATAGCTAAAACAATGTTTTATATATATTGTGGATTTTAATTCTATTTGGACATACCTTCACAAATAAGTAGTTCTTCTGAAAGAACTGCTTTCAAGTCATCTAGATCGTTAGCGTTTCGTTCCATTAAGACAGATGGCAATAAAGATGCCGCTATAAACATTAGCAGTTCTACTATCCAACTGAATACAATTTCTGAAGACTGAAATCATGAACAATAAGGAAAAATTTAATTCTTATTGACATATTATCCTTTAATCCCCAAAGGTTTAGGCGGAGGTTCATATTGATGTACGTGACGTACATTGACTTCTCACCATAAGTGTTATATGTCCCATGTAATATGGGGTGAGCCTATTGGTGGATCTTAGAATAATAGTAAGAGGTTTTAATTGTGCAACTTGTTTATTGAACATTATTTACTTTTTTAATCACTTTTATTTTCCGGCGGGCGGCGAGCTACTTTTTCAAATAATTTTTCAAAATGCTTTTTAGCTAATTTGTAGCAACATAGACAAAAGAAATTGAACCTTAGAATAAAACAAAAAGTCTTAAAATTAAAAGCCTATATAAAAAAGATAAAGGAGCTTACCATGTCATAGTCGGTATTGAAGACATATATCGTAACGAGTGTTCGCAAACAATCACATTCTAAAGCCAGCATTGTCTGAAACAAAAATCGCAGATAAAATGAAAATCAAATAATTTTCTGAATTTCTTAAAATTTTTATATTTCACTAACTGACCCGGCAAACGCTATCTTATCTTATAAATTATTTCTAGAAAATAGATAGTAGCCGATTCTCAGACCTACTGAATACATGTTTATGTTAAAAATCAGTAAAGCCGTTTCAGCAGAGTACGGTAACTAACATTTATTTATTACGTTAGCTTTTGCCAGTGGCCTCGTTCGGGTTCCTGTCTTCTTATAAAAAGTATACTATCACCTAATTCAGCCCATACCCTGTCTGTATACAAAAATAAATAAATTTCATCAAAATCCGTTCAGTAGTTTCAGCGTGATTGATGGAAAAACATCCATACAATAAAACAAACAAACTTGCACACTAATTAATAATACGATGAAAATATAACAATTAGATGTGCGACTCACCTTTAATCTCATACAGTTTTTAGTCAATTTTAACTCTCGTGTCAATATAATAAAATTGTTAATAAATTCTTCTACATGCCTCATTTTTTCTCGATCATTCATACTCATATCTTTTAAATTATTTTCCAAAGATTTGGACAAAATGTTAGCTACTAGCCTATATTTATCCGAAACATAAATAAAGGTTAATCGACCTATATAACATACAATAGACTGATATAAACATATAGAATAAGGGATTATCTCCAATCCCTCTGTACCTCCAATCGATAAAGCTGTAGCATATCCTATAAAAAACACTAACACCATAACATGTGATGCATAAGATCTATTTTTCTTTGCTAAATACGACACAGAATTAGAAAAATTAATCACTGGTAACTCTTCTGTTATTAGAGATATAAATATATTCAATATGAATGCTATGAATAAAGATATATTGTAAAGAGAATCAACAATCGTGTCGAAACCATTAAGCGCTTCTATGGTAAAACTGACAACAACAAAAGCACACAGTGATACGCAATATAGTTTTGTCAAAATACAAATTGATTTAGAAGAACTGCATTTAAAGTATAATCCCGATATTAATTGAAAATATAGAACATTTTTTGAGAGTAAAAATGTTTTTATTCTGTCCATGGTGAATGGAAATGACGTTTTGAAACTGAGTATAACATAAATACATGGACGTTACTCCACGCATTCATCTATTTTTTGATGATAATTTTATTGGAGTATCAATCCATTTGTTAATTCCATTTGTCACATTAATATTATAAATGTGAAGGTTTTGTTTGTATGTTTGTTCGTTAATCACGCTAAAACTACTAAACCGGTTTTCAGATTTTGACGAAATTTGGTATACAGACAGGGTATGAGCTGACTTCGGTGATAGTATACTATTAATCCACGAGAACGCGGTCGAAGCCGCGAGCAGAAGCTAGTATTACAATATCAACGTATGATACAGTCAATATAAATACCTACGCATTTGTGATACATATCATACTGTTCCATTGTTTTATTGTCCTCTAAATTAATGGATTGACTGTTTTAATAAACAAAAGTGCAGGCATGTAATAAGTTAGTACGAGTAGATGTGTGCATATTCGTGGCCCGAGGGTTTAAGACCGTTTCTTATGCATGAGTTTCTTATGCATGAGGATTCGAAGCTTACCACCAAAGTACAAATCAGCTTTTTTTACATGACAGTTGTCAAAGATGACCTCTTAAATTATATCGACAATAGTATTTAGATCTTCGAATCCAGTCACTAGACTTATATTTAATTATATTTTCAATCAAAAATTAAACATTTATATTATTATAATAACAGGTATCTACATCACGTGAGGTGTGCAAGAAAGCCCGAGTACCATCACTTAGTTACACAGACACGTGTGAAGAAGTATTCAAACATGGACCGAAGAAATTAAGGCCCTACTCTAAACATATCAGGTAACAAATAGTATAAAATGTTAACAGCAGTAAATACAGTCCCTGGCTATTTTATTGTAAGAATTATAATTTTTATCAGGTAATTATTTAGATGTTTAAAGGTTCGTTATGGGCGTAGCGTGATGTTTATATCTCGTAACTTTCCTTGACAAATGGATAATCATCAACAAAAATATTTTTTATTAGGAACCCATAACTACTTCCTAAGATAAGAGCGTTCAAATAAAGTATTTAATATAATGTCACCAACATTGTAATTCTGTATTTAAAAAATAAATGCAAGCCCAAAAAATTACACTACAAGTCGTCAATATATATTATAATAACACTCATTAAACGTAAAAGTAAACTCGTTTAAATATATTGTTTTTTGTTCAATTTGTAATAATTTTATTACAAACTAGCTGACCCAGCGAACTTCGTACCGCTTTTGCGTAGCAATGATGCTCTACTTTATTTTGTAAGCTGAGCTATGTATGAGTCCTTATTCAATTTGAACTGGAATCTATAATATCCTTCATATAAAAGTGAATCCATAATTTCCTGATCTCACTATACCTAAAAAGGACTTTACTAATTTAAAAAAAAAAAATTTTTTCATAATAGTGATTATTCCATAGCATTCAATAATTTCACTAATATTTTTACAAATCGTTATTGAAGAACTTGGCATTTTTAAGTAAACATTGAGCTATTTAGCTCAGTGGTATTTACCACGCGCGCTCTTTATCAATTGTTGGTACATTAAAATGTCCAGCATTTTGTCCTGCAGGCGCCTTATCGGCTCTGATGTCAATTTTGTGATTATCTGATGGCATGCGGTCTAATGCATTTGTGAATAATGCAACTAATTAATTGTGTTGATGGAAACATGTTTGAAGTTGTTCATCACAATGGATCTTTTTACTAAGTTGTTGTGTGCGCAACGCTGATCGACTTCTCTTGCTGAATTGTCCATAAAATATATTTGCAAAAATGTACAGTCTTCAACAGGCACTGGCAATAAGGAACCTGTTAGATGATATATTTGAATCCCTGAATCTGCAAGAATATAAATATGTATACAGGTAATTGTATAGCAAATTGTACCACCATGTGGCTCGCAAAATACTGCCACAATACTTTACATCATTTCAAATTAAAACTACTTTTAACCTCGACATTAAACAGCCTTCCACGGCAGCTTTAGGCTTTACTAAAATACAACATGTTATAAAATGTTGCTGATTAAGTCTTCGGATTATAGACTATTATTATGTATTTGACTTATTGTTTACAAAATAAAAACATCACTGACTCGACATATTTTGCACCAGCTACATGGTTTTAAAACTAAAAAAAAAATGTTTGCCATTATACTTACTTACTAAAGTAGGTAAGTACTAAAAGTAGGTACAAAATTGTCTCGTATAACTTTTGTTGCCCCAAATGATATCATTTGAAAGCAATTATTGTACTGCTGGATATGAGTCAAAAAATGAACCAATGAATGTAGTGGCTCTGGTGGCGGTACCAATGGCGTCAATTTGACTTGCCGCTGGCGCAACATAATCCAGAGGCTTCATTTTTTAATTTCAATCCCAATGTGGACACACAATGTTCATTAGTCCAATAGCAACAATTTGCTCTGAACTGTAATCAATTGCCACATTATAACTGAATGCAGCTTTGTGGGGATTAAACACAACATTTCTATCTTGATATCGATTCAGTTTAAGTTCATTTCGCGCTTCGCGATGCTCATCAGTTTGATTTGCTCTTATATTTCTTTGACTTGCCGTATTTCGAGTTCTGCGGCCTAAGCTTGTACGTCTGGTTGGTAGCATTGTTAAAAACGAAATTCCAACTGAAAATAAAAAGCTCTCATACATTTTCTGCATAACCGTGTATACCAAATTGTAGTATTGTGTAGTCAGCAAAAGTTACTAAAAATCAATAATGAAGATGTAAACTTACCTTGATTAACAAACACTTATTAGCAAATAAAAATCTTTTTAGTCTTTAAAACTCGAAGAAATATTAAGATAATCTTTCAGAAATATTGAAAAATATACATTTAATTTTGCATATTTTAAAAAACGCTCAATACGAATGTCAATGTCATTCACACCAATAGACTATATTGAAAGAGCATCGTTTGTTCGAAAAGGTGAATAGAAACTTTAATTTACACAAAATAAATTTCTGAACACACGCGTAACTGTTGATAATTTGTCATTATTTCTGAACGCACGCATAATTAATATTTGAGGAATTTCTATTAATGCTTAATACATTGACTGCCAACAAAAATCAGTTGAAGGCAAATCCTCCGCTAGCGCCGGTCACTTCAGCCCCCCATGGCGTTTAATGTGTTAATGCACTTTTCAACATTTTCAATAGATTAAAAAAAATACAGACAATTGTTTATTCACCCTTTTCATAGTTTATGCATAAATGTCAATCATTATTTACAGAATTTGAATTTAGAAACAACAAATATTTGACATGTACAAATGAAAATTTATCGAATCTAGCTTTTGCCCGCGACTTCGTCCGCGTAGTGGTGTTAGTGGTCAAAATGCTGCCGTATGTCATCTAAAATGTGAATTACTTGAGAATATGTTACTGTTAGCATTTTTAAAGATATATTGTATTCCAAAGAAACCACGACCGCCGATTCATCATTTTATAATCATGATGAAAAGTAGCCAAGGTTATCTATATTATTATCCTTTAATTTCCTATATATTGCTTTCGCATTCATAACATTAGTATGGTAGTAGGGATATTGGCGATTTAAATAAGTATATGTGTATTTAAATAAAGAATCGAACGCGAGTGAAGCCACAGGCAACGTATTAACGAAAATGACGAATTTTCAAGCAAACATTAATCTCCTCTATCAAACATACTACGCCTTCTACCCTTTTTATTAAAAAGTAGCCTATGTTCTTTCGCTCCTCATTAAGTGTCTAAATACAAAATTTCACTGTTACAGCTTTAAAAATGACGAATTTCCATATGACCATTCATCCCCTATTTTTACCCACTCTCTCCTATTTTTTTGCAATAAAAAGTAGACCATGTTCTTTCGTTCCTAATTAAGTATCTAAATACAAAGTTTTACTGTTACAGCTTTTAAAATGACGAATTTCCATATGACCATTTATCCCTTATTTTTACCCATTCTCCGCTATTTTTTTGCAATAAAAAGTATCAAGGTCTATTCTATCTCAGTACTAAATTCCATCAAAATCGGTTCACTGGTTTAGGCTTGAAAGCGTAATTACAGACAGACAGAGTTACTTTCGCATTTATAATATTAGTAGGGATTCTGTGCTCCAAGTCTCCAACGCACACTTATTCAATAGCATTTGTTTTTTAGTATCCAATAGCATTTATCCAACAATGAACTTTATCCAATAGCAATAAAGCTCAAATTGACTCTACGTATTAGTTAGAAAACGTTTGTATGGGATAAAGGAAAGGGCAGTTTTTAGGGTTTTTCCGTCAATTATTTGATATTTTCTCACCTTTTAAACCTTCCCTGGACTTCTACAAATAATTCAAGACAAAAATTTGCCAAATCGGTCCAGCCGTTCTCGAGTTTTAGCGAGACAAAGGAATAGCAATTGATTTTTATATATATAGATTGAGGAATGTGTCTAATAATGTGGCCAGAGACTGTAAGTTTCAAGAAGAAAAGTTTTGTATTAATTTCGTTGAGAACAGATTATTCTTGAATACATTATAGTGAACCTCACACTTACGTATGTGCGTCTAAAACATTAATTACAGTTAGTAAGATGTTTGACCAAGAACTTGGTTTCGCACTTAGTGGTTTGTGGAAAACTGAATCGGATAGCAGGCTAGAAGTAAAATAGTGAAACTATCTTAATAATCCCAAAATCTAAATTCTCTGTGCCGACCCTAAAACTAGTTGAGACATGAAAAATGTTTGAAGCAGTTTCTAATCATTATTAGGCGCCACTGTATGTAAAGACCTGCTATCAAGCATAAATTGAAATTTACAGTACCCTTAGTACCTTACCTCAGTACCCTTGACTGCCTCGTTGGCTGAGTGGTTGCAAGTGCGACTGCCGGGCAAAGGATCGTCGGGTTCGATTCCCGGGTCGGGCGAAGCGAAGAATTACTAGGCTTTTTCCGGTTTTTCGAAAAAAATCTTAGTGGTAGCACGGAGTCTGGAAATATGGCCCGATATATGGCAATAGGCTCATCACCTTACATGGGATTTACAAAATTGTGAAATGTAGGTGTACATTGGTATTATGTGCCATAATGTGCATCTCTGGCTACCCCTCCGGGGTTTAAAGGCGTGACTTTATAAAAAAAGTACCCTTAGTACGAGCTTATTCGAGCCAGCCAATCTGAGCGCCGAACGCGCGTCGTTTCAATTACTTTAAATGTAAAGCAAACTCATACTAAGGCAGTAAAGCTAATGAATTGCAAAGAATCTTGAAAGCAGAATCCAAATCTTCTTTTTTGTTTTACAATTCATTTGAATGAAGTTTAAGACTACTAATTTAGTAGTTGTGCTTGCTCTTATAAATCAAAGAAAGCAAGGCATTCAATGAATACCAACTTCTCTATTTCTTTTTTCTACAGTCTTTTGCAAACTTTCAGTGTATTGAAATTAATTTATTTTTTTCAGACATTTCGTCGATGCGGCGATGGCTGGTGTATGTCTTGGAGGAACGAGTGTGTATGTGATATTTATCGCGTCTTCTCTCAAAGATGTAAGTAAAACCATAATAATAAACATAAATCGCTAACCAACACAGAAAACTGATGTGAAACAACGCTTACGTTGTATGAGTGAGGTTACCGGAGGCCCAATTACCCTGCTTTCCAATTGCCGATTTTTCAACAACCCTTAAATTCCTAATACCCAAGAGGCACCGCATTTGTAACACCTCTGGGGTTTCAGGTGTCCATACGCGGCGCAGATTGCTTGCTACCAGGTGATCCGTTCAGTTCGTTTACCGGCTTATACCATAAAAAAATCTTATTACCTAACTTCTATCTGTTGCTGAGGAGAAGATGATTCGCGAGTCAATAAAAAATAATATTATATTAAATGGCACTCTAAAAACGTTTGGAGTTATAATGATATAAAATGAAAATAAAAAAAATGAAATATAAAGCCCTGAGCTAGGCATCTGTCTGCTTTTTCATAGAATTACAAACCCACATGTTGTGTGTTTGTAATTCTGTGAAAAATCTTTTCTGTCTAGTCTATTAAAAAAAGTAAACAAAATATTATGCATAGAATTTCAACTAGGTCACCTTAAATTAAGTTTCTTAATTTAAGTATTTGAATTTTAGGCACTTCATTAAAAATCATGAACTGTGCTTTCACGTTTAGTATTCAAAAATCGTGTCCTAGACCGTTGAATTTCACCTTTATTAGACCTAAATTTCTGTTCTGAGACTCATAAGTCTTAAATTGTGGATTGAATAAATCATTACATTACTGTATTTTAAAGATTACACTTAATAATATATTTTATTAAGTAAAGAAGGTATAAGCTCTGCATAGAGACGAGTCGAAGGAGGGTAGGGAGGCCTTTGCCCTGCAGTGGGACGATCACGGCTGAAAATAATAATAATAATAAAGAAGGTATAGTTTTCTAAATAATTTAAACAACTGGTATTTATTGTCATGGATCGCTTGATAAAATTGTTTTCAAACAATCAGATAACTAGATTGCCTACGGACTATACCTGAAACTAAGTCTACAAAGTTTCTTTTGTCTTCTTTATTTGTTAATTATCATGGATAAAACAGACAATCAATTTTTAAATAATCAGGAACACACACTTTACTTGCTAGTTTCATCAAAAAAAAGCTTTAGTTATGAAAATTTACTTACTGGCCACGTAAACTGTTCGAAAATCATCATCATCATCAGCCGAGAGATGTCCACTGCTGAACAAAGACCTGCCACTTATTCCTCCACGTAGAACGACAATGTTTGAGAATGCTCGACTAATTTCAAGCCACACTGGGACTATTTACATAAGTTTGACCAATTTTGTAGTTGATCATTTAGCTAGAACTAACACAAAGCTTAATTGACTGTATACAAAATAAATGACTAGATTTACTTTGTTAAAAATTGTTCAAATAGATAAATGCTGAACAATGTTCATTTGAACGCGTCAACCTACAAACTAACATTTATATATTAAAATCTATGTAGGTACGTTTTTAGAGTCATTCCATATGGTAACAGTAATGGCAGGGATACGGCACGCCTGAGGCACGGCGTTTGTTGCGTTTGAAACCACACAATAATACTGTAAGCGCGCTGTCAACGGGTGGACCGCGAGCTAACAGCCTTTTTGTAATGACGGCATGAAATATATCATGCGACATAAGGTTTAGTGTTCAAATTTAAATGACAAATAAATGCCTACGATGGAGCCGTGCCGTTAACGTGTGCCTTAAATCCTATTACGCTACAGTTTTGTTCATGTTTTATTTTTCAACGTCATATTTTACCTAATTGTTTAATTTTAATAATATATTGTACAATTTACAAAACGTGTACCCAATTTTTGAAATATAATTGGTAATTTATTTGGTCATAAGATAAGGGTCCTTTACATCCCTCGTTCACCAATTTTGTTATTTGTTCCTTTGTAAGGGACGAAAATTACCTACCAAATACTAAACACAATTTCAAGCAAACTGATATTAAACATTTACACAATTATTGGACAAATTTCTATCAAGGTGTTTTCCATTATCCTAAGGATGCTTCGAAAAAGGTATACTTATTGTTTTGCACAAGATATTTATACGCTTTTGGCCTGAAAATCGACAAGACGCCTATTTTTTTTTTTAAATGAGACACAAAAATAAACTAGTCTAATTTTGTAAACGCCTACATGTATCAACATGTTCATTCTGCGAACGAAACTGAAAAAAATCCTAGTACACTTTCCTTTGTTTAGGTTATATTTAAGAGCAAAATCGTGTTGGAAAATGAAAAAAAAAATGTTTCATGAGTTCTTAGTAATTACTTATTTTTCTCCAAATACTGCAAACATCAGGTATTGTTTTCGGCAATGCTATCATAGATAATACCTAAACTTCTGGGTCTTACTAGAAAATGAAATTCTTTACAGACAAGAAACAATTCGAATTGATTCTTTTCATTACTGCTGGTACAATGAGTAGACTCTTAAAATGTGAAGAATTCATTCGTTTGAAGTTTTCCCAATTATTTTATTTGAGGTCGTGTCAAAGTCGACCCATTTTTTTTTGTTGGCGCGGCATTTATTTAACGAACTAAGTAAACGAGCTGACGGATCACCTGATGGGACGCAATCACCGCCACTCATGGACACCCGATACACTAGGCGTTAAGCGTTGCCGGTCTTTTGCAGGTTAGGAATTTAAGGGTTGTTGGAGAATCGGTAATTGGTTAGGATAGAGAGGAGATAATAAAAGGGGAAAAAGCGTAATCAGTCAAATAAAAATATATAATATATATATTCGGGCGTCCGGTAACCTCACTCACATAACGAAACACAACGCAAGCGTTGTTTCACGTCGGTTTTCTGTGAGGCTGTGGTCACTCCGGTCGGGCCAGCCCATTCGTGCGGAAGCATGGCTCTCACACTCGTATTATGATTTATATTAAAGTTTTCATAATTATTGTGACTAACACATTTCACTCTACTTCTAGACATTTAAAATTTTGGTTACTATTGAAACACCAAATACACATAACAATCATTTTGTATCGTTTTCAATCAAATAATTTTATTAACGCGGAGCGTATTGGTGGCTATCTGTGGATAATGCTCGTAAATATAAAGTTTATTGCCAATAATATTATTCGACGCCACAGCGGGACTATAATCCTTATTGACATATTTTTTACTGGACATTATACTGACGAGTTAAATTGCTAAATAAGTAATGGTTTACATGTAAATTCTTTATTTATATTGTTACAAAAAGGAGATGTTATATGGAGATGCGATCAGGCTTTTTTAAGTGGGAAAATTATCTATTGTCTTCTCTTGCCAGGGCAAGGTGAGAGGGAGTTTTAGACTCTTAGTCAGTCGGAGTCTTTTTATTTTGAAGAAAGAAAATCATCCTATCTGTTCTCCCGCTTTGGGTGAGATGAGACGAAGTGTAGATCCTTACTGACTACAAACCACTCCGTTCCTACTCCTGCTTCGAGTCGAAACCACAATAACCCGTTAATTTATCCGTAGCTCCGGGTAGTCAGTTAGAATCTCATATTCTCTTTCACCTGGGTGGAAGGATTCATTTGAATATTTTACTGCCCTAAAAGAAAAAAAAAGCCTATTCCTATTTCTCGCCTAAGTAAAATATAAACCATACAATAAACATGGATACTCAATTTTGTTACTTTAATTCTGATCCTGTTTCAATACTAATAAAATCGTTTTTAGATACGTTGCAATGAAACAGAATTTAGTACATTGTTTTGAAAATTGCACCTCCCTGTACTCATTCTCGTTGTGTAGAGTGAGTATACAAACACTCTTACTATTTATTTGCCGATGTTTTAATTACTGCTTCACGCAAATGTAACTAAATTTATTTGCTAAGTTCCAATACTGTTTGCCAACAAATAATAAAATACTGTTCGAAAGTATTTGAAGTTTTAATGGAATTTCAGTGAAATTATTTCGTTTAAAGTTTATAAACAGTATCGTTGTAGTAAAGAAGTCACGTTGAAAGAGATAGAGTAATATGGATTGTTTTTAAATTTGTTTTTTTTTTTGTTGACTGACTTAGAAGAGTCAATACTAATTGTAACACTACGTGAATATTATTAATTTAAAAGTTTAGTTTTTTTGTTTAGTTATCTATGATTCACTTTAACATTCTAATATGTCAATAAGTTTATAGATTACGATGTCTCATAATATAATTTACCGAAGCCAAGATATTTTCAATACAAAGGATAGGATTTTCTTCTGTGTCGTGGATACATTTACAAACATACAAGTTCACATACACTTGATACCCAGACCCGAAACAATTTGCGGATCACACAAAGAGCTCTGTGCGGGAATCGAACCCGCTACAGGCTACACGTTAATCAGTCACCGCACCAACCGTCCAAGCAGTAAACTAATAAAATTGACAAAATTATGAATAACACAACCATTTTCGTTTCAGATATTCGACCACTTTATACCATCGACGCAATACGACGTCGAGGTTTACTGCGGGATCCTGCTCCTCCCTCTAATCCTGATCACTCAGATCCGTCACTTAAAGTTCCTGGTTCCATTCTCCGTGCTTGCCAACGTGTGCCTTGTAATCACGTTCGGCATTACCTGCTACTACACCTTTACCGATCTACCTCCCCTCGATAATATTGACATGGTCGCCAGCTTTGGAAAATGGCCGCTGTTTTTAAGGTAAATTTTACTTTCTATGTTTTTTTTTTCGATTCTGTCTGGGCTAACAATAGCGCGGGTACTTGACAAAAAGATTTACTTAGCGCTTGTTTCACCACCTTTATACATATATGTACCCGATAATTTTATGTGACAGATAGAGCAAACAAATATTTTTTTCTTTTAAACGTTGTCCCATGTTAGAATTTTCTCCTGTGTCGTGGGTGCGTTTACAAAAACATGACACCCAGACCCGGAACTAGAATCTGTGGATCACACAAAGAGTTGTTCCGGGCGAGAATCAAAACTACGGCACATTGCACGGCAAACAGTAGCCCAAACACCGCGCCAACTTTGCAGTAAAAAAATTACATACTTAAATTAAAGTTATCTGATACATAGCGTCTATAGACAGACATTGTGAAATAAGTCCTTAGTCTTTGCCAAAGTTAAAATGGGTTACTGTTTGTAATTACATAAAAACAAAAAAGTAAAAAGTCACATAAAGTATCGAAAATAAAACAATTAATATTGATACAATTGTTCACTGTAAATAATAAACAACGTTTACAGACATTTGATTGGAAACATATTCAACTTTTAACAATTCAATATCATATTTGCTTGCAGTTGCAACGTTTCTGTAATAACGTCTTTATATCTTTACAGTAAGGTTCACTTTTGCTATTCCTATGTCACTAGTGAGCTAAAACAAATATGAACTATCTGGAACAATGAATTTCGAAGTACCGTATGGCTATTTTGATGCAGTTTCGATCCCGAATAATTGCCAAACTTTATACTATTCTGTTTTCTACAGATCCGATATTCGTTTATTTACTTTGAATAGTCGGAAAACAAGTATTCGGATAGAAGCGTCGTTAGTTTTTATTAAACTTTTCATTAACTTTGATGTCGGGTATAGCGTTTAGGTACCGATTGCAAAATGGAATTTGACAACTGTCTTTGACACACGTTTCGCTTCGGAAACTGAAACAAGGTACTTTCTTTGAGACCAATAAATAAAACTAGTCTTTGTTTGTCATGTTCAAATAAACGCTTTATACTTCGTGCAAAAGAATAGACATACGCTACATATACCAGCATATACATATTTTTAAATTTTTTGTCTGTCTGTATTTTTGATTTCATTTCATTCGTTCATTTTTGTTCACGAAAGTTCGTAATAAATAGAATCGTACTATACAATCTGCGCAGTTTCGTCCGAAACTTCGGTTTTCGTTGAATTAGAGTAGGCCCCCTTATGTTATGGCTACATTTCATGGTATGGCTGACAAAGATACAGAAAGAAATAAGTTTAAAAAAACATCGAGAATCATGGCGTATGAAATAAATTGTGCGTGTACTCGAATGTTCTATAAAAAATACAAAATATGTATGTACGTAGCAGAATATGTATGACTTACATTACAAAATATATTCTCGTACATTTAGGATTTCTAGAAGAGTACTCGTACTCTAATCTACAATAGTGAAGGTTCTTTATATTCATGAATGTCGCTGAAAACAGTTAAGGAATATGAAACTGGGTCATGTATATACATGAGTGGGATAATACCTCTTACCTCTTACCAATATTATAAATGCGAACGTTTGTGAGTTTGTGTGTTTGTGTTCGTGTTATTTTTTCGCTCCACACTAGGATTTTCTCCTGTATCGTGGGTGCGTTTACAAGCATACTATTTCACATACACATAACACCCAGACCTGAAGCTTAGCTATTTAATACTAAGAACCATTCACAATCAAGCAGGTTATTTTTTGTACGTAGCATTTTTTTGTTCCATATTATAACGGATTATCTGATGATAATGCCAGCCTTTTGACGATTGAGATTTGGGAGAATCAGAGAGATTTATTTTGTTTTAACTTTATTTTTCAGTACGGCCATATTTGCAATGGAAGGTATCAACGTGGTCATGCCAGTGGAGAATGAGATGGCCAAACCCCAACATTTCCTGGGTTGTCCCAGCGTGTTGAACGTGACAATGGTCTTTGTAGCCATTCTGTATGGAGTCGTCGGAATATTCGGCTATATGAAGTATGGCGATGGCGTGCTTGGCAGCATCACTTTAAACTTACCTGAGGGTGAAATGTGAGTAATATTTTTTTTTTATGAAATATGAGGCAAACGAGCGAACGAGTCACCTGAGGGTAAGCGATCAGCGAATTTAAGTATATTACATATAATAAATTGCGCTAACACTGCGTATATTATAAATTACAATAACCACCGTTTTCAGTGTCATGTAATGATAACTTAACCCAGTCTTTAGAAATTGGGTCTGATACAAAATCATTACTAAGAAGTAGTTTAAGTAATCGTTTAATGTCTCTGAGTGCGGCAGTATCACTAATAGGGTAGTAGACGGGGTATGAAAAATGTAATTAGTCTATTAACAATATAAATAGTCTGTCAGTTAGATAAATAGAAATATTTATACATGCATTTTTATTTTGTCATATAAGTAAACAATACTTAGATAATATAGAGTACATAGGAGCGGGAGGTGGTTATATCACATTGCCATATGTAGTAAATCGTGACGTCCCACGACATTTCAATGTGTCTTCAAAAGTATTTGTTTAAGTAAGAGACTAAAATATCAGGTGTAATGTTTTAAAATAATTTACCAGATGGACATTAAAAATGAAATTAGAATACCACCCTATTGTGTGGTTTTTTCCCTAAGAATTAAGACCTTTAATATTGTCCTATATTAAAATCTAGATTTCCGACCTCATCTAAATTGCTTTTTTATTATAATTTTGACCTGTAAAACTGCTCTTTTGTTTTACAAAAATTCTTACAAAAGAAATTATTATTTCAAAATGTTCTTGTGTCACGGGTATAGTAACTTTAATTCGTTTCATTATCTAAAATGTCTTCCTTTTGTATCACATCAATAAACGTTCAAAAATAAAATAATAGTTATTAATTTATTTATTAGATCAAGAAATTAATTGATTTTTTTTTTATAACGTGTATTCATAGAAAATACATACATCTATCTAATTACTGAACCTCGTTAAGCTGTGCAACAGTTTGTTGGCGATAGTAAATAAAATAAAAACTTTTTAAATTTTCTTTACCGCCTCCATTTTTTAAGCCAAGGAACATCCCTAAAACCATCTCTTAAAGTCTAAAAAATACAAAACCACATATATACATAACATAATACATAAAAAATACTAAACGCAAGATAATCGCGTACAAACATACAGGTCAAATAGAGAACCTTATTATTATTATTTTTTGTAGTCGGTTAATAAACTAATACAACAAACATCACGAACTCAATTAAGAGAAACATAAATCGTGCAACCATTTAACCAAACCAACTTCAAGTTAATATCTTGTTAATAGGAATTTAATTTGTACTATTAACGCATTAAATTGTAACATGGCCGTGGCTACTTTTAATGGGATTTTAATAAAATATTGTTGTTTGAAAACATTAATGAGTGAATGTAAATGTTAAGCAAAAGTTCGTTGGCCATTTCCAGAAGTTGTTTTGTATTTGAGTTTGATTTCCTTGTTTTACTTGAAAATCTTATAGCATTGTATTTGCTAATGTTCCTTTAAAGCCACCTAAAGGATAAATTATAATATAATTTACTGGTTATTCACTACTGTTAGACTGCTTCGTTGACCAAGTGGTCGCAAGTGCGTCTGCCGGGCAAGTGATCTCAGGTTCGATTCCCGGGTCGGGCAAAGTATTACTGGGTTATTTTCGGGTTATTTTCTTAAAATAGGATTTTGATGATGATGATAAATTAGATAGTAATACATTACTACAGGTAATAGGTTCAAATATATATTACCTACCTATACCGAATTTTAGAAATAAAAGAACACACTTAAAATCACTCAACTGAAGTAGCAGTCAAAAGTTGTAACCACAAAATGTCACAGCATTTTTAATAAAGCATAGTCAAATAAAATTGCATACTATACCTATATACTACAATTTTAATTTCATTCCAACGTTTAATCTTTCTACACCATTTTTTTCCTTTTCTCATAATAAGTATTTATTAAAGTCTTCATATTTCGTGGTAAAATACCTGTAGCCATTTAAGGTCTTGGAAATGACATAAAACAAGGTAAACTTGCTACAAGACTGAAGAGAATTAATTAATTTTTTTGAGGAAGAAAATCATCTAGTAATTTCTCCCACCTTGGGCGAGGTGAGAGGGAGTGTCAGACTCTTACTGACTAAAAACCACCCCGTTCCTACTGCTGATTCTGCTTTTCGAGCTGGAGCCCCGGTAACCCGCTAGGCAGTCTGCAGCTCCAGGTCATCACTGAGGGTCGGATCATATTTGACATAATATACTTCAATATATCATCGGACACATTAACAAGTCAGTTGAGTATGAATAATTCTTCTGCTCTGGCGTTAAGTGACCTATAATACGCGACGCAATATTCCTTCAAATATGAACCGACGCTTAGAAAAATGAATATTTTAATATAAAAATGTTAACATAATACAAGTTAATGGTTCCTTGTATATTAATGTTCTTCCTTGAGAGGTTTTTCTAAAGAATTTCACTTCTATAGGTGTATTATGTCGAAAGCTGGAGATTTTTTGTAAATATATTATACATCAACACATAAGCTTCTATACTTTTGAGAAAATTATTATGGGCATAATATTACATTGTATGTATCGCTATAATATTTATCTTTGGCGAAAATATTGATGTTTATGTTCACATCCTCTGTGTATCCACAGTAGATTAGACACGTAATTGTACATTTTAAAACATTAGACTCGATTTTTTTATTATTTTTTTCTTAAGGAAATAAATACTTTTGACTATATTATGTATATGTATTGATTTGAAATATCACGTGATGTCACTTCTAGGTACGTTTTATATGCAGAAATGACGTTTTAGCTCCCACTCCTAAACTTTGATTCATGTTATCTAAGTATTGTTTTCTTAAACGACAAAATAAAAATACGTGACTAATATTTTTTCTTTACCCAACTGAAGGATTAAATAGATTTTAAGTTTCATATCCATATCATCACCCTTATTACTTGCACAATACTAATACCACAACACAACAGTTCCATAATACTCATATATTCACAAATATTATGCTTACAAATGATTCCATAAGTCAGTTCTCATTCTTCACCTAAGAAATAAAATTTCCGTGCACACATGAAATCAACATATTGTTGTCGTTCCACGTAAGCCAGCACAAACGAATAAAATACCACGTTTCCTTCTTTATATTATTTTTCATAAGATTTGCCACGATGTTTGTCAACAAAAATGTTGGGAATTTTTCCTATAAATGTAGTAAATACGTAGATATCAAAATTGACACGTTTTTATTAACTGGAACCATAAAATTAAGAAAATGATTCAACTTTTTTATTGGATCGTCAGATTAGAGTAATTAGTCAGGACTTAATACAAATTTAATTAGAGTTAGTCACTCCTACTTTAGGTTGCTTTTCCAATAGAGATGTCCTAAGTAGCTATGCTACGAAGATGTAATAGCTAAGCTGTAAAACTATGTGACCGTTTCCACTGATACTAAGCTATGTAACTGTCCGAGGAAGATGCGTAGTTCAACTGTGCAATGTATCGATAGCTGGGAAGCGATCCATAGCACGCATCTTTCCATATAAAAAACATAGGTTAGCTTAGTCCGTTTCCACCAGTGCTAAGCTGTGTACCAATGAATATGGTTGGTGAAATCCAAACGTATCTACAGCAACGTAGCATAGCACATATCTAATCCGGAGGTGTGGACTACCTAGCGGGTTTACCGGGGCTCCGACTCCAAAAGCAGGAGTAGGAAGAGGGTGGTGTTTAGTAAGTAAGAGTCTGACACTCCCCTTCGCGTCGCTCTAGCGAGAGAAAATATTAGATGATTTTTCCCCACTTAAAAAATAAAGCATAGCCCATCTCTTGTGGAAAAGCATCCTATTACATACTTATTCATGAAGTAGCTTAGAGTACTTTCTAAACGCTTCATAAGTTCAAAAATGAAGAATAATCGCTGGCATCTTGCCAAAACTGCCAAATAAACGACAAAAACATGAGTTTTATGAACCAAAACCCAAGTCTAAAACTGTTTACGTTTGAATCTATTTAATACTTAAAATAAGATTTCATTCAACGTATGAGCTAAACATAAATTTAATATTTGGCTGCACTGTTCTAAGAAAACTTAACAGTGCTTATTCAATTGTGAATATTTAAGTCTCTCAAAAGACATTGAAAAACAAGACTAAATAGATTTGATTTGCACTTTATTCTATTCACTTTGAACTTGGTTTAAATTTTGCAAAGTTCAGCTAAAATTAAAGACTCGTTGGCTCTTGTACCAAAGCCCTTAGAGACCAAAATAGGATCTCAGTTTGAGTTTGATCAAGAATCCCTGGTAAATATAACCCACAGGGCGATTTATAACTTTTAAACTTTTGTAGAAAATTTTGGAAAAGATTTGAAACTAAAGAGGGGTTAGGGATAAAAATGATAGAGGTAATAAAAGTTTAATGTTCACCACAAATTAGTTTTATTACTCGTCGGTAACCTAAAGGTCGATTTTTAAGTAATTTTGTACTATCTTTCTTTTGCCACAGGAGGGTTTAATAGTTCGGTCATAAATAAGCGACTACTTTTATAATACCTCTTCCTTTTTTTGAAGTCGGTTATAAATCAAATAAAGGTTTATCTGTTTTTATAACTTTGTTATATATATTTATTTGTTTTCGTTCACAGTTTGGCACTAACAGCGAAGATTTTGGTGGCCGTTGCTGTATTCTTCACGTATTGCCTGCAAATGTACGCGCCAATGGACATCATTTGGACGAGGATCAAGATCAGGATTAGGAAAGACTATCACAATATCAGTCAAATAGTACTGAGGACCTTAGGAGTTACTCTTACAGGTAACCAAATAATTTTCTCATTTATACTAATTTTCTCATATTATGCTACTGTCCAGTTTTAAAAGAGAGCAAGACAGTCACATTCTACTAATGCTTCTAGATTAAGTATAAAGAAAAATGAAGTGATTTTGATGAAGTGGGCGTAATTTGAGTTTGCCGTAGGTACATTGGGTTCGATTATCAGAAACCACCAAACATGACTAGTCCTTTTGAAAAAAAGAAACGATTCCCTTTGTTTGCAAAGATGAGTGATTAATTTAAATACATACCGTATATACTTAATTATCTTTTCGTTTTACCTGTATAAAATTTATTTTGGTTGGTTTCAGTGATCCTCGCAATCGCAGTCCCAGACTTGGAACTCCTGATCGGTCTCGTAGGAGCCATCTTCTTTTCAACCCTTGGACTTCTGATCCCAGTAGTCGTGGAGACAGTCCACAAGTGGGAGCGTGGGCTTGGCAAATGTTCGCACATTTTGTGGAAAAACGCATTACTGTTGTTATTTTACATCATTGTGTTAGTATCTGGTTGCTATGCGGCTGTGAGTGAGATTGTAGCTAAGTTTAGATAAGTTTATTTATTATTTTATTTATTGTTTTAGTATTTAAGGCTAACTTTGTAAAGGACAAATATAAAGTAATAATAATGACGTGTTCGTGTTTGATTTCCTAATCTTTCTTCTATGTTGTCTTTTGATATCAGCGTAAGAATTATAATTTGTTTGAGTAAGTAATAAGTCTAAAAATATCGTAAAGATCCACGAGGAACAATTAATAATTTATCAAGTTTTTTAAGATGAAACAATTGAAACGAGGAAACAATTAATAGATTTTTTTGAAATAGGCTACAAAAGAGTACATTTCTTTTCACGTCAAATTATTTTAAAAATCTACACGAGATCAGCATTTCTTAACAGACTCTGAGAAGAAATGCCGAAACAAACTCAGAAGTTTTTCCTTTTTAAAAGTAAAACAGTATTTGAAAAAGAAAAAAACATATGTATGAGAACCGTGCAAATTCCTTTTGAGGAAAGAATAATATGGACATGACGTCAAAATAACGATTTCTGGAAAAAATATTTTTAAATCTACTTTTTTCTTGTAGGTAGGTACCTAAATAGAACTTGTCAACTGACATGTTTTTTTACATCAGTCTGTCTTTCAAAGTAAAACAAATACTTTTTTTGACAGTACACGCGTAGCATTTTAAGGAGCCCAAAATAACAACACAAAAACCTTTTTAAGGTTTGGTCTAAAGTATTTCTGTAAAATTCTCCGAAGGACTAGCCTGTGGAATAATTTTGATTACGTGTCCATCCAATGTTGGCTCCCTTGTGGAACCTATTACTTATACCTACATATTTTTTAGTCTAAAAAAATATCTTCTGGAAACTTACTTCATGGCATTTGGAGTCCTTCTTTACAAAACACAAAAATTAATCATTGTTCAGATAGACGTGAATCCGCAAGGGCAACCTCGGTCACGGCCAAGGGCAGAGGAAGAATACCGCGGTGGTTTTAGCCGGTCAGAGTCACCTCCCCCCACCCTGTTATCCCCACGACGTGGACAGCCCATGTAGAAATCTGTCACGTTCCAAAAAAAAGATGATTAATATAGCTCACAATGAAAAAACTAGATATTTTGTTTACGAATTAAGCTAAACGTTGTTCGCTTATTATTTTGTTCCAGAATTATTGTTATTAATAATGTAGTACAATATTTGTTTACTGGTAAATAATTTATATTACGTAACTCGAAACTATGGTGAATTTCCTCCATTGATTTTTTAGTCTACGTCTTTCTAATTTCATCTAAACTATCTAGACAGTTGTTGTCAAAGAGCAACGACCTGTAATTATCTAAACAAACAATCACTAAACATGTCTATGTTTATTTGTCTAAATTTAAAGGTCGTACAAACAATGTAGGTACCGTATACTAAATGTTTGTCTATGTAAACCATTCCGTTGACGCTCTGATAAAATAATGTTTTTCGTTTTAATCCATGTAAAGGTACTTAGTAGATAAAACACATATTTTACTAGTAACATTACGAGTCCCAAAAAATATATATTGTGTTAAGCTTATGGGGAAACTCGCCAGTCACAATGTCAGATTTTATGCTTATACTGAAATTTTCTGTTTTTAGAAACACTTTAACCTTATCCAATTTAGACGGCTTCGTTGGTCGCGTATTCGTAAGTGTGACTGCCGGGTAAGAAGTCTCGGGTTCAATTTCTGGGTCGAGCAAAGTGGGGTGTGGGATTTACTCAGTTTTTTGAAAAATTACTACACTACAAAAACTTTACAGATTGACACATGATACTTTACGAAATGATATTAAGTACAACTGAAAATTGAGTAGCATTTCAGTAGGTATTTAGGCGTTGCAGTATTAGTACCACTATAACAAAATCTATTTTATTCTCTTTAAATTTATTCTTTTAAATTAAACTAACAAATTATACAGAAACATGGAATTTTGGTTACTGCCTTTCAAATTTCGAATTGTCAAACATGTCGCGAGTCAAATGTCTCAGTAACATCTTGCATCGAATTTTATAATTGTATCTCGTGTTTCGCCAACTAGCTTTAGCAAACAAGGAATATAATGATTCTATGGTAAGTATTAATATAAAAGTTTTAAAAACAAAGTTAAGAAACAATACAAATAATAAAATCAAACATCAAGTTGACAAACTCCTAAAGAAAGTTTGATAGCAATTTTTCGTGAAGCGTTTGTTCTCGAGGTTTTCTTTTGCTCTCACAATTCAAGAAAATTTTCGATGAATTGGTCAGATTTCTATTAATTGAATTCGATGAATGAATTGAGAAGTTGGACTGCCTCTTTGGTTGACTAATTTCAAATAAGTACTGAGTTTCTCTAAAGCATATTTTAACTGAAATCTACTTACCACATAAACTAACCCCTTACTCACTGTTAGGGGTCACTTATAAGTTGGTCAAAACCAAAATGACGTTAAATTCCCCCAGCTTAGGGGCTAGGTTGGCAACTCACTAGTAACACCTCTGGTGTTTTCGGTATTCATAGACGGCGCCATTTGCTTACCATCAGATGATTCGTCTGGTCGCTTACCGGCTTATATATTATAATTTTCAGGCTACACTTAAGTATATTATACTTAAGTGTAGCCTGAAAATATGATGAATTCAACATGAGATAACAATTACACAGATGTGGGATTGCAAACTTAATTTTTGCATGACATCATTATTATTGCAATTTGTCGTTTAAATTATTATTATTATATACCAATAATTTATTACACTATTTTTATGGTCAGGTACAATCACGAGGAAACACAATAATACACATTATTTTTCCAACTCTTTTTGAAAAAGTAAATTAAGGAATAGCCGTTGAACAAAATTATATGTCCTACACTAATTCTCCTTCTGTTATTTTTATCATTCATACTTACTTTCCACGTTTCTTTTTATTCCTTTGAATTTGATATGCATCTTAACATCTCGTTCCTTTTTCCGACAAGACCAAGGTATATACAAAATATTTCTCGCTTTTCATTAACAGTTTTGATAATTCTATATAGATGCCGAATAAACTTAATAATAATAAAATCCTTTATTGGTTTTACACAAAAATATACATACATAAACCCACCAAACCGTTAAGACAGTTTGACGGCGGGAATTGGTGCGCTGCTTGTAAGTTTAAGAGTAAGGCTATGAATAACATGACTACATAAGCTATTACGCTATTACGCACGTTTGCCCAAATCACCCAAATCACTCTCCAGCCGGCTAACTATCGGAGTGCGTGACAAAACGATTCTCCTCATGCCCCAGCCGCCGCAGGAGACACTCCGGGCATCGGGGATCGCGTTACAATCTCCCGACCACCGTAAGTGCGGGTCTGCGGACAGCTAGCAGATCGGCCCTCTAGGGCTGATGCCCAATCCGGAACGAAAACGTTACAGGTTACTGGGGCTCTGACTCAAAGCAGGAGAAGGAACAGGGTGGTTTTTAGTCAGTAAGAGTCTGACACTCCCTCTCACCTCACTCACACAATATTTGCAACATAAATCTAACCTTACTATAATTATCCATAGCATTATAATCATAAGAAGTGTTTTCTGAGAATCTGAAGCATTTATTATTCTAAGCAAAGCATGCATTGATCATTATCTGAATATAAATACGTTCTATGCTATAGTAAACAATCTACTAGAACAACATCTTCAGAGCAATTTATTTGTACCTTCCATTGAAAATTTCTGTGACAATGATAAGAATAATTTTATTCAATACTACAACTGAATGCGACACGACATTACTTGTTACTTGAACCTTATATAAATGATCACGCCGAGCGGAAATGATCTATTCAGAGAGAAGCGCTCAGCGCATATGTCTGTTACACTACACAGACACAATGTTACTAGTTGTGATTAAGTTTTTACTTTTAACACTTCTATTTTATAGAAGTTCCGCTGAGAAACTCAATGATCGATTTGTGCCACGGTTTCATCTCTATCCGCCTCATGGGTGGATGAACGATCCCAATGGATTCTGCAAATTTGGAGAAAACTATCATCTGTTTTACCAATACAACCCTGTCACCAGTCAAGAGCCCGGAATCGCACATTGGGGACATGCAGTGAGTCCTGACCTAATTCACTGGATGAATCTACCCATTGCAATGTATCCAGACCAACCTTACGATAAAAGTGGAGTATTTTCAGGCAGTGCTATAATTGAGAATAATACAATGTACCTTCTATACACCGGGAATGTTAACCACCCTGGAAACACTCCTGATCACATACAAAGACAAGCTTTGGCTTCAAGCACCGATGGATTAAATGTGACAAAATATGCAGGGAATCCTGTCATCATGGGAGAAGAACACCAGCCGAATATCAGAGACCCGAAAGTGTGGAAGCACGGTAATACTTTTTACATGGTTCTGGGAAATTCTTTCAATAATAATAGCCTCGGACGAGTTTTACTTTATTCGTCGCCCGATTTAATAACATGGAAACAGGTGTCAGTTTTAGATGAATCTGATGGATCGTTAGGTTACATGTGGGAATGTCCTGATTTCTTCGAGTTAGATGGTAAATTCGTTCTATTATTTTCACCACAAGGAATTAAATCTCAAGGGGATAAATATAGGAACTTATATCAAACTGGATATATTGTTGGCAGATTTGATTACGAGTCCCATTTATTTACGCCTTTGACAGAGTTCAGAGAATTGGATCATGGACATGATTTTTATGCCACCCAAACAATTTTGGATGAATATAGACGTAGGATTGTAATAGCGTGGTTTGACATGTGGGAGCAAAATTATCCTGAACGTGACGATGGGTTTACTGGCCAAATGACAGTACCGAGGGTTTTAACACTGACCCAAAATTATAGACTCGTCCAGAAGCCAATTAAAGAACTGTTCCTAGCACGTGGTACTCAGTTACATAATGGTAAGGCTGATGGTGGCTATACGACTAAATTGCAAAATAAAGCAGCTGATATACGAGTGAGAGCAAATCGATTGAAGGATTTTACAATATTCATAGAATCTGATAATGCGTCTGTTTCAATAAGTTATGATCACAAGAGAGGTACAGTTACTCTTGACCGTGGTGGTGAAGATGGAGTTCGGAGGACAAAATGGAGACCTGATCGACAACTGCAGTGGCAGATTCTTGTAGACGCTAGTTCTATAGAACTGTTCTGTGGAGAGGGTGAAGTTACATTCTCCAGTCGATACTTCCCCTATAGCGATGTGACCATCAGGTTAGCAGATGACACAGTAGCTGATGATCTAACCATATATGCAATGCGTCGCACAGTGGCAGAGTCTCAAGATTTATAACGCTTAGATGAAGATAAACAAATGACGGAAATCGTTTGAAATGACCGGACATGCAATCATGATGATAATGAACTGTGAAAAGTAACAAATTATTTTAATGGCTGCTTTTAGGTACCTATTCCAAGGCCTACGTTATCATCTAAGTGGTCAATTAAAGCAACTACAATAATTTGTTCTATTTATACCAAAGCTTTGCTAAAATGTGAAAAAATATACGTTTTTGTTTAATCTCTTTTTTTAATTGCCATCGACAATGCCATTTATGAAATTCCCAAAAATTTTTCATTTCCAGAGATGTAGACGGATAGAGCTGTGTGTAATGAGTAATTGATAAATTATTAACAGAGGAAAAATACCAAAAATAAACTGTATACAATACAAATATAATTGGTTTGCTGTCTTTACCCCAACACTTGTGTAAATATGTTAATTTTCAAGTCATGGTTTACTTAATTTTATTCACATTGACCAAACAAGTAAAAATTACAATAATAATAAATAATGTGTTCCAAAATTATCTAGAAATAATAATAGGAGCGGAAAACTGTATAAATTAAATAATATGGACAGGTGACTTGATATAAAACAAATAGGTAATTGATGACGTGAATACAAGATGAAACCATTATTCATTAATTTACCAAGAAGGTCTTCACTACTCCATTTGTAGTGTAATGAGCGTAAAAACGTGCACTAGGGTAAATTCACCTGTACTCGTCCATCCAACAGAACATGTCCATGTAACGAAACGCCCTTTAAAAAATCAAAAAATATTCTTCTTTTACATTGTATTGTACTGACATTGACAACAGTAAAATCTCGACAAAAAAAAGTGTTGGTGGTTGGCCAAGTACATAGTTAGGTCTCCAGCAATTATTATATTTTTCAAGGTCTGGGTGTGAATATGTCTATACTTATAAAAGGGTATTTCCAGATTTTTCAGATCAGATTGAGAAATGACTATAAAAATTTAATTGTTTACTGGCCTATTTTAATTACATTTGCGTGCAAGTAATAAATGGTAAAATAGGGCTAAATGTAATGAATACTTTAAACACGAAAGACCTTACTTTGTACTGTAAAATATTTTTTAATTCCTAAGTACAAAGTAATTAACAAAAATGGGTAACCAACAAAGTCAGCCAATAATTGTAAGAAGCACGAAGATGATTTATTGCAGTCACGACAGCAAAAAGTATTTATTATCATTAACCTATGACAATTTAATTTGATAATAATTACTTAATAATCCCATGGTATCTATTAATTAAAAGATTAACTAAAAAATGTAATACATAATTGATTTGCTTTTTGGGTCGCTATTTTAGGTCATTTTGCTTTATTTTATAAAAGGCCTATTAAGATCATAAACATTTTAAGCAAAAAGTCATGAGCTCAAAGGTACATAAATTGAGAAAAGTTCCACCAGTTTCCAAGTAACAACGGGACTCTTATGTGTGATTTACGAGCAATCCGTGAGTAAACAGTTAATTTCAATTAATGTAGGATAGTCACGGATAAGATAAGTCTTATCGTGACACATACTATACATGAAAATAGGTACCTAAGTAAATAATTTTTAAAGATATTTATATTTTCATTCAAAATAAAACCTAGACTATAAATAAATCAATCGAAATATAAAATTAGAAACGTCTAACATTGAAAATACTTCACAAATATTTTTAAATCTAATATTTAAGTGTTTTTTTTTTACTACATAGAATCAATTTACTTTTACTATGAAAGTAATAAATTATATCTCAATTTAGATACGAATAACCTTTTTCTCGAATCAGGAGAAAGAAAACGGTCCACTATCACTGCTCTCCACTTGTTACGGCAACAGGCTATCTAACTGTGTCATAAATCTTTATGAATTGAGGCCTAACTAAAGTTCGTCCAAGCTTGCTTATAAAATTTCACGTTAATAGATTTTTTTGAGTATCTTTTGTATGTGGATGGGCAGTATGAGCGGCACTGATAGGTGATCTGTATGCTTGTTAGTCTCCTATACTATAAATGTCACCCAGTAGGTATTTTGACTTAATATACCTTTGGCTCCTAAAATGTATTACATTTTTCACCTAAGTTTAAAAACGGTAATGATTGTTTTATGAATTTTGCTTTGGATATAGTGAGATATCAACAAATAAATTTAAATTATATTAATTTGATTACATTTTTTTTTATGACGTCACAAGAATATGAGTAACAGATTCTAAAAAAAAATAGAACTTTCTCGTGCGTCAGTAGGTATCTATAATGACACACACAAGACATTTAAATATTCTAAAACGCGTAAAAAATTCCATTCATATAAAAAAATACCTGAGATAAACCAGTAAGTTAAAAGAAATAGACTTCTTTAAGTGTATTTTTTAGAGAAATTGTTACAATGTTGATAAAAACGTGGCCTCTGCTGAATAATTAGTCCTCTTCTCGCACGGAGAATGTTTGAGCATTAATCACCACGCTTACTCAATGCGGGTTAGTGATTTTAAAGCTTTAGTTTCCTCACTAAGTTTTCCTTCACCATTTGTCTCTCATCATGGTTACATTTTATTCTACTAGTATGGATACTATCCCAAACTTTTGAACCCATATTTCTTTCTATCTTTTCTTTTCTTTTTTTTTAAACGTTGCCCCACATTAGGATTTTCTCCTGTGTCGTGGGTGCGTTTAGAAACATACAAGTTCACATACACATGACACCCAGACCCGAAACAACAATTTGTGGATCACACAAAGAGTTGCTCCGTGCGGGAATCGAACACGCTACCCGTTGCGCGGCAGCCAGTTGCCCAGCCACCGCACCAACCGTGCAGTCTATATTTGTCCCAACAACACAGATTCCAGTCAGTTAGCCGACTTTGTTTGTCCCACACTGGCGTAAGGAGATCAGTCAACAGTGATGTTTCATTTGTCCTTTTAAAAGGCCAATATTACTATTAAAGGTTGGGTTGTACAGTGCATAGCTTTTTAGAATGTTTTTGCAGTGTTCAATCCGATATCGGGCCAAGTAAAATGTATGCAACATGTCATGTACGACAGCGTATCGATTGACATGACAGCACTATCGGATTGAGCGACACCGGATAGTTTGAACATATATTTCTAAATTTTTCCTGTTTCCGCACTAAAGGTATCAGACTAATACCAGCGAGGTTACTGGAAAGATTTTGAACAAATCACATATCGATCATCTGTGTCCAATACCGATATGATATAGGATCGAGTAGATCGAAAACCCTTCTTTAAAACCTCAAAGGTTTGAACTCTAGTAGATATTGAGTAAATTCAATACACATTCGGTCTTGCGATGAGTGTTGAGTGTTGATGCTACTCAACAAATTCATTACATGCTACGCTGCTTGCTAAACGCTTCACTGCTCTGATTCTACGGCCATTTTGAATGCTAACCACGACGTGTATAGTCGTTTGGTCTTTGATTTATATGTAAATAAGACGATGTGCAAATATGCACTCTATTTTAAATATCTACGTATATAAATATAAAAGAGATTTGAATGCAATGTGGTATTAAACAGTCTTACTAAAACGAATGTGGTTAATTCTTTATCAGATTAAGGTTCAATAGATATTCTGATTTCATTTGTGAAACTCAAATCATTAACGTTTTCTTTCAATTAGATACTTACTGCTGTACTTAGAGTTGTTTAATGGTTACTTAACCCAGACCTCAACAGTTGTTTTCAGGACAAAATCATTACAAAGGAATAGTTTAAGTAATCGTTAAATGTTTCTACCGCAGTTACAGAGATTCTCTACAATTAGATAAAACTGTGTACTTTTGAATAAACATAAATGGTTACTTTTGAAGTAAGTTTGAACCAACATAATAGGTAGTTTAATAAAGTACAAAAGCTAGAAACTTCTAGGCGAGAGTGGGAACTAATGTTAGTTTTTGAGAATAGTCGTCGCTTCACACTGCACCGCAAACTTTTTGAATTTAATATCACAGTTCAGAGTTTCTAGTAGGAGTTGCTCCAGAAATCATACGAGTTGCTCTAGAAATCATACGAGTAGTTTAAGGAAATATGGAATTGACTGTCGACTTCCAGCTATTTACATATTCACCAGATGGCAATTTTCAAACTTATATTAAAATTACGTGAGCACTTGTGGTTACTACATAAATAATGGTAGACATGTCCTTGCTTAAAATATTCTGAAAAAAATAATAAATCTTGCCACATCGGTTGTCGCGCATGCTGCTCTTTGTTTTGAGACTCCGGAGTAGCTTGAAACTGGTCGAGCTTTTTTAAAGGGAGGAAAATCACCAATGATTTCTTCCGCCTTGTGGGAGGCAAGAGGGAGTGTCAGACTCTTACTGACTAAAAACCACCCTGTTCCTACACCCGCTTTTCGAACCGGATCCCCGCTAAATCTGCTCGGTAGTCCGCAGCTTCGGTCACCGAAGAGCTACATTATTAAAGATTTCTTATTGTTGTTTATAATTAGAAACATTAGGCTTCCTATGTTTTGTTCCTGTTTTATGAGTATTTTACAGGGTAAGAGGAAATTTCATAGAAAGATTAACATAAAGACAAGTTGTGTGGGACGTTCTAATTAATTCTATTCTTCGTTCAATACTTTATACCGAGAAAATTCTCAGCGTTTAGCGTGGGCAGATCTTAAATGGATCACCAGGTGGGTTCTTTTCCAATTTAGATTATCAACAAATACTTGAAGGATTACTATGATAAAATGAATTATTCTAACGGCTTCAGTTATAAAAATAAGCAGTAATTTAGGATTAGGTCGTTTAAACGTCTCATAGTCAATGAGAAATTTGACTTCGTCTTAACTTTTGGATGATGAATTCTAGATGCTTATTGAGATACTGTACTGTTTTTCAATTTATTTTATGTCATTTAGTGTAGGAGAGTCATTCTTCGGCACGAATGGCTCGACCGGATTGATACCACGGCCTCACAAAAAGCCGACGTGAAACAATGCTTGCGTTGTGTTTCGTTGTATGAATGAGGTTACTGGAAGCCCAATCACCCCATCCCCCATTAACCCTCAAATTCCTGACCCACAAAAGGCCGGCAACGCACTTGTAACACCTCTGGTGTTTCAAGCGTCGATGGGCGGCGACGATTGCTTCCCATTAGTTGACTCCAGCTCGTTAACAGCTCATAAAATAAAAAAAAACAGAATTATTTTCGGATTTCGTAAAACGAATGAGTTATTTATTTAGTTTATTTTTTGTTATTTATTTACGAAGTTTATACCTAGATACTTGAGCAAAGCGAAACTGTAAATTAATAAAAACATAAATAAAGCAATCCTTTATCACTTAAAAGACAACGCTTTTGATTATTTTCTCAAAATAAATATTAATTTCTTCTTCTTTTGTTTTAATTTTAAACTTTTTAATTATTTGTGTTTATTACTTTTTAGTTGTTTTATTTACTTATATATCGTCTCTTGTAGACTTTAGACAAAAATGTAAGTAGGTATTAAAATGTAAACTATATTAGATTTACTCATAATTATATTAAAGTTCGATGACATCATAATTACAAGATCTATTATTAGTCACTATTACAGATATTTTTTTTGCTTTTCGCTGTGGATCCTAATGGATTATCTGTCTCATGGATACGTTTATAAATTATGTAGAACCAGATTCGTGTATTAACTAGCGTTTTTCCTATTCCCCTAGAATTTTTGGAACATCCTAGGATACAAAGTATCCTGATTTTCAATCAAATAGATTTTTGCCGTTATTGAGTTACAAATAGTGTAAATAACACGATTTTCTGTTATAATTAAAAAATACACATATTACAAGTTAAAGCAGTTTATTTTCATTACAGTAAGTAAGACTTTTTCAATATTAATAAGTTAATTTACTACATAACATATACTAAAATAACTATTAACTATTCTATACTATAAGTATTTATATACACATTAAGAAATAGTTGTGACGATTGTGTTACACTTAGTACTGAACTATTACTAAACTAAGATATTTATTTATAACAACATATTTATGAGGACTTATATTTATATGTATGAACAAGTTGAATATACTATTTATTTTTTTTAACTAGCCGACCCGGCAAACTTCGTACTGCCTCAAAAATGTTTTTCTCACCTTTAAACACTAGCGAGACTTTGACAAGACAAACGAATAGCATTTTTGTACATAGAGAAAATACTTATTTATCGGCTGTCACCTTGTGTAGAGTTTAGAAATCGACACCAGCAATTTATACTGCGCTAACTCAAAAAGCGTACTTTACAGTAGAGGCGTTTAAAGGGAAAATCGTGGTAACTTTTAGATTAATTAAGATACTTTTTTGAAATTTGGTATGCTTAATATTTAATTTATTCATTGTAATATCTCATATTTATATTTCCTTACTTATTTCTATTTTCTGATTTAGCGCAAGTTAGCCGTATATAAACGTAATTCATCAAAAAAATGTTACATCTTATACACGTCTAACTTATGTTAGCGTAGTGTAGTACGGGAGGTCGTAGTGCATGATCAATCATCTGATGCATATTTCAATATTTTTATAAAGAACATGTACTTACTTACAAAAAGAATAGTCAACGTACCAATAATAAACTAATTAATACGTTAACACAAGTATTTACTATGTAAAAGTCGCTAAGTCGTTCATTTTACAAACGAACAAGTATACACACGAACGCACTAAACTACGCTAACTATGAGTTAGTGCAGTGTTGCACGGACTTTGACGTAATAGTTGGCGTAATATAAATCGAGTGATTTCAAAAAGTACCTTTACTTAGCGTTTTATAAGATTTGTAACTTTCTTATTTTTGCATATTTCTTCTCAATTTTTTTATGACGTATGTAAACCCACATTTTAAGCAACTTGGCATAAAAAAAGTTTTTTCCAAATTTCGAGTTAGCGTAGTATAAATTGCTGGTGTCGAAATGTAAAGATTACAGTTTGCCGATAAATAAAATATTTATTGAAACAACGCCATTTGTTGTAGGTTATTGCAGGTACAAGCTCATGCAAAAAATCTGTATAGTAAGAAAATAAGATTTAAAAAGTCGTCTAAAATATGGAAACATGATAAAATACTAGGCTTCAACTAAATTATAATGATATCACAACAATAACAACAAAAATACGAAACGCAACGCAACGTCACACCTTTTATGCCCGAAGGGATCGGCAGAAGTGCACATTACGGCGTGTAATGCCACTGTACAATGTACACCCACTTTTCACCATTTGTGTTATAAGTCTCATGTAATAGGGGGTGAGCCTATTGCCATGTACCTACTGGACACAAGTCCAGACTCCGTGCTATTACTGAGAAATTTTCGAAAAACCGAAAAAAGCCCAGTAATACTTTGCCCGACCCGGGAATCAAACCCGAGTCCCTTGTCCGGCCATCGCACTTGCGGAAACTCGACCAACGAGGCAGTCAATAAAAATATTTTGAATGAATCTTCAAGATTAACTTTTTCGAATCGAAACCACGCACATTTAGATTAAATAATACATTGTACTTATAGTTTTATTAATAGTGGATTAAGGATCTCTACACAATTATTAATGCCACGTAGTTTACGACACATTTATTATTACAAGACACATGACCATTATAAGTTGATCTCTGTTTCACTGTTTTATACGTACTAAAACATGTCAACTTATATGGACTCATCTCACAGCGTTCACAAAAAAAATATCTAAAAATTGTGAAGTCTAATCAATGTGTTGCATTAGTTACTTAAAATATGACTTGCACTGTTTTCAATTAAGCCTTTAAACCAACAAATGTTTAGAACATTAAACTAATAAAAATAATTTTACATAGAAATTTAAAAATTTTTAGATTAAGTATTACACAATTACGAATACGAAATCATACATATATCAAAGTTATATGAAACAACTTTAAATATCGAACTATCAAATAATTCAAAACATCCAGAGATGCCACTTAATAAAAATAAACATATCCTACTAATTACTGTTTGTACTTAATATTTTAAAATCATACTAAATGACTTAAAATAAATTACAAAAACAAACCTTTGCTTACGAAATTTACATCAAAAGGGTCGCAATTTAAATGAATTTTCTCTTTTTTAGGTTATTTTATATTTATAATACACTGAACCTTGTTAAGACTATTTTAAAATGTAGTTAAGTAACCAGCAATTAAGCATCTTAGACATTTAAAATGAATTCATGGCTAGAATTACAGAATCTAGATATAATTATCATTCATTTAAATCTTAAGCCAATTTGAGGTTCCAAAAGGCTAAGTTTATGATCTTCAATCTCTTTGAAATTGAAATTTTATAGTTATACATTAGTCAAATTTATATTTTACTTAAAATAGCTTACTAAGAATTTAATTTACTTTTTAAATACAACATGGTAACTTGACTTGTATGAAATCACAACCATCTACTTATATGTTATTTAAAACACTAAACAAAATTCCATTATGTACTAACATACGTATGGAATCTTCCATCGATTGTACTTCTACATATGTACATAATTAGGCAACAATGTATGACTACATACATTCCACATACCAACCATCGATTCTCATTATATAGAATCACGTCAAAGTCGCGTTTTCAAACGCTTCATGCTCAAGACTATGGCCACCGAAATCTTCAATCATCCCTTGAATAGACACATAAGCTCCAGAGAAAAGAGCTATAATAGAGACTATTCCAATCAGTGTATTTTTCCAGAGGATATAATTGAAGCGACCTAGACGGTTCTCCCACCGGTAGACCGTGTCCACTACTGCTGGGATCAGAAGACCGAGAGTTGAGAAGAAGACTGCTCCCACGAAACTGATGACCAGCTCCAAGTTGGGGAATGCTGCGGCGATGGCAACTGTGGATGGAGAGAATACACAAATAAATATCTAATTGAAAATTAATATACCTACATGTGGAGGATAACTAAGCTGTGAAAACGGTCACATAGGACCGTTTCCACTGATACTAAACACCTGAGTATGCGACGTATTGATAGTAGCGAAGCCATCCATAGCACACATGCATAGCATGCATCTTTCCGAAAAACATAGCTTAGCTGAGTCCGTCTCCACCAGTGCTATGCTATGTATACCGATGAATATGATTTGTGGAAGCCAAACGCATCCACAGTAACGTACCATAGCACGCCCCTGGTGAAAAGGCAACCTAAATCTATTAATAAACCATTTGCTTCAAAATAATGTATCATTCTAATCTTCATAAAACATTAATCTACAATGCAATCATTTCTTAAAAATGATTCTGCAAGCAATTTTTATTAATATCGAAGATTAAAAACGTATTTTAGTGAAACATAGTTCGCTAAATAATATCATACTCGTAGTATAATAGTTTTGAGACCTCTTTAAGTATTAAAGGCAATTTAATATTTAATCTTAAGTTGAGAGGTTTATAACCAAGAATACAGAGCTTAATCCATAAAATACAGTTTTATTTATGTGCATCACAGACATAGTCTTAATTTAGAATAGCTATAATCCCAAATTATAATAATAAATGCAAAAGTGAGATTGTTTGTTTTTTCTGTTACTTCGTTACATTTCAACTGCTCTTCCAATATTTTTGTTTGCGTACATATTCCAAAGATTAATGAAGGTGGGCAAATCCACGGGTGGTAAAGGTATTTCATTTGTTTTTAAAACGTTATCTCTCATCTCGCATAAATATTATGAGCTGACATCTGCCACACATTTGTTTTGAATCTAGTTTTACACAAAAAATCTTTTTTTTTTTTAAATGAAAAGAATGAATTTAGAAAAATCGTTGTTTTTTTAGTTTTTATTCAGATTACAATTATTATTATTTATTTAGTAAAACCAGAACTTTGATATAATTTATTTATAAAGGGACACCTGAATTTTAATTCTAGATTTTATATAAATTACTTTTCAAATAACTTAATTCTCAAAAAGTACTATATCATCTGTGCCGATGAATGGAATAACGAGTGACAGATGACAGAAGTCGCACATACGAGTAAACCATCGACGAACAAACCAACGGATTACGTCATAAATCCTACATCCCACATATGAAGTCCCATATGGGATGAGACATCCCAACGAACAACAGTTCGACACAAAGCCCGCCAGACACGATCACCTCGCCTAGCCGGAGGATCCTCTCTGCTATCTCAAATTACATTTCAAATACCTCTTAAATGATTTGTCTAAAAACGAATTACCTTAATATGTGTTTACAAGGTAAATCAAAGAATTTCGCAGTTCTTAGTAAAACTAGAGATAAATTTAACTAATTTGACTACGAATGATACGATGACCTTGAAATTAATTGGGTCAGTAGAATAAACAATTATTATTGTTAGAAATACACACGTTCATTATTATGAGTATTTTACTTTGAATCATATGTTTTACAAATTACAGTTAAGTTTTCAGTGTGACTATTAAGAGCAACCCTGGTAACCTTGAATTTTAATTAAAGTATTACAAAATTCTCCCATTAGGGAAGGCCCATTAAAACAAACAACACTGAAGGGACTAAAAAAGGCGATGTAGACAGCAATTTCAAATTGGGTCTGAAACCAAATAATTGCGACACACACGAGTATACTACCGGACGACTAATTGGCCTACAAATTGGATGGTCAAAAGAAGCTTTATTTGATTAGGGAAAAAGTCGGTCACATTTTCGATTTCGATGATGCGAAATTGTCTGTTGGTCAGATTAAGTGGAATTATCTGCTGCCTTTGTATTTATATCATATTTTAATGACATATTAATGAGAGCATTTAATTCACAGATTCACTGAAAACTGGATCGCTACAAAGGTAATAATAATTATGTTAGCTGAAATGAAATGTGAGGCACTTTAATTTCCCTTGATTTCACCTTTTTTGGTTTATCAGTTAAGTGGTATAAATTGTTGAAGTACAGAGCTTAACTCTCGGACCCAGAAAAAAATTAATAACCGATGCCTACGTTCAGTTACAAGTCAAAGCTTTTTAACAGGTTTTAGTACTCATGAAAAGTGACTGTAACAATATATATATAACTAGCGACCCGCCCCAGCTTCACATGGGTGCAATGTTAATAATATTATATTATTAATTTATGTATGTATTTTACATATAAATCTTTCTTTTTATCTATTAAAAAACCGCAATAAAATCCGTTTCATACTTTTAAAGATTTAAACATACAAATGGAAATATGGACAGAAAAAGCGACTGTTGTATTATACTATGTAGTGAAGTACACCAGTTCTTCTAAGTTGTTCAAGGAATATGTATATGGCACAATTGTAAGTATAAAATGGTTGGTCAGCTCACCTGAAATGGTAACCATCACAGTTCTGATGACGACCTGGACCAAGTTCTCATACTTGGACTCCTTGCCTTTCCTCTTTCTAGTGATCATTTCCATGGGCACGTAGAACTGCAGGGCAAAGGACAGGAAGATCACGAACGCCATCAGTCCTTTTGCTACTTGAGCGGTACTGCAAAGAAGAGAAACGGTAAATTTTTGTCACAGAGTTAATTAAAATTAAATAAAGAAAATTAAAAATCTGTGGTCCGTCTTCGGCCACATCTTCGCTTCACCGTCCTGGCAGTAAGCGGGTTGGTGGCCAAACGCAGACTTATCAAAGTTAAAAAAAACAACGTTCTTTATAGAAGGGTCGTGCTTGCCAATGTCTAGTCTATATATCATCTACAAACAGTCTAATGCTGCTAAAAACTCGTGCATCATATGGAGAGATTTTTTGTGTCTTTGTCATTGATGATAGATTTTTGTTTGATGTTTTTGTTTTATATGCGAGTATCTAGGGAGAATCTATTGCACTGTATGTACACTAAGGAGTATTATAATATATCGTCACGCATTTTAAGGTATATAGCCAAAGCACATTACGGCACGTAATACCACTTTTCAATGTACACCTACTTTTTACCATTTGTCTTATAAGTCACGTGTGAGATGAGCCAGAACCATTCAAGACTACCTGCTACTATCAAGAAATTTTCTTCAAATTTGACCAACTCGGAAATTGAACCCAAGACCCCTTGACCGGTAGTTACACTAGCGACCACTCGGTCAGCGAGGCAGTCTATACTAAGAAGTCTGGTTACTTAAGTTTGTTTAAGATAATATTGACTAACAGAAAATTAACATCCTAGATGTTAAAAAAAAGAAAAGCTAATTAAAGCTTCTCATAACTAACCAAAACCGAAATAAAACCTCAAGGATTATAAATTAATTTCTTGTTCAACTATCCTGGATATAATTTAATTCTGTATAATCCTGTCGTCAGGTTTTGGCGACGAGCCAAAAGTGCAAATGAGCTTGTGTACCGCTTAATACTCCCGAGGATTTTCGCAAGGAAGCTACATTGCAGTTGGCACATTGTTCGATACTTGGTGCACTGAGCACCATTTTATTACTTTTGTAAGCTAGAGCACCCTGTGGATTTTGTATTGTGTCAATATATTTAACACAAAATGTAAAAAAAAAACCTGGCTAAAAGACTGCCTCGTTGGTCGAGTGTTCACAAGTACGACTGCCGGATAAGGGGTCTTATATTCGATTCCCGGGTCGAGCAAGGTATTACTGGACTTCGAATTTTCTAAATATTCTCAGTAGTAGCATTGAGTCTGGAATTGTGCCCAATGTATGTCAATGGGCTCACTATTGGGAATTATAATATAAATGTTGAAAAATGGGTGTACATTGTATACCGGCATTACGTGCAGTAATGTGCACCTCTGCCTACCCCTTCGGGGATGAAAGGCGTGACGTTGTGTGTGTATGTAAAAAAATACGTATTGAACATGATTTTTGAAATTTTAACAAAAATCTCGTTGATACCGGTATTCCATATCAAAACTGTTTGCACATTTACATTTCAATGATTTAAAACCCGTATGGTATGCTTTTAAACGTAAATATTCAACGCACATTAAGCTATGCTTGTGTATTTTCCAAAATAAATGTGAGTTTACCGAACACCAGTTTTTGCCAGTCGATAATCTCATAATCCAATGAAATACTGCCTCCCATTGGGACAATTTACTCTTTGTACCATTACATACATACAGCTTTTCACAATTTTGATTCATAAATGGCTCAAGCTGATGTTCTACTTTTAAGGCGTTGTCCCACACTAGGATTTTCTCCTGTGTCGTTAGCACAATTTTGATTCGTAAATGGCTCAAGCTGATTATTTTTTTAAGCGTACTCCCACACTAGGATTTTCTTCTGTGTCGTTAGTGCGTTTACAAACATACAAGTTCACATAAACATGACTCCCAGACCCGAAATAACAATTTGTGGACCACACAAAGAGTTTCCCCGTGCGGAAATCCAACCCGTTACACGTTACAACCGTGCAGTTATCGTATCTACGAGTATAACTGGTTCGATGAAAGAATCTGAGTTAATGAGAAAACTCGGTCACCTAGGACTTAGCCTAGACACAAGTACGTACACACTTCAAAAATGTATTAGATTTTGAATTATCAATGAAAAATCCTGTCATTTATGTAACCAATCATAACAACATTAAAAATATTATACACTAAAATCACTAGTAGAATTTATTTAAAGTATTTTTCGGTTGGAAATGTTTTAGTGATCATTGTTTAGTTAACATGATTTAATAATATAATATATTTACTTAAGTAGTTATAATACCAAAGTATTTATTCGTTTAAGGATGATTTATGTAGATATTGAAATGGTTTCTTAGAAATAATAGTAATTCACTCACGCGGTGTGGGTGCTAAACTTAAACCTATTTGTTATACTAATAAAGTAAAGCGAATCATACACAGATCAAAAAGATTTTTAATGTGTAAAGGAAAATAACACTAGGCAACAAAAAAAATAAAAAAAAAAATCCCAGAGATCTGATTGTGTGATTCGGAAAGGCCATGGTATAGAGAACTTAGAACAGTAAATAAAACATCTCAGTCACGTATAGCTTTTAAGAGAAATTTATTTTTAGTTTTAACCATTTTTTGTTATTATTTTAAAGTAAAATATTATTTAGACTTGAAAAATAAACTAGTTTTTGTTCTTTTGGCCTGCCTGTTATAAGAAGAGGTTGGTGTCTCTCTAATTAAAAACCAGCAGTAGTCTGCAAGCATTGCAGTGGTCCATTTTCCCTGATAACGCTTTTCCATTGAGGCAATTTCTTGGTGAAAGCGCTCACCGTGCTCATCACTCACTGCGCCTAGATTTTCTTTAAAAAAATTAAGGTGCGAATGCAGAAAATGTATTTTTAATGACATATTGCACCCCAGTTGTTTATAAGCATGTAACAATTGGTTTATAAGGCTTTCATATTGAGGCGATCGTTTATTTCCCAAAAAAATTTCCGTGACTTGAACAAATCCATTTTTCCTTAGGTAAGTCTAAGTCTCTAAAAAGATCGTCAAGCTCAGATTGGCTGATCAAATGTGGTGCTTTAGATGTACTTGTCACTTGAAAGTCTTCACATTCATCATCAGAACTAGAAGTGTTACTTGAGGATTCAACGTGACTTGGTGGGTTAGGTACTGGAAGATCTTCTGAATGTGGTATTGGTTTTGTTACGGAAGACACCTCTGCGTACTTTACTGTGTGCTTAGATTTCTTAGAAAATCCTTTGACATCTGTGAGACAAAAATAACAGTCACTTACATGATCCTTAGGTTCTCGCCAAATCATAGGTTGACCAAAAGGCATCTTAGTTGGTTTTCCATTAAACCAGTTTGTCAAATTCTTGTGGCATGAGAAGCAACACATGTGTGGCACCCAATATTTATCTTGGTTGCGAACGTCTAAACCAAAATATGCACGATAACACTTCGTAATTACTTAACGGTGTTATGGGTTTTTTTACTCTTCGGTGAAAATAAAACAAAATAAATCCGGAAAATTAACACAAAAGCGAGACATGGCGAAAGAAATCAATGTATACTGACACTACAAAATATTATTGTGATCGTTACTAAGAAGAATTTAGAGCTACCCTCCAAAACTAATAAAAAAAGTGATTTTTTACAAAAATGTTAAAATCTCCATTCCTATACGTGACTGAAATAAATTATTATTTTTCTGGTATTAGGTGTATGATTATCAATAAAATACGGTATGAATTTTCCCCGGGAAATTTTGAGTGTTGCCTAGTGTAATAGCCTATTATTAGGTATTACTTTTTGATGAAACAATAAAAGAAATACAATAGGATACAGGAAAATCCTTGATCTTTTCAAGAAAACGTGTATTTACTGCTAAGGTATAATCTTTATCTTTATTTTGTAGGTGATATAAATAATATCTCTTATATCAATAGTGTTTTTGGAAACAAATAAAATAGGAATACTTTTGTAAATATTTGATAATGTTACGAACATGTGTTAATATAATAAAGATATTTTTATACGTGGAAATATTTTGGGACAATTACGTAACATTCAAACGGAACAGTGATTATGAAAGTATACAATAGCGTTGATGATGAATTTTTGGTTTAATGTCCGTCTTGTGGGTTTATCAAAATATTTTTAAACTTTAGTACTTTCGAAGATATATTGACTTAACGTATCGCGTACGTGACGTGACTTCTAGGAACGTTTCGTAGGTAGAAACAACTTTGATTCCTTTTATCTAAATATACTTATACAACGTGTAACAAAAAGGGGTTATACATATCAATTGCACGGCTTCTAGATATCATAACAAACGATACGGTAAGGGTTTTTGAAACTCATGTTTTCATGGTACCAAGTTATGAATTTTTCAAATCGCGCCGCCGCGTGATTCAAAATTAGGTACTAGGCGATCAGATTGACATAAGAAATGTTCCGTAATATTAGCGAGTGACCCCTGTAGTGTTGTGACATGTTTGTATGATTTAAAATCAAGAACCATGCGATACTAAGTATTTGGTACAATTTTTTTTTAATCGTATTTTAAGCTGAAACTTCGTGTAGAGACTCTATTCAACCTGTATTCATCAGCCCTTCTTGATGTATATGGGTATTTTGTTACACGTTGTATATCTCTCCAGTTATATTATATGACAAAATAGGTAAATACGTGTCTAAAAAAACGTTTTACCTAACTAACGGACTAAATAGATTTTTATTTTCATACCCCGTGATCATCCCCATTACTATGTTAAATATAGGTTTAGTTATTGTCTTGTCTTGCACGTAAAGAAACCGATTCAGTACAGTAAGAGATCTCTAATTCGATTTTTTAGTCACGTAAGCTGTGAATCTGAAAACCTTCAGTAATGTGTTTATGTACATTTCAGAAGGCTTAGTATGAGTTTGTTTCACGTTTAACGAGATCGAAATTGGAGCGCGTTCGGCGGTATACCCTTAGTAGTTAGTATGAGTTTGCTTTACGTTGAACGAAAACGAAACAAGAGCTCGTTCGGCGCTCTGATTGGCCGGCACGAATAAACCAACCATTACTGCGGAATGTGCTCGTATTTCGATCTCGTTAAACTTAAATTTTCTACATTATTCAAATAACAATTGATTGAATATGGTTATTTAATGACTAGGTGTTTTTATTTCTCATTCGTGTTTTTAGGAAAAAGTTAGTATAGCATTTCGTGGAATTCACATTGAGAATCAAAGAATTAATTTGCTAAAATCTTTCTTTACTCTAAAATGCGTTTACCATGTTTTACTTAAGTATTGTTTTTCCAGTAATACCTTTACGAATTTCGTTTTTATTTGATTATTTTTTACAAATCATGGATTCTTTGTTAAAATTCTCAGAATTGTTTTCCATTACTTCGTGATTGGCAAAATTCTGTGTCCGTTTTCTTTAAGATGAAAATAAGTAAAGCACTTTAAGTAATTATGGTTTCTTTTTTCATTTATTCCAAAAACAATTGTAACATAAGAGAGTTACTCGAACTTGCTACACGTTGCGCGGTAGCAGGTTTTTATTTTATTTATTTTTTTAAAACGTTGCCCCACACTAGGATTTTCTCAGTTTCGGTAGGTTCCTGTTCCTTATTGGGCGGGAGGAAACGCCCGGGTGTCATCACTGCGAGGACCGCCCGGAGGACACTGTAGAACATACAGTGGCGGTGTGCCCTGCGTGGGCTGAGCACCGCCAAGTCCTCAGGGATGTGGTCGGCGACGGCGACCTCTCGCGCCCGGCACTGGTTCAAGCCATGGTGCGGAGCGAGAGGGACTGGGATGCCGTCTCCTCCTTCTGCGAAGCAGTCATGCTAGCTAAGGAGGAGGCGGGGCGCGTGAGGGAATAAACCTCCTCACGCCCCTGCCGTCGCGAGAGACACTCTGGGCGTCGGGGATCGCGGGACGATCTCCGGCCACCGTAAGTGCGGGCCTGCGGTCGGCGAGCAAGGGTAGCTCATCGCCCGAACAGAACCAGACCCGTGCGTGCGGCGCGTCGCGTCCCGCGCGCGCCTCAAAGAGCCATCAGACCACCACAGATGGGGCCCAGTAGGGCTGATGCCTGATCCGGAGCTGCGGACTACCTAGCGGGTTTACCGGGGCTCCGGCTCGAAAAGCAGGAGAAGGAACGGGATGGTTTTTAGTCAGTAAGAGTCTGACACTCCCTCTCGCCTCGCCCAAGGTGGGAGAAGTCATTGGATGATTTTCCCCCCTCAAAAAAAAAAAAAAAAACACTAGGATTTTCTCCTGTGTCGTGGTTGCGTTTACAAACATACAAGTTCACATACACATGACAAACCAAACCCGAAATAACAATTTGTGGATCACGCAAAGAGTTGCTCCGTGCTGGAATCGAACCCGCTACCATGTTGCACAGCAGCCAGTTGCCCAGCCACCGCGCCAATCGTGCAGTCAAAATCAAATCTTTATGCGTTTGACCACTCCATCCACGTATTTTATAGCTATCATGAAAGTAAAATAACACCATCCAGTACATTATAATATATTATTTGTAGAGACTACAAGTAGATTCTGTTCCTCAATAAACAAAGCACAGGAAGATACGGAATCAGGAAAATATTCACTCCACAACTTCTTAATCAAGGAGCTCTATTCCCTTAGAGAAGTAATAACAAAGTTTCTTACTACCTCAGAAATTTCCATATAATTACATTGTACGGACAGGTAAGAAAAATACATAAAGAAAGGTTTTATTTCTTCTATACAGTTGGGCTTATAGAGTTTCGGTTCCGATTCATTGATCTAATAATATATTTTGGAGGGGAGGGAGAATCATGACTGTTCTAGTCTTGGGTGAGGCGAGAGGGATTGTCAAACTCTTAGTGACATATTATGTAAATAAAAGACATAATTTAAGCCAGAGCGCCGGTTACAATGTAACCTGATGTGAATTTTAATCATAAGATTAGGCTACCTAAAGTCTTTTTTTATGAAATACGAAACAACACAACCGCAAACGAACAGACGGGTCACCTGATGGCAAGCAATCAGCGCCGCTCTTGAACACCCGCAACACCAGAGGAGGCAATGATGCGTTGCCGACCTTTTAAAAAGGAATACGCTCTTTTCTTTATTCGACTTTTTTACATTTTGAGCTTTATAGTCATGACTTTGAGTCTGTATTGTCAGTGAACCTCTTATTTCACGGGATTCATATGTCTCCTACAGATTAAACCGAACTAGGCCACGAGTATGAAAATTTATGCGATCGCAACTGCACTGCCGATGGCTTAGCTTTGTGGCGAAAAGCCAGGCATTACGTGTGTGCTAAAAACATGCCTGGGGGATACTGAATAAAATCACCAAAAATTACTCCTCCGACACTGGGTGGGCGAGAAGGTAAATGGCAGACTTTTTTTACATTGAATGGGTCGACGTTTGGCCGCTATTTCACCTGATGGTAAGTGATAATGCGGCCTACGATAGAGTACGTCTGCCCATAAGCAACCTATTCACTCGGGCTTTGAAGACACCCAGGTAATACCCATCAGGAAACACAGACTCCGGCAAGGAGTTCCACTCCCTAGCACTTCGCACAAGAAAGCTTGAAGCGAAGCGCTTCATGCGAGTGGCTATTACTGACAAAAAAAAACATCCCGTTCCAACTCCTTCTCGGTTCTTGCTCTAGTCGAACGGCGACTTTTGCTCGTCATCCACAGACCAGTGCTTACGTTAACTTCTTACCTATTCCTTAGAGAATTAAAACCCAATATTTTATGTAAAGTCGGAAAAATACAAAAAGAATACTTTATTTACTCTGTTCCTCAAACAATGAAAAAACTTACCATTGATGTTTGAAATGAGCCGGAGTGGTTCTTTTGATTTGTGTTAGCTTTCTTTTCACTACCTTGATGGTTGAGTGGCCTTTAAGTGCTTTTGTTGAACAAGAGGTGTTGTACTCAGTCAAGGACAATTTTTTAAGAATATTTTCAGTAACAACACAAAGTCAATTAAGTAAGCTGTGTTTGTTGTGACTACCTCGTTGGTAACGTGGTCGCAAGTATGACTGTCAGGTAAGGAGTGTCGGGTTCGATTCCCGGATCGCGAAAAGTATTGTTGGGCTTTTTTCGGCTTGTCAGAAATTTCTTAGTAGTAGTGCGGAGTCTGGAATTGTGCCCAGTATATGGCACTAGGCTCACCCCCTAACATAACACAAATGGCCGAAAGTGGGAGTATATGTTAGTGGCATTACGTGCCGTAATGTGTACCTTCCCCTCCCTCGTCGGGGGTAAAATGCGTGACGATACAAAATGTTTGTTGTGATTACGGTAAGTACTATATGAAAGTACTTTTATAGTACTTTTATATATTTACACTTATGTACCTGTACGAATGATTTTTGTGCTACTCTTACCAGTCTTTTTCTAAGAAATTAATAAAAAGGTAAATTAGGTGACCTGAAAGCATCCTTCTACTTCATTTAGTTAATGAGAGTTCTGAAAAATCATTGAATTACATTTACTTTTCCACTAAAAACGTAAATAAAAATATCTACTTAAGCTAAATGCTTTACAAATATCACTTCGAATTAATCAGCTGAAGCAGAATTAATAAGAAGATAATGTAAAACGAAATGAACCAAAATTCGTATGAAAATAAATTAAATTTAAACATTATTCAATTAAATCCTTCATTTACTTGACTTTGACAACTTTGAATGACTATTTATTAATGGAACGGTATGCTAAGTATTGCCTTCTAATAAATGAACAATTTGCACTGTCATTTTAAGTTTTAAATGCAAATTATAATTAACGATAATAAACGTAGACATAAAGATTGCAAGCTCTACAGCACTGTCGTACCTAAACTATTTGGTTTTATTCTAGGCGTGATTAATCGATTTTGTATACTTGTTGCAAGAGACTAACTGTCACTCAAAGTGCAATGGAAGATAGGCTGGTTGGTAGGTAGGAGTAACTTTAATTGATCACTAGACTTGTAAATGGTTGAGGCCACAAAGCAAAATGTCAGACATAGTCAAACGAACAGCCGAGCTGAACACTGACATGTATTCCGAAAACAATACTCGTAGTGCAAGCATCTGTTGAAGTGGCTGTGGGAACATAAACGACCGTTTGGTAGACTGCAGTTGAGATGGAAAGATGGCATCAAAGAGGTTGCGAGACAAAATTGGATGCTAACATAAATTTTCTAATCCAGTGATTACAAACTATTATTATTTTTACTCGATATTACTTAGAAATCTATCATAAACAGCAATCGATCTTATTTACCTCACACTACATGGTGTCAGAGTTGGCCTCTTAAATTGTATCGACTATAATATAAAAATAACGTTTTTTTTTCAACGTTAGCTTTACTTTAAATATTTTTCGACGTTTACTTTAAATATCACCTCGGTTACTTAATAAGTAGTTTATTATTTAGCCATTAAATACGTGCCAAATAAATTCTATACCTAAATGTTTTTCAAGCACACACACAAACAGTAAAAACAAGTTTTATTTATGGACCGACGTGTAAAGCTATCGCAGAATTGAAACGGCACTTTGGGGGTCTCTAAATATTGAGGAGTCGACGCTTAACCCAAATGTAAACATTCAATGGAAACAAATGTTGACAACCCTATTTTGTGTGGAAAAGTTACGGCTTTTTTTAAACAAATGCCGTATTTGTTTCAAAGATGGGTTGACAATTATAGCTCCTGTTTGGCATAGAATTGGTTCTATTTTAGGGACCAAAACAAATAATAATGTCTGCCATTTTAATTACACAGTACACCCACACTTAGTCAAGTCGCACCCAATAAAGGATCCTGTCACAGTTCCCTGATCACAAATCCGGGTTTTTTATAGAAACGATAAAATTTACCACTTAATAATACACAGTCCAATTCAAAAAGCAATCAGGAAGATTTCTGGTTGAGTAAATTTCCAAAAAAGTTTGTTAAAAGAATCTTGTGGTTTCTTATTTCTTTGTGACTTTCTTAAAAATGATTTTTTATTAGAGTAATTTAATGGTTCCGTTTAGATATTGATTTGAATATGAATAGTAAAAGTGAGTTTATTTTTAATTAGTTAACTTACTTGTTCTTGGTAAGTGGTTTGATACTTTGTGTTTTCGGGTCTGAGTGTCATGTGTATGTGAACTTGTAACTTTCTAAACACACAAACGACACAAAATAAAATACTCGTGTGGCACGTTTAAAAAAATATTTCAAAGGTAGCGTAGTAACAACAAAAGAACATGTTTACTCTAGTGGTGTAGGTACTCAAGGAATATTTCAAAATGTACTTACATGTCGTCTTCAGGAAGGTTCAAGGTGATGGAACCCTTGACGTTGTCTCCATACTGAAGGTAGCCAAAGAATCCGACGAAGCCATACAAAGATATGACGATGACCATGGCCACGTTCAGTACTCCAGGACAGCCAAGGAACTGTTGGGGTTTCGCCATCTCGTTCTCAACTGGCATCACCACACCGATACCTTCCATCGCGAATATCACTGTGCTGGAAAGAGATGAAGATAGTTTTGTTATTCAGGAACGATAATTCAATTGAAGTACGAGGTAATTTTGGTTTTTGGGTTCAGCGTCAGCTGAAAATATCTTAAAAATTAAATATTTTACCAGCTTCTCCCAGTGGCTTCGCAAGCATTGCCTTGGGATAAATAGTACCCTATTACCCCCATGTCAACTCATACCTTGTCTATATACCAAGTGTCATCAAAACCAGCTTACCAGTTTTAGCGTGATTGACGGACAAACGTCCAAACAAACTTTCGAATTTATAATATTAGTTTGATTTTCCTGGATTGGGTGTATATTTTTGAAGTACTTAGTATTTAACAGTATAGTTGGATCTTCATAGAGACTAAACTTAGAGACTGATTACAGAACCACCTCCAACGCCTTAATTTGCCTTGGTAATAATTATAATTCACAATTGACGAACAATGTGAAATTACATTCAACTTATTGTACAAACTAACAAACTTTGTGTTTAACAATTTTGTTGTTACAATGTAATGCTTAGAAACGATGAGCTTACAGATGGTAGACATTAGTCTTTAATCTGTCATCTACGATCTCTAAACATATTGCAACTAAGTAAAGCATACTACACTGTATTCTAAACTAGATAAGGATGAAATTGGGATTCGAGTGAACGATGCAATTCGCCCTAGAAATGTTTTGCTAAGAATATCCTGTATACTGCATAAAACATGAGGATTTAAGTGAGGAAACAAAAGAAATGGATCCTGGCACATGGCGAATCCAATTTCGCTTTCTATCTTGAGTGAGAGAATTTTGGTTTTCTTGATGTTCATTTGTGGGATTTGATCGGTCATGTAAAACTAAACTTTGATAGGACGGAGCGAGAGTGTATTTTGTATTGCCAAAAGTGTTATTGTGTTTGGTTTGTTTAATAGAAATGTTTCTATATTTGACATACTGAATAATCAGTACCAATTATGCACGTAATATACATATAAACCATCTTCTTGAATCAAGCGTCTTTGTTTTTTATACTAAGTAGCGATTTAAAAATGTACTAGATCCTGCAATTCTGTTCAAGACTGCTGTTATAGGTCTCTCGCGTAACTTAAAATTGCTTTAAGTTGAGTTGCTTCGTCGAAAAGTTAAGCGAGCAAAACTTTTACTACACTAAATGAAATTATGTGTAACAACAGTTATGACACAGGGGCAGAGGTTATGTGTTCATATAGCAACACGTGTTTGTAAATGAACTTGACTTTAAATCAAACACATGACCAAAAACTTTATACAATGTGATAGGGGCGAGACTTCTAACCCGTTAAGGCTGAATACTACATCTAATTTTAACGACAAAAGTCCTGGGTCGAAGGGGTCGAATCCCCTCCCCCTAAAAATTATGGCCATTTTAATATTTTTTTGACTTTTTTTTAATATCAAAGGTTGTATGCGTCGTAGAAACAAAAAAAAAGACGACAAACGGTAGCTAATAACCTTGGCTAACTAATTCATTACTTTTTTCATATGTTTGATAATGTTTTGGTGAGAAAAAAAATAATTTGTGAATTATTCTTACCGAAAAAAGCACTATTTTCCTATATTTTCAATTAGGGGTTCAACCCCCCATATTATTTTTTTTGTCGATAAAATTAGATGTAGTACTCAGCCTTAACGGGTTAGAAGTCCCACGCCTATCACATTGTATAGAAACGTGTGTGCCTTCAAATTACTAAAATTACTTACGTGCCAATTTGTCAAAGGAGTTTTTGAATCACGTGATGACTTATAATAGAGTGCTCAATCAAAATAGCTGAGTTCACTTCGATTCGTTTAGAGTTCAACTACATGGTGTTTAATTTTAGACGATTAGCTTTCTATTGGTGTACAGTATATGTAGTGTATACAGTTTGCCGTAATGTACACCTCTGCCCACCCCTTCGGGGATAAAAGGCGTGACTTGGCTTTCTATCTGCCTTTCGTTGTACATAATCACATCAATAGCTTATTAGTCTCTTTTCACATAGAAAAGGTTTGAGCATTCGTCACCTCGCTTGCTCAATATGGGTTGGTCATTTTAAACTTAAAAGTAGAAATTATAAGCTCAGGTTTCCTCACGATGTTTTCTTTCACCGCTTTGTCAGTGGTGTCTTAATCGAAAGTACATATAACTTGGAAAAGCCACATTGGTATTTGCCGTTGATAGGTTTCAAATCTGCACTCTCATGCATGAGAAGCAATAATCCAAAATAATTATTCCTACAATATTTTAATCAGTTGGCATGGAGATGTATAGTTACTTGAATATTTATCCAGATGTACATATAATTATAAATAACTTTCAACTTAAACATCACAGAACATTCTACATCCAATTAATTACAAAAATATAAAACACAAATTTAATGTCTGTCATCTGTGATAATATTTGCAGAAATGAAAAAATAAGTAATTAAGTATAGTAATATAACTAGCTTTTGCCCGCGACTTCGTTCGCGTGGAATAGTGACTTCCGGCAAATTTTTGGTTTTAACCACATAGTTCCCGATCTCGCGGGATCTCTTCAAAAATGAGATGTGGAAGATATTCCAGGGAACTCTTCAAAAATCAACATAATGAGCTCTGCGTTTGAATTTAATAGATGTATACTCACTTAGGGCATTGAAAATATAGTTTAAAAACGGACTTAAACTAACTTAAAACTAAAGAAAGCTACGAATTACGAATTTATAACAATTAAAAAAGAAACTATATTACAACCTATCCTCTATGCTATAATAACCAAGCTTAAACTAAATAATTTAAAAGAAACGACTTAAATCTAATCTAATTAATTTATAAATTAGACTTACAATTTTATTAAAAAAACTAACTACAGTAACTACTAATAATCGATATCAAACTAAACCTACGTTAAATAGTTTAACCAAAAAACCAGGAAAACCCAACAAATAAACTTATTAATTGACAAATACAACGAAACCAATTTAGAATATACGAAACAGCAGGACCACTACAGACAAATAATCATACGACTGATAATACACTTTTTCTACGATAGTACCGAAGCGCTCGGCCGATACCCAACCAAATGAATGTAACGAAACCATAGCGCGATCTATTTCGATCCCAACGCCATCTATCGAGGATAAAGACAACTTGGATTATTTATTTATACTCCGTTCGGGCATTTTCTTTGTACTAAAAGTTTAATTATATTGATATTATTTTTTTCATACCTTTTTACTATTTATTTACTTTTTTCGATGAATTAAAACAATAACATGAACCGAAGTCGTGTAACGATCGACATAGAATTATCTATACTCCGTTAGAGCAATACTAAATGTTTTATTATATTGATATTATTTTTTTCATACCTTTTTACTATTTATTTACTTTTTTTCGATGAATTAAAACAATAACATGAACCGAAGTCGTGTAACGATCGACATAGAATTATTTATAAATAATTTATTTCTTATTTTTATTTTTTGATTTTTGAAATAAAAATATATCTATGTCATTTCTAAGGTTCTAAACTATATCTGTACCAAATTTCAACCAAATCCGTCAAATAGTTGCGGAGATTAATGGTATAAGCATAGAATGTTCGACGTGATTCTTTAATTTGACATAACTTTTTTATTTATGAACCGATTGACATGAAACAAACACTAAATGTAAATTTAAGCATCCCACAATATATTCGTGAAAACCGCATCCAACTCGGATCAGCCGTTTCTGAGATTAGCGCGCACAGACGAACAGACAAACAGACAAACAGACAAACAGACAAACAGACAAACAGACAAAAAAAAAGTTAATTACATTTTTGGGTTCGACATCGACATAACAATAACCCCTGCTATTTTTTTTATTTTTATTTTCAATGTACAGACAGCACTTTTCTACGATTTTATTATATGTATAGATATTATGTGCTAAACGCCTCAAAGATTATGAGATTATCGGGTAAAAATGGTGTTCAACAAAAAGAACATTCAATATTCCACATTAATAAAATCTACATTCAGCAAAACTTATACAATATTGTAGGTAAATAGTAAGTAAAAAAAAAAGTGTTGACAAGAGCCTAAGTAAATTCACTTACACAGTAAGTGAAGTAACCATAGTTACTTAACCCAATCCTTTAGGTAAACAACACGAACTTAATCCAAATATTTTTTTAATGTATTTAAGTGTTGTTCTCAGGAAATGGTTGGTTTATACATGTAAGGAAACTCTTTAAGAGCAAAATGCACCACATTCTAACATTGCGTGTACCTACTGAATTTAAAAAGACGACAGTTCTAGATAAACGAATGAAAATAAACAGGTAAGAGGGAATACCAGGTCACAAAGTAATGTATATCTTAGTACGTGGTTTTAAAGATGTCTTTTATATAAAATTTTATTATTATATGTACAGACGGGGATTCAAGGAAATGTTTCGTTCGTGAACCAGACATTATTCGTAGAATTTTTCATCACACTGTACTTATGGGCGACGATCTCTCTAATAAAATTTGACTTTTAAAATAATATTTGAGATTTCTTTTCTATTGTGATATGGACTGCACGGTTGGTGCGGTGGCCGAGCAACTGGCTGCCGAGCAACGTGCAGCGGGTTCGATGCCCGCACGAAGCAACTATTTGTGTGATCCTCAAATTGTTGTTCCCGGTCTGGGGGTCATGTGTATATGAACTTGTATGTTTGTAGGCACCCACAACATAGGAGAGAATTCTAGTCAGGGACAACGTATTAAAAATGGAATAAAAAAATATCATGTGTTAAATTCATTGAACCCGGAAAGTGCAATATAGATATTACCAATTCAAATGTACATACATTCATCACATAACGCAACACACCGCAGTCATATAACTTCGTTAAAGTTTCTACGACAAGACATAATAAACTTTATCTCTTCAACATAAAATTGCTTCTCGTTTGGGTTTGAAAGTTATAATAAGTAGGTGGAAGTTTTTTGGGGAGCAAGGGTAGGTTACCCGCAGATTCAATCAACCACTTCCTTGATGTCAAAGCAAATCGAATGATGCGGGCTACGGGATAGGAACTAATCAGGAATTGAAGTTCTTTGAGGCTTTTGACAAGCCTTGTATACAATACGTATAATCATGGATATTGAAACGTGACTACTGCTAATACTATAGTGATTTTATTTACTTAAACGCTTCATGTACATAAATACATGGGGTGGATATAATGCCGTTGGCATTTTCTGCCTGTCTGACCCTTGGGTTGTACAGTGAAAATAACTAGCGGGTGCAAGGAGTATGCCAAGTAGTAATAATGGCAAACATCCAATTGAGAACATAAAGACTCCTGTATGTTACATAATATGATTAATATCGCCGTGGTCCGAATGCTTAACACGCCCGCGGCAAACGGCAAAGTACCAATATAACCTTTTCCGAGTTGATATTTAGACATCACTGACTAACGGTAAAAGAAAACATCGTTAGAAAACCAGGACTTATAATTTTATTTCTAATTATAAGTTCGAAATCGCCAACCCGCATTGAGCAAGCGTAGTGATGAATCCACAAACCTTCTCCGTGCGAGAAGAGGCCTTTGGTCAACAGTGGCTGTGGATGTATGTTATGATTTTCATGTCTCCCTTCATTTGCAGACCTCACCTAATGACTTTAAATCGACCAGTAGGAAGTAACTACCATCCAATGTATCCTATATATTTTTATCAGATCATCAAAATAGCATACACGTAATTATAGATGCTCAACTTGGCCAAGACACCAAAAAAGTCAAAATAATATAAAACTTACCTCAAAAACAAAGGCCACTGGGTGATACTAGCAACCATTTCCCTCTCCTTAGGTGAGGGGAGGTCCAAGAACACGTAGTAGATGGTGATCACGAACACGACCAAGATGAGAAAGTTGGCGAGGGCAGAGAATGGCACCAGGTACTTCAAGTTCCTTATTTGGCAGATTATCACTAATGGCACTAACGTGAGGGCACAGGCTGCTTGTATTGAGAGCGGATTTTCAGGCATGTAGACGTCTAGGATCTGGAAATAAGATTATAGATTAGAGACAATAATAGGGTAGTTGAAGGGGTATGAAAATTCAAAATGTAATGAGTCCGTCAGTTAGATAATTAAAAAACATTAGACACGTATTTTTTATTTTGTCATAATTAAAAGGTTACAATACTTAGATAAAACGGAGTTAACTTTAGGAGAAAGGAGCTCATTACGACACTGCATGCTATAAAATATAGTAATTCGTGATATCACACGATATTTCAACTCAATATATTGTCAAAAGTATGTAATTCTGTATGAAAAGATTTTACGTCTACAATGTTTTAAGTTAGGAACAAAAATTAGAAAACTACCCTATTTAATTGCTAGTCAGTCGTCACGTGTTCTATTTTCTAAAGTGGGTAAAACGAATAATTGATGGGTTCTTTACCTATTTTCAAATCTTACTGTGATAGGCTAAAAGTTTGGGTGTAAGTAGATTGAACCTGACCCTTTTCGTTAATTTGTAATTTGTTGAAAGTACTATACCTAACACTTACACTATTCATTAAATATTATGAGATGTTTTTATGGAATAGGTGGCAAATGATCTGACGTGTCTTCTGATGGGAAGTTGCTGATGGTAACACAAAAGGAGTCGCGGGTGCGTTTCTGAATTTTAAATAAGAATCCTCTTTTTTAAAGTTTGAAGGTCCTATCGGATCGGATAACTAACGTAATAGTAATATTTTTTATTGCAGTACAATCAGCTTTCTGATTAAATTGTTTCAACTACATAAATATAGTATGAACTTCTACAAAAGATTTTAACCTATTCGAACATTAAATCAGGTTTGTGAGAATGAATGCACAATAATAAATAATAATGACGTCATAAACTACAGAGCCACGAGTGCAAGTGAGACGGAGATATATTTTCTATTCACTCCCGCTCCTGTTTATTGCTTGTATAAATGATTAATTTATCTTCACATTTTACTACCAATTTAGATGCTATTTTCACTAAAAGGTTTATTTATGGGTTTTGTCAAAATAATTTATGTTAATTATTCTAGTCTTCATTTTAGGTAGATGCTCTTGTACGCGGAGGAAAGGTACTCAATAGCATTGTGTTAATTAAATAACCTCGCATATTCGGCAATTTATTACAAGAGCACCCAAGTCCCCATAAAGCTATTAAAGTATATTCATTTAGGTTTAGACAAGTATAGGCTTCAGCACAACTTATTTTCCTATCTATTATATTTCATAGATTTTTGTTTTTATTTTAAGAGTATTTGGTTCTAACGACAACTATGCAATCTCTTCAATCTTTTGCCCAACTGTTGTTTGTTAGAATTTTCTATCTATGTTTATTCACATGTAAACTTCATAATTATTATGTGCGATGTAGGATTTATTACGTAATCCGTTAATTTTTTCGTTGATCGTCTGTGCTACTTCTGTCATCTGTGACAGGTCACATGTCACCACAAGTTATTTAAAAAAATATTGCGGAATAAAGAAACCAAGAGACGTATAGGTAATTGAACCCTAATAATATTTCCGTGAGATTAACGTTGTGGCAAGAATTGGAACGCAATCATTTTATCCAGTACAATAATTATGTAAAACAACACCCACGTTTACAATTAATTAGAAGTTCAAAGCCTAGTGTTAATATGTGCCACACCACATACTTAAACATTAAATATTAAATCCCTTCTGTCTCCTATCACCATAAAATAAAGACCTTAACACCATCTTCCAGAGTTCAAATTCCATTAACACAAAACTTTCTTACTTTTGACAGCATTTAAACAGGATTCTTGTGGTTTACAGCACTTTCATATAACTCTGAATTTTCCTTATTAACTCACACGTGGACTTTGAGCTATTGATTTTAAACTTTAAGTTATGGGATGGAAGGTTTAAATTTGTACACGGTGGTTTGTTGAACAATGTTTGTCGAGTGAATAAAGGAAACTTGTACAAGTTTTGATATAATTGTAAGGCAAGTAATTAACAAATTAGTGAAGTTAATGGAACAGTCGGTTTGTATTATGAGTTTAATCGTAAAGGAAACCCGCTAAACAGGCGCGCTTTTGTTTTGTAATAGCGCTGTTGACATTTGGTAATAATAATTATTCATTATTGTTACTGGTTGTTTGAAATTCTTTTTTTAAACATTTCATTGGCATCTGATTTATTTAGCTAGCCATGGAAATTAACGGTCAATGATTTATGTGTAATTTAAATATGGAAGCCTTAAAATGAATGTTGTAATAGACACTTAGTTGGGAGCCAGTTTAATAGGCAACTTCCAAACTCAGTGGTGGTGTAAATAAAGCGGCACTTTACAGTCAATCACTTTTATTACTAATTTTACATAATGTTCCGAACACGAGACAAAAACTTAATACAAAACTTGATTCACAAAATGGCGTCGAATCGAAAGAAGTTCTAGAATCAATGATGGCGTGATATAGAGCCGCGGAGGATTTCTCGACACGTCCGTACGCGTCGGTGGTCGGGGCGCTCTCTCTCTCACCGCTCGCAATGGCTGCGCTGGCGCGCGAGGTTGCGGCGGTCGGGAGAGGTGGTCGTTCACGCGCTCTCATTGGGCGACATCGTGACGTTGCAACCACAGAGTAGTCACACCATAGACTACGTGTGTTACTTTTTTAATCCCCGCGCTACATCCTCCCCCTCTAGCCTAACAAAGTGCCCTCACTGTTGGGCTAGTCTAGATTAATAGCGCAATCTGCCACAATCGCGTTCGTCGCGAACGAGAATCTCTACTTGGCCTGCGGAAGGCGTGAGGTGCGAAACGTGATACTGCCCTACGTTCGCCCGAGTCCGTACGCTCTCCGGACCGTGAGTTGTTGAGCTAAGAACTTTACCTAACCTACATACCTATAAGAGAGTAATCTGCCTAGTATTGTCAGAGAAGGTGTACTCGTATCAGCGGTCAGACCGGGGTCTCCCCCTAGAGGGTTCGTCGGACTCCATGTCCTCAATACGAATACGTACCTCTGGGGTCCATCGGCTGACTGCTGCGAACACTGCTGCTTCTCTCTGGCCTATCGATACTGATCATGCGTAATTCACACTCGTCCTGGTCGCCTGCACTTACGGGTCGCGAAATGGTACCTGCAACTACCTGTGAGCGACGGGGTGTGTACTCAATGCTGAGATCGAACTCTCGCAACATTGGGGCCCATCTGGCCAGTCTACCGCTAGGTGACCTCTGACCCATCAGCCACCCTAAGGGCTGGTAGTCAGTCCTAACAGTGACCTTCGCGGTTTTCACATACCCGCGGAACTTACCGAGTGCCCATACGACGGCGAGAGCCTCTCGCTCAGTCGTAGAGTAGTTCCTCTCGGTACTAGTGAGGAGTCGACTTGCGTACTCAACTGGCTGTTCGTCATGGCCCTCCCCCTGCATGAGAACAGCCCCTAGACAATAGGCGCTGCTATCAATGCAAAGGATATATGGCTTTGACGCGTCCGCCTGGCGGAGAATAGGAGCGGAAACGAGCAGAGACTTAATGCGCTCATATGCCTCCTGTTGTTCGATGCCCCATTGCCAGGCATTCGTTTTCTTCAAAAGGTTCGTGAGGGGTCTCGCGATTCCTGCATAATTTCTGATAAAGCGTCGATACTTACCTGACATGCGCAAGAAACACTCTAGTTGTTTGACGTCCCGCGGTGCAGCCAGGTTGGCGACCCTCGCAGCCTTGTCTGCATCGACCTTGATCCCTCCTTTTCGACGTGCACTCACCTTATTACGACGACGCGCAGCCACAGGCGCAGCGCCCTTCGACACAGGTACATCGCGCGCGGCTCGCGGCGAACGATCTACGATGCACGCACTAGGTGTACGCCGCCGCGCGGGGGTAAACTTACCTTCACGCGGTCGCGGTGCTGGGTCATCGGCAGAAGCGGTGTGCAATAGGCCGGCGTCGACACTATTGCTCGAACCTAAGGTGTAAACGAAATTATAACGTCGTTCCGGCCTGTCCGAGAACGACCATGTACGTCGGGCGACGTCTATAACCATGCCGGCCCGAGTCAAGAAATCTACACCTAACAGAGTCCTAACATTCCTACCAGGCAACACTAGGAACTGGCATCTTACTCGACGGCCTACAATTATAACATCAGTCTCGGCTGAGAGCAAGTTCCTCCATCCTTGTGTGCCGTCGGCTAGGCGCACGAAACGTCTCGTTTCGGTAAATCGAACTCCCGAGTTAACTAATATTCGGTGTAAGAGCGGGCTCGCTATGCTATGCGTGGCGCCGGTATCTACAACGGCCACGCCCCTACGGCCCGCGATACTAATGTTCACCATCGGGTGATCGTCGCGCGTACTTAGATATGCACTCGTAATGCTTACACATGAATCAATATCAAGATTGTTATCCTCAACGTCGGAATTATACGGACAAAAATCTACATCAACATTGTTAAAAGATGTTTTGCCTTCGGACTTCGACGTCGGCTTTGCGCAAATGTCACATTTCGACCTCACGACTCCCTGCTTGCCACACCCATAACAACGTACCTCCTTCGTTGTGTTATTATTTTTGCTATTAGCCTTCTCGCGATTACGACACTCGTCGCTAACATGCCCAAAAAGCCTACAAAAACTACAACGCGGTCTAATTCTGTTGTTGCAACGAGACGAAGTCGCGCCCGTGGTCGCGGAACTCGATTGCATGAGGACACGGTCGGTAGTAAGTGCCACCGATATTTCGGTCGAATTATTATTACGCACATTTTCGGAATTTACTTTAGACGCTTTGTAGGTATCCTCCGCGATCCTAGCCTTATATAATAGGTCGTCTAACCCACGAACACTATCTCGCGGCACACGTTTCACTACGCGTCTATGTAATAAGCCGTAACAAATGTCTGTTTGCAACGTCTGATCTAGAGTGTAAGGCAACCTAGCGATTAACGCGCGCACTTCACATATAAATGTCTCCGCACGTTCTTCCTGCTGTTCCCTCGCGAAGATCTCGCGCAGGATGAGGTGCGCGGGCTGCGCGACGCCATAGGTCGCACGGAGGCGCGCGGTCGCGTCCGCCCATGTTGTCACCGACGCTTTTACGCCGCGCCACCACACGGCGGCTTCGCCCTCCAGGAGCATGGGTAGCCCACGCAGGGCGTGTTCGTCGCTCACTGCTGCGCACTCCTTGTAGATCTCGACGGCGTCCAGGAATGCTTCCAGGACCTCAGCGTCCGGGGAGGTCCCGTCGAATCTCGCCGTGCACTTCACGAAGTTAGCCTCGCTGCACGGCGGCGCTGCGACGGCGGTACCACCGCCGGTCGCGTTGGAAAATGGAGGAGGCCCGACTGGGGTGGAAGCTCTGAAGTCGCCGCCGGATCCCATCAGCGTGTTAACGAGACTTCTGTTAGCCTCCACCTGCGCACGCGTAATCGTTTCGATCAGCGTGGATAGAAACTCTTGGGTGAAATGGGGAGCAGGTTCTGTCGGCCTCGAGCCGGCGCTCGCGGCTACGTCCGCGTGGCCGCGCTCGGCGACGATCTCCTCTTCAGTGAGAGTGACGTTCCCTTCATCTCCCTGTTGTTGACGGAGGGCTTCCCCTCTCCTCGTTGTCGGCATCTTCACGCTTATGTAACGGTCGTAACGGTTCGGCCTACTAGTTGGGCGCCAGTGTAATAACAGACTAAGTTGGGAGCCAGTTTAATAGGCAACTTCCAAACTCAGTGGTGGTGTAAATAAAGCGGCACTTTACAGTCAATCACTTTTATTACTAATTTTACATAATGTTCCGAACACGAGACAAAAACTTAATACAAAACTTGATTCACAAAATGGCGTCGAATCGAAAGGAGTTCTAGAATCAATGATGGCGTGATATAGAGCCGCGGAGGATTTCTCGACACGTCCGTACGCGTCGGTGGTCGGGGCGCTCTCTCTCTCACCGCTCGCAATGGCTGCGCTGGCGCGCGAGGTTGCGGCGGTCGGGAGAGGTGGTCGTTCACGCGCTCTCATTGGGCGACATCGTGACGTTGCAACCACAGAGTAGTCACACCATAGACTACGTGTGTTACTTTTTTAATCCCCGCGCTACAATGTGACTTAACTAAAAATTAATGTAACATTCGATTTTTTCATAAAATATACTCTCTAACCAAAGAACTAATCCATAAATCTAGTAAAAATTAATCTTGTCATGGAATACGGAGAGAAACTAAAATGTATTCAATACTATAATTTTCTGAGACTTTCTGGCTCATTTTTCACAGCTTGCTGTTTTTGGATTCGGTCACTTCCATTCTAAATGCTATATGTAGTCTAGACATTACTTGTATTAAATGGAAAATCTCAAATGCTTCAATGAGCAATGCATGAAGATACCTTCATTCATAAATAAATTACTTTTAAATTAGATCATGATTGTACGACCAAAGAATTTTCGTTCTATACACGGATAAATAAATTGGCTACGATGTAAAAAAATCTGTTTGACGATTTAATGAAGTAATCCAATCGAACGATGTGACACTGACAGAACCCAGATTGGTTTCTTTGAAGTATTATATAAGGTATAGTAATTATATTAATTCAAAATTAGATTTTATGGTATCGAAATAAAATACAAAATCCGATTTCAGTTTCAGGTAGTGTTAAATTTAGCAATCTGTTGGTTTATTGTGCATTGGTATTATAAAAGTTGTAGGCGCTATTATAATAAATGTTTGCATACATACGAAGGAAAGCGCCTGAACTACTTTCATAGCAGTTTCTTTTAGCGTAAACAATGAAGTAAGGAATCATGTCATATTTTTTATACAATCTTTTTTATAAAATCTTTTTTCTTAAAATATATCGCGTTGTTATAGGACGTGGGGCAATTTTGATTCAACACCTTTGATTAACAAATTGCCACGTTTAAAATGACTTCATAACAGTTTACAAAGCAAGATAAACATAACAAGAGAGTTTTTAATAATAAAATAGAGTTTGTTGAACTTACTTCTTTCATTGAAGATCCAATGAATACCACGTAGACGCATAACACGCTGAAATATGTGATACACATCGAGTAATCCACCAGTTCTCTGAAAAACAAAATACACACGTTTATTTCATAAATATTCTCGGAAAACATAGTTTTTGAACTTTTATTGCCTTACACGGGGTTTAGCTCAACGTCCTCTTGTCGATTTCCTTATTCATATAAATTTGGTTTCGAATATTAACTGTTATTTATGGAATAGGAAAAAAATATACGAGTATTAACCCTAGATCTAACCTTTGTCGATTGGACGAATACGCAGCAGAAAATTTGCTATTATTTATTGGTGTGTGGGATTATAACAACCATATTGCTTGTCAATCAATGGAACCGTTTCGAATCGTATACAGGTCCATAAGGTACATTAGTGCAATAGTTTTTGACATATTGAAATCTTAGGTTTAAATCATTTATTCTCATAAAGACAATAATAAGCCACTTACATGATAATATATAGGAAACATTCAGTAAATATTTTATCGATAACCATCAATAAAGTATAAGTATAATATTTTTAATGAGTACCGCCGAACGTTAGGATTCTAGGTTGACATCCATTTTAGTACCAATAAAACCGATCATAAGATCGTCAACACAACAGCTAAGCTATTCTGTAAGCTTCATTGACCTTTTAAAGTGACTCGATCGAATTCTCGCCTGGTCGAATACTATCAGTTACTACTAGCTATATAGGTAGTATACTGTGGCAGCCATAGGTTACTATATTGTCACTTCACCTAGCTATTGCGTAGACATAATGAAGGTTATTTAGATACACTAATTTTACAAATATTGTTTGTGAGTATGTATGTTACTTAATCAAAATGTTTAAAGATATCAGCACCTCTACCATGAGTTTGAACCAATAGTATTTGTCGATATTCGCTAGCGATGACGTAAATTTTTTGTATGGCACATTTTAGTTCCATAGGTGACCGGTATAGTCGCTGTAAATTGTATTGCCTATAGAAACGAAATCGCTGGCAGAACCTAATATTGTATAAGTACCAGTAAGCTTTGACTGTTCAATAATAATAATTGGTTTAGGCTAACTACTTCTCAAAGGCTCTAGAATCTTCGTCTAACTTTGAAACACTGCTACAGACAAGATCTTGTTAAATTCTAGATGTCTGAACATATTCTAAACATTTATATTTAGGTATATATTGATTTAATTAAGCTACATTTCTAGACAAATACTCGTTCAACATTTTGTAGCTCTTAAGGTAAGCCAAGAATTTTATCTCCTAAAGTTTGTTTTACATAAGACCTATTTGAATTCAAAGTAAGTTCAGTACCTAGATTGAAGGTAAGATTTTGTGTCCTTTTCTATATACGGGCCAAAATGTGAATTGTTTGTATGTAATCCACAAAGGTTCGGTTAGTTAGTTATCAAATAGCACTATTTTATGCTTCGACCATTTTACTATGACACAGAAACGCCATATAAAGTGTTAAATAATGATTATAAATAATAATTATTATTTGCATTTGTAGACAGGTTTCGAGCTCGTTGATAAGTGCAGAGTGTATACAGGACGCCACACATAAAGGAAGAAGCGAGAATGTAGTCACTAGCAGTTATTCTTTTTTATATTTATTTATTTATAAACAAGACACCGACTATACAAAGGAGAACACATCACAGATTAGAACATAGCTACTGTAAATTTATGAGATGTTGTTCTATCTTTGTAGCAAACACGAGCTCGCTAGAACATAATAAGGTTTTATACACTATCAATAATCCTTAAAAGTAACGAATATGAAGTTTAAGTATTAAAAAATTAACTTACTTTATAAAATTGCCCCAAGATTGTAATCTTTTTGGTCCATATGTAAATGCAGCTCCACAGGTTTCGGCAAAACTAAGCGATGGTTTCTTCGCATCTACACAGACTTCTTGGGATGTTCTTACCTGGAAACATAATAATATAGTTATAATTAATTGTGGTAGACAGAACAAAATTAGAATTTACGTGACACCAACTCTTTATGACTTCTTCTAAAACATGAAATGTGCAACAGTATGTATGAATTTCTCCTGAAATAAAACACAAGTGTTATCACTTCGGTCTCACACATGAAGCAAATACAAATAAGAAATGTCATAACTGGATTTCCCTTTAACATAATGCCTGACATTTTACGGGAAGCGCGGTACGATACAAACCACGTCCTCTATTTTCCATCTAGCGGTCTAGCGGCATATTGTCTACATTTTAATGTGCCACTTTCTGAACGCTTATAACCTATCTATACACATACAAATAAAATTACACAATATGACATTATGTTTGTATATACACTTAATTACATGAGTATATTATACAAACAAATTTAATTTCTAAAAATAAAAGTAAATTAACACTAGAGATAATAGCATCACGTCAACTGAAAATGTTAAACATCACATACTAGCAGTCTTGTCATAAAATTTACAAGTAAACACAATAAATATAGTGCAAACGGCTCATTGAACTGTAATGCTTTAATTAATAACATTTCGGCTATAATTATAATATGTTACAACTTACTATCTGACGGTGAATGTTATCCTTCAACTATCATAACATTGCGTAGGTGGTTAGTGACGTATGTTATTAACAAGCCATTTAAGTTCGTATGAGTTAGAACGTTTACCCTGTTCTTAGCAATAAATAAATTTCTGGGTATAAAATAAGGACTAACGATTGAAATACCACGGCCAGAGTGAGACCACGGCCTCTCCGAAAACCGACGTGAAACAACGCTTGCGTTGTGTGAGTGAGGTTACCGGAGGCCCAATTCCTCCCTTCCCGATCCCCGATTCCCCAACAACCCTCAATTTCCTAACTCCCAAAATGCCTGCAAAGAACTTGTAACGCGTCTGGTGTTTCAAGTGTACATGGGCGGCGCCGATTGTTTACTATCAAGTGATACGTCAGGTTGTTTACGGCGTGTTCATAAAAAATGACTTAGTTTTAGTTCTCAAGTCCAGAAAGGACAAACAACTTCCGATCGATCAATTATATTTATTGGTACACATAGCATAGTACTGGTGGAAACGAATTCAGCTAACCTACTAAGCTATGTTTTATATATGTAAAAATGCGTGCTATGATGGATGGCTTCCCTACCATCGATACATTGGCTACTCGAGCTGCGCATCTTCCTCGCATAGCTACAAAACTTAGTATCAGTGGAAACGGTTACATAGTTTTACATCGTCGTGGCACAGCCACATAGCACATCTCTGTTGAAAAAGCACCCTTAAAATGAAATAGTGTAACTTTATTCCCATGCTTATAAGATCCATTTACACCTAATCCGAGGAAGCAATCAGTTTTACTACAAAAGAGATTACATTAATTTAATACCATCTTTAGTGAGCAATATCTCATTCAAGTATTTTAATTTAATGTCCTTATACACTGAGAGTGGTAGTTAGTGGCTTATAGCTTGTTACTAAGGCGTCTAGACATCTAGACAGTAATTCGTTTATACTGAGAGAAAACGGAGAATAATTAAATTTATGAGGAATTGCTTCAATATTCTGCTTACGGTTGACGATTTGAGGTAGATTAATTTTTGTTGACTGCGTCGAATAATCTTTGGCATGATAGATGAGATTGACGTCTCAGGTTCGATTCTTGGGTCAGGCAAAATCTTATTTAGATTTTATCTTCTTTTTTGTTATTAAACGTGTTTATTTGTTTGTTTGAATCAAATTTCGCCCCCTTCCTGACGACAAATCTATCTGATTTTTGGTACGCAGTCTTAGTGTTGATGACCATACAACAGTAAAATCACAACTATGTACCTATTATGATTATCAAACGATAGGCTCGATCGAAATAGAATAAAACCGTTTAACATATAAAAAATATGTTTTATCTAGGTATTACTTGTTCGAAACTTTTTAAATATTATAAAGTCAGATTTCTGAGTGACATTCTACACGTATAAGCCTAAGTTATTAATCAAATTTTGATAAATATAGAGGGAGCAATTTAAAGCTTACTTTTAAAAGATAAGGTACTATTTAATATAATTAAATGAGCCTAACTGGGGGCAAAAGCCTTCACATTAATTTTAGCTTAGCATCTTTAACACCCACAGCATTTGTAGAGGTCATTCATAATATACAGATATTATTCACTAGCTTCTGCCAGTGTCTTTGGTCTCGTTTCTGTGGAATAAAAAGTATTCTAACACCCAAGTCAGCTCATACCGTGTCTGTAAATTCAAATTTCATCAAAATCCGTTCAGCAGTTTCAGCGTGATTGACGGACAAACATCCAAATAAACAAACACATCTACACTAATATTATAAAGCTGAAGAGTTGGTTTATCTGATTGTTTGTTTGTTTGAACGCGCTAATCTCCAGAACTACAAGCTATGACCAATAGGAGCCAAGCAGAGCGGGTGAAACCGCGCGGAAGTAGCTAGTTTATAATATCAGTGTGATAATATCCAAACCTCTTCATACATAATTCAAATACTGTAACGAGATATTGTTCCCTAAACAACTGAGAAATTAAACCACAATTTGACGCAAAACCCGATTATTACGAAATAGCTAACCATCGGGATTACAAAGTAACCTAAGTATATTAAAACATGAATGGATTAAAAAATAAATAACCAATGGAAAATTGAGTTTATCTAACCCATTTTATCACACATAAATCAACAGGTTTGACATTTCAGAAACTATTTTTTATTGTTTGGTAAGAATTACCCCCCTTCCCAATCTTCCCAACAATCCCCGATTCGCTAACAACACTTAAACCTGTAACGCCTCTAATGTTTTGGGTGTCCATGGGCGGCGGCGATTGCTTACCATTAGGTGATACGTCTGCTCGTTTACCCGGCGTGTTTCATAAGGTGATCGGTCTATTAGAACATAAAAAAGACTAGGTACTCACCAGAATATGGACAGTGTGTGTACATACGAAGCCAGCGATCAATGTCCCAATCGTTCCAGCAATCAGTCCTGAATTCTTGAAGGCAGCAGGCATCGCCAATATTCCGGATCCAAGGCAACATTTCAGTAGATGTACTATCGATCCGATTGTTCTGAAAAGAAAAGAAAATTATCTTTAGTGACGTTTTTTTAAGCATAAGCCGTATAAGCCGGTAAACGAGCATTTTGATCACTTGATGGTAAGCAATCGCCGTCGCTCATGGACACCCGAAACGCTAAATGCGTTAAGTGAATTTAAGTGTTCTTGGGGAATTGGGGATTGAGAAGATTAGGAAGGGGGGTAACGTTTATTTCTATTATTTATTAAAAGCGTTTAACAATATTTAATTAAATACTCCGGTAACCTGACTCAGTGAAACAATGAAAGCGTTGTTTTGAGGTTTTCTGTGAAGCCGTGATATCACTCGGTTGAAACCGCCTCTTTAGTGTTGAGACATGGCATTACCGCGTTAAATTGTATTAGGTACCTAAGTATACTTGTGGAATACCAAGATTATCTAGATCTAGACTAATACATAAAATTGGTGTCTATTTGTAATAATGGTATATCCCGAATCACATTTTTGTCTGTCTGTCTGTTTGTTTGTTCCGACTAATCTCTGATATGGCTGGACCTATTTTGACGGGAAAATTATTGGCAGATAGCTGATGTACTAAAAATATTTTAATAAAAATATTAAAGAATTTAATTCTGTCAGTCATTATTTTACACGGACAAAGTAGCAGGCCACAACTAGTGTTATGTTAATGCTTATTTCTGGAGTTAGAATTTGTTGTAAGCAGAATAATAAAACGCTATAGTTTGGTAGAAGTGGGTGTGAATTATTTCGGAGATTTGCTTTAATTATAAGGAAATAAGACTTAATGAAGACCGTACTCTTAATATAATTTAAGGAAGTCATGTTAAATGTAGGCACTATTATTATAAGAAATTTAGGATAAAATAATGATGATTATGATTTAGAAAGAGGAATTGGTACGAGCTTGTTTACGTTAAATGAATGGATTACGCGTTCGGCGCTCTGATTGGTTGGTTAATTCGTACCGGCCAATCAGAGCACCGAACGCGCTCTCATTTCATTTTCGTTTAACGTTAAGCAAACTCGATCTAAGCTCTCTGAATCATAATTACTATATTAAAAGTATCCTTATTATCTTGTGTTACAATAATTACAGTACAGAAGCCTAAAAATAACTAAAAGTATGTATGTATACCTACATGTAGATTATATACATAGATTAAGTATATTGGATACGTTTGAGGAAGTATTTTTGCTTTTCCACGTGGAGAATGGTCTTTATAAATATGTTATCAGAATGTTAAATTGTAGTTTGTAGTTATGAATTTTCAAAATCACTTTTATAGCATAGAGACTGGAGTAATGCTGGGTAAGTTTCTTTATTTTTGGCAATAAGGTTATGCTTTATTATATGAAAATTTAGCGAAAAGTAGCTTTTACTATTAATATGGTGCACCTCTGCTAGCCCTTTGGAGAGTAAAATGCACGCTATTATAATTTATTACTTATGTTTTCTTTTTGCAACAAAGTACCTATACAAACATTGATTACCCATTTTTCCGCTAACATAAAAAAATGTAAAACAAGAAAGAATTATCACAAAAACGTGTCTAAAATAAAAATATGTTTGTGCACGTGACTTTTCATTTTGTATTTACATTTCTGGCTAATTGCAGTCTTTATGGGATACATTTGTTTTTGTGGTTTAATGACACCGTCCTTTTTTAATAGAGAAAAATGTATTTCATCATCAGGTATTAAATAAGTGATTTTGTTTGTTCCTCTTAACGTATCATTTATGCTTTTTATATTAAAATATAATAGAAGTATACATATATGTAAGTTAGATGTATTGAAAAAGACACAGACTACCTTTTACTTAAAATTCACAGAGGCAACGCCGCTAGTAAATCTATTATTTTCATAATTCATCCGTTTCTGTAATGGCTTTGAACTTGACTTATACAGACATTGAACTCTTAATACTCCGAGTCCTCAGTTGAATGAATATTAGGAATATAAACATGACATGAATATCATCATGCCCTTTATTATCAAAGGTATAGGCAAATGTGTAACGAGATGGTTTTTAGTCAGTAAGAGTCTCACTCTCCCTCTGCCTCATTCAAGGCGAGAGATGGCATAGGATGATTTGACCCCTCAAAAAAAGAAAAACAAATTGTTCAAGGTGTTTACGTTCACTTCATTACACTAGTTTCTCAATAAATTAAATTGTACCTGTCTACAAAGTTTCACAAACATTTAAAGTCGGTTCAGCCATTCCGAAAGATAGTCCCTACAGTTACAACGGCTACGATAAAACTTTGAGAAAACATTGTTTTGATGTCGAATTGCGTTTTGTTTTAAGTATTAAAAGTTTGTATTGTAAGGTTTGCTTAAACCAAAACTATATTATTATGATGTTGTTGGGCCAATTGTGTTTTGTCTCAAGAATTACATATGTTTGTATTGTATCTTTTACCAAAATTATATTATGAATTTTGTCTAAACACGTACGCTTCTACGTACAGTATGCGTCTCAAAAGAGGCGCATCACACATTTTACTTATTAGCTTACTTAGCTTTCATCCGCGTAAAATTATGACGCCTGGAATAATTTAGGATTTTTGAAATATAACGATTCACCGCTCCATCCTCGTAGATGTTAGCGTGATAATTAAATATGTTGACCCGACCTATTCAGTATCTAATGGTTTTCTTCTATTTACGGTACATCAACTTTGCTTGGTATTTGCTTTAGTATTTATATACTTTAATTCGGGATACGGAGCACTGCTAACCAGTTAATTAGAAAAAAATTACACAATGGCTAATATACACACATACGTACACGAAGTAGGCAATAATTTGCGTATCGGCTTATTTTTTGCCAACAATAAGGTTTATTTTTCTACGCCTGTCAGATATTTTTAAACAGCTAATTGCATGCTAATTATGGAGGCTGTAAACATCTTTTATTTGCAGATTGGACGGTCAATACTCATACGTCAAGGTTTTCTTGAGAATTGTAACATGTACTATTGTAAATATTTATTGTCATTTTAATTTTTAGTCCTTTGAAACATGTCTTAAAGGGATAATGTGGGGTTTTGTTCTACTTGAACATACATATATATAGGTACCCCTTTATGTCTTTATAATGGTCTTTAAGTGTCAACAATCTGAGTGTAATATTTCTAGATGATTGAGTATTGGAGTTTTCACAAGAGTCAAAAATCCTATATCACATATGCGAATAAACATGGATAGAAAATCCCAACAAACAACAGTTGGGCAGAAAGCTCGCTAATAAGTAAGATTACCTCACCTGGTCGAAGGATCCTCCTTTTCTTAGGGAACTTTACACTCTGTCCCCTAAAAATGTAAACTTTTGTGACATTCTCAAGGAAAATTAGGATTAATGCTCCAAGTTATTTGATGTACCGAGTCACATTATACAAGGGCCCAGGAGTTTACATTTCTCATCCTTTCGTATTTTCGGTAAGAACAAAAGTTATGTTGTCGTTTGAATAATCTCTACCATTAGCGAAACCGTTGGCGAAGATTTTTCGCAGCTAATGTTTTCATTAATCTCCAGTTTTTAGCATATTTTATTTCTTAACTTCCGCACTTTTTGAAATAATTAAACATTGTTTCAGCTGCTTTATTTTTTCATTGTTTTGTGCAAAGGTTAGAAACAGTAATTTTTCATGTTGGTGTTGGTATTAAAAGTGTAGCGTATTTTAGAATGATTACTACACATTTTTTTTATTGTATAAGCCGGTAAACAAGCTGACGGTACGCAATCACCGCGGCCCATAGACACCCAAAGCGGTCTTTTGGGTGTTAGGAATGTAAGGGTTTTTAGGGAATCTGGGATTGGAAGGATTGGAAAGGGGGTAATTGGGCCTTTGGTACCCTCACTCACACTACGAAACACAACGCAAGCGTTATTTCACGTCAGTTTTCTGTGAGGCCGTGGTATAACTACGGTCGAGCCGGCCCATTCGTGCCTAAGCATGGCTCTTCCGCACTTAAAACATTTTTATATGTGAGATTTTACTATTGATAAAGAGTTAGTATAAGAGGTATGCCTACAAAACCTACCGATTTCATTTAAGTTAAAACAATTCTAGACTTTCAAGTTTCTAAATAATACTTTAGAGGGTTAGCCTAAAGTTTTTCTTGAGTGAGGAAGGAATCTTATTAATTTATTTAAAAGTTATTACAGAGGAAATTCTAAAGTGAGGCATAGAAATTGGTTCTGGCATTTCTGACATACCTTTGAGAAATTTAATCTAGTTCTGAGATAAAAAGGATGTCTTAAATTCTTTAGAAACCATTTTAATATTATAAATAGGAAAGTGGGTTTGTTTGTTTGTCCTTTCATCACGTCACAATAGACGCGACATTATGACAAGTTTTAAGTGAAGTTAGTTGATGGGCTGGATCATATAGGCTACTTTTGGTATCTTTCTAACCCCCTTACTTTTCTAAAAAGAGGATTGAATAAGAGGTGTGTATGATACATTTCGCAATTTTCAAGATAGAAAGCTAAAAATTAGAAGTAACTGTGACTAACAAGATAGTACATATTTTTTTGAAAATTTACCTCTAAGCCCTTAAAAAAGTGTGTGCCAAGCCGCAGGCGAACAGCTAGTGTGACTAAAAGATAAACTAGATTTAGATTAAAAGATATTATTCAGACAAATACTTACGAATTAGGATGTTCCACAGTCCGATGCTCGAATGGGTTGTAAGGTTTCTCATCGACATTCTTCGATGCTATGCTAAGCGAGGATTGGAAGCCAGGATTACTTGTCAGGTCCGCTCTGAAAAAAAAACCACAAATTATTAATTATTATTTATTCAAATCCTCTAACACAGTTTATATTCAGCTAATATGTGACGGTGTTATAAATATACATAACTTATACAATTATAATCAATGTACATCCAAACTGGGTGTATGTAATAGGGGATGAGCCTATTGCCACATACTGGACACAATTTTACACTCCGTGTGACTACTGAGAAATTTTCGAAAAACCGAAAAGAACCCATTACTACTTTGCCCGACCCGGGAATCGAACCCGACATCCCTTGTCCGGTAGTACAAGCAAGCAAGCAGTTGCGAGCACTCGACCAACGATAGTCATAATCGTCATACATCAATTCTAGAAATGGCCGATAGTCAAAAAAATATTTTGCGATTATGATACTTAGATAGGTATGAATAGGAAGTGGATTAATAATAATTCTAGTCTACCTAGATGATGATTAAACGCATACACCAACCTATACAAAGTATAAAAGAGCCAGAAATAAAATAAAATATCTCTTTCATCAACGACCTTGGAGCTCCAATGTGAAGCCCAATGGTACGGAACGGGTTTTTGTCATCACAAATCAATGGAAACCTCAGCGGACTTAATTTCTATTGTTGATATGCGTCATTGGTTTGTTTGCTCACTAATAAATTGAAGGTTTTTCGCAAATAGACCCATGGGATATGGGACCATGGAAATGTATCAAATTAAGGCGCTATAGATGTAACCGTGCTGTGCCGATTGGTAAACAGAAAAGGGACTTTATTTGTATAGGCATAACATGACAAATTCTATTACATAGAGTTATATGAAGACGTATTTTCATTAGTTACTCTTAAAGCCTGAGCTTTGAATTACGTAGTATAGAAGATATCAATTAATTTTACTTTTTGAGGAGAGAAAATCGTCCAATGATTTCTCCCGCTTTGGATGAGGTAAAAGGGAGTGTCAAACTCTTATTGACTAAAAACCACTGCGTTCCTACTCCTATTTTTCGAGCCAGAGCCCCAGTAACGCAGTAGGCTGTCCGCAGCGCCAGGTCGGCATCAGCCCTAGGCCCCAACTGTCTGTCTGATATCTTTTTGAATGTCTGGTTGGAAATGAAGTCTCGATGTACTAAAGCAAACAAAAAATCAGACATAGGTACCTTTCTAACGTATTACTCATATTAGTGTATAGCAATGTTTTATAAAAAAAAAAAAACAGTAAAAAAACAAATATTTATAGAACAAAGATGATCCAATGACGTCACAGATCTTGTTCACATAGTTTTCCAAGTCATTGTTTTCGCTATCGTGAGAAATTTTCAGGCAAAAAAAGTGTCTAAGGAATTTTAATTAATCAAATCCTCATTAGGTCGCTATTTATAAAAGTTTACGTAATTTAAAACCTCGATTTGACCTAAAAGTAACTCTGTGATATTTGAGTGTGTAAGTTAAAAACAGTTACGTGAGTAAGCTGATAATATAAGACTTAATTTAGTATGTCTCACGAAAATTATAACAAAATTACCTAGAGTTAAAAACAGGGAGCCTACTCCGGTTCTCGAATGCGAAGTTTCGTTTAATCTTCGGCCGTAGGTTTTATTGATTCAATAATAGAATTACTTAAAATAACGTTTTATTTATTTAATTAATTTCATATCAAAACCTATTTATTTATCTTCGTTTCATTTGTTAATTTTTGTTCACGAAAGTTTGCAATAAATATATCATAATAAATGTAAGTCTTTCCGTTCGTTCGTCGAATTAGAGTAGGCCCCCAGATTATCATTTCGAATTCAAACTTTTTATTGTTGACCTCGGGACAAAATTTACCTTTTTCTTGATTTAAGGAATTATGTCCTTTCAAAGGCTTACCTTCAATGTTTATTTTGAGTTTCCTATATAATATTTTCAGCTTAATATTATGTTTTATAATGGAATGTAAACAGTTTGCGACAATATTTTAGTAAGAGAAATAACCGCATCCCGTCATGATACTTTAAAAATGTTGCAAAGGTTAAAATATTTTTTGTGCACAAACACAGTGACAGTGTTTATAGCTCTAGTATTAGCTTAAGAATAGTCTAACCTAGTATTGTAATATAGTCGTGGTGGTCTAGAGGTTTAAGATTCCCGCTTCTCATGTATGAGGGCGGGGGTTCGAAACCTACCAACGACTAGTACCAATATGAGTGGTGATGGTGTGTGTGTTTATAATTTCTAAGTATATCAAAGTTTGAAATCGCCAAGCCCGCATTGACCAAGCGTGGTGATTAATGCTCAAACCTTCTCCATGCGCGAAGAGGCTCTAGTTGATGATGTGATGTGGTGATGTGATATATTAAGAATATGTATTTATGAAACTTACGTTGACTTAAAATTGTCTATCTCCATCGACTCTTTGCTCTTCGACATTTTTGAGACCTGTGAACAAGAAAACATAATTTTCAATTAAATTGGTATCGGTAATTGAAACACAAGTGTGTTCTATTGGCCATAAATGCAATTACAGTTACAAATTCGTTACGTAACATCTTGCTTTTAACATGTTGCCGTGTCAGATTAGATAACTGACATGATACAGTTGCATTTAGGTATGTATCACAAGATACCTACATACTTAACTTGCAGCTAAAGCCATTTACATATCAGTTAGTGCGATAGCAAGATCCTGTAGTATAAAAATAAAAAAAAAAATAAGTTTGAATCGTTTAAGTTATATAGTTATAACATACCTATAATAATTAGTATATATAAAGCTACTTATAATAATTATATATAAAAGCTACCTATGATAATTATACATATAAGACCTATAATAATTGCCTGGTACTGAAAATCAGCGCCGCTCGAGCCTTCGTGCCCGGGGCACGGCATTAAGGTGCGCACCAGTCTATTGCGCTGCGACGCACCTCTCATTTAATTTTATTGTGTACGCCTGTATTCTCGGCCACTGGTGTGTCGTGACGTAACGCTTTTTCTTTTTTCATGTAATTAGATTTTGTTTTCAATTCTGAACCAAAATCCATATTAATTAGGTTTCATGTTATTTACCCCTCCCAGTCTTTCAGATAGAAAAAACACGACATAATGTTGACTAATCGTATTAGAATCCATTAATTTGAAATATTTTGAAGGCACACGAACACGCCTCATATTGAATTCTGCTTCACTCTAAAGAGTAATCGATATCTATAGTAAAGATTACAATACGATTCGAGTTTTTGATGCATATCTATCTACTATCAGAATACTCTTAAGAAAAAGATAAATAGCGATACTTTATCTTGGCATGTTTTGAAAAATCTTTCACTGAATTACAATTGTTATTGACATAATACTTATAAGGAAAACAAGAAAATTGTGTTAACAGGAAAGGTAATTTTCAATTAAGTAAGGTGTCGTATTGTATTTTTATTGTAATATAAAAATACCAAAAGGTAAGTTTATATGGGACCATAGTCCCCAAATGGCGCTTCACCAGATAAGGATGTCCTCAAGTAAGGAGAAATTGTGAGACACCGGGAATACGACTAGTGTTAGACCAGAATGGTAGTATGCACCTCCCGTCTCTTCTTTATATTCATACTTACATAATAAATAGCTGTGCTGATTGTACATGGTGACCCTAACTACTATATTAACAGTCACGGGGATTGGAAAATTGAATGAATCAATTAAATAATACTAAAAAAATCTGTAAATAAACTTGGCTTATTGAATAACCCGAAATATGGCATAAATAAAAAAAAATCACACGATCTTAAATGCAGAGACTGAACCCAAGAAAAAATGTACACAAACCAAAATGAGAGACCTATCTAAACAGACCCGTCTAAAATATTCACAAGTTTGCCGAAACTTCTATACGAGTAAAAGTAGCAGTTTATTAAGGTATCAAAACCAATAAGTTTCGTGTAAAAAGTAGTGGCATAAAGTAACAAGCTATTGAGGTGAAATCGAGAACATATTGGAAGGTCACATAATTGGGTTACAGGGAACAGTAACCGGATCGTAAGTGACGACAAATTACAGTACAGAACCCTTAGTATGAGTTTGCTTTACGTTTTACGAAATCGAAATTCGGCGCTCTGATCGGCCGGCTTGAATGAACCAACCAATCAGAGCGCTGAACGCGCTCTCGTTTCGATCTGGTTAAACCTTTGTATTTATAACTAGCTACTTCCGCGCGGTTTCACCCGCTCTGCTCGGCTCCTCTTGGTCATAGCGTACTAAGCCCTCAGTACAAGTACTCACAACACCTTTCTTTTTATAATATCATTGGGCAGTGCCAATTTTTTCTGTCACAGTGCACAATCATATTATGGCATTTCCTCTTTGTACTTGCTTCATAGTGTCGATTAAGGCAATGGATCTGAATATTCTAAATTATGACTTCCAATCCGCTTGCTAAGTGGAAATTATGGCAAACCATCTGACTCTGGGTTTGTTGACGATAAATAGACACTAATATCATTGGCCATCACTACATAGTATAAAGCGAAGAAGAAAATCCTATGCGTAAATTTTTAAAACTACGCAACGGATTTTGATGCGTTTTTTTTTTCATAGATAGAGTGATTCAAGAGGAAGGTTTATATGTATAATACTTGCATAATACATATATCACCATTGCACCCATGCGAGGCTGGGGCAGGTCGCTAGTTAAAATCTTTATTTACTCCTAATTTCTAAGTAATTTAATACCTAGTCCAAAATCTACTCTTACTCCAAGATCTGTTCAGAATTTCTAGATTGAAAATCTAATAATAAGATGTCTTTAATTGAATTTTGGAGTTTGCGCTCGACCGTCAACAGCCGCCTCTGGTATAGCTAGATCAAATCTTTTCTCGAGAGCCTTAGTAATCAAACGCTACAGCACTTATTAGGACAATGACTTTAAATATAATTTGAAATATCCTTGAAGTATTTTTGTGCGGTGACGGCAGAGACTAGTACGTTTGTTTGCAGGTAATGTAAAAACTGACTGAAAGGTCACACTTGACAGAGACAAAGCATGCTGCTCTTCGATAAAACCTGATCCGTCTATATTGGAACCTTCAACATACTAAGCCTGAAAATGTCATGGCAAACCTTCCTTTACGTAGTGTAGGTCCATAGCCCTGCAGAAGACTATTACGAACACATAATATAACGTATCTGAAGTTACCAAAGCTATAATAGTACGGAGTTTTTTTTTAAGGGGGAAAAATAATCCAATGATTTCTCCCGCCTTGGGCGAATAGTAAGGAGTCTTGATACCTTCGTGATGAACAGGCGCCAACAGGTTATGTTCGACTTCATATCAAAACCAGAAAATTTAAAACCGAAAGGTGTAGCTGAACCGGTTGACTGTACTTATACCCTTAACGGACGGGCGGAGGTAAATTAAATTTACCTTTTACACCTCTGTCGAAATAAGTTTCTTTGGGGAATTTCGAGATGCTTATTTGTTGCTTATGTGACAAGTTTAACTTAGAAGCATAGCTCTTAATAACCACTACTCTGGTGTATAATATACAACATTTTTACATACTGTTATTAATCACTTAGTGACTAATGTACTTAAGTGTATTTATGTAATTTGCAAGCCATGATTTATTTATTATCCGTCATACAAACATTTAGGAATTAGCATGTGATTTTGGCAAACTTTGTGCGTTTCCTGGAATTAATGATAAGTTGACATTAAGCGGTGGACAGACGGCCTGATTAAGGTCGCAGGGAGCGGCTGGATGCAGGACGCTTGCTTATGGGCAGACGTGCTCCACCGTAGGCCGCATCATCACTTACCATCAAGCGAGATAGCGGCCAAACGTCGGCCATTTAACAATAAACAATAAAAAAAAGACGCTTCCAATCTGCCTATCTGGGAGTAATTGGGGGAGGCCTATGTTCAGCAGTGGACGACTTATGGCTGATATGATGATGACGATGACATTTAAGATTATGATACGGAGTAATTAGTTTCACCGACGTAAATTTAAAAAAAAAAAATCTCTAAGATGTGCAGCTTGAGTATGCAATGTATTCATAATAGGGAAACCATTCATAGCACACATTTATAGCACGCACCTATCCATATAAGAAATACATAGCTTAGTTGAACCCGTTTCCACCAATGCTAAGCTATCTGTACCTATAGATAACATTGGTGGAAGCCAAACACATCTACAGTAACGTAGCATTGCAAAATGCACATCTCTGGTAGGAAAACACCCAACTCTCAAGTTGCTTGTCATTCATCTATTACAATATTTTTATAGCACAGCTTTATTATCATTTTAATGTTTTTATGAAAGGAGTAATCGGGCAGTAAACAATAGAATAATAATTCTTTAGATTTGACCTTATTTCCGAGAAGTAATTAGGAAAAAAAAACACAAATGAATGAAATACAACCGACGACCGTCAGATGTTTCTTTAACCAAGCTGTGGCAAGTTGCTATAAAATTTTGTAATCAGTAGGTACACTTCGAGTCTCTTTAGTATCTATGCATCCCTATTATTCGTATTTTAAGATCTGTATCAAATAACGTCAAGTTTGTAATAATAAGGCCCCTAGGGTATTAAATTGTTACGAAGTATTTGTAGGTTTTTAATTTACTTTTATCAGCGGGATCCAAGCGATAGACTGTTTATTTTAGTAAGGTCTATCAACATTATTTACTAGCTTTTGCCAGCGCTGCCGCGGAATAAAAAGTATCCTATCACCCAAGTTAGCTCAAAAGAGACAAAAAGTAACCTATGTCCTAAAATACTAGACACGTATAGAAACAAATACTTTCGAAGATATGTTGATTTGAAATATCGCGTAAAGTCACTTCTATGTACGTTTTATACGCAGAAATGACGTATTTGCTTCCACTTCTAAACTTTGATTCGTTTTATCTAAGTATTGTTATCTTAAATGGCAAAATAAAAAAATAAAAAATGTTCATACCTTTTCATCATCCCTATTAGACTTTACGATGCTTAAAAAAATATATATCTTAAAACTTCTTTGTCTTAAAAATCTCTTTCGATCCCTACTCAGTAGCAATTAACAAATAATTTTGACACAAAAGTCGTAACAGTCATAACTCATAACTTTAAAGACAGGACACAGTCTTTGTAAATTCACAATAGCAAACTCTACACACTATACAAGCATTCATAAATACAATACGTCAGAGCTGACAAGATACAATACGACTTATTGTTCAATCCATTTTTGGGGATTTTAATTGTCCTTTAGAAATGATTCGCGCACACCTGTTCGTGAACACGTCTTGTTGAATGAACTCGACGATAAAACTTATTCGTATAGATTCTATAAATCGTAGAATTAGTTATTTCCTACAAGATCATATAAAAGTAATTTGTGCTCGTACCTAATATAGATTGCATTATCACATTGATATAGGAAAGTTTGTTTGTTTGGATGTTTGTCTGTTAACCACGCTGAAACCACAGTTCTGATTTTGATGAATTTCGGTATATAGACAGGGTTTTTTTAAGGAGGAAAATCATCCAATGACTTCTCCCGCCTTGAACGAGGCGAGAGGGAGTGTCAGACTCTTACTGACTAAAACCCACCCCGTTTCTACTCCTGCTTTTTGAGCCGGAGTCCTGCTAAACCCACTAGGTAGTCCGCAGCTCTGGAGGAAGGAATATACATAACTAAAGATACAACTAAGGAGATGTGTGCGATTGTATTTTAGACTAGCTTCAGTCAGTGGCATCGTCCGCGATCCCGTTTGATAAAAAGTACACTTACACATCGTTCATACAAATCTTGATAATTACTGACAAAAAAACTAATTTCACACTCGTGTCACATAATACAGTTTATTTATAAGTAAAACCTAAGTATATAAGTTAAACTGGCGCTAAATAAATATTATTAGTGGTTTCATAAAGATGTTAGATCCGTGTTTATCATAGTCTTATTGACATTTTAACTGAATGAATCATTGAAAAACTAAACAGTCCGCTGCATAGTATATTGCGGCACAATTGTAACCTTTACTGTGTTTGCAATAAAGACTAGAATAGTTTCAATGTCTTGAGTTTTTTTTCTGTAACTATACATATTTGTTTATTGAATTCATTCATGATATTTGTTTTAATGAATTCTTAGTATGTGTCTGACTAAATATAGAAACAATTTTCCTTTAGTGTGTAAATATTTTGAATGAAAATAATATATATTACCTAAATGTGTAAGCTGTTTGATTTTGATCATATTTATTGTGTACCTAGTTATCAACGAATAATATTTGCACAAAAATCCCTTTGTTGGTTGAATAGCTGCTGCCAATTCGGAACAAGGGGTTCGATTCCCGTGCGCGCCTCAAAGAGCCATCAGACCACCACAGATGGGGCCCAGTAGGGCTGATGCCTAATCTGGAGCTGTGGACTACCTAGCGGGTTTACTGGGGCTCCGGCTCGACAAGCAGGAGTAGGAACAGGGTGGTTTTTGTCTGACAGTCTGACACTCCCTTTCGTCTCACCCTAACGAGAGAAGACATTGTATGATTTTCCCCCCTTAACAAAAAGGGGTTCGATTCTCTGAATGAGCAAAGTAGTACATAGTAACTATCATTCTTGAAAAGTCGTAGTTTAACTTATTATGGGCAACTTAATCTATCTCTTCACCGATTAAATTAGTGGGGTATTTCTATGTTAAAAATATTTCATTTTGTTAGTACCTACACCTGATGTTCATTCAAACAGACTTATATTTTATTTTTATCTACCCGCCATCGATTCTCATCATTCGAAATGTCAGACGTTAAATGTATTCGAATTTTAAACACATTAGGCTGCTTTTCCAGCAGAACTGTGCTATGCTACGTTGGTGTAGATGCGTTTGGCTTCCACCAATCATATTCATTGGTACATATACTTGTAGCTTAATATTGGTGGAAACGGGTTCAACTAAGATATGCTTTTTATAAATGGAAAGGTGCATGCTATGGATGTGCGCTACAGGTACCTACAGAAGTAATATTGCGGCAGCGCATATTCATAGCATATCTTACTCGCACAACTGCTTAGTATCAATAAAAACGGTCACACAGTTTCACAGCTTAGCTATTACGTCTTCGCAGCAAAGCTATATAGCACATTACTGGTGGAAAAGCATCCTTAATCGATTCCAGTTAGGTACACGACTTTTCACTTCGTCCATTATTTTTTGTTAAAATGGTGGTAATTTAGGGGTATTGCATTCTATCTTTTAAATCCTATTTTTAACTAGAATCATACTTTGTGCATATTGGCAGTTTGATAGAGCTTATTTCCGAACATATTTACGTGATTTTTACATGTTTTTTGACGGGGGAAAACCTTCAAAATCCCATACTCGCTAGCTTTTTGGGAAATAAACCAGAGAGTGTAACATTTTTACCTTACAAAAATCTTCCCGGTGGTCACTATCTGCTCCTACAAAAGGCCCCGGGTCCTCTTAGTAGACCAACCCTGGAGCCACGTTGGTGCAACGCCTGTTATGGCACTTCCCTATGGACACCTACATCCTTGAACCTCTATGCAGTGAGTACGTGGCAACTACCTACTATTACCTATGTAGTTACTGGTGGTCTTACATAGGTAACAACTTTTAATATGTAAGACTGAATAAATAGTCATGACTGTATGTAAATTCTAAACTACTTATCAATTCATCACAATAATATATTCGCTCTGTAAGACCGCATATATAAATTTTAAAACCAGATCATGGTATTCAAGAATCGATTTTCGATTGACATCAATCGATTAGGTAATTGCGCAGTTTACGCGTCACAGGCAAACCTTGGTGGCTGGTGCGGAGAAAGTAAATAAGTCAAGGTAATTTGTTAATCCTAATCACTTAGGTATTAAATTAAAGGCCTCATTGCTAGCTATGTAATTAGTTGCTGGTATTTAAAATTATATGCTTGTAATAAAACCAGTTAGTGATATTGCGAAGTACCTAATTATTATGCTGTAAATAATATTTATTGGTAGAAGATACAAGATGGGCAATGCAGGTGTCTGGATATTTTAATGTACATTTTTTTTATTAAAACATTAAGTTTCTCTTTACATATTTCGCTTTAGGTACACTTGATATGTACATTTTTATATGAATTAATTTGTAATTTTCTTTTCAATCATTTAATCTATAATATAAAAATAAGTCGGGATTTCCTTCTTGACGCTATAACTCCAGAACGCACGAACCGATTTCCACAGTTTTGCATTCGTTAGAAAGGTATCGGGCTCCGTAGAGTTTATAGCAATGAAAACTTGGAAAAAAAAATCAAGAAAAAAGCAGGAACACAGGAAAAATCATTGGTGGCGTAACGAAGTTCGCCAGGTTTGCTAGTTTTCCATTAAAAACATGTCTCGCCTTATTATTAGCTCCTTTCTATTTCAAATTAATTCATAACAAGACTGTTGATGTAAGTCAGCAGTCGTGACTTGCTATCACACTTTATTTCACTTAAACTTTTTCTTAAAGTTGAAAATAAAATCCTCATAGCACTTTGCCTGAAAGGTAGATAAACAGCCTTGGAAAATTCTTTCCTGAATTGAAGTGTCAACTTGATCCTTCACGGATATCGTGTGGCGTACTTTGCCGTACAAATCCATTATCTATCTATCCCGAGTTTAACTTTGAAGGGATAATAATATAGTATATTATAAATTACTTAATTTTTATTTTATGTGTATTCATAAATATAGTAGTAGTTATCTAATATTAAATTAAAACTCTTAATCGTCCAGAAACTATATGGAATTTATATTATATAATTGTCTCATTGGTCGAGTGGTCGCAATTGTGACTGCCGGACAAGAGCTCTCGGATTCGATTGCCGGGTTGAGCAAAGTATTGCTGAGAATTTTCCATTTCTTCTTCGAAAATTTCTCAGTCTTTGATTTAAAAAATTAGAAAATCAATCAGTAAGCTATGGTCTGGAATTACACGTGGACTACTTTTTATCCCACTGGAATGCGAGCCAAGCCGCAGTCAGAAGCTTCAGTTATCAATATTTCATGAATCAATTTCGCAAAATAAAATTTAAAACTTTTTGATCATTGTGGTCAAAAATTGAAAACGCATGAACGAATTACGTAATTGGTATAATGGTTGTCTCATATTAACATGAATAAATTATATTTAATGAACAGAAAACCGCGACACAATACATACAGTTTCATGTTACTTATAATTTGATTTTAATGAGGAATATATCGTCATTTTTTATCAGTTATGACTTCTGTATGTTCGACATGTTTAGTGCATTGACATTTGAGTAATTCATGGGAGAGCCATGCTTCGGCACGAATGGGCCGGCTCGACCGGAGTTATACCACGACCTCACAGAAAACCGACGTGAATCCTAATCACCCTAATCCCTGATTCCCCAACAACTCTTAAATTCCTAACCCCAAAGCCCCGTAGGCCGGCAATGCACCTGTAACGCCTCTGGTGATTCGAGTGTCTATGAGTGTTCCTTTTATATTTTACCTTAGTATAAAAATATATGAAAATTGAACTGACTGGGTGATAAATATATTTCAATCACAAACCTCAGTACGCGGACGTAATACGAAAATAGACTCTACTCCTTTTACAATAGGGCTAATAATCTATAAATATCTAACGGTGAAAAATTGGTGTGCAATAAGGGTCATATTACCGACCTCTTCAGGAAGAATGAGGTGTACAGTGTACATAGTATCTATATAATATGAAACTCCTCCGAAACTGAATCACTCAGATAACCTGCTGCCAAAAATATTGGTTAAAGAAATAAGTTTACATAAGGCATGCTGGGCCTTTATGAAGGTTATAGGAATACTAAGCAAGTACCTATGGATATTTTGAAATTTCTACAAAAATACATGTTTTAAAATTATTTATAGGAAATTTCAATCGAGAACTAGATAAGTTCTAGGTAGGTACTACTTAATATCTATTGAACAGTTTTTAAAATAATCAGGAATTTATTTAGACTTCATCACTATCATCATCGTCATTAACCATTGGAAGACGTCCACTGCTGAACAAAGACCTCGCCGGAAAAACTTAAATATACACACATCAATAAAACAGTTATAGGTATATAAGGCGAACTGCCATGTAGCAATATTTACCCAGTCAAACTTTGAATTTAAGTAGAAAATAAAGTATATAGAATAAAACAATGGAAGTTATTAATTTATGAATTCACTACATGTCGTTCGTATAATTTCTCATTCCTATAAAAAGTATGGTAAGAGGAACTTAAATCCCAGAGGTGAGGATTGCATTAACTTGATTGATTGATGTGATTATAATGTGCATAATGAGAGCCACTTAAGTCAATTAAAGTTTTCAGAAAAAAAAGACATAATAAGCATCTTAAATTAAAAAGAAAAGAAATAACTGGTCTTATTACGTTGCGTACACTGGGTCAAGCCATGATTTCATGATGAACATGATTACATTAGCCCTGACATTCAATAATACTAAATAAATCTTAGTAAAAGTAGACGTTTCTTGTTTATAAACTAATAATAACAAAACAAAAAAGTTAATAAAATCAGATTATGTTATACCACACGTCAAAGTCACGCTAAAAATAAAAATAAGGATCAAAAATTCAATAAAAGTATCAAAGAAAGTGGAAACAAAAGTCTAAGTCAATATTTCTCTAAACAACTACGAGTAAGTATGACGGACAATAAATAACTAAGTAGATTTCGCAATATACTCAAGAAGTTTATGACAACACGAAGATTTTTTGTTCTAATGTTAAAGATATTGGTTTTGTTTACAAAAAACCGTAGCAAAACTAATTTGTTTAGCGAAATTAGTTCGCATTGCGAAAATTTCTCGCCCTTGTAACAGAAAGTGACGACTAACACAAAGTATTTAAATACTCTTTTGGTTGTAAACTTATGAAACTGCTTTTTTGTCTCTTTTTTTCTGTATAAGGCTAATGACATTTATGTTTCGCCTTGGCCTAGAATCATCTTTAAATATGGTGATGTACTCCAAGTTTATGGAAGGAAATTCCGTTTGTGGACATATTATTAATGTATTGTTTATCCATTAATAAATTATTAAGTAATCTTTGTTCTTTTTTAAGTTCAAGGGTTTTGTGATGGCATAAATATTTTGTAGCTTCATGTTGGTGTTAATTTGTCATTTAATAAGTGTGGGATTTTATAAATGTGGGAGAGCCATGCTTTGGCACGAACGGGCTGGCTCGACTCGTGAGGTTATCGGAGGCCTAATTACCCCTTTCCAATCTTCCCAATCTCCATGCTAGATGCTGACAGACACAGGACGCGACAATCGTCGCGTCCTATTAAGCCGATAACATAGTTACGTGACTAAGCCGATAACATAGTAATGAATTTACTATGTCTCACGACATCTATAGTAATATTATAAAGCTTCAGAGTTTGTTTATTTGTTTGAACGCGCTAATCTCCGGAACTACTGGTCCGATTTGAATAATTATTTTTGTGTTGGGTAGTGCATTTATCGAGGAAGACTATAGGCTATAACATATCACGCTATGATCAATAGGAGCCAAGCAGAGCGGGTGAAACCGCGCGGAAGTAGCTAGTTTATAATAAAATCAGAGCTATAATACAGAAAACACAAACAAGAACTAGACTATCTCTTCCGTAGTTAAAAAACCTTTAATAACTTAATATTATTTACTAGATGCTGAAGTTTATAAGTTTTCAATCCTTGGAAACACTAAGCTACAAAGTTCAGGGATGGTGGATAACTTAAGTAGTTTATCTTTCCAAGTATAAGTTCTACACTTTGAGGCTAATGTAAGACAACTTTTACTTAGTGTTGAAACTAATGAACTTATTAATTTTGATAGGTTTACTTAATAGTACTGCGAATTTTATATTTACAATTTCAAGTTAGGTATGCACCTAACGCTATGATACTTTCCGGGTTAAAAAATTGCAATGTAGGTATTACTTTTTGTTTTTTTTTATATATAAAATGTATGGGTAAATGCTCATAATCATCCTCAGTTTTCTATGGACCTCCTTTGATGCTCTACGATACACTTATAATTTTTCAAACCAGCTGTGTTGAAGGTAACACGCAATTGAAACCCTTATACAAACTCATGTTATTACACTTACTTACTCATTAAAAATTACGCAACAAGTTTTTAATTAAGGGACACTTTCCACGTTGCGTCATTTGACGAATGCATGCATCCTTCACAAACAACAGGAGCCTATTGCATCACCGCCTATTGTTTGTGAAAGATGCATCCATTCGTCAAATAACGATGAATATGAAAAACTAAAAATAAGAATTAGTAAAACCTAAAATGAACGAATTTGATGAATTTCTTCATAGTTATTATTTTTATCACTATTAAATACGTGTCTAATCTCGTTAGTTGTAATCAGAGAGCATTCTAATTGCGTAATTATATTTCTTTTTGCTTCAATAAACCACGTAGTTATTATTTTGCGCACCAGCCCTAATTAAATTGTGTAAATAATTCTAAATCTATTTTATTTACATCAACAGCTCTTGATAGTCCACTAAGAAGTTTATAGTTCGTCCGTAAGTATTGTTATCTAGTCCCCATGAAATATCCTCCTCTCCTTTAGTTAGCTCTAATGACACCCACGGAAAGAATGAGGGTGATTGATGAGTGTTTTACTCTACTTATTACGTTTTACTATAATTTATTTTGGGTCGGGCAAATCAATGTATTTCTCCTCTCGCTGCAAAGGACTCTTAGTAGTCTTAGTATCTAGCCAAGAACAGCTAGCCAATATGTCCGGCACATCCGTCCGAACGTTTACCACATCCCACATTTTAGGCGTGTCAGGCGGACACATCCTAGCCTATTTCGCTATAGACACAGATTTACCCCATCAAAGGGCTTACTCTTGAACCCAGTTCTGATCGATCGACATTCATAATATTATAGTGAAATTTCATACTCTTGAGTTGAAGCAGTAGCGCTTATAGGGTCCGTATTGCGTGGATATTGAATAAACTAAATTGTATTATTGAGTTTGGCTCTATATTGTGTACTCTGAATGCTAATTTAACAGCTACGATTGGGGTTGTATAGTTTTGACATTGAATATGAGATTTTATTGAATTGACATTGACATTAGTTTCAAAAGTTAGCGCCCAGGTACCCGTTCAGGCAGATTTGCATATGTGACAAGCTAACCACCCAATTCTATCTCCTAATTCAAGCCAGGCAGCCCTCGTAAATCTTGCGTTTCTATGCAGCATAGGATTACACATATCAACACAATAAAAAAAACAATTTTAAAAAAAAAAAACCGACTTCAAAAAATAAATATTCCAAAACAAATTAATATGCACTAAAAAGTAAAAGAAATAATTGCGTATTTTTCAACAACTTAATAGATCAACTTACTTTACTAACTCATCACACACATTATAATGTAAGTAGGTACAATTATTGTTATTTCTGGAGTCGGTGTCAGCCAACTAAGATAGGTTTGTTATTTACCTATTATCACAACAAAATATTACAGTTTTACACCAGTTGTAAGAAGGTACTTAACCACCACTCCGCCCGTGCCGTGCCCGTGCCGTGGTAGTTGTTGGCGTTTCCTAGGCTGAATTGAGAACCTCCTCCTTTTTTTTGAAGTCGGTTAAAAATAGGAACAAAACGTTACTTACTATTAATAATTACTTCATGATAATAATTAATGATTGCTAAATAATTACAGGGTGCTAAAATAGAAGACAATCGAATGAAATGATCTGCTCTATATCATTAGTATGCTATTAATATTATTGTTTTTTCCTCTGATTATCCTCACGTCCTATGACTTCCATTGATGACATGGAAGTAGACGTTTGTAACATCGCATTTATATTTATGACTTCCTCAATATTATGAGGTTGATCTTTATTTTGGAGGTAAATTTTGTTTGATAATATGATATATGACGTACAAGTATTTCTCATCATCTTTAAAATTATGAACGGTTTTTGATAGGTATAAAGCGGTTTAACGTCGATTTAATTAATAATTATAAAAAAACACCAAATTAATATTGTGAAAAAGGTGCGAGAGAAAATAAGTTAGAAAGTCCACGAAAACAAAAAAAAAACAACTTTTAAACTAAAATTAATCTTTTACAAGCCTTTCTTCAACATCGTTAATTGATGTTATAGTCAAGTGACAATCTGTTGTAAACTTAGCTTTACTTTATTATAATGTGAAAAAGATAATCTTTCAACTAGTAGCAAAATATACTGTAAAGCAATACTTATATGTAACTATACTTTATTATACTGTGAAAAAGATAATCTTTGAACAAGTAGCAAAATATACTCTAAAACATATAACTATTTTTATTACGACATACAGATAAAAAAAGAAAATCAAATCAATCACTCACTCATAGCTATCAAGAAAAGATGGAATTTATAGAATGGCGATAAAAACTAAGAAATTCGCAACTAGACTTACTTATCTCAAGGTCAAATAATAAATCTTTCCTTAATAGCTGTCATGGCGACGCCAATGTCAAGGACACTTTATAAGCAGGAAGTCTCATTGACAATGGGTCCACCTGCGTGATGTCCTGCCGTCTGATTTCACCTTGTTCTTCAGGAAAATGACACGTATTTCCGCTATATTACATTGCAATTTACTTTGGATCATAATTTAATAAGACAACGGAATATTTTGTTTTCTTCTTAAAAAGTACTTATACAATGTTACATGTACGAAAAGTATTACTTTCATTGTGATTAACGAGTATTGGAACACAGTCTGTCTAGAAAAGTTTTACCATTGATTATTTCAAATATTTGCTTTATTCAACTCGATACATATCATTAACACCCGTGATAGTCCTTATTTTTGAGGGGGAAAATCATATAATTACTTCTCCCGCCTTGAGTGAGGCGGGAGGGAGTGTCAGACTCTTACTGACTAAAAACCATCCCGTTCCTTCTCCTGCTTTGAGCCGGAGCCCCGGTAACCTTTAAGTTGTCCGCAGCTCCGGAAATATTGGAATATTAATCTGCTCTACATGAGTTCTGTCTTAAAATCCGTCGAGTGCTTGACCTTGACAAATACACTGTCTTATGCGCCGACTGTGGCGTACAAGACACTCGATCGAGCCGGCCCATTCGTGCCGAAGCATGGCTCTCCCACACTTGAAAGAGTTACATTGTAACCTATTTACAAAAATAAATATCATTTATGTTAAAAGAAATTTTCCGCAGACGAAGTCGGGGGCAGAAGCTAGTATAATATTATAATATCACAAAACATAACATATTGTAAGGAATTAAGGGATGACAGTTTTAAAGAGTGTATAAAAGCAAACGTCACAGGTTTACAGGTTACAGGTCCATTTGCTCGAGGGTCGTCGAGGAGGTTACATCACTCAAGGATTCGTGAGACTTATATTTTTCTATTCTTATATACTTTCTTGTTATTTCTTTGCATTGTCCCGCACCGGCATTGTCCCGCACCGGCATTGTCCCGCACCGGCATTGTCCCGCACCGGCATTGTCCCGCACCGGTATTGTCCCGCACCGGCTTGTCCCAATGGCGTTAGTCGCCCAACAATGGGATGTGTTCATATCAACAGAGTTAGTCGCATGTGGATGCCTCACTGCGAAGGCGTTAGTCGCCCAACATACGGTTTAATCCCATCGGGTTAGTCCCACACAGGAATTGTCCCACACCGGCTTTGTCCCGCACGGGCATTATCCCGTACGAGCATTGTCCCGCACCGGCTTTGTCACACACGGGTATTGTCCCGCACCGACATTATCCCGCACAGACTTTGTCCCGCACAGACTTTGTCCCGCACAGACTTTGTCCCGCACAGGCTTTGTCCCGCACAGACATTGTCCCGCACAAACTTTGTCCCGCATAGGATTTGTCCCGCACAGACTGACCCACACAGGCTTTGTCCCGCACAATTTTTGTCCCGCATGAGCATTGTCCCGCACAAGCTTCGTCCCGCACGGGCATTGTCCCGAACAAACTTTGTCCCGCACGGGCATACTCCTGCACAAGTTTCCTGCCGAACAGACTTGGTCCCGCACGGGTATTGTCCCGCACAGACGTTGTACCGCACAAGCTTTGTCACGCACGGGCTTTGTCCCGCACAATTTTTGTCCCGCACGAGCACTGTCCCGCACAAGCTTTGTCCTGCACGGGCATAGTCCTGCACAAGTTTCGTCCCGCACAGACTTTGTACCGCACAGACTTTGTCCCACACGGGTATTGTCCAGCACAGACGTTGTCCCGCACGGGTGTTGTCCCGCACCGACATTATCCCGCACAGGCATTGTCCCGCACGGGCATTGTCCCGTACAGACTTTGACCCGCACAAGCTTTGTCACGCACGGGCTTTGTCCCGCACAATTTTTGTCCCGCACGAGCACTGTCCCGCACAAGCTTTGTCCTGCACGGGCATAGTCCTGCACAAGTTTCGTCCCGCACAGACTTTGTCCCGCACGGGTGTTGTCCCGCACCGACATTATCCCGCACAGGCATTGTCCCGCACGGGCATTGTCCCGCACAAGATTTGTCCCGCACAGGCCTTGTCCCGCACAGCCTTTGTCCCGCACGGGCTTTGTCCCGCACCGACATTGACCCGCACAGGAATTGTCCCGCACAGGCTTTGTTCTGCACAGGCATTGTCCCGCACAGGCTTTGTCCCGTACAGGCTTTGTCCCGTACAGGCTTTGCACCGCACAGGCAGTGTCCTGCACAGGCATTGTCTCGCACAGTCTTTGTCCCGCACGGGCTTTGTCCCGCACCGACATTGACCCGCACAGGAATTGTCCCGCACAGGCTTTGTTCTGCACAGGCATTGTCCCGCACAGGCTTTGTCCCGTACAGGCTTTGTCCCGTACAGGCTTTGCACCGCACAGGCAGTGTCCTGCACAGGCATTGTCCCGCACAGCCTTTGTCCCGCACGGGCTTTGTCCCGCACCGACATTGACCCGCACAGGAATTGTCCCGCACAGGCTTTGTTCTGCACAGGCATTGTCCCGCACAGGCTTTGTCCCGTACAGGCTTTGCACCGCACAGGCAGTGTCCTGCACAGGCATTGTCTCGCACAGTCTTTGTCCCGCACGGGCTTTGTCCCGCACCGACATTGACCCGCACAGGAATTGTCCCGCACAGGCTTTGTTCTGCACAGGCATTGTCCCGCACAGGCTTTGTCCCGTACAGGCTTTGTCCCGTACAGGCTTTGCACCGCACAGGCAGTGTCCTGCACAGGCATTGTCTCGCACAGTCTTTGTCCCGCACGGGCTTTGTCCCGCACCGACATTGACCCGCACAGGAATTGTCCCGCACAGGCTTTGTTCTGCACAGGCATTGTCCCGCACAGGCTTTGTCCCGTACAGGCTTTGTCCCGTACAGGCTTTGCACCGCACAGGCAGTGTCCTGCACAGGCATTGTCCCGCACAGGCTTTGTCCCGCACAGGCTTTGTCCCGCACAGGCAGTGTCCCGCACAGGCATTGTCCCACACCTACCTACGCCGGGACCGGGACGCCTACAATCTTATATTATTAGCCATTTTCCGATTTGTGCAATTGAGTATCGATATCGAGATCTAGAACGACGGCGGTCACGAGCCTCGTGGCGGTACTGATGAGAGCTTTCCTCGGAATCGCCATGTTCCCGACGGTGGTTCCGTCATGATTTACGGCGCGACCTACATTCGGTTCCACTGCTATAATAGATAATTATAGAGAAAAATAGATTGAAGAAGGTTATAGGCTAAATACATCACGCTGTGATCAATAGGAGTTGAGCAGAGTGATTGAAACTGAGCCGAAGTCGTACAATCGTACATTCGGTTTCAATAGTAATACCCCCATCAGTTAACAAACATAGGTATAAAAACGTTTACACGCAAGGCCAATCTCTAAATCAATTACGTACATCACAGTACCTATTCATCTGCCATGATTAGTAATGATTCTATGTAACTAGGGACTTAAATATTGAATAGTTTAAGCCTCCACGCGTTTTGAGTAATTTATTATTAGTGCTCCAATTGTAATTATATTACCAATGTCAATGTTGGCTATCATTTTCTATTTAGTTATAGGAGTATAACCAAAAAATATAAAGTCGGTTTAGAGTAGCGAAAAAAATCTGTTCAAAATACAATAGAAAATAAATTGTGACTCGTGTTGATTTGCGTTCAGTACCCTTAGTATGAATTTGCTTTACGTTTAAGTAATCGAAACGAGAGCTGTTGTTTCGGTTACTTTAAACGTTTGCTTTACAAACTAGTACTAAGGGTATAGGTATACCTCGGGTTAATTCAGAACTACACAAAAAATTACTACTGGTTTTATAAAGCCCGATCACCTGTGCTCAGACCTTGCAAGACTAAATGCACTATCAAAAAAACAAAAAAGGTATAATACCAACCAGTCTACCTTTAAGCACTTTTCATGAAGATAAAGAAATACACAAAAAACAGGTTATCCCTTAATACGATATTTTTACCTTTTATTCTGATGGAGAATCGATTTCTTTTTATTTAATTTTTGCACCTTTTTAGGGTAAAAGGTTCCGGATCTCTGGTCAGTTATCTTAAGCGATTTGTTGAGCAAAAACATTGTATAAATAATAATAAACAAGTTGACGGAGATATGTAAATGTATGGTAGGTCGATTAAGGAGAAGTACCTACGGTTACAAACTTTGTATTCTACTCTGCTGTCATTTCATTGTTTTAAACATTAAAACTCGAAAAATCTTAATGTTTAAACATTGAGATGACGGTCATATCGAGCCTAAACATTCACCATCAGTATAAGAATCAGTTTCATCATCATCATCACCCTCATTATATCAGCTACAAGACGTCCATTGCTGAACATAGGCCTTCCCCAATGACTTCCAGATAGTCCGGTTGGAAGCGACCTACATCCATCAGTTTCATAGTGATTTTTTTAATAAAATCATTTTATTTTCCGTATCCATCTTGTCATTGTATATCTTATCTCAATCTTTTTAGTAGATTGAGATGTTTCAAGTACGACTTGTAGCTAACTGAATTAATTTATTTTATTATTCTTGCATTTATTCCCACGATAATGTAATGAATGGTATGTAGTGGGTATGTCAGTACAATAAAATATGCTTAACAGTAAATACTAGCATAGCATTTAATTATTTAACATCCGGGGCGCAATCAATGGGATTTTAATTGTAACAGTTTTACCCATGTTTGTAGATCTTCTTCACTTGTTTCATTTAGATCCCGATCCTGTAGGAATAATACGACGAAAAGTACCCTTAATAGCTTTACCAATAGTTTTTGCTAATGGGTCCATTAGTTTCCGAACCTTTTCCAATGTAATCAAACATTATTTGCTCTTTGGAATATTAAGTAGATATCAGAGAGATAAGTGACTGTCTTTCATGTCACAATTTGTTATTCATCAAGTATGATTCATTGCAATTGCAGCTGGTAAATTTGAGGTATTGGGTTCAATTTGAAGGTCGAGCAAAAAATGCTTTCGATTTCGAATACGATTTTCTTAGTCATAGTATCCGGGATAGAGTTTGCAATAAGAGGTCAAGTGCTCAGGAGTGGAGTAATCTTAACTAATATGCTTATAATATCAGCCAAAGTCAAAGTCAAATATTTTATTCCAAATAAACCATATACTTACTTAGGTACTTCTGAAATGTCAACAAAGAAAGACATAAATAATAGTCTGTCCGTCAATGAAGTTTGTTCCAAAATGTAGCTTCGAATGGAAAAGAATGAGCAGATGCATTAATGTAGTAGAAACTCATGAGATAAAGGAGTTTAATATTATTGTATTGGCATGATGGTCATTAACGAAATAAGGCCATTCTCCAATCTTAACATGTTCTTTAAAAAAAGGGCGAGATTTTATGTCACATAATATAATAAAATTCTCCATACCTCCAAGTTTTTGTAACAAGGATTGATGATGTCGAAACTTTATGCATCTGCGACCAATTTCAATTTAAGTATTACTAAAAAGAGTTTTAAGTGCTTGCTAAATTGATGGGTGAGTTTCAACATGAAAATAAGTGGCGCAGAGTGCATTAAACTTTACTTGTATATAATTATTTTTACGTAAAACATGTTTTTTTTTATTGTAGTCTCAAGAAGACACGGCTTTCGAAGTCTGTTGATGACCGCAATAAATGCAACCTGATTGATAAGTTAACGTAATTACAAAATTGAATTTAATAACCGTTTAAGAAACTACCACTTATACCTATGTTGTAGGTAAAACGGAATGTGAAGGTTTAAAATGCACTTAATTCTTTACATGAGTAATTCATTTCCGTGGTCAGTTCCTAGAAATGTAGATATCAAAAACCTAACTGCTGTACTCAGAGACATTTAATGTTTTTTTTTTCTTTTTTATGAAACACGCCGGTAATCGAGCAGACATTTTACGTGATGGTAAGTAATCGCCGCCGCCCATGGACACTGATAACTTAAACTATCCCTAAGTACCAATTTTGTACCGAAAACATTTGCTAAGGACTGGGTAAAGTAACCATTAAATAACTCTGAGTACGGAGAAGGAAACCAATCTTAAAACTGTTTAGATAATGCGTAGTATATTAATAAGTAAATGAAAAATAATTTTGTCACTATATTTAGCTATACATATAGATAGCTTAGCGAATAAACAATCTAGTCTATCTACCTACATATTAGAGCCATATATTAACCTCAACAAGTTCCAATCATGTAGTAACTATGTTGAACATTCGCCACAAAGGCTTTAGGGATCCCGCGCTGCCATAGCACATGTGTGCTAACCTACTAACCTACCTATCTAAGGACCCAGGCTTTAGACGTAATTGTCAATCTTTAGTTACTATTTTCTCAGGCAGAAATTATGTACCATTGTATAGTATAATGCTTGTAGGAACTGCAATTAAAGGGCATTATTATAATGCTACATGACCAAAACAGCATATGTACACATTAAAATTTACTGTTGAGTAAACAACAAAATAGGCAAAAGTACTATACTATACATATTTATATTTACTATATGTTAGTGAGAGAATAAATAATGGTTATTCCTAAATCTTACTCTACTAGCAAAAAAAGTTTGTGATTTATGTACAAAACGAAAATAAATAGAACGTCACAATGGTCGCCGAAATAAAAAATAGATCTAGACATAAAATTTATATGACTTTGTTTCCAAATAAAGAGGCTTTAAAGATCATTTTCCTTTTAAACTTTGTACTGAAACAGGAAAAATGCTTCCTTATTGCCGTACCCATAGAATCCCTCCGTACATTTGTGACAAATTGGCTGTATAGCTGGATATCGGTTTAATAAGGCCTGAGAGACAGAAGCTGTTTTATCACGGTCGGCGTTTTACGATACATTCACTTCGATGCAGTCGCCTTCAAGGTTATATAAGGCACCTAAAATTAAGAGTAGTAAGCCCAATAGTAAAACAAAGAAAATATTGGGTACCAGCTTACGATGCTTCTAGATAGACAGACATTTTCGTTTACTTTAAGGTTTCGGAAGGATTAGATTAATAATTTAAAAATGATTTCAAGGATTATTATTTTCCGCAGTTCCGCAGAGACGACTCAGCTTAGGGTATCTAGGGCCTCAGGCTCGAAATAGGAGCGGGGTAGTTTTTAGTCAGTAAGAATCTGAAACTTGCTCGTCGTCGAAACGTCTCGCATCACCCAATGCGAGAGAAGTCATTGAATTATTTTCCCCCTTCAAAAAATGGTGTAACATGGGTCATTTAAAAAAATGTTTAATCTCGCTTGTATTAAGAAAAATCACACATAACATTAAGATGGATGTCTAAACGTAAGAAATGAGATGTTCGAAGGAAACTTTAAAAATCACAGTCGAAACCATATGCAGCAATCTAGTTATTTAATAAAAAACTGTAGAATAAAATGAATGAACTATAGACAAAAGACTGCAGATGGACATGATTGATTGATCTGATCTGGCTTTATGTGTTACAAAGTCATTAAAAAAACATCGATTTGATTTACACATACGCTGCATTTATTTTTCGAAAGATTAAAAGTAAATAAAGAGAGTTTTTCATTTATCATAAAGTAATACATTTTATCTGAAGCAGTTGCAGTCATAAAAAAACATGCTTGCCTTAAAAAAGTAATTATGCTTAGCCTTACTTTGTCAGTTTATGGAGAAAACTAACGGGATAATTTTAATTACAGTATCAAGTGCGTCAACAGAGTATTAAATGTTTGTTTTATTTTCCGGCAAGATAGAAGAACAGTCAATAAATTCATTTCCTTAATTTTACTTATAATATTACAACCAGTATACCACCCTAAAGTCTACCTTGTAAGGCCTTATTCTGTCCCCTAGGCATTAAGTCCGCCTTGTGCTATATTATGTGTAAAAGTTTTGAATAAATTAATATTAAAATAATATCTGTGAATTTGTACTTTTATGTATATACAAAAACTAAAAGTAACTTCGAAAAACTGTCAATTAATTAATTTCTATAATAACACGAGATAAATTGGAGTAATCCGAGCTAAGTTTAAAGTGTAAAGTTTTAGAGAATTTTTCTCCGAAAATATAAATATAATATCTACCGTCTATAACTAAATCTCTTCACAAACCAGACAGGATATTAACATCAGATACATCATGTTACTAAAAGCATTTAAAAAATACTAAAACATTTGAACGCACAAGTGCAACAGACGTGTAATCCTAGATTATATTCAGTGAACAGAAAAATAGAAACTCAAAGCAGCCACCATTAAAAACCTTATAGATTGAGAAAGGATAATGGCCTTAAACATTGGGAAAGACAGTTGAAAAGGACCGTATGTGCTTCTCAAAGTAATTTAGCTTAAAAACTATTTGTTAAATGAAGACGTTGCGCACACAGGATTCTAAGAAAACGTGTATATTTATAATCACATAGGTATTTCAAAATACTTCTTCGTTTTTATAGTATTAGCCGGTAAACGAGTAGACAGATCACCTGATGGTAAGCAATCGCTGCCACCCATGGACACCCGAAGCACCAGAAGCGTTACAAGAGCGTAGCCGGCCTTATGGGCATTAGGAATTTAAGGGGGGCCCTTAAATCGGGGATTGGGAAGGAAATTGCCTTTGGTAACCTCACTCACACAACGCAAGCGTTGTTTCACGTCAGTTTTATGTCAGGCCGCGGTATTACTCCGGTCGTGCCGGCCCATTCGTGCCGAAACATGGCTCTCCCACACTTAATCTACGGTTTGCACCTTTGTATACAAATCATACTTTTTATGCATTGCCTACGCTATGGTTAATCAACGAGCCAATGTGATCAGTTCAAGGTCAATGAAAATTCCCTACAATTGCAAGTTCTATAAACCAGAGTATTCTATACTAACTACCTGAAGAGACCAAGATAGCTGGTTGAAAAACGAATTGGATTTTTTTAGAGCTCCAACGAAAATATTCGACCAGTCCCTTCCATACGAACCGGGTTTAATCAAATAGTTCAGTTATTTTACCAGGCTTTGCATCCAGCACTCGTATGGAATATGATTTTAAAAGATTACTGCTAGTAACAAAAACAACATGTACAAATAGACGTTACCGCCTGTTGGATTTACTGCAATACTACAAAACAAGCGAGAGAGTTAACACAAACATTGAAATTTCACGGAGGATTAAATCATTTTAGGATTCACGTTTATTTAACAGTTCATAGATTAACAAACATTTCAACTGAGTATAATGAGTTTGTGTTTATTCTCAACTCAACTTCAATAATACAAAAAATAACATGACTAAAAAAATTTACAGATGAAGTCGGTCCCTTATTTTCTAAAAATACTTTGAATCTGTCGTAGTTTTTCTATAAAAATCGAATAAACGGATCACCTGATGGTACGCAATCAGTGCAGCTGATTCAAACCCGCAACACCAGAGGATTTAACGGTGTTATCGGCTTTTTAAAAAGGTAGGATTAGGCGTCCAGTGTAAAAAAAAAAGTGTACACTGTAACCTCAATACGAGTTTGTTTTGCGTGTAGAGTAATGGAAACGATAGCGCGTTCGGCACTCTGATTGGCCGGTTTGAATGAACCAACCAATAAGAGCGTTCGTGTTTCGATTACTTTAAACGTTAAGCAAACTTGTACTAAGGGTACTGGTTTGGAAAAGTAAAACATAACGCAGGCATTTTTGCATACCGCTTATAATATCATGGTATTACTTTGGCGGTCCATGCCAAAACATGGTTACCACACGTGAAAGATAGTTTATAAAATAATTATGTTTACACGAGATTTTGCCCAGTAGCTATTAAATGTCAACCCTATCACTGTACCAATACAATCATTAGTACTTAGTAAGTAGTAGTTTAGCACGCGTTATGTTGTAATCTACACTTTGCGCCGTTGTTAGTGGCATTTTTGTAAATATTGCAAGTTAGTAGCAATGAATCTGAAACTGTATGTTTAGAAGTGGTAGTAGTACCTAGTGGGTAGGTAATGTTTTCAATCATTGCATTTAAGATAGTGAACAACCTCCAGGATAGACTCTGATGAACTATTGAATTAATGAGATGACTCGCTGTATTACCACCAAATCTCTACCTACCTTTGTATTGTTTTAAAACAATGATTAAAACAAATATACTTTAGAATAATTTACAAAATAAAAACGTGGGTCTTAATAATTCCATTGTTTTTTTTTGCATATTTAATCATTTAAGTTTTTGATCCACTAAAACTTTTTTTAGTAATCTTAGTATTCGATTAGGAGTCCTAATTCAAACTATAAATAAAAGTTTTGATTGAAACTTACTTAGAATTGTTATTTCTTTCATTCATTTAACTAAGTTAATAGGCGTTACGTGATTTCGTTTATTTATATAAATGGAATCACTTCAATAGAGATTTATAGGTTAATCGTAATAAGAGACTAAAAGGTACTTATTTATAATAAATATCAGTAAGTATTACATAAACATACATACTTTATTGATTCTGCACTAGTTATGAAATACCGCAATGTTTTATTCATAATTACTAAAACCGTAAATAAAATAAGAAAAACATTCCATACACTACGAATTTGCGTAAAAAATCTGCGCATAAAATTGATTAAAACTTCATTACAGCTTTAAATGTTTCAGTTGTTTATAAATGGAACGGTAAAAAACAAAAATTTAACGAAAAACCCAATATACAATAACACAAAATAAAAAAAAAACACTAACCTTTCAAACAGCACGAGGGAAGAAAAATCTCGCTTACTAATTAAAAAAAAAACACAAATGTCACATAAAACGCAACGGAAATGTTGTACGGTAAATAAACTAGGCACTATACCCGCACGACACTCGAAATCTGACTGACCGTTCGGCGCCCGCGCAATCGCAATATTTGTCACAAATCATTATCACAACACAACCTACTTTGTGACCTCCAATTAAATGCACGTTATTGGCGCAATCGAGTGCATTTACGGACATTATTAGACCATGTGTATGTGTAATAGTAGCAGTTTCATGTAAATCTGCATTTGCATAGTGTAAAAGATAAACCAGTTTGGAAACTGAAGGACTTTTACAAAATATTTTTTTTAGATTTTTTTCTGGTCACATAGTAGATAATTAAAACAAAATACGGTATTGGAAGACCACTAAATTTAATTAAACCTAAAAATTTGTTATCATCTTGTCTGACAATAAACAAAAAGTTCACATACACATGACAAAATAGGAACAACAAGTAGGTAAGCCAAAAACTGCATCGAACTCGCGACACTTTACACAGCAGCCAGTTGTTGCCACCGTGTACACTACTGAGCACTCACAGACTAGAATAAATGAGCACTACGTTTAAGCTAGAGAATATTGTTCTAGATTTTGATTTTGGACGAAAATTTGATTGAAATGGGCATATTTAAGTTGTATACACAGACAAGAATAAATGAGCACTCTTTAAGTTTTACCGCATTAGTCATGACTAGTTGATTGACTGAACTCCAATTCAATTGGCCCTGACCGAGGTTTTTACTATCGATTCAATCTTTATCACAATAGGGTTAAATTCCTATTTAGAAATAACAACATGACCAGCAAATGGGATTGAGAAATTAATCGGTTTTTCAGTGTAACTTCGTACTTTTTTTTAATGCTATGCAGACGGATCACTTGTAAGCAATCGCCGCTCGCCCATGGACACCCGAAATAGAGGTGAATGTTACAAGTGAGTTGCCGGCCTTTTGGGGATTAGGATTTTAACGGTTATGGGGAATCGGGGATTGGGAAGATAGGGAAGGGGGGTAATTGAGCCTCCGGTAACCTTATTCACACAACTCAAGCGTTGTTTCACGTCGATTTTCTGGGTAGCTGTGGCATCACTTCGGTCGAGCCGTCCATTGGTGCCGAAGCATGGGTCTCCAACACTTAAAACTCGAACTCGTTACCTATGGGAAAAATATAACAACATCCGCTACATTTTGTTGTAATTTCTTAATAGTTAAATTGTACTTGCAAAGAAACAGACTTCTAAATCAGGTACCATCATAACTATTTGAGTTCTTTAACCTTTTCGCACTTATATTTATAATCCTCATGTTGTTTACGATCGTCTGTACACAATGGCCTATGCATGGCACGTGCTAAATTATTTTATAATATTATATCTGTTCATCAACCATGACTAACGAATGTTTTATATACTTTCAATGTCATTTGTGTTTATCCCAAAAAAATTATGACGTTTGAATGATTGGCGAAATGACAATTTGACCTTGTAATGAAACAAAGAATCTGATGATTGTAGGTAGTCCGTGATGGCGAAACCAATCGCTATTTTCGCTTAAGTGCAATCGCCTTAATCAGTAAAAGTTTCTTGACTTGATGCGACTTTTTTAAAGTATAATTAATTGCTTTATCTGCTTTGTCTTGCCAAATAAACGTTTGTCTAAAATTAGAATCAGTGTCACATCCCACACCATATAAATTAAATCCAGTTCGGAATGGCCATCATCAGTTTAAAACTATGCAATTTTATATACCTAAATCTTAAAAAAAGATCGGACAATCTTTGACAAGTCTATAAAACTTAGTCCAGATTCTAAGACTTAACGTAGCCTTAAGGAGGGCTCCAGTACCCCCAGAGGACACGGTGGAGCATACAGTGGCGGTATGCCCTGCATGGACTGAGCAACGCCGCGCCCGTGTTCTCAGGGTTGTAGTCGGCGACGGTCACTCTGTCTCTCTCGCATCCGGCATTGGTTCAAGCCATAGTGCGGAACAAAGGTGACTGGGATGCCATCTCTTCCTTTACCCAAACTGACACATTAACAATATTTCACGTGTTCTAGTAGCCAATTAATATTTAGTCCTGAATTCCAATGGCCGCCATAATGTATTAATTTATAATACGTATGTATAAGTTAGTTATAATCACATTCGTAATACTCATTAAGACTAGTGACCCAAACTAATGAAGAAACCTAATTTAGTCGACAGAAATGCCTATGAAACAAATAATATCTTAGAATATGTTATTTTCTAGATTATTTAGGACGCCTTTATCCCCGAAGGGCTAGGTTATTTATTTAGTATTAATTACTAACAAATTAAAGTTCATGTTTCGTGAACAGATTAAATAAATAACTTAACTTGCAGTATTCCACTTTTATTCAAATTCTTAAAATTATTTTAGGAATAAGTACTTAAAAAACAACAGTAAAGTTTAGAGTTCGTTTGTCATTCATCCATGTGACAAAAAGAAAGCAGGACCTTTTTAATATTATTAAAAAATAATGATAAATGCTGAACCACTCGTTAGTAACGATTTTGTTCCGAAAAAAATGCTAAGGACTGGTTTAAGTGACGATTAAATGACTATGAGCACAGCGGTTAGTTAGTATAATGATTTAAGTTGAAGGATAAACACCAAATTTAGAATTAGGTTTTTATTCCTTATTTTTTTTGTTATTTTTAAGTTGTAAATAATGTGTTAGTTTAGATTAATACTTCCTGATAAGGATAAACACCAAATTTAGAATTAGGTTTTTAGATAATTTATCCTCAATGCTTTTTTTATCCTTATAAGACCAAATAAGAAGACTAATAAACAGTTAGTACTACTTAGTACCTACGTACCTATACTTCAGTATTTCGTAATGCGAATTTAAGTCTTTGTATAAACACTAGCGGGTCAACTTCTTCCAAACTGCCTTCTTTTCATTGAATTTTTAACTTTATACTAGAAGAATATAAAGTTGAAAATCGTATAGAAGAATTTATCTGAAAGGATTTCGTATGTTGACCGATTGGCGACAGTACTTTCAAAGTTGGACAATGTCCCGTTTTAAACAATTAAAACTTGAAATATTTTGCAACTTTTTCTGTATATCTTGCGGTGTATCTTATTTATGCAAAATAAAACTGTATTTACTTGACAGTAAAGTTGTTTACAACACGTACATGTTTGTAATAAGGATTCATTGACCTTCTTTGGATCAATTATTATGATATCGGCTTCCTCACGGAATTGTTTGTCGCAGAATGCTGTTCTATGATGTATATGAATATGTGCCTCTAGCATGGCTTGAAACTAGTGGAGTTCCTCGTCAAATATCATAATAATTAATTTAGTATGTCGCACGAAAGTTACAATAAAATTTGTTTGGATCATTTTATGGAAATAAATATGACATGTCTATCGGAGGATTTCGTTTAGGTACGTTTAATTATAATCAATCTTTAAAATAATGACCATAATCTTATTATACCAAAACAAAGAATCATGCAAAGATGTATAAAAAAAAGAACGAAAAAAAAACATTTCTTATATTCCAAGAAACTTGAAGAAAGTCAGAGAAAATGTTACCATATCCAGATACCTACTTAAATTTCAATTAGATGTTCAATTATAATCCTAATTATCATACGCAAAGGACTTATAATCATAGTTACGTGATTGAGACTAATTAATGCTAAACAGAGAACGAATTAAAACATAGAGTTATAAAATTCTATAAGTATAAAATAATCTGATCTGAGTAAAATTATAATGAGATTGGAGTAAGAAGTAAAATTTTGTAGTAATCATATCCAGCAACAGAATTTCGACTTTAATTACAAAGTATACAGTATAAAATCAGTTCAAAAAAGACATGTCGGTCTGCTGGCTTACGAGGTACAGAGGGCTTAGCACGACTTTGTTTTACGTTTAAGAAGATCGAAACGAGAGCTCGTTCGGCGTTCTGATTGGTTGGTTCATTCGAGCCGGCCAATCAGGGCGATCGCGTTCTCGTTTCAATTTCGTTAAACGTAAAGTAAACTCGTACTAAAGGTACAGGTGTTATACCAAGTTACACAATATTTATATGACAAGATAGCACAGGATAGACTTAAGAAAATATTATTTCAGTCGAACATCATAAACCAAGTACATATTTATCTTATGTGTCAGACAAAATACCAATGATTTCGAAATGAAACTCGAACTTGAATATGTTATGAAATTATCCAGTACTTCACTTTTTAACATTGCTTCATATAGGTAATCTTAAGGCCAATTGTCCACGATGTGTCATTTGACGAATACGTATAAACTACAAATTATAATAGGTGGCCTAAGAATAATTATTTTACATTGAATAGATACAAAGAAAACTGTTCACGAAACGGCAATTTTTAATGGTATAAGCTAGTATACTAGCATACATATCATCTGATAGTTAGCAATCGCCGCCGCCCATGAACAATCGAAACACCAGAGGAGTTACAAGTGCGTTGCCGGCCTTTTGGGAGTTAGGAATTTAAGGCTTGTTGTTCGGGAATGGGGATGGGGAAGATTGGGAAGGGGGGAATTGGGCCTCCGGTAACCTCACTCACACAACGAAACACAACGCAAGCGTTGTTTCACGTCGGTTTTCTGTGAGGCCGTGGTATTACTCCGGTCGAGCCGGCCCATTCGTAAAAGTCTAGAGTGAATAGGCTCTTAAGAAACTAGTGCGCCTCACCATCAACGATTACATCACTACTTACCATCAGGTGGGATTGTAGTCAAGCATTAGTTTTTATCGAATAAAAAAAAATGATTTTTTATAAATATGTAAACAGTTTTAAAGTACCTACGATAAACTACCAAAAAAAAGATAAACAAACTCCTCCATTAAGTACACAAAACATGACTAGAACCAAGGAAGCAGGAAAGTTTAAAAAAAAAAGATAATATCGCGATTGTATTAAACAACAAAATTGTCTGTAAATTTTCCATAAGACGAGGTGAAGAAGTGACCCGTATACAAATGACATCATTGGACAAAAACCTGCTGAATCTGGGTCACGAAGGTCAGAAACCACTGCACTGTGGAACTGGACATGCGTTGGTTAATGACAACACGTGAGTAACTGGTACGTATAGACGATACTCATAAATCTCTTTAAACACAATTTTATACCTATATTAAGTATTAATTTAATTTATGTGGTTTTTATTCGTAAAGAAACAATAAGAATATGGATTTAAAGCATATTTACTTTTCATCCGGTTTTGTTACAATAGGTAAAAGTTTCTATGATTTTGTATTATATCAAATGGGTTGGCCATAATTTCGTTTAGTGGTAATCGATGATGCGGCCAGACGATGGAGCAAAGCTACCAATAAACAGCCTATTTACCCGGACCTTGAGATATCTAGGTTATACCCTCCGGGCACAGACTCTGGAAAATAATTGCCATATACGTACAATTTGCATTTAATGTCATATGTACCTTCTGATAATATTTCTTAGCTCCGTGTTACTACTGTCAATTTCCTGACTTCTATCAAAAAAGCCCAATTTTACAACTGTCTTCAAATATCCAGGCATACAGCTGTTGCTTATTTCACAGGCATAAAAATCTGTTCTTTATTACATTAACGCCTCAATTGCAACAGCTGAAGGTCCTTATTTCTCTGTTCACATTGTAACTGTCAGTTTGATAGCTAATTAATGTTCTGCAATGCGTGTCTTGCATACGAAATAGCTGTTTAAGGCACTGTTTAAGCATCTATTGAGATGTCCAGTGTGAATTGCTTATTTTTTACCACGTCCATAGTTTTTGTTGGGGTATTATTTATATTCTGTATTAGCGGAAAAAATAAGGTTCATGTTTTGGTCGTAAAATTATTATAAAAAAATTAAGGGTTATTGAGAAATAATAAACTGTATTGTAAAAAATAATAATGATGGTTTCAAGGTCAATGCCATGTGTTACCCTTTGTGTTACATTGAACATAATATATCTCATGCTATTGATTTATCGTTAGCATCTAATAGATACACTATTATATCTAGATCGAGAGAATCTAATAAAATACCATCTAATACAGTAGAGAGAAAATTTAAAACATGTCATGTGTCTGTAATGAGCTATGAAAATTTCCTTCCTTCTTTTGCTCATTTTTGTGAAATCATTCAAAGGTAGGAAATCCATTTATTCAAGTTCAAATGCTGCGCAGTTCAAAACTAACTTGTCCCACCACCCACGTAATAAATTTAAACCTGATGTTTTAAAATTAAACTCGAGAATATTCAGAATGGTTGAATCAGTATGAGGTTGAAAGAATTCCTTTTATCCCTGAAATGGTAGGCAGAGGTGCATCTGCGTGCTATTACGTGACATTTATGCAAGTGGGCGTAAAATGTACGCCCACTTTTCAACTATTGTGTTATAAGTCCCACGTAATAGGGGGTGAACTTATAGCTATATACTAGGCACAATTCCAGACACCGTGCTACTATTGATAAATTTTCGAAAAACCATAAAAGGCCCAGTTATCTTTTGCCCCACCTAGAAATCGAACCCGAGACCCCTTGCCTTGAGATACACTTGCAGACTTGACCAACGAGGCAGAAAGTTCACTGAACGAAAAATCCTCTTATTTTACAATCTACAAAGTAAAACCTTAATTCTCATAACGTTCTTTTTAATGAGGATCCTTGTGGTCTTAATTAATTCTTGCTTAACATAAAGACCTGGTTCTACACCCAACGTGACCAGTATCCATTATCAGTGCGCAATCTCAATGTTTTTGCATCCATTTGCCTACATTGTCTTGCTAAGCAACAGTAAATTGTCAAGAAATAATTCTAAGATGACTATTGTCACGTTTTTGTTGTCCAGATTTATCTGTCGAACACTTGTTCGTTTTATCTTTTTCCTTTTAGGTTTTAGATTGTAGCTTAGGTAAAACAATGAAGTGTTTGTTGTCACTACTGTCTAGCCACTGTCTCTGTGTAACGTTATTGTGGAATTGAATCATACTTAGCGTGTATTCAGTTAGGCCTTTGCGTCAAACACCACACGAAACGGCCGACTCGACCGGAATAATACCACGGCCTTACAGAAAACCGACGCTTGCGTTGTGTTTTGTTTTGTGATTGAGGTTACCGGAGGCTCAATTACTCATTTTCCCAATCTTCTCAATATCCGATTCCCCTAACAACCTTTGAACGCACTTGTAACGCCTCTGGTGTTTCGGGAGTATATGGCCGGTGGCGATTGCTTATCATCAGGTGACCCGTCTGCTCATTTATACTATAACATTTATCTTAAACCAAAGTTATGTGGCTTTTCACATCATCACAGCATTTATCTTTCAAGTGGATACGAAAAGAAAGAGGCTCTTTCTACGGCTAAAAATAAGAGTCTGTACTAAAAATCAGATTGAATTGTCTCCAGCAAGGGAGAGAAATTCAAATGACTAAATTTAACCTAAACAAATAAACAGGTCAAGCTAAATATAACCATTTCATAATATAAATAGATGCGTGGGTATTAAAACAACCAACGGAAATGGGAATTTACACAGAAAATACAAAATGAAAAGAATATTATCAAGTTGTCAATCAAAATTGTAATGATATAACGCCGAAGGCATTGACACTACATACATAATCTAGATTTCAATATTACCTGTCAATTTGGACATGATAAAGAATAGGATTTTGGCTTGAATATGGACCTTCACAACAGGCCATTCTAAATTACACTTCAGCCATTTGCAATAAAGTTGAAAATTGAGTACAGAATTTTGATAGTTACATGTAGTAGGATCTGCTACTTCTGTATTTTGATATGGAAGATTACAGTTGTGATCTTACAAACCTTACTATATCTTATTATAAATATGATATGTTGTTAATTTGTGTGTATGTTTGTTACTCAATCACGTCAAAATGACTGAAGGAATCGAGACGAAATTTGGTAAAGAGATAGATGATGATGAATGATGAAGGGGTAGATTATGATTGAAATAATACACTATTTAACTCATAATATCCATTAATGGATAAGCCATGCTCCGAAGGGATCCGACCATGTTCCCAAGCAGGCTTTGAACTGGAATCCCCAAGGAAAAAGGAAGCGTTGTCGTCCTCGGCTAACTTGGCGGCGAACAGCGATAGCAGAAGCGGCGGGCATTAGAATAACGTGAACCGAGGTAAAGCGGGAAGCTCATGACCGATTGAGATGGAGGACCTTTGAGACGCCCTCTGCCCCATCTAGGGGACATAGAACTTTAAGTAAGTAAGTTTTTTTATTCTTAAAAGGATGGCGCTTGGCCACCATCTTGCCTGATGGTAAGCGATGATGTGGCCGACAATGGAGTACAACTACCTAAGAGCAACCTGTTTACTTGGGACATGAAAACACCCAAGTTACATTTTATAGAAAACACAAACTCTGGATTTTACATAATGAAGTACTTTTTATCCCAAGGAAACGTGAGCAAATCCGCTGGCAGAAGCTGGTTACAGATAAGCATGTTAATCTCCTATCTCAACGAATGGTAAATGATGACGTGATCGATGATACACGATTGTTTATATCATTTAAGATGTAACTTGCACAGGGACAGTCAACAACGAAGATAAGTAAATGGAGCTGTCAGATAAAGTATACATTTTCTTAGAAATTGACGGACGCATGGGAATATTTGAATGAAGAATACTCGAGTTGAATTTCTTCAGAACCGTACCTAATAATAGAAAACATAGCTTAGCTGAGTCCCTTTTTCACCAGTACTAAACTAAGTGTACCATTGAATGTGATTATTGAAAGCCAAACGCATCTAATAGCACATCTCTGGTGGAAAATCACCCTAATTTTCCTATCGTGTTGCGATGTTTGTGAAGAAAAAGATAATCACTTCCCTTTCAACTGAGAGACAGTAAATTAAGCAGCAGCGCTCTCTAATAAACCTGAACTTTAAAACTGTGATCTACTCTAAGCGTTGATAATATAGAAAACCATACATACAAGGTGATAGGGGTGAGACTTCTAACCCGTTAAGGCTGAGTACTACATCTAATTTTATGGACAAAAGTCGGGAGTCGAATGGGTCGAATCCCCTCCCCCTAAAAATTATGGCTATTTTAATATATTTTTTTACTTTTTTTGATATCAAAGGTTGTATGCGTCGTAGAAACAAAAAAAAAACGACAAACGGTAGCTAATAACCTTGGCTAACTAATTCATTACTTTTTTCATATGTTTGATAATGTTTTGTTGAGAAAAAAAATCATTTGTGAATTATTTTTACCGAAAAAATCACTATTTTTCAATATTTTCAATTAGGGGTTCAACCCCCCAAATTATTATTTTTGTCGATAAAATTAGATGTAGTACTCAGCCTTAACGGGTTAGAAGTCCCACACCTATCACATTGTATAAAAGAAGTCTTACACCTACCATTAGACTGACACGGACCACGTGTCGGCCCTTTTAATCAAATAATGGGTATAGTTTAAAGTTTAATTAAAATTAATTTGGAATCAAAAGCTTCCAACAATTTTACCGGACCTCAATTACGTGGTCGGAAATCCCTTATAACAATTTGAATAACAACCTTATTCAAGCTGAATACTTGAAGTTAAACAAAATGAAGTGTAAACATCAATTACCATGCATCTCAGTGGTTATTCAAGAATGATTACCTACTATTCATCAGGTAGTATACATAATCAGATGTTGTGTCAAAAGATTTAAAAATACATTTACGTCAATGGCAAGTAAATAACTCTTCTAAAAGAGACCTACTACGTAATATACTTTAAAGGTACATTCGCACATTGAGCAGAAATCTCTAGATATTATGTTATGAGTGCTTGGTTGAAAAGGTTGATACAGGCCTTTTTTATGGTATAATCCGGTAAACGAGTATACGGATCACCTGATGGTAAGCTATCGCCGCCGCCCATGGACTCCTGAAACACCAGAAGGGTTACAATTGCGTTGCCGGCCTTTTGGGGATTAGGAATTTAATGGTTGTTAGGGAATCAGGGTTTGGAAAAATTGGGAAGGGGGTAATTGGACCTCTGGTAACCTTACTCACACAAAACAAGCGTTGTTTCACGTCGGTTTTCTGTGAACCCGTGGTATCACTCCGGTCTAGCCGACCCATTCGTGCTGAAGCATGGCTCTTCCACACTTTTGAAGTATGTTTCAAATTCCCTCACATAAGTTTCATTTCGTATAGTATAAATGAAAAATAATAAATAGCATTATTAAGGCTACATTCAGTGTTTGTTGTCTGTCGCTTACGTGTTCGAAGGTTAGTTAGTTTGTACATAATCTTAGTTGTTGTTAATTACCTACCTACATCCGTTGGTCATTGACCCCATAATGTTGCAATAAATGTTGTGAATATTTTAAATTAATTTTTTTTATTGTATAAGCCGGTAAATGAGCAGACGGATCACCTGATGGTAAGCAATCGCCGCCGCCCGTAGACACCTAAAACACGAGAGGCATTACGTGCATTAAGTGCATTGCCGGCCTTTTGAGGGTTAGGAATTGAAGGGTTGTTTGGGGATTGGGAAGATTGAGGAAGGGAGTAAATGAGCCTCCGGTGAGAGATTATCCTTTATAACGCAAGCGTTGTTTCACATCGGTTTTCTGTAAAGCCATAGTATTACTCTGGTCGAGCCGACCCATTCGTGCCGAAGCATGGCTCTCCCACACTGATTTATATAATTACATACATACCCTCACGCCTGTCTCCCATGGGAGTAGGCAGAGACAATAGAACGCCAATTTATATAATTAACACAAAATATCTGATCTCCATCACTAATCACTCAAGTACAGATCAATCCCATCAACTGAAACACAGTCGATGCGCTGATAACAATAGATCAATTTCTATTGTCAAGAACGGATGGTCAGATAAGTATCTGAGATTTGTATCAAATCGTGTGGGCTAAGTTTATCTTGTTGCTATTCTCATATAGTACTTAGAAACTGACGAAACATTTATAAATATTGATTCTATCTTTTAAAAAAGGTGTCAAATCAAAACACTTGATCTCAAGGTGAAAATCATTTTCGTTTATCGTGTGTAGGTACTCATATGTATGCATGTATGTTTATGATTTCTTAGCATTCAATTATCGGGATTTTCCATTTAGGAAAATTGTTCTGTGAAATATTTCGATTTGTGCCTATGTTGTTCACATGTTCGTCATTTGTTGTTAAGCCTAAAAAAGTAAATTGCGCGTGTACATTACCATGCACGTGTAGGTTACTATGGAAGTAAGAGTGGAATGAAAACTCTATATGGTTACATTTTTTTTATCAAATTGAAATTTGGAGCACCAATAATGATGATGTAGTAGACCAATCCAGCAGATTAGACTCCAGTAGATCCAGTATTTAGTAGTATTTATGTTTGTACTGTATTTTTTTTATTTGAGTTTATTTTTGGTGCGTCGTGCTCGGTGTTGAATAATTTAAATTTTTTTCTTTATTTCAGACCTGGAACCGATAAACTCCTAGTCAGTCCACGACTAGGAGTTTATCGGAGCTCCGGTTACAAATGCAGTAGTAGAAACGGGGTGGTTTTTAGTCAGTAAGAGTGTAACACTCTCTCTCGCCTTACCCAATGCGGGAGAAGTCGTCGTCGAAGGCGTTATTAGTACGTTGCTGGCCCTTTTGGGGGTTAGGAATTGATGGGTTTTTGGGGAGTCGGGAATTGGGAAGATTAGGGGTAATTGGGCCTATGGTAACCTCACTCACTCTACAAAACACAACGCAAGCCTTGTTTCACGTCGGTTTTCTGAGCGGCCGTGGTATCACTCCGGTCGAGCCGACCCATTCGTGCCGAAGCATGGCTCGCCCATACTTATTACATAGGATTGTTTCTTTGACATATTCACTATTAGTTTCTATTTGATTGTTTTACTCGACTAAAATTAAATCAAGCGTTGACCAAGCAAATATAATTGTTTTATTTTAAAAGGACACTTAATTACTAAAAACAAACAGATGTAAAAACAGAATAAATTGCCGTGAATTGCTCAAGAACAATGGTTATTATTAATTGTTCAGGTAAACCGTAACATTAAAGTTATAGAGCAAACAGAAGTATTGTATTTGTTTACAGTTATTTATTAGGTTTGGGAAATACACATAGGCAAAACACTATTAATAATTATCTTAAGAAACAACATTAATGAATGAACAGTTGTTTTATTTTTTTGATTTTTTAAATCTGCTTCAAAACTCCTTTTTTATGGAATAAGTTGGTAAACGAGCCGACGGATCACCTGATAGTAAGCAATCGCCGCCGCCCATGGACACTTGAAACACGAGAGGCGTTGCAAGTGCGTTCGGTCCTTTTAATGGTAAGGAATTTAAGGGTTGTTGAGGAATCGAGGATTAGAAAGGGAGGTAATTAGGCCTCTGGGAACCACACTTGCACAACGAAATATAACGCAAGCGTTGTTTCACGTCGGTTAAAATCCTTGAAAGAACGCGAGTAAAGCTACAGGCAAAGTTATACCTATATAAAATGTATTATGCAATATGTAATTGTACAAATAATTAAAGATGTACAAAATTATACAATTTACAACTAGTAACCTCGGTTCCAAACTTACTCTGCAATAGCACGAAGAGTGGAGTCTTGCTCGGTATTTAGTAATAGGCTCATTCATAATAATATGATTAACAGTGTATTAAGATTAAGAAGAAAAAAATTGTCTTAACATACACAATATTAAGTATACGAGAGGGACCCTCTCGTATTGCAAATGCTGCTGCAAATTTTGGGCGGCTCAATGCCCGTGTCTGGAGATCTCATGACTTAAGGCTAGAGACAAAGATTAGTGTCTATAAGGCACTAATCTTACCTGTACTTTTATACGGCGCAGAAACTTGGTGTCTCTATAAATCAGACATAAAGAAACTTGACACGTTTCACCTAAGATGTCTTCGATCCATTCTTAACATCAAATGGATGGATCGAATTTCTAATACCGAGGTTCTGCGTCGTGCCGCAATACATGGCATGGAAGCTTTGCTCATGCGGCGCCAGCTCGGGTGGTGTGGGCACATCCTTCGCATGAAAGAAAACCGTTTGCCCAAAAAGGTATTTTACTCTGACATGATGGAGGGCAAACGTAAGCATGGCGGTCAACATCTCCGCTATAAGGATGTGCTCAAGAGGCATCTCAACGCATGCGGCATTAATACGAAAGAATGGGAGAGGCTTGCTATTCACCGACAGTCTTGGCACACTGCTGTCAATGAAAATATTAAAGCGTACGAAAACCAGCGCTTATATACGTTAGACGTAAAGCGTCAATTACGTAAAGACCGACCCAAGCCCTCCTATATTTACACATACAACTCTGCCGGCCAGCTTTACTGCTCTAATTGTGATCGGATTTTTAAAACCAAGTTCGGTCTGGCCAGTCACATCAGGGCCCACGACAGGAAATAGCTTTTCTAAGGTCGCCGTTACCGAAATCGGTAAGGAGGACTATTAAGTATAAAAAAAAAACACTAGCGAAATTGATTTAAAGGACCAATGGGTATAATAATTTAAGTACTCAACTAGATTTAGAATTAACTCAAAGCTATTAAAATATGTACTTAAAACTAAAATAAACACTTAAGTAAATAGTTACCGTACTAATAATTATGAAAGTGGTACTGGAACTGTCAGTATTTAAATATGAAATAACTGACCGCCGTACTCAGAGTGATTTAATAGTTAAATATTTTCCGAGTCCTTAACCGTTATTTTCTGAACAAAATAGTTGAAGTAATCATTAAATGTCTCTGAATACGACAGTTAGAGATTAGACGGTAATTAGGTACCGTTATGACACTAGAAAATCTTTGTAACGCCCTTAACACAGAAACTTTACCTTGGTTTATTTACTACATTGTAAATGTTTGTTTCTATTTTAAAAGAGATAAAAAGATACCTTAAACTAATCGCAACGAAATGCCCCATCTTTTATTGTTTTTTTTTTTATTAATTGTCCAGGATATGGCAATAGGTTCACCACCTATTACATGGGCCTTATAACACAAATGATAAAAGTGGGTTTACATTATATAGTGGCATTACGTGCCGCAATATGCACCTCTACCTACCCCTTTGGGGATAAAAAACGTGACATTGTGTGTGTGTGTGTGTGTGTGTTTTTATTAAACTAACTTCATTTTTAATAGGTAGATCCTAAAAAAGTTGGTTTTTGTATTTTTTTTCAATTTCCTTAGACATATTTAACCTTAACTGGCGCCTACAAATAATGGAAGCGCAAAAGTTTGTCAGAAGCAAACAGATTACAGTTTGAAGTGCCCAAGTTATTCAAGCATAGCAATAGCATACTCCTTTTTAAAAAACAAAGGCCGGCAACGCACCTGTGACTCCTCTGGTGTTGCGGGTGTCCATGGGCGGCGATGATCGCTTACCAACAGGTGACTCGTTTGCTCGTTTGCCTCCTATTCCATAAAAAAAAAAAAATTTAATCCTACAAAAAATACGATCATTTATTTTCAAAGTAAGTATTCAAGTAAAAACATATTTTATTTTAATTGAAAGGAAGATTTTTCTAGTCAAAAACATTATTTTATTTATCATCATGCCCTTTATCCCCGAAAGGAGTAGGCAAAGGTGCACATTATAGCACGCGATGCCACTGTACAATGTACACCTACTTTTAACAATTTATGTTGTAAATCCCATGTAATAGGTGGTGAGCCTATCGCCATATACCGGGCACATTTCCAGACTCCGTGCTACTACTGAGAAATTTTAAAAGAACCGACTTAAGCCCAGCCCTTGCCCGGCAATCGCACTTGCAACCACTCAAAATCATGACAATTACTTTAAAATTATACATTTTATATTTATCACAGGGAAAATCTTGAAACTAAGCCATTTTGCGTACATTGATTTTATCAGAAAGTTTTAGGTATCAGAATTTACGGACAATGACTAGGTATAAATAAAATACATTTAAACAAAATTATAGGAATGAAATGTAATTAGTACTTATTGACGTCATAACAGGTACAAAATTTAATTACTAGGGACCTGTTGACGTCATATTATAATTAATTTAAAAGACCTCCTTTATTTTAGTCTTCTCACATTTTAAAAACGGATGTTTATAAAATTATAATTTTATTTCTGTGTAAAATACCCATACCTCAGCTTTTCTTAAAATACCTTGTTACTGCTGGTTATTATTATAATAAAAAAATGATTTTTTTAGTCAGTCACTGTTAATTATTTTTCATAATCGTTTAATGTATAATTGGTTAATTGATACCAATTGCTGGTCCGTCAAATTGTTTACCGGCCTATGCCATAAAAAGTATACAAAAATATTCCTTAGTCGGTAAGAATTTAGATATTAATTGAAAATTCTGCTATATTTTGTAACCTATCTGTGCATCATCAAGGCAGTGTGCACATATTTTATTTACCAAAAAATTGTTTAAAATTTCAATGTTTTATTTATTTTTGTTGTGACGTAACTAACTTAATGATTTAATTTCGGTTAAATAGCTCACTACATATTAAAAACACAACATTATTATAAAAATGTTGTTTATTAACGAACAAAAATAATGCAAATTTTTATTTATCATACAACTACAGATGCAAATTCTCGTTAGTTTTACGTAAAAATGCAAATTCTGAAAATGAACACGATATAATATTTTACTTAAAAAAAAACAAACGTAGTTGGATGAAATTTACATAATTTTTCGCCAGATAATCAATCATTTTATTCACAGTCCAATTTTAAACGCAAAGACAAATTTCTAACGCCTTTAAAAAATGTAGAGCAAAAAAACTTTCACTTTGGAGTGATTAAAAGCAGTGCAGTTTTTGAAAGGCTTCAATTAGTCGATTGGGGCTTAATTTTATTGTAATAACATGCCAATGAACTCTTTTATTATTAGAGTTTTAATGGAGTATCAATTATGATATGGACAAGAGTTTTAATAGACTTTTTTTAATTTACATTGATTGCTCTTATTGTTCTAAAACACAAAGTTGTAAGATTTATAATTAAGTCAAAACTTTTAATGTACCTAATCTCTAAAACTCGAGAAAATTTCTGACGGTATGCTTGAAATCGCCAACTCGCGTTGAGTAAGCGTGATGATTAATGTTCAAACCTTCTCCGTGCCAGAAGAAGGCTTTGGTCAGCAATGGCCACTTATAGGGTGTTGATGTGATAAAACAAAATAGTTACATATATGTTGTTCATATGAAAAACCAAAATAGTTCAATACCTTTGTGACAGACATCAAAGATTTACCGAATACCTGCACATAAAATGAACTCAAAAATTGCATCATTTATAAATGAAACTACATGTTCGATGAAAAAAAAAATCCGTTATTCTGGATGAAAGGCTAACTCAATTCACTCTTTCACAAGTCAATTCTGAGTAAACTTCCCAAATCCGATAAAGTGCTAGCAGCGTGGGTTCACTGTCGTCCTATATTCCTATAGACTTTTACCAACTGGTCACTAAATGGCCGATGGACAGGCTCTACGTGTTATTGACAATGAGAGGTGCCTTTATTGGTCTGTCTGATACGACTATCCTTTTTCCCTTTTCAAAGTCCTTCATCTAGTTTCGTGCGGATTCATTTTCGCACGCGTTCCCGTAGTAAAAAGTTATCCGTGTTAATCCAGAACATAATGTAACCCCTGTTCCAAATTTTATCTTAATTCCTTCAGCCGTTTTGATGATTGTGATTGAGTAACAAATGTACACACAAACTCAGAAACTTTGTAATAACATAATAAGACTGCCTCGTTGGTCGACTTGTCACAAGTACGACTGCCAGACAAGGGGTCTCGGGCTCGATTCCCGGGTCGGGCATAGGATTACTGGGCTTTTTTCAGCTTTCGAAAATTTCTCAGTAGTAGCACGGAGTCTGGAAATATGGCCAGTATATGGCAATAGGCTCACCCCCTATTACATGGGACTTATAATACAAATGGTAATAAGTGGGTGTACATTGTAAAGCGGCATTACGTGCCATTATGTGCACCTCTGCTACCCCATTCGGGGATAAAAGGTGTGACGTTGTGTGTATGTTAGTATGAAGTAGATATACCTACTATTTTCTTATTTTACTGAAGTTACTAAACACTATTTGCTCGGGTATTAATTTCTACTAGCAGCTTATAAATCAACTCAACACCTTGACCTTTCATAGAGTTTTCTTCAATATTTATTTTTGCAGTGATTCTTCACTCAGTGTACTTATTCATCTTCATTTTCATTCATATAAATGGGTTTCTTGACTTCTACGAGAAATATTTTAATAGCTAACCAAAAAAATACATTTAGGTATTACAAACTGGCTACTCCAATGAAACCTGGAACGCTCCTATTGATCGTACATAGCGTGATGTTTATTACCTTTAGATTTTTTTTTTTTTGCTAAATGCAACATACGACACAAACATAATTATATTATTTAAATTGCACTAGTAGCTCCAGAGCTACTACTACTACTACGCTATTTTTTAGAGATGTTCACACAAACAAACTTTTGATCTTTATAGCATAATAAATAGAAATCTTTGGACCCATATTTTTCACGCCCTATTTATTCCGACACCAAATACCACTATATTCAATACCTCTACAACTAGTATACCTAATACCTCTATATACACTTATCTTCACAAGATTGGTGGAAGGCCACATTAAGGAAACGAATCCAAATTATATCCTGGACCCGGTAATATTTATTGGTTCACCAATATTGGTGCCTGCTGAACTAGAAAACGGAAAATTTATTCTTACGCGTGGAATAAAAGAAACACGGTTGGCGGGGGAATTGAAAAAGATAATAAAATGTAATAAAATCTCAAATTCTTCATTGTTTTGGTCTGTGTTTAGTCTTTTGACAGATTTAAATAGTTTTATCAAAACTTTCATGAGATAAACTAATTAATTACTTGCATACTCACGTAACGTTTTGACGAGGAACTCGACTAGTTTCAAGCCATGCTAGAGGCTCATATTCATGAGCAGCATTTCGCGACACACGACGCGACGACCTCAGGTACCTCAGGAAACAGGGCGAAAATCGTCGCGTAGTGAACTTGCTTTGGTTTAATATAAGATGAGCTGGTAACTCATTATGAACTTGAAAGTGATCAAATGTGCGTAAATTCATTTAATCGTAGAACAAAATAACTCATTTCCCTATTCGCTTAACAACCATTTTTTTACCCAGGATTTTTCAGGTCAATGACACTGAAAGGGAAATAACCTACACTTTGAGACGCAAGGTAAGAATTCTTAAACAGTTTATATAAGTAATCATTATAACAACAAATGTTCCGCGAAGTTGAAAAAACATTTAGTAGAGATCAAGTAGAAGTAATCTCGCTTTTTTAAACGGGGAAAGTCTTCCAAGGTCTTTTCCTGTTTTACAAACCAGAGCCCCGATAAACCTTTCAAGTAGTCCACAGCTCCGGATCAGGCATCAGCCCTGCTGGGCCCCATCTGTGGTGGTCTGATGGCTCTTTGAGGTACGTGCGGAACGCGACGCGCCGCACGCACGGGTCTGTTTCTGGTCGTGCGTCGACCCGTCCGCAGACCCGCACTTGCGGCGGCCTCCTTAGATAGCTGGTAGTAGTAAGTAGTACTAAAAAATAATCAGTATATGATTTATTTCCTTATTACAAATTGAAGTAGAATTAATTACCTACAAACGAAAGTGGTTAAAAACATGTTCTAAAATTAACACAAGCGATTAATTTGATAGTGCTAGAATTGGTAGATATATTAACATAGTCTTTAAAATTAAACATCAATCGTATGTTCTACATCTTAAAGATGAGATTTGAATACTGTGTAAAGGTAATGAAATTTTAAATATGTAGAGATTGTATTTTACACGTTGTTTGTTAGGTATATTATGTACTTTAGGCTTATATACTGATGATATCCACATACGTGATCATAGTTACTTGATATTTTTATGAGTGAAATGGTATACTTCATACTGCCTTGTTGGACTAACTACAGCTATGTTCAATAAATAATGTGTTAACAGTGGAAATTATTAAACTATCTCATGGCATCAGTCCTATGAAGTTTCTGTCAAAAATCGATCTTTCTTCAGCTTCTGTTTTTATTTTACTGCACTCTTTTCGCTTCTTTTTTGAGAGGGTAAATCATACAATTACTTCTCCCGCCTTGGGCGAGGCGAAAGGGAGTGGCAGATTCTTACTAAATAAAAGCGACCCGGTAACTTACTCAGTCCAGTAGTCCGCAGTTCCGGATCATCTTTAGCTTAACCTTTAACTACCGACGTGGTTTTTTTGTCACACTAGTACCGACGTAGGGCCTGAGAGGCCGCATAAATAACACTGAGTTTTGTAAAAAATATCTATCAAATTATAGGTCAAACTGTTAATTTGGGATTAACAAATAAAAGAAATGACATTTATAGTAATAATTTTTAATAAACTTTGAAATTATAACATTTTCAATCTTTGGTCCCATTTTTAACTCAAAAATTACAAGCCTACAAAAAATAATCTAAAATAACAATATATGACTTCTTAGGAACCGTAAATTATATTTTTCTTAAATTTATGGGTTGTTAGATACATAAAAAAAACAAAAAGTATTTGGTATTCCAGAAATAAAAAAAATGTCCAATATCAAAGTTACAATCAGGACACACTTGTTTGGCGCACTGTAAACAAACATGTTTCTTGCATGAGTAACATTGATATGTGAATTTTTTATTTCGTTTAGGTGGACAAGATGCACCTCAGAAATCGAAATAGAAAAATATGTACTTTTCTTATTTTTTCTTCGTTCGCCTCATATTGAACTAAATCTGGCATATCTAAACCGAGTATTCTATTTATTTGAATTTATATGAAAACAAGGTCTTTTGGAATAGTGTTGTATATCTGTAGCTAAACTATGTTTACCCCTCGATGTCCCAGGTACATCCGTTCTTCTTATTAGCAGTTTGATTTCTGGAATTAAGCACTTTATTTTGATCATAGCTTAAACAAAAAACTAACGTTAGTACCGACGTTGGGCCTGAGAGGCCGCGTCGTTATTTTAAATCGACATAACTTACCAAAACAGTATTCGCCGGTAATTTTACCACACTCGACGATGTCGGTGCAACTAAACTCGCAGCTACTGATGAACACGGGTCTCTCCTGCGATGGGAAGGGGTAAAACTAACAACTTGTCTATCCGCCACGGCCTCACAGGCCCCACGTCGGTACTTAAAGGTTAAGACCGATTTTTGACATAAATTCTTAAGTTCGGTTATTACAATTAGCAATTACTTCTTATTCAGCTCGTTTTACGATACCTAAAATTGTTTTACATTTTATTTATATTCACAATGATTTTCGAGATATTTACAAAATGTCAGATAATAAATACGAGTACCATTTTAATCGTAGTAGATGCAATTTATAGACCATTTGTCACATTTATGGGAAAACTTTAGAAAGTGGTTTGACCTTTTTATTTTTCTACAAAGCAAGTTTTTTTAACTTATATTAAATATCAACGATTTAAATGAAATCAAAAGTTAAATATTCGGTTTATAATTTTTGTGTGTGTGTGATTTAATTACGATGGAGTGAATCATTATTGTCGTTTACTAAGTATATGTTTTTTATTTTAATAGCTTTACGCGACATTAGGATTTCCTCCTGATTTCCTCCTTGCTCCGTGGGTGCGTTTACAAACATAAAAATTCACGGATACATAACAACCATATCGAAACAAAAATTTATGGATCACATAAAGAGTTGCACAGTGCGGGAATCGAACCCGCTATACGATGCGCGGTAGCCAGGTCGCCACTCACAGAGCAGTTAATTTTCTGTATTCTTTATCTGCACCCACTTGCATCTTAAAAATTGTATGTGACACTAAACACTGTATTTATGTAGTGTTTTATCTTATTCTTTGTCGCTTCTATTACGTAAATAGTCAAAAAACATACGCTCTTCAAAAAAAAAAAAACATTCTGCGTCTAAAAGTACCAGGGCATCAGAAATGAGCAAGAGGTGTAACACCAAAGCATCGGTACCGGTCACCACACAAGAGCCTCTTATAATAATCAGTGAAAGGCGCGGAATGCCACTTGCTTTCAACTCTCGTTATTGCAACACCGGAACTCGTATTTAGTGGGGCCACGTCCAATTAGACGAGTAAGGCCGTTTGTAAACTGACCGACTTCATTGATTTTATTGTTAAAGTTTAATCTGTGAATTGTTTTTTACCTCTCGTTCGTTCTCGGGGTTCTTCGATCATGGGATGGGCAAAGTATTACTGGGCTTTGTTTGGTTTTTCGAAAATTTGTCAGTAGTATCACGGAGTTTGGAATTGTGTCCAGTATATTACATGAGACTTATAACACAAATGGTGAAAAGTGGGTGTTGGTTGATGCCATAATATGCACCTCTACCTACCGCTTCGTGGATAAAAGGCGTAACGTTACATTGTTTTTTACCTGACTTTTTTTTCTTGAACACCTTTTACTTTAATCATATAAGTGAACCTAATGTAGCTTATATTGTCATCGTAAACGGCTCATCACAGTTCGTCGCTAAACTATATGAGCCTTCCTTGTGTAATGAGAGTTAACTATCATCTCCACTGTTGGTTGCTGGATTGGAAGGTGGCAGGCAAGGCATTTGTAAACAGTATTATCTGGCTCGAGATCTTGGGCTGGATTTTGATCAAAGAAATAATAATAACCATCATCATATCAGCCACAAGACGTCCACTGCTGAACATACGCCTCCTCAAAAGAAATAATATTTTTGACCGATTTAGCAAAACGTATAAAATAATAGCAAAATTTAAATCAAATAGAGTTTTGAAATAAATAAACTAATAACATAATTATTAAAAAACATATTTTCCAACGAAATTCTTTTTGCCCCGACTATAAGTCAAGTCGCATTCGCACATCACCGATCCAATCGTGTGTATGCAGCCTTACAGTAGGCAAGGTGCTGACTAGCCGTGATAGGTTCCACTGGAGAACATTGTCAAGGTTCCATTCAGAAAATTGTAGGTGTGATCAATTAACACGTTCCTTTTCATAGCACGGCGATAAAACGTTTTTGCGTAAAAGAAATTTAAATATGTGAGTATTTTTATAATGAAGACTTTAAAGAATTCGGTAGAAGAGGAAAAAAAAAATATTTGTATTATGGGCCTTGTTAGCATGCGGCGTTATTAAAAAGTAAAGTTGTATCGGAATTACCAGTTTATTAGTATTTGATCTGTAGCTTCTCGGATTCTTTTTTTTTATACTTAATAGCATCCTATTAAGTATCTAATCCAATCCAGGATCCAATCCAATCGGGATCAACATCACCATCTCGCTTGGTGGTAAGCGATGATGTGGCCGATAATGGAGTACAATTACTCACATATGAGCAACCTGTTCACTCGAGACTTGAAGGCACCCAAGTTATATTTTGTAGGAAACACAAACTTCGGTAATTCCATTCTTTAGCAATTCGCAAAAGGATACTCTCTTTGAAGATAGTAGTTAGTTTAAACTGTAATAGGTACTATAATTGATCCTTAGATTTTGCTTCATTATCAGAATTTGATTGTAAAACCTGTACCTAAATGTCGACTGACACATTTTTTAAATTAAAAATATTCAATATCCTGTTGCGTCTATTTTTAACGAAAAGTCAGACGTATTTTTATCGGGATTAATATCTAGGTAGATGGATTCCCAATATAGAGCGGTCGCTTTAATCTATTCGACTTTTAACGACGAAAAACAAAATAAAATTATATTGAGTGGTTCTTTCTCGTTTCTGGTCGTGATTTCCAGGAATATTTCCATTTGACTAAGCGCCAATTCATTGGGGTAGGGAATAAAACATCAAAGGCAGTTCTGAAAATGAATTTTATTATAAAGACTTCGCTTATTTAGCCTTTTTTGGCAGATTTGGATGAATTTGATTTTACAAAGAGTAATCATCATTCGCTGGCGTTTAAATTTTGATATGATTGTGGCGTGTACACTGAAATCTGAAGCCCTAGTATAAGTTTAAAGTAGATAATCGTAACGAGAGCGCTTTGGGCGCCCAATTGGCTAGTGCGAATGAACTAACCAATCAGAGCGCTGAACGCGCTCTCGTTTTGATTACTTTAATGTAAAACAAACTAATGGTACTGTTGCGTAACAAATGCATAAGCCGTCGTTAGCAGATTAATAAAATTAATCATCTTGTGGTAGAATCAATATCTTTCAGTACCGGATTGGAATTAATCTTTTTACAGTAATTAATATCATTCAGTTTTAATTGTACGCTCAACTATGTCGTGACTACCGTAAAGGATTGGTGAATATAAATATTACAATATTAATTTTATAAACTAGAAAGTTTAGAAAATAAGCTATCTTATATAAGTTCATATTCACAGCTAAAACAAGTCACTAGTCAAATTATTAACAGCTGTGTTTATTTTTTTTAATTCGAAATATAAAATTTACTATAACCGATGAAACTAACAATTGAAATAAACTTCTAGGAAAATAAAGTCTAATAGCTAACTTATTTTTCATAATTCACAATACAAACAAAGGTAGTTTCATTGAAAAAAAAAAGGCGAGTCTCACCAAACACCAAACATACTTCAACTACAAACAAAAAAGAAACGAGAAAGTATTTTCTTACAAACTACACGTAAATATATAAACAAACAAAACATTGACTATAAGACACATTCCACTTCAAATCGGATAAGACAGACTAGACAAGACGACTAATAGGTATCAATTTGGCCGAAGGCAACCTATGACCTAAGACGCTTTCATTTTTATTTGTCAGCTAAGTTGTTACGAAACAATCGTAGTAATAAAATTTCTATTATGTTTTTGGGCTTATAAGGAAAGTGTATAGATGACCTTTAGGTTACCTAACGACACAAAATACAAGTCTAGAAAGAAATTAAATAATTATTTACTGCTAAGGTTTAGATTCGAAAGGAAGTGCCTTTTTAGCTTCACTGACGGACTGAGTGACAGGCTATTGTTTGTTTCTTTGTTGATGTTTCAAATGTACCTAAGTATATGTTTTAATTGGAATAAATGATTTGACTTTGACTTGACTCTTTTTGTGTTCCACCCACACAAGTAACCATGTTGGTACTAGCGAATCAAAATATAAGTATGATCTTGAAATATTCTTCTTATAAATTATCGGCATCGTCTTTCCAAGTCTATATGTAATGTAGGCACCCGGAGCTGCGGATTTCCTAGCGGGTTACCCGGGCTCCAGCTCGAGTAGCAGAAGTAGGAACTAGGACGGGGTTGTTTTTAGTCAGTAAGAGTCGGACACTCTCTTTTACCTCACATATGGCAGGAAAGTATATTAAATGAATTCTCCCTCCTCCAAAAAAACAGTCTAGATGTAAGCCTGTTCAATAACACCCGCTTAACATAGGCTTCTTTAATAACACACGCTACTGAGTTCGCAAGTATCTTAACATACGTTTTTTCCTATCTCTCGATATTGTTAAGAAAAATATTCTTTTCACATCTGTTACTAAAATAATATATATTTAGGTACCACATGTTACGTGACCGATAAAAAGACTAGAACCTACATACATTTGGATTAAGACAATCCATCTTTTTGCTGATATGATGGATAATAGAACTAACATCTCGTAGCAAGCTCGTCTCTCAATCACTCAATCAATTTAGTGTGAGAAGCATTGGTAAGAGAATAATAAAATGTCTTTTTCTCAATTTAGTTGGCAAAAGTCGGTTTTATTATTTGCATGTAATTTCAATTACTAGTTCTTTCGTTACTACATCGTAAATATACTAAACTGATAAAAGAAAATCATCATCGTCATCATCGTCTGCAGGCCAAGGCAGTATACTATTGGACCATTAGCCTCCAGTATCTAGGTAAGAGGTACGCCAATTGTCATAGTAAATATCCCATCTTTGTCGGGTGGGTTCAAAATCGAAATTTAAAAGTGTTGATCACGCTTTAATACAAAGGAATGAGAAGAGCTATTCTTTTAAAGAGCTGGCAATACATCAACTATAACCATTTTTCTCTTGTAGTTTTTATTAGTTTCTCCTATCATCCATCATTCTCGACCAACCCGCATTGAGCAAGCGTGGGGAATAATGCACAAACCTTCTCCGTGCGAGAAGAAGTTTGTGTGTGATGTGATCCATTATTATCACAAACTTCCAGTTCGTTTGTAACATTTCTGATAATATGACTGCGGCTGGATAACTGGCTGCCTTATAGCGGACGGAGCAACTGTTTGTGTGATTTATTAATAATAATTCTTGTTTCGGGTCTGGGTGGCATGTGCATGTGAAATTGTATGTTTGTAAACGCACCCACGATACAGGAGAAAATCCAAGTGTGAGGTAAGATTTATTAAAAAACTAGCTTTTGCCCGCGACTTCGTTCGCGTGGAATAGTGACTTCCGGCAAATTTTTGGTTTTAACCACATAGTTCCCATAGCTATAGGCTGATGATGATGATGATGAGTTCCCGATCTCGCGGGATCTCTTCAAAAATGAGATGTGGAAGATATTCCAGGGAACTCTTCAAAAATCAACATAATGAGCTCTGCATTTGATTTTAATAGATGTATACTCACTTAGGGCATTGAAAAAATAGTTTAAAAACGGACTTAAACTAACTTAAAACTAAAGAAAGCTACGAATTACGAATTTATAACAATTAAAAAAGAAACCTATCCTTTATGCTATAATAACCAAGCTTAAACTAAATAATTTAAAAGAAACGACTTAAATCTAATCTAATTAATTTATAAATTAGACTTACAATTTTATTAAAAAAACTAACTACAGTAACTACTAATAATCGATATCAAACTAAACCTACGTTAAAAAGTTAAACCAGAAAACCAGGAAAACCCAACAAATAAACTTATTAATTGACAAATACAACGAAACCAATTTAGAATATACGAAACAGCAGGACCACTACAGACAAATAATCATACGACTGATAATACACATTTTCTACGATAGTACCGAAGCGCTCGGCCGATACCCAACCAAATAATTGTAACAAAACCATAGCGCAATCTATTTCGATCCCAACGCCATCTATCGAGGATAAAGACAACTTGGATTATTTATTTATACTCCGTTCGGGCATTTTCTTTGTACTAAAAGTTTAATTATATTGATATAATTTTTTTCATACCTTTTTACTATTTGTTAACTTTTTTTCGATGAATTAAAACAATAACATGAACCGAAGTCGTGTAACGATCGACATAGAATTATCTATACTCCGTTAGAGCGTTTTCTTTGTACTAAAAGTTGTATTATGTTATATTTTTCATTGCTTTTTACTATTTTGTAAAAACAAATTTCCAATAAATTAAAACAATAACATGAACTGAACAATTGTAATTACACCATTGCGCGATCAACGCCATACTATCTACGGAGTATAGGAACAGCCCGACATTGTTCAATTCCGTACTATAAGTACGAAATTGAACAATAGATGGCGCTGTATGTCCGGAATAAATTTATTTTTTATTTTATTTTTTTTATATTTATTTTATTTTTATTTTATTTTTATTTTATTTTTATTTTATTTTTATTTTATTTTTATTTTATTTTTATTTTATTTTTATTTTATTTTTATTTTATTTTTATTTTATTTTTATTTTATTTTTATTTTATTTTTATTTTATTTTTATTTTATTTTTATTTTATTTTTATTTTATTTTTATTTTATTTTTATTTTATTTTTATTTTATTTTTATTTTATTTTTATTTTATTTTTATTTTATTTTTATTTTATTTTTATTTTATTTTTATTTTATTTTTATTTTATTTTTATTTTATTTTTATTTTATTTTTATTTTATTTTTATTTTATTTTTATTTTATTTTTATTTTATTTTTATTTTTATTTTATTTTTATTTTATTTTTATTTTATTTTTATTTTATTTTTATTTTATTTTTATTTTATTTTTATTTTATTTTTATTTTATTTTTATTTTATTTTTATTTTATTTTTATTTTATTTTTATTTTATTTTTATTTTATTTTTATTTTATTTTTATTTTATTTTATTTTATTTTTATTTTATTTTTATTTTATTTTATTTTATTTTATTTTATTTTTATTTTATTTTTATTTTATTTTTATTTTATTTTTATTTTATTTTTATTTTATTTTTATTTTATTTTTATTTTATTTTTATTTTTATTTTATTTTTATTTTATTTTATTTTTATTTTATTTTTATTTTATTTTTATTTTATTTTTATTTTATTTTTATTTTATTTTTATTTTATTTTTATTTTATTTTTATTTTATTTTTATTTTATTTTTATTTTATTTTTATTTTTATTTTATTTTTATTTTATTTTATTTTATTTTATTTTATTTTATTTTATTTTATTTTATTTTATTTTATTTTATTTTATTTTATTTTATTTTTATTTTATTTTTTGATTTTTGAAATAAAAATATATCTATGTCCTTTCTAAGGTTCTAAACTATATCTGTACCAAATTTCAACCAAATCCGTCAAATAGTTGCGGAGATTAATGGTATAAGCATAGAATGTTCGACGTGATTCTTTAATTTGACATAACTTTTTTATTTATGAACCGATTGAAATGAAACAAACACTAAATGTAAATTTAAGCATCTCACAATATATTCGTGAAAGCCGCATCCAACTCGGATCAGCCGTTTCTGAGATTAGCGCGCACAGACGAACAGACAAACAGACAAACAGACAAACAGACAAACAGACAAACAGACAAACAGACAAACAGACAAACAGACAAACAGACAAACAGACAAACAGACAAAAAAAAGTTAATTACATATTTGGGTTCGACATCGACATAACAATAACCCCTGCTATTTTTTTTATTTTTATTTTCAATGTACAGACAGCACTTTTCTACGATTTTATTATATGTATAGAAAAACATTTTTTCTTCAATCCTCATCGTCAACAATACCCAAAATAGCACCAGATGCTAGAAAGTCAAAAAGATAACATCGACATGTATACAAAATACAAAATCACACACATTACACCGAAAACGTACCTAAATATAGTACAATCATTTCAAAGTCATCAAAGCTTAATGATGATCAAGTAAATGTAAGAGTTCCGTGTTCTTACATAACAGTGGTTTAGAGAGATTTAGTTTAAGCACGTAACCTTTATGACTCATATTAAATAACAATTGTGACCGTGTTCTTTTTTTTTGTTACAGAAATTGACAGGTACGAGACGGAATGTAACACTTTTGGAAAATGGAAGTACATACAAAATTTAACAGACATAAGAAAAAAAATAATAAGAAGGCTCTCAGTATGTTTTGTTTGTATGAAGGTATACATATGTATTTTCTCTGCGATTATCTCAAGATTATCTGAACTGATTTTGATGCTAATTTCTGAAAAGTATTTCTTAGGTGCAGTTCTTAATTTTTTAACCGACTACCGTAATTGTAAACAGTTTTGTGTAGCTTTATCATTATCATCATCATTAAGATCTTAATTCACCTCTTTCCTTAGTCTAGCAATCGTAAGTGCTAGTCTAGTAATCGAAAATCCATTCTGCTAAGTAAGGTGTATAGGTTTTGGCTCTAACCTTAAGTCAGCAAAAGATTATTAAGTTTAAAATAAAATTCTTAGTGAACGGTTGCCAACTGTATACATTTAAATTCCAACCTAGTCCTGTAATACTTAACTTATTATAAGTGAACCAAAGACTATAATTGTGCCAATTTCTTTTGCAAAAGACATGATACCATGCGTCAAGTATGGAGATCTTTTTGTACTTATTTAAAACCAGTTTTTGGTTTTGAACGAAAGTTATCGCAAGTGCAGCGAGCCTTTCCGAATCTGGAGCAATATAAACTGGAGCGATATACAATATTGAGCTCAATTTTTGCCAACGACACTACGGTCTCAGGTTCGAGTTAATTTATATCGTTCGAAACTGGTCCAAATTTCACCAGGAACTAACTTGCTCTGTATAAAATTTACTTTTTTCTTTTGACCTCGAATATTTTTGAAAAGAAAAAGATATCGTGCGATTTGGTCTTGAAGTCAGGTAATGATTTATTTGGTTTTAAATACAGTTAAGACTTAATGGAGGTAGCTAATTCAGTAATAAAGTCTTTTATAAAATACCTAGTATTAAAATATATAATTTAGTAAACTTCGATCGCCTGAATACCAATGAAATAGGCACATAGTATAATTTTATTTAAAATAGTGTTAAGTAATTTACACTAAAGGAATCGTGAGTTTCTTTTATTTATTAATTTGTACACTAGATTATAAGTTTTAACATGTACCTTTTTAACAAATAAATAAATAATAATGATTTGTTTTTATTCCACATATTTGGGGCAAATATGTTATGAGCATATAAGTATATTTAATCAAATAAGATAATGTAACAAATTAATTACAGATCAATGAACTAGCTAAAACCTATCAACACCTAGAAAAATCTAAAAATAAGAACAGAATAGAAAATAGACCATTACTAAAGATTTACATTATAAGAACAATGCTTTTGTCTTCTCCAACAATAATATCTAGTAATCGAAATGTTGCTGAAATAACATAAGATAAGAATCAAATCTTAGCAGATGATAAAGATTGTAATTATTGAAATTTCTTGTGTTACCAGAAAATTTGGATATCTTACTAAGAAATTATATATATCTTACTATATTATATATGGAACTCTTAAAATAAATTATGAAGATATATTATTTATTTTATCGTTCCAAAACTCATAAAATATATGATGAAAAGTGGGTGTTGCATTTAAAATGTAGATACCTACCTATATGCATCTCAAGCTTACTAGGTCAATGTTACGAGTATAATAATCTAATCAGATTACATAGATAGATTAGATAAAAGATATGAAAAAAATATTAGACTCGTATTTTTTATTTTTCAATATATTTAAACAATACTTATATAAAACGGTGTTAAGTTTAGCAGTGGGGGCTATGTAATAGATAGTGACGTCAAACGATATTTTAAATCTATGTATCGTTTAAAGTATTTATATAAAAAATATATGTCTCTAATTTAAAATAATCTACCAGTCGGAAGTTTATAAAAATGTGATACTGCCCTATTGGACACACAATATATTATATTTTTTGTAAAACTATAACACATTTTGATTGATGAAGACCAAAATGACATGTTAATCAATCTTCAATTGACAATATCGATTGTATCCATGGGCTATTGTTTATATAAAAAATATTTCTTAAGGATAAACTGATTACACTTATCATACAGCTGAAATCCTAACTTAAGTATATGTATAACAAAGTTTCGTAACAAATCAAATTAGATTTTAATTAAAAAGATCTATCTACCGCACTCAAAGACGTACACGTCTATAGTTTTATTATATATATTCCTTTGTAACGATTTTGTTCCGATAACAATTGCTAAGGACTGATGTAAGTAACCATTAAATTACTTTGATTACGGCGGTAAGAGACAAAATCAGTAGATTACTAAAACTTATGTGTTTTTTAAATATGGTATTTTAGACACTCTCGTCCTATTCACTCGGGCTTTGAACATACCCAGGCTTGAAGATCTTCAGGAAACACAGACTGGCAAAGAATTCCACTCCTTAGTTTTCAAAAGGAAGTTTAAAGCGTAGTAATGTTCAAAGAGACATTTTAAGCAGACGACAAAACGTAACACTGAAGTTTGCATAGAGATAAAATACAAATATAAAGACAAGATATTATTAATACGGTACGCGAAAACTTGGACTATACTTTAACAAATGAAGTACAAAATGAATTTCGATAAACTTGATGAATTACAATGGAAATCCGAAGAAGTATATAAACAAGCTTTGTTCTGTCGAATTCAAAGAGATTGAAATCAATGAAAGAAGTAATTTAACGATCCTTTGATAAATAATTATTGATGCTGCTTTTGTAAGCATTTATTCATCTTGCAGATGCCAGTGACAAAGCTAACAATCGATGATAAGTCGCTTTCAACCTTATAACAAGAGTATAAAGTTGAGATTGTCTTAAAGAAATGTGATCGAATAACTGACCATGCTGTATACATCTTATGTTTCCCATTCAATCCTATCCTATGAATATTATGAATAGGAAAGTATGTACGTATGGATGTTTGTTACCCTTTCACGCTAAAATTACTAAATAGATTTTGATAATACTTTGCGGAAAGATAGATTATGGTCTTGAACAACACATGAGTACTTAGCTTTACTGACGGACAGACTGACAGTCTATTATATTTTCTTTATTTCTTGACATTTCATTATGGTTTAATTGGAATACAGGTGTGGGATAAGTACAGGATTGAGAGACAGGCGTGAGTATAATATGTATGTATGTTTAATATGGCAGAAAGCAGTTCTTTTATATAGATATGCCATATTATTATACCTTTGTCAAATGTAGGACCTAAAATCTAAACCCAACTCGTTTCCATTCATATTTTCTATTTTATTTAAGTATTCAAATCTAGTGTTCCGTTCACTGGGTTTTTTTGATTGGAACATACAATTTGAAAACTTTTGTTGAATTGAATATTCGTTCGACTATAGATTTATTTTTTAAATTTGAATTGTTCGTTCTAACAATACTGTAGTATAAAAGCATTTATTTATTTATTTATTTATTTATTTATTTATTAGGACAACCAGTAGTTGTTACATTAGGACTTATATCTAAACACTTACATAATAATAAATTTAAATGCACAACATTTTAAGGTGTCACAACATGCACTGTAGGACAACATAATGGTGACACTGTTCTCAGTTAATAGAAAAAAAATATAATTAAAAATAAAATAAAATACAATGTGAAAATAAAATAAAACACATTCAAACAAAACAATATTAACATACCCGCAAAATTATAAATGGTTAAGATTAATTATAAAGATTAATTTCAAATTAAAAAGCATATTAAAGTAAATCTATTTCATTTATGTTTTGCTTAGTAAAAAGATTTGGGTATAATCTTAGATTTCGGAGACTAGTACCCGTTTATTCAGTAACCTCTTTTGAATTATAATCTAACGCCATTTCGATTCTTTTTTCTCAATGCAATCAGATCATCTAAGAGTTCATTCACACTAGGTCCGTCAACGATGGTCAATGATGATTCGTTAAAAAGACAATACGCAAATTCACATTAAACACGAACATCTTTTCACGATTCATAAAAATATCGGAAAAGATGTTCACAGGACTGAGTCTCGGTCCGTATGTCATCACACACTGACATTCCGTAACTTTCCGAACGCTGCCCATTACATGTTTACTGGGTAGTTGTTTACCTCTCATGGCCGGGGCCTCCCATCTTTCCACTCTTTACTAAGTACACCTTTCTGAGGTACATTTTTATAAAAGATAAATAATTTGCCCTACTATTTTCTTCTAGGCCTTCAATGATGTCTTTAAATAGGCAATAAAAAATTACGGTACATTTTAGCTTTTACACGTCTTCACTATTTAATCTGCGTTACACAACTTTAACACATTGTTTTATTTTTTTATTTACATAATAAGATTGTGTGAAACACAATAATAAACACTCAAAATGTATTTTATTTCGGTAAATTGTTTACGTAATTCCTAGGTTACTAACTTACTTTAAATATATTTAATTCAACGGTTCACATGATTAATTTAAATTGAATAATTATTAACAGTAAGTAGATACGGAAGCACTAACAGTTCATGTATAAACAGAGTTAATTGTCAACGAAATTAAAAATTTTGCAAATTATTCTAAGTCCAAAATTACACAACACAGTTACTTTGCAGATTTTATGACACTTCTAACAATAAAATACCTATTTGAATCGAAAAGGCCGAATAATATACAAAGACATAGTTATTGAATCAGTCGATAAACATAAACCTTTAAGCAGGGGAGGATATTTCCCCCCTTCTCTCCCCAATCTCCGTTTCTCTAACAACCCTTAAATTCCTAACACCCAAAAGGCCGACAACGCACGTGTAACGCCTCTGGTGTTTCGGGTGTCCATGGCGGCGATTGCTTACCATCAGGTGATCGGTCTGCTCGTTTATTGGCTAAACCATAAAAATATACATTTTTACATAGGTGAGACGTGATTCGGCAAAAAGAGACATCTTGTAGTCAAATCTAGTGTAGTTGTGCGGCTGCGGCTTATCTTATTTTTAATTAACATACAAAGTTAAACGATTGTATTCTAACCCATTGTTAAGTATACGTTAACGTTTAAAGTTCTCTAAAATAATGACGGACAGACGGATACTTTCACTTCGACATTGTATTGTCTATGTATGAACTTGGACATAGATATTTAACTGTTTAGATACGGTACTTCGTTCGATTTTAGGTGTGATGTGATTGAATATGGCCCTATTCACACATTCGGGCTGTCCTCCTATGTAATACGTAAGAAAATGCTTAAATATGTTGTAAGCTAACGAGCTTATGTACTATGCGTAAGGTTCCGGCTCGAAAAGAAGGAGTAGGATCGGAGTGGTTTTTATTCAGTAAAAGTCTAACACTCCCTCTCGCCTCGCCCTAGATAAGAGAAGTCACTAGATGATTCCTCCCTCAAAAAAAAAGTTATTGAACTCAGATTTTTGGTCGATCCGAAATCGATTGCAAAATCTGGCAAACAAACTAACGACTAATTATTAAATCCAGCTGTTAACACATATGCCTAATCTTAGAACCAAAGTTAATGTCAAAGTATTTAATTTAATTAATCTACATTTGCACATTCATCGGCACTTAAACGGCAAAGTCAACCAATGCACTTTGCATAAAGATGTTATTGTATTTAAATAAAATTCTTGCAAAAAATCTTAGTTACTATCTATTTACTTCGGCGTACATACCTATTCTAGTTACCATAATAAGAATAAATGGAAAATTCATTATAATTCAATACATAAAATTAGTGAATTTCAGGCACATAGCTAATACGTTTTATTTGAAAATCAAATCCAGTTTTTGTACACAATCGTAGGCAATTTGGTAATAAATTAATAAATTAATCATGATGTTAATTACTTTGATATAGAATTTATAAACATAAAACAAGATGCAGTCCTATTATTTGTAATTGTTATAGCATAGGTAGGTACATAAATAATGATTATATTAAAACGACAACTATATCTAGATAAATAACTTGTAATTTCACAACTAACAAACATAACGTTATAATACGTTGTAGTGTGTTTAAGTCGTACTTGAATTTTAATGGATGTAACCAAACCAATTACGTTGTTTATTTTTCAGTTTAGTATAAATAAAAACTTTATTAAATTCTGTTAGACATTTAATTTGTTCCGTAACATGAAATATTGTGAATCAATCATTCTTCGGAGAGTTGAAGTAGATACCTACCACTCCTAAAAACGATGACATGACTGACATCAAAACTTGTGACAAATTGCTGCTTTCGTGAGAAAACTTTATGGCCCTTGCGCCATTGATTAGTGACAAACATGCGGCTATCAGATGTTAAATGGTTATATCCGTTATAAACGTGTGTGATACGAAACATAGTATATGAGTTTGGTTTAGCGTTTTGTGTAGCAAAGGTGTTGTATCTGTTAGACGGGGATTAAGCCTACAGTCCCTGGCTACATTAGTAGACGCAGTCTTATTTTTTGTTCAATTTGTATTGCATTTAGATGAGTTTACTCACTGTTTCTATTCAGTACTTTTACGTTTAAACATATGAGTGAATGGATTTGTATTTTTTTTTAATATAGAATTACGATATTTATTGATTCCTTTATCTTTACAACGTTAAAAATACTTTGTTTGTTTCAACGTGACTATCTCGAAAATTGCTGATTCCAATTGAAAAATCTTTTTGTCGAAGATAGTCCATTTGTCAAAGGTTATGAGGTGTAAACATCTCGCTACGCCCAATAGAAACTTCTAAACATCTAAATAATTACTTACTGAAAAAATGTGGGTGCATCTAATAATATGGCCAGGGAATGTAGAGAGCACCTTAGGCAAGCACCTTATAGGCATTCCTAATTGCTTTTGCCTCTAAGTCTCAGAGGCACACGCTTGTCTCGTAGAGCCCGTCTTTAACCTGTTGTCCAAAGTACTTGCCCAGTTTGTCTTAGGGATAATACGACAGTAGTCTCTGTCAAACTTGAACTAATCTCATTAGATTTATTAGTCTATTTTAGTCTTGGCTAGTTTACCTGCCTTTCTAGTCTGCCTGTCCCGGACTGGGACAATCGATATCTAAAAGAATCATTATGCGTTCATAATGATTCACTCATTTGTCAAGAATATTGTAAATATCATTATTATTTCTATTTCTTTTTATTTTTCTTTTAAAATAAAACGTTGCCCCATACTAGGATGTTCTCCTGTTTCGTGGGTGCGTATACAAATATACACTTTCACATGCACCCAGACCCGAAACAGCAATTTGTGGATCACACAAAGAGTTGCTTCGTGCGAGAATCGAACCCGCTACACGTTGGACGGCAGCCAGTAGCCCAGCTACCGCGCCAACCGTACAGTCAAAATCATTATAATCAATTATATATTCTTGGCTCGCTCTTCTCCATTCGAAGCTGCTTAACACTTTGGAACGAACGCCTAGCTTCATTGAAAGACAGACTGACGGACAATTCAGTTTGACGTTTCCAAAGTGAGTAATTTAGGATTAATTTGGAATAAATGCTTTGATTTTGACTTCAACAACCTGCATTGCCACTTGTACAATTAGCTTTCGTTAACCACGTAAAAATTAAAACAATAGTCGTTACAAAAACTAACTTTCTTAGTTAAGTCGTAATCTAATTACCATAATACGCGTTCAGACTATTTCTGTATTCTAAGTAGAAATTATGTAATTTTTTGCTCTTTTGTGTAATACTAATACTATTACGATTTTTAAACGAATATACTTTTTTTACATCTCACCTTCTGTTTGCATGCATTCATATTTTCCATTCAGGAACCTATCACAGTAGTATCTGTTCAATGGAAGCCACTACATATTTCGATAACCCAAACAGCGTATTCTTTTTTAAAAAGCCAGTAATACACCTATGATTCATCTAGTGTTGCGGGTGTCCATAGGCTCAGTGATCATATGTACTGATAACTTACCTGATGGTGACCTTGTTTGTCCCATATTCCATAAAAAAGCAGTGTTTTATGATAATATTCTTAAACTACAATCTCCAATCAACCTGCCGTGGAAGCTCATGAAAAATCCTCTTACTTAGATATAAAGGTCCATTCATCAGTCCATCACGACCTGCTGATGAGGATCTCTCATGTAATTTATCTGTAGTAGTACCTGTTCAATGGGTAGCCACTACATATTAACCCAAACATCATATTCCTTTTTAAATGGCCGACATCGCTCCTGTGGTACCTCTGGTGTTGCGGGTGCCTATAGGCGCACTGATCACATGTACTGATAACTTACCATCAGGTGACAAGGCTGCTCGTTTGCCCCCTATTCCATAAAAAAGCAGTGCTCTATGATCATCTTTTTAAACTACAATTTCCAATCTCTTTGATCTGACAGACAAACTAGATATATAGTTTTGTCGGACTGTACACTAGTTCATAAGTTCTTTAACATGTACCTTTTTAATAAATAAATAATAATAATCAACCTGCCGTGGAAGCTCATGGAAAATCCTCTTACGAGTACTTCGATATAAAGGTCCATTCAGCACTCCACCACGACCTGCTGATGAGTATCTCTTATGTAATTTATCTGTAAAAAGTTGTTTTCATATAATTTTCAAATTTAAAGAACAATTATGATGTTAACTTTTCTCTGTAAATATTACGCATACAGTATATTATTTTTAGCAGCTTTTTTAAAATGGTAATTAGTTTAAATTTTCCCAAAAAACAGCCATTTTGATGCCAGAAATGAGGAATTTTAATTCCAGGAATGTTTAAATCTGTCACAGAGATAGAAAAAATGTGAAATGTAAAACTTGGAAGATTTTTTACAAGGATTTTGTCTTAGTATTTAAAATATTCTTTAAGAAGAAAGTTTTTCAGGTAACTTTTGTTTCAGGTATTTTTCAGATTACAAAAGTCATAGTAATATATCTTCAAGCTCTGTATTTATGAAAGTAAAGTTAGGATCAGAATATTTCGACTAAAAATAAGAATTAAACTAGTAAGTATACTGTAGTAGGGAGTTGGCCAAGGGGGCATTTTGTAAAACATTTTTTAATAAAAATATGGTTGTCATGCTTGGAAACACACAATTACAAATAGAAAAATGTGTTTGTTTACCTTCTTGTAATAGATTTTTACTCAAAAAATAAAAACATGCATTTAATATTTTTCTTAGTTCCATCTATCAACCTAAAATCATGTTGTGACGTAGTTTTATTTATAAGTCCGATTTTATTAAAACCTAACCTAACCTAACAATAAAATTCTAGTACTCAGCATAAACACACAAAACGTATTACATTTAATGTTTACGTAACATAATATAACTTTGTGTTATTATATTCAAAAATGAAACAAAGTAATGTAATGTTTAATTCATTACTTAACTTATTAATTTAAATTGAGAGTAACTCTAGCGTAGGTAACTTTCCATTTCTCTTGCAAAGCAAAGCAAGTTCTAGTTACTTGATTATGTAATAAAAAGTAGTACTTACTTTAAATATTTTTAACAGATACCTAGACTTTAAAAGACTAGCTCCGAGCTAGAGATCCAGCTGTGCAAATAGTTTATTCTTGGGAGTTATTCGTACTTTCTTCTTTCTTATACTTTTAGAAGTCTAGGATTTCTACGTGAAAATGATTTTTGATATTCAATGGGATTAGGCATCAGCCCTATTGGGCCCCATCTGTGGTGGTCTGATGGCTCTTTGAGGCGCGCGGAACGCGACGTACCGCATGGACGGGTCTGGATCTGGTCACCCGCAGACCCGCACTTACGGTGGCCGGAGATCGTCACGCGATACATACCTACTTAAATGCAAATAGTGGATTCGAATCTGCGGCTATTGAACCAATGATGCAGTCCCACAATATAATTCATAGATTACCTGTTACTATAACTAGTATTAATCTATTAATGGTACCATTTTGTAGACTTATATTATTATGCTAAACTTTATAGACAGAAAACTTGCAGAGTTATTATATACTCAGAGAGTTAACTTAGCAGAGTTATATAAGTATATTATTCAATTCAGTAGTAAATGATCCTATCTCTGCTAAACTTTGATTGAAGGATTATAGATAGGTACAATGATTTAGTTTAGTTTAAGTTAGTGAAACGACCAGTCGGAGATTTTATCACTAATGCCAATCATTCATGGAGATTCGGGAAACACTGTAGGTGGATACGATTTAACATTAATTAATACTACGCCCAAACTATAAGGAGAGAGTTAAGTAGAGATTTATTCATTGTAGGTTCTAAATTGGTTAGTTACATTCATCATAGTCATTGGGGCAGGAAGTTCAGCAGAATATCTTGTGACTTGGGTATACGACCTCGCGAGATATTGCTTAAGCTCCAATCTTGCGAAATTGTTGCATAAGTTGATATAAGTATAGTATAAATAAGCTATGTGAGGAAGATGCACAGCTCGAGTATGCGATGTATCGATAATAGAAAAGCCATTCATAGCATTCTTCTTTTCATATAAAAAAAAATGAGCTTAGTTGAGTCCGTTTCCACCGGTGCTAAGCTGTTTATACCAATGCATATAAATGGTAGAACCCAAACGCATCCACAGCAAAGTAGCATAGCTCATCTCTGGTAGAAAAGTACTCTTAAACTTCTTGCACAAAAATACAAATACGAATGTCTCTGCTACATTCATATACATAGTACGTCATGAATACGAACAATAGTACGATTCTGACATTGTACCTCAAAGCTCTTGCCCGGAACAAACAAGGCAGCATAACATCAGAGAGGAGAGTTGTATACACTACACATGAAGTCATACATAACCAGTGTAAACAGACCTTCAAATGTACGAAAAGATCATTCAAAGCGAGAGCACTGATAAACTGGTAAGGTATAAGTCCGTATGTAATTGTATGTACCTTGTATGTCAAACATAAACATCCGAGGATCTTTACGCAAAATACTCTGTTTACCTTCCGCAATTTCCAATAGTTACAGATAAATTTATAGGTAGAGATACTGATGCTTTTGTTATTGTGTTTATTTAGGTAGGGATGTGGTGAACTCATTTTTTTCTTAGTAATTTATTTTTAAGATCCTATTCTCTGATGTTTCATGTTAAAGTGCGTTCTTAGTAGGTAATAGAATAAAATATAGGCAGTAGAGAAAAGAATTTGATTAAAAGTTAATATTATAATTATGTTAAGAAATTAGTTAGGAGTGGAAAAAGGTTAGGGAGGTCTTAGCCCTGCAGTAGGACGACCACGGCTAAAAATAAATAAATGAAATAAGGAATTAGTTGATTAAATTTCGTATAAAATTAGTTGTTGCGTCTTAACAGGGTACTCGTACTGCACTAGTAGTGTATAATACCTCTATTTATGTAAATTGTATAGTAAATGAATAAATAAATAAAGGTTATTTGCCCTAGAAGCTAACCTGAAACCTCTACTGAGGTTGTTCTCGCCCCACTAACAAAACTACATATTATTTTGATATTGTATTATCTATTTATTTATTAGTCTGTTATGTTATTAAAGAAACCTTAAATACGCCGTAAACTAAATACTTACTTACATCGAAAATATTAAAAAATATTTATAGTATCAACTAAATTATTATTATTTGTTTAAGCCATTTCTTAAATAAAATAGAGTAATTACATTTATTTTTACTCAAAACTTTAGACTGATCTAAATGTTTGTTTCTACAATAAATCTAGACTTTCTTCTATGTTTAAATACTAAACGGGACTAGAGTGGTGAGTACGGTCCACTCCATATTGAATTCCAGTTGGATTTTATTAGATTTCGTTCTATAGCGATACTTTAAGTAGTTAGACGGTGTTGGTATAATTGACATTGATAGAAAACACATTAAGACTAGATGTAAAGAAGTTAACTATGTAAAATAACAAAGAAATATGCTTCGGAAATATTAGAGAAATATCTTCTTATTAACTTTAATAATGAAACTTATTCTTTCACAATTATACTACTTACTCCAATAAGTATTTTGTTAATGTTGTTTTTCTTTCACGTTACAAAATACGTAATAAAAAAAAAAAGGCAACACATTTATATTTCGATATTATAGATTGATATTTAGAGATACATCGTAAAATATTTATAGTTAATTTACATATCTTACAGTTTTGTATGTCATAAAAAACGTACCTATACATTCGTGATTTACTAATAATGGTTCATCTTTTAGTACTCACAACTCATAAATATGCATGATCATTGCACGAGCTAAAGAAAAAAGTAACAGTTTTAAATACGTTCTGATTAATTTTTATTGTTATTTGCCCATAAACATACATAATTGTCATATTGACGGAGACTAAATTCGGAATACGAATGAAATTATACTCAAGCCATGCGCTTCCAATCACTCAAAAAACAAGCTTTCCATTTCTACATACACAACAACAGTCGATAGTCACAAAAAGTCCACACAAAACACGAGAATATGAAAACATGCCTAAGTCACTGTCACTAAAACGTTAACAAACGCGTTCACGTAATGCGTTTGAAGAAAAAAATCGCCATCGAACCATTCTGCGTGATAATTATATTACGTAACAGTAATCTACTGTGAAAATTGTTCGCATAACATGGACCCACCCCTAGTAGCTTGGAGGTGAGCTGTCCTAAAGTTTCGGTGGTCGTCGTACGCGCAGTCGCATTTGGCAAGCGCGGCGCATCGGCTGCGCGGGAGTCGGGAGTGTTGTGTGCGAAAGTACCTTCGTGAAGTTATTTGGAGTTTTTCAATTTCATATTTTATTTTTATCATAGGATTTTTAGGTGAGTTTTATTTTATTTTTAACATAATAATATTAATAATTTATTTTGTTTTAAAAATATTTAGAGACAATTTTATAACTGAAAATAAAATAAATAATTTAATACATCAATCAAACTAAATAAATATTTATTCATCAATAAAATATGTCTTAATTTGCAATAGGAAACTAGTTTGCAATAAATTAAACGAAAAATATGCAAAACGACATTCGGAAGCCGTGAACTTGAACTAAAACATTCCATTTATAGCAAAAAATGCCCATAAATTTTATTCGCCATTGCAAATTGAACGCTAATTATGTAAATTAAATTGCCAATTCTCAAATCAACACATAATAAAAATGTTGAATAGACAAATTGAATAATTGATTAACTGATACCATTTATGTATTAATTTATTTTATTACAATTTTATGCGAAATGTGTTTTTTATATAATACATAGAATAAGTAAAAATAAATAAAATAAAAGTATCTAGGTGTAAAATTTGATTAAATTGGTACTTTTTACATTGAAAATTTAATCCAAAGATTTATTATATTTTTACGGCTTGAAATAGTGAATTCGCATTCAAAGGTAGTAAAATCTGGGCTAAGTTTAGAAAAGAAATATGGCCTACTATCTGCTAATTTCTCAGATTTATTTGCAAAAGTCATAGTGTTAAAAATTGAATGAAAAAATCTGAATAATAAAATTAAGTATAAAGAAACTTTACATTTATAGTAATACATAGTTTTATTCTTTATCTTTGCTTGTTTTAATGTTCGAAAAACAATTCAAACTTTCGATGAAAAATTCAAGTCTGATCTCCAAAATAGAATTTAAATAATTTTAGGAGCAAAATGTAAAATTTTTAACTATAAGATCAAAATTCGTTAGAGTTCTCATTTTTAAATATTATTGTTGTGATTTTCTGTGTCTGATCAGCTAGTATAAGAAATCGCTTAAGTTTTTTTTTTATCGAGGACGCGTTTTAACCAAATACCTAGTCTTTTATGCAGGACTTCTGACATGAATTTAACTATAACTGTAACTATACGGTGGCTGGAAGCGTATGGTATTTTCAAAGCTTGGATTATTCGATTAGTTCATGGATGATGTAAAAAAAAGTCTTAGTCTAACTGCCGCACTCAGAGGCATTTAATGATTACTTAAACTATTCCTTAGTAACGATTTTGTAACGAAAACAGTTGCTAAGGACTGAGTTAAGTAACCATTAAATGACTCTGAGTGATCGCAGTGAAATTAAATCCACAATAGAATGGAAAATTCTATTGATGGGCAACAGAAATTAACATTGAATACCAAAAAAAATAACACTTTGAATTTTAAAAGAACTGAAAGTTTGCCGCCTACTGATAGGTAATTTTGGGCATACAATATTAAAACTACATTGATCGTATCAATTGTATGGATTCCCATTGAAAGTTACGAGTTCGACTTTACGTAAGATATGTACAGGTACATATAACTATACAAAACCGGTTTACCATGGTCTCGCTTTATATAATATTTCCGCACAGTCGACGGTCAGTTTATATTGGTTTTGTGTAGCTTGATGAGCCGTGGGTGTCGTTTTTAAAAGTACCAATAATAATATTATGCTTCATGCTTATAAGCTAACAAGTTTTTTATGTGTATACCAACTTTCACTTAAATGTGGGTATAGCAGTTTCATTTAAGTATATGCACAGATTAAACAAAAGGTGTGTCCGAATTATGGGTTCATTTCATATAAAAAATATGTCTTTTTTTAGTATTATAGTTTATTGAAGTAGTGGAATGTTTTTTATTTGTTTTGTTTTATGTATGAGATACTTAAAATATAGGCATCTGAATAGTTTTTTTTTTTATTAGGACATTGTTTATCAATTTAAACGAACATTGAATACATTTTATGTGATTTATCTGAGTATTCTTCTTAAAAATAATTTACGAATATACACAAAAATATTATTATTTTTAATATGTACATATTCCAGGTAATGTATTTTTGCCTGACTGCCTCGTTGGTCGAGTCGTTGCAGGTGCAACTCCTGGACAAGGGGTCTCAGCAAATTATTTCTGGGCTTTTTTCGGTTTTTCGATTTTTTTTTCAGTAGTAGCACGAAATGTCCTTAGTATATGGCAAAAGCAGCATTACATGCCGTAATGTACACCTCTGCCTACCCCTTCGGGGATAAAAGGTGTGACGTTGCAGATATGTATTTTTCGTATACCTAGTTTGCACTTTAACTAAAGCTTTAATCTCAAAACTAAAACTATTTCATTAGTCGTCTAGTATCTAATTGTTTTAACAACAAAACCAACTCCATATGCATTTAAAATATGTTATTTTAAATTAACTTGCATTTAAAACAAAACAGGGGATGTTCAGTCGATTTAATAAATAAATAGAACGATTGTTGACTTGTTACTTTGTCGTTTATTTGACAAAACATTTCGCTTGTTTGTTTACGGAGAAACAATTTAAATAATGATTTACTGGATTTATTTGTACAATAGTTTAATATAGTTTCTAAAATAATGTGAGAGTAATCATTTATCTATTTCATTATGTATTGTTTTTTTTTGTAATTAGAATTAGCTATCTATCAGTTACTGTAAAATTGGTTTGCAATCGTTGTAACAGTTAGATATTTTTATTTATTTATTTCAACAAATTTAATAGTTCGTACTGTTTGATGCCATCAACTATACAATATAATAATATAAAGTAATTTGAAAACTTAATATCAATCGCAATTGTGACTTCTCTTACTTACTATCGATCATACAAACTTGCAATTTGCAAATAAAAGTAAAATATGTAGGTGACTCTGACCTTGATTAAAATTTGCTAAGAAAGCGTTAAAACGAGAATTTAGCACAAAACAAATTATAAATACAAATCGTAAAATGAACAGTTTATCACGTAAAATCTTGATCAGCAATAAGGAAATACTTATTAAACACACGTACTACTGAGAACACGTGTCTTTTCTCATATTTCCGTTAAAGAAAGTAACTTAACTCGAGCACCCACTTACACAGTTATATAAAAATCGACCTTATAATCTCGTGATTGTCGGTAATTATTATTACCATGTGCTTCAGCGTAAAAAGGAGAAAGTGGTTTAATGTTAATTATGTTTTAAGGTCTAAATCTGATTGTATTAAAGAGGCTTACCTATGTGTGTACGTAACTTATCTCATTGCTATTCTTAGAAGATGTTATAGTTATGTTATGATGTATTTTATAATAGTAGACTTTATTACAGCGTATTTAGGACTAAAATCGTAACTTTTTGGTATTTCTGAGAATTTGGTGAGCACTTTTTCGCTCTAAGACTATACCTATATAGGTCATTTGTAGTAGGATTTATATTTTACTTCAACATCAAAGATTACGCAGCTTAGTAACAGCAGTTTCTAGACGAGTTAAAATTGTTGATGGATGACTCTTTACCACTTTAGGGGACTTTGCTAACTCTTGTAAATAATTCTTAAGTACAAGTAAGTTGTAAACATTGATTTAACTTATAAATAATTGTATCACGAAAACATCACCTATTCATTCAATCTGATTTAAAATTCAAGCGAGTTTATATTAATTCCAAACTACGTGTAGTGTTACCAAAAGAAAATAATTGCTTTGCATTCCCTTCAAGTTTTAAAACAAAACAAAAACAAAGCAATATGAGTGCAATTAAGTTACAATTTGCACTGACAATGCTTATTAAATGTTCACCACAACTGAATTTGTATGCAGACGGCTTTTCAAGGCATTCTAGCGTAAACAAGATACTGAAATGTCTATTTCAAAGGGATTTTAAAGCTTAACGAGATGCCGAGAAGTAAGCCAAGTTTCATTCTTCATTCGCTGACAGTTTTAGCATTCTGGCCAAGTTAGAATACCTATTTAATCTAGGTTATGAAATAGGAAGTAGTTGGAAGTAAATGAAGCTCTTTGTGGCTAGTTGAAATGTGTTAATGACAGATAGGTATAGGGTGATAGAATGATATAGGATATTAGTTACAATTTAAGAAATTGTAACCAATACAACATGACTTATTTTAATTTTATAAAAAAAAAACGTTTTTTTAGAGGGGAGAAAATCATCCTATGACTTCTACCGCTGAGGCGATAGAGAGTGTCATATTCTGACTAAAAACCACCCTGTTTTTACTCTGAAAACCTCCCCGGCTTTTCGAGCCGAAGCCCCGGTAAACCCGCTTGGTAGTCCGCAGCTCCGGATATTAAAAATGGCAAAAAATACCATTTAGGAAAGTAAAGATATCATGTCATGATATTGAATGAGATCTGGAATTGAATGTAACATTCGTGGCAAATGGCGTTCCATTGTCGCTGCGTACCCCCATGGGAAACAGGCGTGAAATTATGTATGTATATATGTACTATGTATTTGGAATTAAGTCTGCATTCATTATGTTTGGTTATGGATATCTTCTAGCTTTTGATGATAAACAGTCACTACCAAACGTTATAGGAGCAAAGTAAAGGCTAAGATATTTATGTGAAGTAAAAAGCACACATTATAAATTTCTAAATATATAAAACTCAAAAGAGGCTGACTAACTGACATAGTTATTAGTTATCTGTAAAAGCACAGCCCAAATCACTGGACGGATCGAGCTGAATTAGCATGCTCTTAGAAGTTAAGACGTAGGCATTCCCTAAGGATTTTGATAAATTTCATTAATAATAAAATGTGAGTGAAGTCGCGGGCTAAAACTAGTCATAATACAAAATAATGTCTATCAAAACAAATCATTAGTCATTCGTGAAAGTACAGTTAGTTCAACTTTGCACACCATAAAGGCTTTGATGAAAGTCAGGTACAGGCATAGTGCATAAACTTGGGCTGTTATTAATGCATTGTGATTTGAATGTCGAACATTAAGTATGGTATTCATATATTATATATAAACATAATTATGAAAATCATTGTTCATATTAGGACGTTAAAAGAAGACTTTAAACATTCAAGAAAAGAGCGTATTCCTTTTTTAAAAGACTGGCAACGCGCCTGTTACTTCTCTGGTGCTGCGGGTGTCTGATAGCTTACTATGTCATATATCATAAATAAATGAAATGTTTAATAGAATAATCGGTTGACAAATGTCCCATTACATTCATATTAAAAACATAATATACGGGTCGGTCCCCTATTACACGGGACTTATAACACAAATAGTGAAAAGTGGGCGTACATTGTACAGTAACAATACGTGCCATAATGTCACCTCTGCCTACACATTCGAGTATAAAAGGCATGACGATATTTTTTTATTTATTTGTTAACAAGACCACCAGGAACAAAGGGTCTAATAATACTTCAGTTTTACCACCAAGATGTCCGCAGGTCATTCACCCACAATTTTATGTTAAGGTCAAAAGTCATATTATACAAGGGTCGCGAATATAGCCCGTAAATGCACATAATTCGTAAGGTCTATCTGTTTTTGTGTTTCCTTTTATTAGACAGTTCAGCTTTCCAAATGGTTATACTTTGTCTTTACCGTAGGCTGAAATTAATTGAAAAGGTTTTATTTTTACTAGAAGAAGTAAACTATACTATCATAATATAATATGCTCGTTTTCCTCTAACCTAAACAGTAATTACTGTTGCTACTTTATTGATTTTTATGTAAGGAAGGAAAAAGAATTTAATAATAAATATATAAACTTCACATTTATAACTAGGAAAAAATTAAAACTCTTCAGATCGTTTTTAATATTTTGTCCAATTCGTTGATGGAATCCGTAAGCACTTACGCGGCAATCAGACAAACGAATATGCATCTCAATTCCACCGACTAGGTAATAAAAAATGATTACCAAAATCATTAACACTATTGCCCTATAATATCTACATAACTTCTCATCATACAAAACTATTGAGTATACAGATCTATCTACTCCAATCAGTCAACTTTTTTTATTATTGAATTCCTGACTTTATATCAAAACAATAAAGTAGAAAATCTATTGACCTGCTGGCCATTGTACAGTGAGCATCATAAATCGGACATAACTCATTACTTAATAATGTTTTGAACTGAATTTTTATTAACGTCATTCAAAGTCAGAGTAATTTTAAATTCAAACGATTGTATGCCAATTGATCCCGTATGTATATACATAGAGGCAATTTTAAAGCGTCAAAATGAATTGTTTACTTGTAGGTCAAGGAAACTAGCTGTTCGTTGCTATGTGTGAATTGGTACGAAGAAAAATGAAGAAGAAACTCAAATGTTGCTTTTTAAACTAGAAACGAGAAAAAATTATCGAGCTAGTAACAAGAATTCTGTATTTAAAGAAATATATTCCATTTTCCATCTCAAGGTGGAAGAAATATTGTAGTTAGTTAAAAATAACAACAGAACTTAGTACAATCTATTTGTGACAATACAACCCATTCTTTATTACAGAGAACACAATCTTCTGATAAAAAAGTGAGTTAACTAAACACCCAACTCTTTCAAAGCTATTACCTAATTTTACTACAAGTTAAATACCCTGTGTCGAATGTGCGTCATATTTCCAACGAAAATATTTTTGACATATATGCGTTCTTATTGCTGACTGTATTTTCCGAATTGCATTGCATTTTGAGAAAACTCATGTTATATATGTAATTAGTTTTATTTATAACATTTTTAACCTAGATTCTTCGGGAAATTATCTACAAATTATGCATTTGTATAGACAAGCTCGCTATTGACTATTGACTTTCAACCTTCTACAAAGGTATAATATATTTTGTAGGTCAAACGTACTTTGTGCCATTGGAGAAAGTCATCATTGATTTCATATAATTGCTATTTCTATGGTTACGTTACTTCGTGATGATCTTTCTTTCTTCGATGGCTTTGCATGATTGCAGTCATCATATCTGGAATTTGCTCTTGATTTGGAGTTTCATTGGGTATAATTTACGCATTTTTAAGAACCAACTATGTAATCGTATGAAGTTAGATTTTATTCGGTGGATAGTCATTAAAAAATACTTTTTCTTTTGACGGTAGAAAATCATCCAATGACTTGGACGAGAGAGAGAACTCTTACTGACTAAAAACCACCCTGTTCCTACTCCTGCTTTTCGAGCCGGAGCCCCGGGAAACCCGCTAGGTAGACCGCAGCTCCCTAAGAACAAATTCACTCTATATTATCCAACGCTTTACAATACAATAAAGTCGATAAAAAAACATTAACAAAAGATGTACTTAAAGCACAAGTTACAACAAACTGCAGCGATCATTTAAATAAAACGAACAATAAATAAACCAGTCATCGAAATAAATTCTTGCTAAATGGACTTGGACTTTAAAAATGTATGATATGAAGCTGGAACTCGATTGATTTATTAAAACCATATACGGAAAATACATGAAACGCTCAAAAATAATAATAAAACCTCAGCAATGCAAACACTCATAATATAAACAAATATGGTGGGCCTAATTAACATATCATCATTAAACTGTAAACATTTCATACGAGAATATGTGTTTAATGTTTATATTTGCTGATGAATTTTCGTAATATTTGTAATGGAATTAATTGTTAGTTGGCGTATTAAAATTTGGACTTTTGCGTCATTTTATTCCATTCCAAGACTTTTAATGATTATTTAAATTGTGTTTATGCGATTGTAATCTCAATATTTGTTAAAAGACATTTCAGATTGTAGATGATCTTTGTCTTGAAACAAAAGGGTATGAGAACCAACTAAAAAGCTTTGAAATACAAATCTTAAGTTCATGATTTTTTTATGGTCACAACGACACGCCTTTAATCCCCGAAGGGGTAGGCAGAGGTGCACATTATGACACATAATATCAATGTACGCTCACATTTCACAATTTAGGTTGTAAGTCTCATGTAATAGGTGGTGAGCATAGTTTTTATGGTATAAGTCGGTAAAACGAGAAGGCGGATCACCGCCCGTGGACACCCGAAACACCAGGGCGTTACAAGTGCCTTGCCAGTACTTACATTATATACTTTACAATATACGACATCATTATTTTCAAATGATTAACATGTAAAGATTTCATTAAATCTGAAGATAATTCTCAATTTCATAGTTCAACATGTTTTACGATAGTTAAAAATAATATAACTTTGCAAATTCCGTTCGTGAAAACGAATTCAATTGTTCATTGAGCCTATTTATGAATATGCATAATTGAAAATTACATTTCGAAAGATTAAAATTAAACCTTTTTAGTTCATGCGATAATCCGATGAATTTATAACAAGTTTAATGGTAAATAGACCTTTAGGCAAATATTACTATTGCCTATTCAGATTGAGCAAGCATGAAGATTGCACGTGGCCACTACTAACCAAAAGCATTACGCCTTTGGTCAGTAATACTGGCCCCGTATAGGCTGTTGATGTGTGAAGTGGTGTGTAAAAAATAAATGACACACGCACACACAACGTCACACCTTTTATCCCCGAAGGGGTAGGCAATGTACACCCACTTTTCACCATTTGCGTTATAAGTCCCATGTAATAGGGGGTGAGCCTATTGCCATATACTGAAAAAAAAATCTATTGTCTTAAAAATCCTAATTACTTATGTCTCTAAGTATACTAGGTATATCTTTACTCTTCATGTCAAATTTGTGATGGTTTATGTATATATTTTGTAAGTCTAATAATTCACTGATTATTTTAAATATAACACAGTTAATTGTTTTGTCTCACTACCGTGTTCCTGTTTTTGTTATTTAATTTAATTGGTAATAAATATGTATAAGTAAATAACAAATAATGATGACGTATTGTATAATCTATGAAAATGTAACAATTAAAGCATTTTTTTTTAATTTATTCAGTCTATTATCATAATTTAATTTAAATGACTCTGAAGGTCTGAAAAGTCTACTACCTACCCATAGATTTTTTTTTTAATTTACATAATGTAGGTCATTGTTTGTTGAAACAGAACTCCTAAACGACTGCACTAAAATTGATGATTCTACACATTCATATTAGAATAGTCACGTATGCCGTTATGCAAATTTCCTGCTAATAAACTAAGTTACATAAATATATGTAGGTATGAATAAAAACAAACGAATTGAGTAGGTATATAATTAATGTAATCGAAATTATCGTCAAGGATGTCAATATGTGGTGGAACTAATGAATTATATTCTATGATGATTTAATTAATCGCAAATCATTATTGAACAATTCACATAATCCTACTTTATAAGCATGATTTATTTGCACGGTTATTTATTCCAGTGCAATTGGTTTTAAAATTTAATTCACTATGTCAGTTTGTATGTTACTACGTAGGAGAAAATCCTAGTGTAGGACAACTTTGTAAAAAGAAATTATTAAAAGGCTGGCCGAACTGGAGTGATATTACGACATCTCAGAAACCTGGCATGAAACAAGCGGTTCTTGCATACTTAAGTAGTGTTTCACCGTGTGAGTGACACCCCTCTAAAGTATCAGGCAGTTCCAATTGCTCGTTTAAAAAAAAGCTCATAAAGAAAGGTGCACACTGACCTAATAAATAACCATAAATATGTACCAGAACACCTCAAATATGCACCACACCTTATGCCCAGACGCAACGCGGAACACTTCCATCTCAAAACGGTACGTGATTCAGAGACTACAGTTATCTCTTTCACTCTTACGCAGATGTATCGTGCATCTCGCTCTGAGATTTCACTTTCTCCACAATGATCATTGACATAGGAAGTGACAATGAGCGGCCATCAGTTGTAAGAGTTGCAAGTGCAGTTTTGTTGTGTTAATCAGTTATTGGAGGAAAAGGGAGAGGAAATTGCCTGGCTGTGTCGTTGGTCACGTGGCGGCCAGTAAGGCGTTTCTAGTTAGCACGAGTCGGGTCGGTAAAATAGGAATTATAAGGGATTTTTCATAAAAAAAAATATCAGTTACAGTAAAGAGATTGGAATTAAATTTTACCTATGTTCTTGGTTTGGATTAAGTAGAATGTAAAATGTAATTGTTTTTATTTTTGTAATTATTTCCTGAATTGTTTTTTCAATTGCTTTACGCCATTGTGGCATCTAATTTAAGACCAAAATTTTTATCTTAATTTATGACTGCATATTTTATTGCAAACAAGAACAATGTAGGTATATAAAAGTAATAAAAAAAATCTGATGATAAAATTACGACGCATAAAATGAGTAATGAGTCCCGTATATAGTTTTATTCGTATAAAAGTATAATAAAATGTCTCAACAAAAATAAAAATAAAAAACTATATGACATCTATTTATTGGAAACAAATATAACAATTGAACAAAATAAACCACTATTTCGTTCAATTAAACTGTAAGCAATCAATTTTGTACCAACAAACCACAAAGACTAGATTAAAGTTAAGCAAATAAAATGTAATAATTAATGAAATTCCTTAGGTGTAATAAAACTATTGTATCTTAGAGATTGGAAACTTGTAGTTGCTAGATAATTTGGTTTCGGTCTTAATAAATAAGTGATGCAGGGCGTACAATACTCAGTTCTGAGATTGATTTCATTGAAGAAGTTATTTCGTGAATAATCTAAGCTTTACAATAAAAACGACGATTGTGTTAAATTAACTTAACTGTTAACTGAATTGAATCATCATAATTTTGATATTGGGTCAGGTAAGACAAAGTTAAGTGTAGGAGAGCCATGCTTTGGCACGTATGTGTTGGCTCGGCCGGAGTGATACTACGGTCTCACGAAAATCGACGTGAAACAACGCTTGCGTTGTGTGAGTGAGGTTACCAGAGACCCGTTTACCCCGATTCCCCAACAACCCTTAAATTCCTAAACCCTTAAAGGCCAGCAACGAACTTGTAAGGCCTCTGGTGCTTCGGTTGTCCATGGTCGGCGGTTGCTTACCATCAGGTGATCCGTGTGCTCATTTACATGTGCAATTATTGTACAGCTTTACCAACATATACGGAAAAAAGAGATAAATAATGGAACTAGATTAAGCTGTGTATTCACAGTAAAGGTACGAATTGTATAAACCATAAACCCAAATCATTTACTCACCATTCACCCTTATGTGACTGCCAATCACAACCCTCTTAGGCTTGTCATTACTCCCCAAAATTTTGTCATTTTCCGTGTCAACGAACCGCAATACAAATATCTGTGAAATTAGAATTTCTTTCAAGGTCAGTACTTTGTCATAATATATGTACAGTGCAAGTCAATTTACATTTGCATTGAATTTCCGACTTTGAATCAAAGCAATAAAGTTGAAAATGTAATAAAAACTTCGACAGAAAAGATTAAACCTGCTGTCGTTTGTATGTGACATTTTGTACCGTCAGCAATATTTTTGTTCCAATTCGTAATGTTTGATGTTGCAAAAATTTTTTGTGAATAACTGTTTAATTGTTTTTAAAGAATGTGACTTGCAACCATAGTAAGAATAGGTACTTTTACTTCATTCAAAGTTAATTTTAAATTGTACCCAGAATAGGTTACCACGAAATAAATTATAAGGCTGAAGAGTTTGATGGTTTGTTTGCTTGAACGCGCTAATAAAAATCAAGAACTACTAATCCGATTTGGAAAAATAGTGTTGGTTTATTTATCATGTAAGGCCATAGGTTATAAAATATCACGCTAAAATCAATAGGATCCGACCAGAACCGATGAAACTGTGCGGAAGTAGCTGGTATATTACAATAGATCTCGTACTATTTCTTAGCAATAAGAAAAAATATTTTCTATAAATAGCTTTGTTATAAATATGAATTGTACTCAGTAAAAAAAAATGTAAACTCATTGCTGTTTGCAGTACACACACATCATATGAAGTGGGTCATCTTCAAGCACATAAAGGCGTGATGTATCATCCAATATGTGTTCCGTTTAAAATATTGGCTTATTGTGAACTCGTTGCCAAATACGAACAAATGTATACAGAAGATAAAATTATCGGAAAAATCAGAAGGTTTCTTGATTGTGGAAATGGAATAGCACTAATATCACACTAGTAATTATTATAAATGTAATTTATTTACGTACGTTTACGTGCAGTGAACAGATTTTGATGAAATTTGGTATACGGGGTATGATCTGATTTGGGTGATAAGATACTTTTTATCCCACGAAAACTAGCTAGTTATATATAATAACCGTCTTGTTTTTTTTTTTTAGAAAAGTTTTGCGATATATTTATCCGCGATATTATTATTTTTGGATACGATGCGGTAAAATAAATGAAATTTGACACCATCATTTTTTATTAGTTTTGACGTTCTGTCCCAAAAACCGTCACCAATTTGTTTTGTAAATATTTTCCTGTTTATTGTTTGTTTTGTTTTGTTTTGTTTTGTAAATAGACACTTTCTACTTTGACAGCTCATTTACATCGCTTGTCTCAAAACTTAAATTGACAAACAAATTTACTGCATTTTAATTTAAAGTTTTTCCTTGTTAATTTTGTCGTTGCTGTTTTAGTTTGCTTATGAAGTAAAAGTTTTGGATGCATTTTATTTACATAAGTAGAAAAGGGCTCTGTTAAACTGTTGGTTAAAAACAAACCTATTCTGTGTTTTGTGAACTTGTGTAATTATAGTCTCAAATAAAACCGTTTTTTACTGCACAGTTAGCCAAACTGGCTAGGCGACCGTCTGCTATTTCGATTCCCTTGTGAACAATTCTGTGTTTCATAAACTGTTGTTTTGGGTCTAGATGCGATGTGCACGTGAAATTGTGTGTTTTATAATAAAACCGACATTTTTACAAAACTAGAGTTAAACAATTTTTGCCTACACTTGGCAGCCATTCTCGCTTTTAGCATATTCACAGAAGTTGGCATGAAAGCCGCGGGAATTACATTTTCCTTGTTCTGCACAGAACGCTTGAAACTGACAAGTGAAACGTGTAAGTGTAGTATTTGCATAATGGCAACTTAAATTTCGGTACGAAGAGTAAAACTGACGTAAGAAAACAAACATGCGGAATTTCTACAAAGAACTAAATGAAACTATTCATTTTAATAAGAAATTTTGGACTTAAAACTACATACATACATAACCTCACGCCTGTCTCCCATGAGGGTAGGCAGAGACAATAGAATGCCAATTTCATCGCTTCATCGACAATCATACTTTCATTCTATATACATGACTTGTCTTGCTTAAACTGTATCAATCGCATTTTGCAACAATTTAAAACAATAAAATAAGAATATATACAATACAACTTTCTTCACAAAAATTTTCGCTATTAAAATGCATTAAAAACATCGGCAACCTACATCCAAAACTGGTTGACATGACACAGCGTTGCATCAGATCACACAAATAATTTTGTATAAGTTTATAGTCTGTCTGTCTCTCCGTCACCAGCTTTAAAATAACCCTACGCTTACTTTCGTTGAATATTACACGACCATTTGTTTTATTTAACTTTCTAATATTTTATTAGTGACTTGTTATTTATTGATTCTTAGATTTACATGCTTATAATAAGATGATAAATGACGTTAACTTATCTTGTCGACCACGCAAGTAGTATCTATGACAGCTGAATATTATATTAAATTTTTGACTCCGAGAGGAGTTATACTTACATGTTAGGAGTTATGTAAAGTGGATAATGCATATGCACATTTTCTAAATTCTCATTTTAGAATTCAAATTTATATTAATACATTGTGGGTACTAGACAAAATTAAAAAGATATTAAGAGTAAATGGAAAAATTTAATAAAAAAAACTGACCATGCCTGACAAAAGCATAAAATAACGAAACGTCTAACATATTAACTACCCCTTTATACAGTAAAACTATGTATCTATGTACAATCATTAGATCAAAACAGTAGACGTCATAACCACAAAATATTTCCATGACGAAAATAGACGCACAAAAAACAATATTGGCTCAGATGAATTTTCTTCTTTCTTTGTTATTCCTAAATATTATTTTAGGCTCAAATTAAAATGTAGGTTCGTAGTCAACCCACACATATCATAGTATATCAAATGGAAAAGTTATGTAAAAGGTTACAGATTTGTTCTTCGGAGATATTTCTCCAATATATTTAACAAAAAAGAATAATGTTATTGAGTTTCAATGTCCTTTGTAATACGGAAAAAAGTTCATTCACTTCCTGGTTCCCGGAATTTTTCTAAGGTCTCGGTCATTTACCTGTTGTTTATAAAGAAAAATGCCATTTTTATTAACTGTTTGAAGTATCCATCAAAGGAATGTTATTGAAACAATGTAAGTATTGCATAATAGAAATAAAATATTAACACTCCATCATTTATCTCTTATTTCAACTGTGTATTAAGTAATGGATGACTCTTTTCTCAAACATCAATGCTAAACTCCACGAAGTACCTACAAACTTAGGGTCTAACTTACGCTTGATACTAACTTTATTATTTCATCCTTATTTTTATGGTATCCCATAAAACGGGCAGACGGATCACCTGATGGTAAGCAATCGGTGTTATGGACACCCGTATCACCCTTTGCGGGTTAGAAAATTGAGCATTTTTGGGGATTCGGATCTCACCGCCTAACCTTACTCACATCATGTAATACAACATAAGTGTTAGTTCATGTCAGTTTTCTGTGAGGCCGTGGATGTGGATCCCTCTTTATTTAAATAACTTCTATTCAATATAAAGTTTTCAGTTCACATAATGGAAGATTTTTGTTAAAAATAAGTGCTCCTAAATAATTTTAGCGGCAAACATTCTCCTCGTAGGAAAATATCAACTTTTGTTCAGAATTTTTTTATTAGGTACCTTACGTTGAAAGTTTCGGGAATCTCATATGATCGCCTTCGTATGAGTATCGAACAATACCGCAGGTTAGTATTAAAATACGGAGGCATTCTTTAAGCTTGTTATTAAAAAATTGCCCTTTAAGGGAAGAGGAATTTTATAATGAAAAAATATCTTTTTAATTGGGAACCTACTTATCCTGAGTGACGTAACCGTGTACTTATTTATATCGATAGATATGCATTCCTTGAAATTTTCTTTAATATACATATTTGACGAGGTATCTCGACTAATTTCATGGAGTTTCTTGCTCGTTCTTCTCCATTCGAAGCTACACTTTGGTACGAGCACCTAGCTTCACTGACGTGTGTGTCAGTGTCTAATTAAGGATTAATTGAAATAAATGCCTTGACTTTGACTTTAACTTTCAAGCCATAGCCATGAGCAGCATTTTTGACGATCCGACTAAGCATTTTAATTTATATATTCTTATCTACTATAGAGCAAGAACTATATTTCTTGCGTCCATATGTCACCAGTAAAATTCAATTGCTTTTAATGTAGCTACTTTATTAAATATGTAATTTAATAAATGGTTATCAGTTTAGCTGAAGAAAGAAAATCTGAAAAACTGATATTCAAGGTGACAACGCAATTTGATCTAGATCTAAAATGTTTTGAAGATAGATCGTGTGAAGTTTTTTATTGAATATGTTTGTTAAATAAAGTCAAACTTTATATTATATGGATCTTTACAAAAAAGGGATATTTTACAAGATTCCATCTAGCTGGTATCGTGGGTCAAATTTGAACCATAAGTAAACATTTTAATTCAATACTATTCTAATGCTAATGATACAATAGCACGCTTTAGCGTTTTCTCAGCACATCCCAAACTGCAATAGAGGGCCAAAGTGCAGTATCTAAGTATCACAAGAGCTAAAATATAGATCTTTAATTTTTAAGACGTATAAATTTTGTCGTCTAGTAACTAGTATTCCACATTTTATTAATTTCTTAAGAGCACAAAAAATCAAATAATATGGAGAAGATGCTATTGCAATATTGTTTTACATTCATACATTTTTTAATAAGAACGTTACAAGCCTTGTGACAGTTGGTTACTATCGGTATATCTGCACTAGGCTAAAAGAAAATTTTCTCGTACTTTTTTTCTTAAAACAAAATTTCATATAAGTTCTTAGACAGAATATTATTTTTTCTAATGAATTCACTATTACATACTCATAAGCGGATTAATATTATAAGACGATCTTTACTCGCTACTTAATTAAAACTTTGTCTTTATTTGTCTATAATACTAATATTACCTTATCTAAGTTATTTTCGTATTCCAAAAATATTAAAAGTTAAATAAACTTTTCTTTTTTTTTGTGGGAGACAATTTCTGCATTAGTGTGCTTTCCCACCAGAGATGTGCTATGTAGCTATGTTACGAAGATGTAATAGCTAAGCTGTGAAACTATTTGACCGTTTTTACTGATACTAAGCTATGCAGCTGTGCGAGGAAGATGCGCAGCTCGAGTATGTGATGTATCGATCACATCCATAGAACGCATCTAGAGCGCATTTTATTTCATTTTATTTCATGTAAAAACATAGCTTAGATGAGTCCATTTCCATTGAGCTATGTGTACGAACAAAAATGATAAGTGGAAGCCAAACGCATCCACAGCAACGTAATAGCACATCATAGCATAGCACATCTCTGTTGGAAAAGCGCCCTTATGTACGTTAAAGCAAATATTTACTGCTATTATTTTTTTAGGCAATTTCTGCATTAGTTGCCAATATTTTCATAGTCGGCTAAACAAACAAACATCATTATTAGCGCTATGTATGTAAATGGTTTTGTTATTGTTAGTTTTCCTAGGTTTTTTTTTTAAACTATGTTCATATATTTGTTTTTGTTTATAACCGAAATTCACTCAATCGAGGAAAAATTACTGAAGTATGAATTGAATAAACAATATAATTAAAGGGTATATGCAAATACACATTATAAATAATAATGCTAATAAGATGCTTAACAATCCATAAAGATCTATTAAATACATAATATTTAAGGTTTTTCTAAGGAATAAAGCCCTTCAACAACAATAATAATTATATTAACTTTTTTTATTAAATGTTTCCTTATTTTTTGTTACAGATACCGTTTTCTAAGATGGCGGATATTATAATAAACTCAACACAGAGTGTGTTGAAGGAAACGTATGACTACTATCTATGGACGTTATCGTTGTCAGGTAAGATTTGAACATTGTTGTATTAAAGTTACTACATGTGATTGAGTAAAGCAATTTAAAAAAGAAAATTTGCCCCAGTTTAGTATTTTCTCCTGTGTCGTGGATGCGTTTACTAACATACAAGTTCACATGCACATGACACCCAGACCCGAAACAACAATTTGTAGATCACACAAAGAGTTGTTCCGTGCGGGAATCGAACCCGCTACACGTTTCACGGCAGCTGGTTGCCCAACCACCACACCAACCGTGAAGTAAAATTTTGTAGAATAAATCAGCTAGATGTTTCAAGTCTAGTTTAAAAAAGGAACTCTGTAGTCATCATCATCATCAGCATATTCTCGTCCACTGTTGGACTTAAGCCTTTCCAATGACATGCCATTGAGCTCGATCTTCAGCTCTATGCATCTAACCACTACCAGCCCCCTAGTGGATATCATGACTCCACCTAAATGGAGAACACCCTATACTAAGCTTGCCTAAATGTGGTCTCCATTCTATAAGATATTTATCCCATCGGTTATCGTTTCTCCAACAAATCGACACCAGCAATTTATACTACGCTAACTCGAAATTTGGAAAATCTTTTTTTATGCCAAGTTGCTTAAAATGTGTGTTTACATACGTCATAAAAAAATTGAGAAGAAATATGCAAAAATAAGAAAGTTACAAATCTTACTAAAACGCTAAGTAAAGGTACTTTTTGAAGATCACGATTTATATTACGCCAACTATTATTAGCGGAGTGTGCGCGGGGATCACTTTGGTCAAAGTTCGTGCAACACTGCACTAACTCATAGTTAGCGTACTTTATCCGTTCGTGTGTATACTTGTTCGTTTGTAATAATGTAACGACTTAGCGTCTTTTACATAGTAAATACTTATGTGCCACTTCAGCTGGCTAATCCTTTGAGCTATGTCGGTAAATTCGTACTAACCCTTGTTGTAAGCCAACTGGCACTTTTTTTGTCATCGCCTTGTTTTTATAGTACGTGCTACAAAGAGAGTGAAAACTTTCCTTTCTTCCTTACTTACTTAGGTACTTCTTTTTCTTGGAATATCTTCGTGAGTTCCCTTGGTTGAATGTTGACGTTTACAAACATACTTTCAATAGAGATAGAGATAGAGGTACGTGATAGAGCAATATAGCAAAGCGGACTACGCATTTATATTTTTAGTAAAGAACCAATTTCAACAACAACATTAAAAAGTATTTTTAAAAACATAATTAGAAAAGTTTTCGGCGAAATAAAAACTACATACATTTTTAAAGTTCAATCTAATTTGCGAGTAGATAACACAGTTCATAAACCTTAATTGGTAATGCCATAATACCAGAATGATAAAACAAAAATTATGTACGTGATTTTGCCATCGTGTCGTAAAAATGTTAGTAAAATGAACAAAAAAGGTATACAAAAGTCTATTACAAACTTGAGAGCCCCATACATACAATTCGAATACTAAATGAAAGTTTGAAGTAGACGAGAGACGTATCTGGTGAAACACTAGCTGATGCCTGTGCCTTGATTTTACCAATAAAAGTAGCCTACTAGATACTTCTTAAGCAGCCACTTGCCAATACAAATCCTATCAAAATTGGTCCAATCATTTCAGAGATTAACCAGAACAGACAGACTGATAAAAATTGTAAAAAATATAATTTTGGTGAATACATTGTATGTATGTTCATATTATATAGTGAAAAGCGGTTATTTTAATATTGCAAACAGACAGTTCAATATTCTATCAGAAACCATTGCGTTTACAAACATATAAGTTCACATACACATCACGCCCAGACCCGGAGCAACAATCTGTGGATCACACAAAGAGTGGAAGAGTTCCATATTACATGGGTTAGTTTTGGAAAACGAACCCGCGACATAAATAAAGACAGGAACTTAAATTGCACGGCGGCCAGTTGCCCAGCCACCGCGCCAACCGTGCAGTTTGGCAATATAAAAAAATGGCTCGTCTACCAAAGTTCTAAGTGGAAGAGAAACAACCCTACCTCATACATACATATTACATGGGTTAGTTTTGTGAATAATGCCGGCAACATTCAACCGCCTGGACCATAAATAAAGACAGGAACTTAAATATAGGAACCCCTATTTCAGGGAAGCATATTAAATGTAGCTATTAGGGATTCCCTTTTCCGGGGTTGTGTTTACCTTTTTATTCCAACACAATCAAAGTTGAAATGCTATATCATAACTTTTGTTCGTATTTGAATATATCTTTCGCGTGCTATTTACCTGTACAACTGTATTAGGATTTTTGTAGGTATTTTGCATTAAAAGATTCATTTTTAATTTTCGGCAGAAAAGAGTTCTTTGGTTAATTTGAAAATTGAATAGCAATTGTTTTACAATATATTATGTAGTGAATAAGCTCAATGTTTTCGAAAGTGAGCAAGCATTGTAATCTTAATAAATCTTCTCTTACAAATGTGCAGAAAGATAAATAACACAAAAAGATTTAATATAATCCTCGATCTGTTACTCAATATTGTGTGAGTAATGATAGTGTAAAAACATACTTAAATCAAACACTCAAGATGTATTTTGATATAAAAACAAAAATAAAAGAAAAATCTCTCAAACTTGAGCTTAAAAAACAACATATTTTCAAGATTAGATCTCAAAATATACTAGAAAAATAAGTTTCAGTCAACATTGAATAGGGATTGAAAGTACCTAATAATCGTTACTAAGATTTGTTAGGCTGCCTACCACCAATCAATCAAGTCTATCGCAAGAGACCTAAAAATCTATCACTGACTCAACCAGTGACGAAAACAGATAAAATTGGTAGTCTTGGATAAATAGCGCTATTTTTGTAGACCAATGAAAGAGCGAGATTTGGTTTTTTACTTTATCTGTCAATGAACGGACCACGCTTTTCGATAAACATGACGTTTTTAAACAGAAATGATCACGGGGTATGAAAATTAAATATCCATTTCGTCCGGTAGTTAGGTAATAAAAAAAAACTTAGACAAGTATATTTAATTTTATTGTAAAAGAAAACCATAAAACGAATCAAATTTAGGAGTAGAAAAAGTAAAAGTGACGTTACGTGATATTTCAAATCAATACCGTCGAAAGTACTTGTTTCCGTAGGAAAGTGAAAAATACGTGTCTAACGTGAGGCGACACATGACAAGTGACAGATGACAGAAGTCGCCCATAGACGATCGACGATCAAATCATCGGATGACGTCATAAATCCAACTTCCCACGTGAAGTTTATACGCGAATTCGAATAAAAATGGATAGAAAATCTCAACGAACAACAGTTGGGCAGAAAAAGATTCTTGTAATAGCCTAGCACATCTATGGGAAAGCACCCTTCCACGGCGTATTTTGAATCAATGAAAACAATAAAAGAAGAATGAATATCAAGAAAATAATAATACATAATATATTTCCACACAATAATAATTATTACATGTATTTCCCATCTTATTATTTAGGTACTACTTCCCTGTCAAATACCAATATTACTATCGTAATAATTTTCTTTGGCCTATTTTCCGAATGTCGGCGATATATCACGTGGGATCCCACACTAAAATAAATGGACCCATGGATACCCGGGGTTTTATCATCAATCAGGGTTTCTAGCAAACAAATGGATACGGTACGCAGATATCGAAACTTGGAACTTTTAAAGTAGTTTTTTCGATTTCTACTCGTTTTGATGTAGAGGCCATTCGTTAGTTTTGTTGAGTATTTCACTTTTCCTAACAATAAGTAGGCGTTTACTGCCATTTAGTGAAGGTATTTGATCAAAAAGCTTAAAAAAAGGGAAACTGCATTAATTTTCTTTACCGCCTCAATTTTTTTAAGTCAGTTAATATCCGTAAATCCTTCTCCTAAGTCTCTTTCAGAAATACTATGCTGAAAACCACATCAAAATCGGTTCAACCAAACACGAGATAATCGCGCATAAACATACATACATACAAGTCAAACTGAGAACCTCATTTCTTTTTATTCGGTCAAAAACCTTTATTTTGTTGGGTAAAGATTTCCACGCAAAACTACACTTCAAAAAACATTTTAATACTTAGAAAATCTTTGTACATTATTCTTTAAAGGTACTTAATATCATAAACTAAACTAACAAACTCTAAAATAGGTAGTCACTAAGTATCAAACTAGACCCGACCGACGTTAAGATCAGAAGGTCACCGTCCCTTTGAAACCTTAAACCCAAAGCCTATAATACTTCAAGGACTTATTTAAAACATCAGAAACTTTGTAAATTGATCAAACATTATTTGTTACAGACAATCGAACGAAGGGCTGGCCTTTGGTGGACTCACCAGCACCAACAGTCTTCTATACTCTAATGTACCTGTTCATCGTGTGGATAGGCCCTAAGATCATGAAGAATAGGAGACCGTTCCAGCTCACGTGGCTCCTAGTACCTTATAACCTGGCTATGGCGGCCTTAAATGCTTACATTGCGATAAGGCTGCTGACTGCCTCATTTAGGTTACGGTACAGCTACATTTGTGAGCCTTGTCGACAGAAATATGATCCTGATGAATTGCAAGTAAGTTGTCATGTTGTTTTTTTGTCTAGACTTTTTTTAGTTAAGTAGATCAGGTATAAGGGGATCGCACTCAGTAATAACACGGACACAGCACGTTTACCGCACAGCGTATTTTGCTTTCAAAATGATACGAAGATACTCTAAGCGCGCTGTCAGCTTACGGACCGCGCGCTTACAGCCTTTTTGTATTTTTACTTTAGATTTAATGTTCCAATTTTAATGACGTGTTAATTTCTGGGTTGGAGCGGTGCCGTTAAAGTGTGATATTGTCTTAAGATTTCTATTCTGTGATTTGAAACTAGTAGAACTTTTCTCAATATATTTACAAGAGAAAACCGTTATTTTTAGTTAATTTAGTTTGTCTCACGATAGTTATTATAAAAAACTAGCAAACCCGGCGAACTCCGTTTCGCCACGAATGATTTGCCCTCTTTTCCTTTTCTTTTGAAATTTTTCCTAAATTTTCTTTGCTACAAACCTCATGGAGCCCGAGACCTTTCCAACGAATGCAAAACCGTGGAAATCGGTTCGTGCGTTCAGGAGTTATAGCGTCAGGAAGGAAAACCCGACTTATTTTTATATTATAGATTATAAAACTATTTGATCCGCACGAATTACTAAAAGTCTTTTATATCTTTTAAAGGCAGACGTTCAACTCAGTTTTCTGATTTGATAAAGAAATAAACTAATAGTTCTGAACTACACTATAATTAGGTACGTACTTATAAAGAAATCAACATAATTACATATTAATTGTTTGTGAATTAGTAAATAAATATAGCACTATTTATTAAGTCAATTGTTGCAAAATGACCTTCAGATAAACTATTTAAAGTGTTAACATTTTAAATAGTTTATCGATTGTTTGTTCATTAATATGCAACTTTAAACAATACTAGCGGACCCGACAGACGTTGTCCTGTCTACACGTCTTTAATTTGAAATTTTATACTTTTTTTAATAAGGTAAAACATTCTGGACCTTTTTGATGAAAATTGTTATTCAAATGTTATGACAATATCTAACGTCATTCATATTTGACACTGCGATGGTAGCGCCGTCTGTCGGATTCAATGTAAAACATTCCAAAATCAACAACTACTGATAAATTAAAAAATAATCAAAAAATCATTGTCCAGCGGACAAAATTGTGAATCTAAACCATTCTCAGATCCTCTTGAACACACACAAAAAGTTTCATCAAAATCCGTCTAGTCGTTTAAGAGGAGTTCAGTGATATACACACGTACAGAAGAATTATATATATGTGGGAATAGGGCTGCAGAAGAGAACGCGTGATAATTTTGAGAAATCTTTATTCGTTCAGGCAAAACGTCTTATGTAAAAAATCGTCTTAACAACTCTCTATCTGACACAAACAACGGTTACTAGGTAAACTTTTTCACATTCCAAATATAAATAATTAAATACATACTCTAAAACGTTCTAAAACGTTCCCATACCTACATTCGGCCATTCTGCTCTTTTGTCTGTCCTCAGACATCAATTTCATCTTCCACAGCTTCCATGCAACCTTAAACGACTTTACAAACACAAGCCACACAAACATAACGTCTTATTTCCATTTACAGAATAACAATCGAAAGAAATGCAAACAAAACACCACTTATTCGTAAATAGTAACAAATCTTACAAAAATAAAATAATAATAACCTAAAATAACACCTTTAAACAATTACAACTTTACACATTTCCTAAACATAAACTCATACTCCATCAAACAACATGAACAAAATAAAAACATTACATATTACACATATCTTAATTTTTACTATCAACAAAGTCTATTTTCTTCCTTTTTTTTTATTCGTTTTAAATCTGCCGCTCTATATTTTCTTCTATGCCGTCTTCTAGTTTGCTGGTATATTTTCTGATTCCTTTCATCAATTTCTTTTTGTCGTTGCTTTATTTCGCTTTGTATTCCTTCTTTCTCCTTTTGCCTAGCATCATCCTTCTCTTTCCCAATATACTCTTCAATCTCCGAATCATTATCCGACGCTTGCTTCTCCTCCTTTTCTTCTTCTTTCTTCTTAGATCTCTTATCGCCTGTCTTCTGTCTCTTACTATCTCTTTCTGGAGTCTTTCCTCGCTTCTTGGAACTGAGTTTATCTCTTATGTTGCTTACCGTAGCTGCTGTTTCTTTTTCTTTCTCCAACACCTGAATAATCCCATCTTTAGGCCATTCATCGATTTGCCTTTCCACTACACCTTGCTCCACATAGGATAACCGTCGTGGTCGATGAGTCACTGGCACGTCATCCTTCAAAACAATCTTTAGTTCCAGCGGAGCTTCTTTAACCTGGACTGGATGGTAAGTATCGATGCACTTATTCGCCTCCTGCTTGACCACTGGATCCCTAAAATGTTCTACCAAAGAATCAGACACACCTGTAAAACTATTTACATTAGACAACCAGTCACTTTCGTCTTTGAATACATTCACGCATCCATCACTCATCAACATCATAACATTCTTCAAAAACTCTTGGCCTATAATTACATCGTAATGCATAAAGTCTCTATTAATTACATAAAAGGAAACACCATCGTAGCACTGTCCATCGACCATAATTTTCATCGTAATTTTGCCTAAAGACTGCACTCGCGAACGTCCAAGACCGGTTAAAGTTAAACCGTCATCGACATTGCATTCTGGATGGCACATCTTTGCATATAACTCCGTGGAAATAAGATTCACGTCACTGCCAGAGTCTATCAGGGCTTCTGAGTCGTACTTTCCATCTAGTATTATTGTTTTAATTGGTTTTCCGTCGTATTTTCTTTTATTTACATCTTTGTTTACATTCAAAACGTCAGGTGACACGTATCCGTCTGTGTTTGACACTTCGTCACTGTCATGTCCGTCATTATGTCCGCTGCCATGATTGGCCGACGATGACGTCTCAGTCGACGCGCGAACATCTGCGCATTGCTGCTTTATCGACATAACATTTCTTCGACCAATGCCAGGTGCCGTCGTACCCGATTGCTTTACCGACACGTTCCGCTCCGACTTCGTGCTGCTCCCTTCGCGACTGTTCGCCGATGTTGATGCTGACGTAGGACAACTGGACCCTATATGGCCGTACTTGTTGCATCTGAAACACTTGAGTCCATTTGGGCATCGTGATGACTCATGCGTTTTCTCTCCACAGTTGTAACATCGGCGTGGCGAGTATGACTTCCTGCTGCTGCCAACATCGGAACGAGTTTCCTTGGTTTCTGCTTTCATCTTCTCATAAATCGCTAGCTTATCTTTTAGCACGCTGTAGGTCGTCACTCCATACAAGATGAGCTTGTTCGTCGGGGAGTCTTGTATGCCGTCAACGATATATTGAATCGCGACGTAGTCTGGGAATTTCGCCCTTTTACCTAACTCCTTCATTGACAACATATATTGTAAAAAACTTTCATCCTTTGTTTTCTTTCTGGATGCCATTAACTCGTGCATTTCCTTGGTGTTACAGGCCTCTGGAAATTCTTTTTGTAAAGCTGTTTTCAATTCTTCATAGGTCTTAAACACTTTTTCCGACCTTAGCCAAAGCGCCGCCGTACCGCACAAGGATCTCCGTGCTATTATTAGTTTTTGCTGGGCGCTCCAGCCAAATACCTCTGCGTTATCTTCTATATCCTGCGCCCACTTCGTAGAAGAATACGTTTTGTCTTCACCGTCGAATGGCACAATACTTCCGTCTAGGAATGACGCCATCGGCACCATTGCTGATCCGTCATTCGTAGTCATCGTGAGGCGACTCTCGTAGCTCACGTCGTCGTAGATACGTCTTACGTCGTTTAAATTTCGCTTACGTCTTGTAGTTGCCGAAATGTCGTCTTATCGTCGTTTTATCACCGTCTCAACCCAGCATATCCCGGACGAGCCCCCAAAATTGTGGGAATAGGGCTGCAGAAGAGAACGCGTGATAATTTTGAGAAATCTTTATTCGTTCAGGCAAAACGTCTTATGTAAAAAATCGTCTTAACAACTCACTATCTGACACAAACACCGGTTACTAGGTAAACTTTTCACGTTCTAAATATAAATAATTAAATACTCTAAAACGTTCTAAAACGTTCCCATACCTACATATATAAAGATAATTATGTAATACGATTGCTTTTTCAACACCTAGTTTTGTTAGTATTTGTAGAACGTATATAGGAATTTAATTATTATAACGTATGAGGTGTTCTTAAGTTTGATTTGTTTTGGATAAACATGTGTTATCTAAAGCATATCTTCATGCGTATAGTCGTAGGGTTTATAGCACCCGGAGCTACGGACTACTTAGCGGGTTTACCGGGGCTCCGGCTCGAACGAAAACAGAAGTAGGAACGGGATGGGATTTTAGTCAATAATAGTCAGACACTCCCTATCGCCTCTACCAAGTCAAATCCCTGAACGATTTTTCTCCCTCAAAAAAGGGTGCATAGCACTTCGATAGTTCATAAAATTGATGTTTAATCGTAAATTTAAATGAAGTTGTATTTATACATGTGATTACGTCTAAACTGGTGCTTTATTAAATAAACACAATCACTTTAAATAAACGATTAGGTACACGTTGTCAAAGCACGTAGTAATTTAAAAATAAATAAATTTAAACTCAACTCAAGATAGAGCAAATAGTTGTAACGCGAATATTTAATGGTTTGATCACACGTTCACTATGTAAAGCTATTTATTTTAATGATCTAACTTTGTGAAGAGTCAACACGAAATACTCGCTTATAATAACATGTCTTTTTAAGTCTTTATTCATAAAAAAATCACACTATCACACTAATAAAATATAAATGTGAAAGTTTTTTTGTTTGAATGTTTGTATGTCAATCAAGCTGGAACCATTGTACGGATTTTGATGTAATTTGATATATTGACAGGATATGAGACTTGGGTGAGAGGATACTTATAAATGCTATTCGGATGGGGATTTTTATCCTATGGGAACTGCTAGCAGAAGCTAGTATTCAATAAAAAGAAATAGATTTTACATTACCAATCAATGACTCGAAACTCGTAGATAGTTTTGGTTTTGCAAAATATTGCTTTGAATTCATTATCCATTTTTGGTATAGGTCACCCACTTTTCTTACGTTGTATCACTGGGCAGACAAAAGGCAGATCTATATTATTCAAACTTAGCCTAGAAAAAGTCCATTGTTATACCTGTTTGTTCGAAATAAAATTATACCACCTTTTTGACAATATTGGCTTACAGCCTACGCTTGCCAAAACAGAACAGTTAGGCACACAATAACAATACCTTATTGTAATAAAGATGATCCTATGATCCTTTTTTCCGAGCTACTAAAGTACTACAAAAGATATAACGAAATATTCCTTACTACTTACTAGACAAAATACCCAAATTATGCGACCCAATAATCTGTAATCGATGAACTCAATATCTACAAGTCGATTGTTGTGTGGTATTGTATCACCAACCGTTTTCACTAATAATAGATAGATCGAATTTTCCATAATAATGATCCATAAGATTGTTATTATATAACAAGAATATAATACTTGCTATATACTTATATACTTGTTGTATTGTAACAATCTATAAAATTGTCTTAGTTAGTAGTTAGTTTTGATTCCTGAGATGGGCAAAATATTATTTGAACTTTTTCAGTTATTCGAAAATTCTCGGTAATAACACGGATCAAAATTATTTTCCAGTGTATAAAAATAGTTGTCTCTCATTTGATACTAAACTCACTCCCTATTGAGAAATAGGAAGTGAGTTGATTGAAAATGTTCAATTAGAAACTGCATTTACTGTAGAAGAATTAATGAATATAAAAGATTGAATGCTACTGAATATTTTATTTTAAATACAAAATATTAACCACATCTGTTTTACTTTGCAGATAGCAGACGCCGTCTGGTGGTACTACTTCTCGAAGCTTCTGGAGTTCTGTGACACTTTCTTCTTCATTCTAAGAAAGAAGGACGAGCAGCTGACCTTCCTGCACGTGTACCATCACTCCACCATGTTCAGCTTCTGGTGGATCGGAATCAAATGGGTGCCTAGTGGATCTAGTAAGTATATTCTCTCTTTACGATTCTTATTGTCATCATTTTAGTTGTCCAATGATTTACAGATTGGGCAGTTGAAAGTGATCTGCATTTTGAATTGTTTTGTGTAACAATAAGTTTTTTTTTTTTTGCCATAATGTGCACCTCTGCCTACCCATTCGGGGATAAACCGAGGCACCGGGTATGGAATTGTGCCCAGTATATAGAAATATGTTAACCCTCTATACCATGGGACTTATAACACAAATGGTGAAAAGTAGATGTACATTGTATAACTGCACAGAGGAGGTGCACATTCCATGCCGTAATGTGCACCTCCGCTCCAATATGCCTACCCTTTCAGGGATAAAGGCGTGACATTGCATATATTAAATTTCTATTTATAATCTTTGGGAGAATGGTATTGGTGATAACGACAAGTCAGTTGGTGTTACTCTATTCTAACCAAAGTATAACTCAACAAAAATGCCTTTGTAAATCTAACTCAAGAACGCAAAAAAAAACTAGCTTGAGAAAATATTTCCCTTAAAGTTAAAAAAGTAGAAAAGATAAGTTTAAAAAGTGAAATGGAAGGAAAACATTGGTTCCTTCAAAGTAAAGGTAATTTTCTTGCAAACCAAATGACCCGCTAAACTTAATATTTATTTAGTTCTCAAAACGCACCGTTTTCCGACCGGTTTCGCCCACACTTTACTTAGGAAACGTTAGCTGCTTAATGTAGTAGCATAATGTATTCTAGCTCTGAAGAAAACCTACCTACCTACGCAACAAAAAAGCAATTTGACGCCACATTCTTTCAATAACATGAACCTTTTTCTTTTCCAGACAAAGTTCAAAATACTTTGGCACTTATCATGATTTATTGGTAAAAAGTTTGAGTTTGATAAACTTCGAACCTCATTTGTTACAAATTACTTATTTTGACTGACTTTAGCGTAGTGGTTGGGTGAAGGGTTGCTGCAGAATGTGTTTTGGGTTTGACGCCTGAACGAACAATTTTTTATGTGAAATTAGCTGACCCGCCAAACTTTGTACCGCCTGAAACATTTGTTTTTCTTACCTTTTCAACTTTCCATGGACTTCCAAAAATAATGAAACGATATTTACCAAATCGGTTCAGCCGTTCTTGAGTTTTAGCGAGACTAACGAACAGCAAATTGATTTTTTATATATAGAGATTACGTATTTACAAACGCACTAACGACACAGGAATCTGCGGAACCCCAAAACATAATCTAGCATTGAGGTGCAAAGTTAGGTTCTGAGTTTGATGCTCAAATATGAATTTTTATGTCACCAAAAGTTATGTATTCTAAGTGAAAATATCTGGCACTTTGCCAGGCACATTATTATGAGAATAAAATTGAAGCCTCGCTATCATTACCAACGCATTCTAAATCCTTTTCCAAAAATAAATGGTAGTGCAATTTTATTCAAACAAGATTTGAAATCATAAAGGTTTAAAATAATAATTTTGATTTTCATTCAAAAATACCTTTACAATGCCGCCTTATATTATTTAAAAACAATAAAATATTTTACAATGACTTTCATTTCAAAATATGGCATGAATTTGCATTAAATATTATTTGAAATGATATTAGGTATGAAAACTTTCATTATTCAATTCATCAAATAATTTTAAGCCTGTCTTAGTATTTTACTGTTTAAATAATTGTGAAACACTCATTGTATCTAATACGTATCTATTCAAATTACAAGCATTGCATTGAAAATAGTATAAATTATAAATTAAAGTGGATTTTTCGTTTGGGAATTAAAATCATACATACCATAAAAAATATATTCAACTTTGGTGTCAAAGTACTAAGCTATGTACAGATACTAAACTATGTAGCTGTGCAAGTAAGATACCACATCTTCATGAATATGCCACAAATTAACGGTGCGAAGAACATACCCTGTGCGAGGAAGATGCACAGTTCGAGTATGTGATATATATACACACAACCTTTCAGTATAAAAATAAAGCATATTAAAACATAGCTTAGCTGAGTCCGTTGCCACTAGTGCTAAGCTACATGTCCAATGAATATGATTGGTAGAAGCCAAACGCATGCACAGCAACGTAGCATAGCATAGTTTTGATGATAAGGCACTCATAGGAGCGAGACATCCATTACTCGCAATACGTAAGCCTAGAAACCGTCCAAACAAAATGTAACATATTTCACGTAAAAGATAAAATACATAAACAAAACAAATGTTAAAACAAAACAAAGAAACAGACCAAATGAAACGAAACAAATTAATGTTAGAAATGTTCAATTTGAGTGAAACAATGCGTGTACCGACTTAGGGTATTAGCAGGGGTACTGAAATAAATCTAGGGATTAACTGTATCAAGTCGTGATTACTGTCTCATTTACTTTTGTTACTCGTCTGTTACATTTTTCCTGTTTGTAGTACAAAAGGGTCAAAGGCACGATGAGTAGAATTTCCTACGTAATGTTACATTTGTTCTGTACTGAAAGATTGTATGAGTTGTACTTAGAGTTCACCATTTATATTATGAGTACAATTGTTATCGCACTAATATTATAGAGTTTTTAAGTAAGTTTGTTCGTAAATCACGCTGAAACTACTAAACAAATTTTATTGAAATTTAGGATATAGACAGAGTATGTGCTGATTTGGATCAAAGAATACTTTTTATCGCACGGAAACATGGCTGAAGGCACTGGCAGAAGCTAGTATAAGATAAGACTGACGATAATTGTAAACTAATGTCAGTATAATGATTCTTTAGAATTTTTTGCCAAAAATAAAACTATGATTGAATTTGAAAATCAAAAAAGTAATACTCTACTTAACCTGAAGCTCTAACCTTTACACCAAATCAGCTAGACAGTCAACGTACAGACATTGTATTAATTTATTTACGGGAAAATTAGGAAAGTGAAAACGTACGACCCTTTTCGAAATGAATACTTATTGAAATACTCGTGTACAGCTCTTGCACGTGTATTTCAATATTTTTAACTTAGTTTAAAACTCCAGTCTCCAATAAGTTACTCCGTTAAGCAGTTTATTCTTAGCATCCGGAGCTGCGGACTACCTAGCGGGTTTACCGGGGTTCCGGTTCGAAAAGCAGGATTAGGAACGGGGTGGTTTTCAGTCAGTAAGAGTCTGACACTCCTTTGCGCCTCGCCCAAGGCGAGAGAAGACATTGGACGATTCCCCCCCCCCCCTCAAAAGAAAAGGTTATTCTTAGCATAAAATAAGCCGCAGGGATAGCTATAGAAAATATAAAACTGTACACCATAATCCATGTAATGCTTTAATTATGATTCGTGTTAGTATACAAGAATAAATTCAAAAGAATAATTGTCACGCATCTTATCCCCGAAGGGGTAAGCAGAGGTGCACACTATGGCACGTAATGCCACTGTACAATGTACACCAACTTTGCACAATTTATATTATAAGCCCCAATGTAATATGGTGGTGAGAGCCTATATCAAAAGAATACTAACAAATAATCATATAGGCGATTGTCTTTGATCACGTAACCATAATTATTTGTCATCTAATTACAGAAAAAAGGTATTGATTCAATGATGACATACATTTTACAATGAGGACGAAATATTTCCTCGTAATAAAATATTTGCTTAATAAGTAGGTACATAATATATTTATTTTTAATACCAATATTAGCAGTGACAGATGTCAAATAAAGCGAAGGGCACACGTTCTGCATATTTGTTAAGGACTTGACGACTGAACCTGTAGTACGAATTAATTCCTTCCATAATTTGATTTGAACGCCGTCAGTGACGAATATGCCTTTAGCAGGTACTTTCAAAATAATTATGATATACGTACCATAAAGTGTTTTGTTACGCTTAGAGATAAAATAAGCACTACTGTGCTAAAATTTCTCAGTAGAAATACGTAGTCTGGAATGGGCATTGTTCATAATTTATAAAATTTCGTAATTGAAAAACCATTTCGAGGAATAGACTTACTAATCATTATGGACTAATTAAAAATTTTAAATATTTATTATTTATTGATATTTCGTTAAAATACGGTTGACCTTACTTGTCCTTAAAATTGCGTCATTAGGATCGTTGCCTCATGTTTCAAAAATTAAAAAGTTTTAAATCAAACCGACAACTGTCAAGTATAAAAGTCATGTCAGTTTGTTTCGGTTTTGTTTACAAAAAATACAAAGTTTCAAATTCCAAGTTTTTTCTGCATAAAGTGAAAATGGAATACAGAAAGTGCTTTGTTCCAAGTTGCAGCAGTAATTGTAAAAATAGTCCAAACAAAATCTTCGTTCGCAATAGGGAAGACTTACGATAGAAGTGGTGTCGAGAAGCTGGTGCGAAATATTACAAAGTTTATACTATGTATTGTCGCGAAGATCATTTTAATGTAAGTATCACAGAAGTAATATACTCCTCTGATATTGTCAGTCCCATTATTGTCCATATCATATGTTAAATTACGTTTTATCACAGGTTTTATTGTGTACAGCCTATATTAAGGTTATTTTTATTGACAGTTCTATTCAGACAGCTATTATTGACAGTTGTACTTTTTTAATGCAACCACACTATGGCACAGATACTATCGTTCTGTCCATAAGATGACGTCACCCATATCAAAAAGTGGAAAATCTTAAAAAAATATTTTTGAGGTGGTTTCTGATCCTTTTATCAAAATATTCAAATTAGTTTCTTTAAATGGTCTATATTATCAAAAAAATCAATAAAAACACAAGGTAATTTTTTTGAACAATGCCCATTGTGCCCGGTATTTGGGCAATTGGTGCACCTCCTTTCATGGTAGTTATAACACAAATAGTGAAAAGTGGATGGTACATTGTACAGTGACATCGTGCGCCGTAATATGCAACCCTGCCTACCCCTTCGGGGTTAAAAGGCGTGACGTTACTAAACTCTCTTCGACGTAAGATATTTACCATACTTTTGGCAAGTGGGTTGCAGATCGTAGTTCAACAGGTTCAGATTTTTCAAAGAGCTCTATAACCCGCTATCAGATCTATTCATTGTAATACATATTTTACTCCATGTTTTGATTATTATATAATACTAGCTGACCCAGCGAACTTCGTACCGCTTTCGCGTAGCAATGATGCTCTACTTTATTTTGTATAGCTGAGTTATGTATGAGTCCCTATTCAATTTGAATTGGAATCTATAAATATCCTCCATATAAAAATGAATCCATAATTTCCTGATCTCACTATACCTGAAAAGGACTTTACTAATTAAAAAAAAAACAAAATATATTTTCATAATAGTATTTATTTCATAGGATTCAATCATTTCACTGTCCTGCAGGCGCCTTATCGGCTCTGATGACAATTTTGTGATTATCTGATGGCATGCGGTCTAATGCATTTGTGAATGTCTAATGCATCGGTCTAATGCAACTAATTCATTGTGTTGAAGGAAAAATGTTTGAAGTTGTTCATCACAATGGATCTCTTTACTGAGTTGTTGTGTGCGCAACGCTGATCGACTTCTCTTGCTGAATTGTCCATAAAATATATTTGCAAAAATGTATAGTCTTCAACAGGCACTGGCAATAAGGAACCTGTTTGATGATATATTTGAATCCCTGAATCTGCAAGAATATAAATATGTATACAGGCAATTGTATAGCAAATTGTACCACCATGTGGCTCGCAAAATACTGCCACAATACTTTACATCATTTCAAATTAAAACTACTTTTAACCTCGACATTAAACAGCCTTCCACGGCAGCTTTAGGTAGTAGGCTTTACCAAGAACATCTTGCTCATGCCACTATAAAATACAACATGTTATAAATGTTGCTGATTAAGTCTTCGGATTATAGACTATTATTAGTAATTTGATTTATTGTTTACAAAATAAACACATCACTGACTCGACATATTTTGCACCAGCTACATGGTTTTAAAACTAAAAAAAAACGTTTGCCATTATACTTACTTGCTAAAAGTAGGCAAAAAATTGTCTCGTATAACTTTTGTTGCCCCAAATGATGTCATTTGAAAGCAATTATTGTACTGCTGGATATGAGTCAAAAATGAACCAATGAATGTAGTGGCTCTGGTGGCGGTACCAATGGCGTCAATTTGACTTGGCCGCTGGCGCAACACAATCCAGAGGCTTAATTTTTTAATTCCAATCCCAATGTGGACACACAATGTTCATTAGTCCAACATAGCAACAATTTGCTCTGAACTGTAATCAATTGCCACATTATAACTGAATGCAGCTTTGTGGGGATTAAACACAACATTTCTATCGAAATATCGATTCAGTTTAAGTTCATTTCGCGCTTCGCGATGCTCATCAGTTTGATTTGCTCTTATATTTCTTTGACTTGCCGTATTTCGAGTTCTGCGGCCTAAGCTTGTACGTCTGGTTGGTAGCATTGTTAAAAACGAAATTCCAACTGAAAATAAAAAGCTCTCATACATTTTCTGCATAACCGTGTATACCAAATTGTATGCTCGGTGTACCTGTTGGCGTTGCTGGTCGTTTGTTCTGCGTCTATTGGCTGTGAATCGGCGTGATTGTCGTTGTTGTAATCTTATCACTTCATTGCGTTCAGCTCGTGTATCTTCAGATTGTTCTTGACGCAATCGCGCCATGCTTACACGTGCATCAGTAGTTTCTTGCTGGATTTCTTCTTCAGATCTTTCGGATCTGAAATTTCTCTTGCTTCTGGTTTTACTTGTATTACGGCTCAAATCAGCGCCTTTGCGTTTTCGTGGCATTGTTCGCTGTACAAAATACACATAATTAGAACTAACAAAATTACTTAAGAATGAAAAACATCGTAATTATATTGTTATTAACAATAATTTGAGTATAAAAATAAATATACTTACAACAACACAAAAGTCGTTGTTGGTAGGGACCCCTGACACGTGTTGAATATTTTTAGGTTATAATTAATAATAACAGATATTATTATCTTATCTTATATTATTAATTTACTATTAATTAATTAATTGTATAATTAATTTAAGAGAGTTATTATTAGTATTATTTATAATTAATAATGAGAGATACACTGACAGTAAACGTCACTACTAAGTTTGATGCATAAACACACATAAACATTAATGATGGCCGACAACTGTGGAGGGAGTGAGAGAAACAGGAGACCGGCTTCGGTCTCATCCCCACTCCGCGTTGTTCACTGGGTAGTTACACCGATATAGTCTGGCCAATGAGTATCCAGAGTAAAAGCGCGGAAAATTTTAAAAATTAATTAAATTACTAAAATGATTAATAAAAAATAGGGGTTGGTGATAGAAGGGCAAAAACTTAGGGTTGTATGTATTTTTGAATATCGTATCATAAAAAAAGAAATAAAAAAAAAATTGTCGAAAAAATGAAAAAACAAATTTGAGGGGTGGATCTTTCGGATCTGAAATTTCTCTTGCTTCTGGTTTTACTTGTATTACGGCTCAAATCAGCGCCTTTGCGTTTTCGTGGCATTGTTCGCTGTACAAAATACACATAATTAGAACTAACAAAATTACTTAAGAATGAAAAACATCGTAATTATATTGTTATTAACAATAATTTGAGTATAAAAATAAATATACTTACAACAACACAAAAGTCGTTGTTGGTAGGGACCCCTGACACGTGTTGAATATTTTTAGGTTATAATTAATAATAACAGATATTATTATCTTATCTTATATTATTAATTTACTATTAATTAATTAATTGTATAATTAATTTAAGAGAGTTATTATTAGTATTATTTATAATTAATAATGAGAGATACACTGACAGTAAACGTCACTACTAAGTTTGATGCATAAACACACATAAACATTAATGATGGCCGACAACTGTGGAGGGAGTGAGAGAAACAGGAGACCGGCTTCGGTCTCATCCCCACTCCGCGTTGTTCACTGGGTAGTTACACCGATATAGTCTGGCCAATGAGTATCCAGAGTAAAAGCGCGGAAAATTTTAAAAATTAATTAAATTACTAAAATGATTAATAAAAAATAGGGGTTGGTGATAGAAGGGCAAAAACTTAGGGTTGTATGTATTTTTGAATATCGTATCATAAAAAAAGAAATAAAAAAAAAATTGTCGAAAAAATGAAAAAACAAATTTGAGGGGTGGACCACCCTTATTATTTAGGGGTGTGAAAAATAGATGTTAGCCGATTCTCAGACCTACTCAATATGCTTACCAAATTTCAGAGGAATCGGTCGAGCCGTTTCGGAGGAGTTTGGAGACTAACTTTGTGACACGAGAATTTTATATATAAGATTATATTCCAAAAAAGACGTAGAAATTACAACTATTAATATTTTGGTAAATGTTATGTAGACAAATACACGAATTCTGATAAATTCAGTTACATTGTGCTTTTTCCTAGAAGAATCGTTATTTCAATCGTATTTTCTCTATTTAATCAGTTACTATTGATACAGAGTGCTACAAACAATTCTATATAAACAGTTTCATTGAAATTCTAGGAAACTTTTTGCTTTTTTGGTCATTGTGAGCCCAGTTTTTCAACATACTTTTACTTTTATATAAATAGATAGACGATAAAAGTAAATAGACATAGTTTTCTACAACCAAGATCAAAATATTTGCACAGTCGGCATTTTTATCTTATTTCTTTTTTCTTTTAATCAGCCCTTTTTAAACGACTTCAAAAAAGGAGGTTCACAGTTTGACCTGTATGTATGTATGTGTGTTTTTGCGCAATTACCTCGCGTTTGGCTGAACCGATTTTATTGCGGTTTTCAGCGCAATTTTTCAGACTTAGGAGAAAGTTTTCGGGATATTTCACAACTTAAATAAATAATAGAGGCAGTAAAGAAAACTTAAAGCGGTTCCCTTTTTAAAAGAAGTTTTATCACATTTTAAATTGTGATTGGCTCAATGTATTTTCACTTTTCGAAATAAAATTCTCTAATCCTAACATCTAGACTTCAACGAATCGATTGAGATCTAATTTATTAGCATGTGTTAGGGCTAAGATGTAAAGACTAGATTTGCGTAAATAAGTTTGATACAGTGAGCCGGCTTTCATTACATTTACTTGCGAAACGAATTTATTCTTTGAAGTTTATCGATGATAAAAGACCCGTAGCTTGTTAAGTGTAGAGTAATCAGTGCATATTTTTATACAAATAAGATAAAAAGAAATATTCAATCCTCTAATTTCTTAACAGTTTTAAGCTAATTTAATTGGCACTTTTATTAATGCCTTATTTTTGATAAGATATGTTATCATGCATACATCTCTTGTGTCTTTGCATTCAAATAGTAATCATTTTTCTTCAAAAATTCACCATGAGATTGATGTCAATCTCGCTAAATGATGAATCTCAACCATGCTCATTTTTTCACGACATATCTACAGTGCAATAATCAGGTTACAGGAGGTGTATTCTTGTTAACCGATCATTTCCAACAATAAAATAATATACATAAAAATATTTTATACTAAACGTTTTTAATGTGCTTAATTGCTTACATTGTATGGCCATCAAGATTAAAAGATTGTACCAAATAATAGATTGATCGGACCTTACGAAGGGGGTTACACGCCAATTACTAAACTTGACCCAAACAAACAAACAGATCACGAAAAATAAAGCTGTATAAAAACTTACTTTTACTTCAAAATAGGTACATTACTTTCAGTTTTATTAACAAAGAATTTCCTTTCCAGCTTTCCTGCCCGCTATGGTGAACAGTGGCATCCACGTGCTCATGTACACGTACTACGGACTCTCCGTGTTCGGCCCAGCCGTCAGCAAATACCTCTGGTGGAAGAAATACCTGACTGTATTGCAGCTGGTAAGTTCACTACCGATTTAGCACTTTATTAGGCTTAGGTTAGAGTTCAGATTCGGTTGGCAGCACATGTATGTAAGGAATAAGGAAAAAATAGATTTTTTTTTCAACATGATAAACGTGCCTTTTGGAAAATTTGGAGTTGGAGTGTATATTGCAAGGTAATGCAATTACTCTCACCAATATTATTCAAGTTGTTTAGTAGACAGATTTTTTATGGATTAAGCCGGTAAACGAGTAGACGGATCATCTGATGGCAAGCAATAACCGTCACTCATGGACACTTAAAACACCAGAGGCGTTACAAAGCGCGTTACTGGCTTTTTGGGGTTAGGAATTTAAGGATTGTTGGGGAATCGGGGATTGGGAAGGGGTAATTGGGTGTCCGGTAACCTTCCTCACATAAAGAAACACAAGGCGTTGTTTCACGTCGATTTTCTATGAGGCCATGGTATCACTCCGGTCAAGCCGGCCCATTCGTGTCCAAGCATGGCTCTCCCATATTTCTTTAATGAAATCGAAAACTATTCAATAGGTACCAAAAAATAATTCCAACTAGTATTTTTCAACTAAAATTGGCTTCCAGAGAAAACTGTTATATACCTGACCATTTGGCAGTTTAGTATATGATACAACAAACAAAAGCGTATATAAAATACGACTGAATATCGCGCTAGAGGATTTCTACAAAACTGTCCATAGGTATTTGTTACAAAATTCTTTGAAATTCAACGTAGAGAGGAATTTTGCCAATTTTCAAATAGATTATCCGCTATGATATTAATGGTTTTTAGTTTAGGAAAATGTATAAAAGTTACGCTTTTGCATTTCCAGGAGGAAAATTTGCATATACGGAGGCTTATCCTCCCCTGACATATAAATTTTGTTATGTGAATGCTCCATTGAGAATCGTAACCAAATATTTAGTAGCACAAATAACAATAATGTCTGAATCGGAATGATTAATGATATGGGGTACTGTTATTAACAAATTCCGATGTAATATCGGGTGCTTTTCGATGATACAATGTGTTATTTCAGATTCATTTGTTTTAAATATTTGAAATGTTTTATTATGTTTGTATCGTTCTGGTTAAAATAACTAAAAGTAATTTGCGGAACGCGTAGTGGGTATAATATTTGCCATGGTCTAGTATGTAAGCTTTAATATGTATATTATTGTAAATAGCGAATAGTTCGTTATTTATTCCTATAGAACATTAAATGAAAAAGGAGAAAAGCAACAATAAGACATACCGGCCTAATTGAGAACCTTTTTGGTAAGTCGGTTAAAAAAGAGACTATGACTTTAAGTAGGCAGATCTAACGGAGCTCGGGCTTGAGGAGCAGGAGTAGGAACGGGGTTTTTAATCAGTAAAAGTCTGACACTCTCTCGTCTCACACAAGGCGGGAGAAGTAATTGGATTATTTCCACACTCAAAAAAAAGTAGGCACATAAACACATTATGCAAATAAGCAGGCGCTTTGCTTTCCTAAAAAATGAAACTTTTGTGAAAACAAAAGCAAGCTGCGCAGTTTAAACATAGCCTTACTTTGTTGATTTACGAGGAGCGTATACCTTATTACTTAGAAACATATCTCGTAACATACGGTATCCTTTCTGTTTAAATATTTAACTACTCCAAGTAAAACAAGATAAATTACTCGCTTACTACTTTCGTTGCTAACGAAACAGTGTGACTCTAAGAAAAGAAAGGTACTAGGTATGGACGTAGGTAAATACTGCACCTGACTAATTCTAGTTGGTGTAAAAAAATCATCATATTATAAGGTTATTATTTAAAAAAAACTTTGCCATATAACATTTCTCTTCTGGACTGATTGAAAAAGAAAAACTAACCTATAGAGTTTCTTGCTTGTTCGTCTCTAAAGGAATCTACACTTTGGAACGAGCAAATAGCTTTACTAAAGGACTGACCGACAGACAGACATTTTTAATATTATTATGTTTGCTTTGACGTTTAAAAGTGTCTTTCTGGTCTATTTGAAATAAATAATTTTGCTTTGACTGTGAGTCTTTAGCAATCGTTTTTAGAACGAAATCGTTACTAAGGAATAATTTGACTAATAAATTAAATGTCTCTGTGTATGTCAGTTAATAACAACGAGATTAATTCATGATCTCTGTTATTTAATATAATTTATTCCATGCCTAAATATAATACGTTTATTAACGATCAATATTTTAACTCCATATACATATTTATACACAAGTTATTTACCGAAACACGCCATAGTATGCCATCGCGTGTTCACAAAGCCTTTGTTTTCTTTCAATGTTATGAAATACTTTTTGTGACGTAATAATAATTAGACAGCATGATAATTACTTATTTCAAACTTTATGCTTATTTGAGTTACGTTAGTTCCGGCAAATAATGTATTTACAGTTTAAATAAAGTTGCATCATTAAAAATTATGAGTCAGCATAGTTGATCGTCTTCTGCGTAACGTGTAGCGGGTAAAATTCCCGTACAGAGCAATTCTGTGCGTGATATACGAATTTATAGTCCTCATCTAGTTATTTAAGAGATTGACGTGTAAAAGTGTTATTTTATAACCTATTTGCAAAATAAATATCATTTATCATTTATCATTTATGTTTCGGGTTTGGGTGTCAAGTGTATGTGAACTTGTATGTTTGTAAACTCACCCACGACACGGAAGCAAAATTTTATATGGGCCAACGATTTTAAAAAAAAAGTTTAGTATATTCTGTTCAAACCTCGAGATACCTAATACATACTGGTATATACCTAATTTATATACAGTAAGAAGCATGTTTCCTATTAATATGAAAAAATACAAAAATTTATTAGTTTTTAAGACTACACAACCTACTTATTATAGAAAAAACAGCCTTATCTGTCCAATCCTATTAAGGCGTTTAACTGCCTATGCCTAATAAATAAAAAATAAGAGCCATAAGGACCAATATTGATAGTTATAGAAAGTATTATCGTGACCACTAAGGGTTTTCACGCCATTTCTTTCTACAAAGTACCTATTATTAAATTCTAGAATAATATCCTTATAAGTCCTACACAAAACTAGGATATTTCCGAAATATTTACCAAAAAAGTCAAACACTCCGGTAAACTCATAAAATATTCTAGAAGCAATACAATAATGTTCGCAAAAAAGGACAATCTCGTTTCTTATATCGAAAGTACTACAATAATGTGTTTCGTATAATGTATTGAATTTGTATTGTTGTACAAACCGATATTCCTATATCCAGGTTGCTAAGGAGGCACTTAATACGTAACACCACAGTAAAAAAAAATACCACACCATTTTTTGCTATATTATGTCCTTGAAGCTATTGGACTTATAATCTTGGTGGTTATTGATTTTTTTTTTTATAATGACCCTTTGTGAAACGGGTAGCCATAAATAGGCTTTCCCGTATCGGAAAATGTACTAATGGCTTTTTTTCCGTTTTTCGGTAATTCTCTGTCCCTGTTACATCATTAATTGGGACTTATAACAAAACTGGCAAAAATGGTGTTTCGTTTAATAACAAAAGTTACCAGTCATACGTATCTAATGTGCAGATCACCGCTACTTTAACCTTAGGGAATAAAATACTTATTAATTGTTATGTTTTTTGGCTTACGCGTTATAATTTGCTTTAATTATTTGACGAGGAACTTGACTGGTTTCATGCTAGAGGCATGCTAGAGAATACGTCGTAATATGAAATTATTACGTTAGTAAGCCGAAACACATAATAATTGATTAAGTATATTTCATGAAAGACTTGTAATTATGTTTGTCTCCAACTAATAAAATCTCTCATAATTTCAGATCCAGTTCACCTGTGCCCTGCTCCTCGGTATCAACGGCATCAGGACCGGCTGCGAGTTCCCGCTGTGGATGCACTACGTCCTCATCATCTACATGATTTCCTTCATCATCCTCTTCGGAAACTTCTACATGAAGGCGTATATTGCTAAGGTTAGTTGAGTTTACAAAGATTTTATTTAATACCTATTAATTGTTTGGCGATTTGGAGTAATAAATAGTACCTTTTAGTTGACTCAATCTTTGTTAAATATCGACTTAAAAAGATCATTTTTAAGTAACAAATTGAGCGCAGCAGTGTTTACCAACAAGCAAACAGATATCCTGATGGTTAGCACTCACCGTCGCCCATGGACACCCAGAACACCAGAGGTGTTACAAGTGTGTTGTCGGCCTTTTAGGGGTTATGTTTTTAAGGGTTGTTGGGGAATCGGGGATTGGGAAGGGGGGTACCTAATTGGGCGTCCTGTAACCTCACGTAGAAAACGCAAGCATTGTTTCACTACTTTTCGTGCCGAAAAATGGCTTTCCCACACTTGTTGTGGTTAAAAGTTTGTATACAGATTAAAGGGCTAACATGTAAGACCGTTGTATAAGATATTATCATCTAACCCACTCAAACTTTACTGGTCATTCAAACGCATATTATATCACATAAGTTTACCTCTACAAAATTACTCACAAATCTTACGCAATCATCCCAAATAAGCCCTTCAAATCGGACAATAGTAACGAAACGAAATTTCACGAATAATAAATAAATTCATACCAAAGATTAATGAGAAGTTATAGTTTATAGTTACGTGAACAGTTACGTAAACTTCCGAGTGAAAGTCAACGCGACCGGCTATACAGTCTGCAGTTATGTCATGGATCATTTTACTTTCTTAAGTCACTAAGTAGGGGGAAGTTGAAAGTATTGTCAATACTACCTAAGTGTGAAGAGTCTTGTCTTGACTGTGAGGAAAGTTCCGTTTCGTTCTGTTTTTGTGTCAGTCGGCCATTTTGTGTCAATACGTTTTTGAGAGGTGATCTCGGAAATTGATGTTTGTTTTATTATGCAAGCGTTTTGTAGCTGGTGCCTAATGGTTACTTTTCTCTGATCAGTTATTATTGTAATGTGATCCATTTTATATTTAACTTTTTACCTTTAAATACGCTCGGTGATAACTTAGAAAGTAGATACTGAATAAATTTTGACTGAACATGAGTTATTTAAGCGTAATGAGTTTGTTTATTTGAAACAATTGAGTTAGTTCTTCCAGGAAATATGGTATGATTTATAAATCAAAGACAATATAAAGTAGTAAAATATACGAACAAAATTCCGCGAAACAGGTGTAGGAAGATTATTCAGAGAGTTGTTTAAGATTCGTTTCGTTTCGGTCAATGAATAATAAAATTTGATCCATAAACATATTATGAATAGGGCTCATTATCATATACGTTAATGTTAAACGTTAATCGTGTTCATTAAAGTGTAGAAACTAGTATAAAGAACGATTATGATACAACAAACTACAGTTGCGAGCAAATATCTTGCTATTACTAAAGAAACATCAGTGATAAGGAGCATTAAGATAATATCATAACATAATATTAAAAGTAAAATGTGTGATTCTCAAATGATAGTACCGGAAAATGCCTTTTTCACTATGAGTTATGATCATACCCATATAGAAGTAGAAGGGCAGTGAAAGGGCTACCTTTTACGTAGATGTTAAAAACATTAAACATATTAACGTGGAAATACATTATTCTGAGTTGTAGTTATAATATGGCTTATGTTTTCAAATGGTTAGTTTAATAACCTACAGTTACCTAATAACCAAAGTTTATTAGACGCTACACTATTACCATGTGATTATGTGTTCTTTAATGTTCTTTGCTTAAAACTCATAAAAAAAGTAATTTCAACGATTTGTTTAATTTTAATTATTTTGATAATCAAAACGACAAAAGAAATATTTAGCAATACAAGCCCGAATTTCTGAAAAAAATAATTTTTAAGAGCTTCTTGAATCAAGATTACATTGACTTTAAAGTGGAAAAATAAGGGTGCTATGTAGCTATGCTAAGAAGATGTGACTATTTCCACTCATGATAAGCTCTTTAGCTATGCGAGGAAGATACGCAGCTCGAATATGCAATGTACCGACAGTAAGCAAGTCATCCATTGCACACATCCATAGCACGCATCCGTGGCGCACATCCATAGCACGCATCTATCCCTATAAAAAACAAAGCTTAACTGAGTTCCGTCCACCCGTGCTAAGCAATGTGTACCAATGAATATAACTTGTGGAGGCCAAATACATCCACAGCAATGGAGCATAGCACATTTCTGGTGAAAAAGTACCCTAATAATGTAATAATTTCACGAATTTACTTAACATAATATTAAAATTTAAATTACACACAAGACCAGGTTCATGAATAGGTACTTCTTGGCTGAATAAACGTTTAAAATATAAATTTATAGCCTTAAGTGGCTGCTCTTAATTAAAAATGGTTCCCAGAAATTCTATGTTCATTGTTATGAATCGAGGAAGCCATTAGAAAATACTTATTACACTGCTTCGCTTATATTTTGAAAACAGTTCAAAAATATGTTTAGTAAATCTGAATTTTTGTGTACATATAACTCTCAGTTCACACTTCAATCATTTAAAAACAGTCTTTATTTTTTTTCTATTACGATACACAATGGAAAATATTCAACATTAAATTTTTCGCATTCTGTTAAAAGGGCCGTTTCTTTAACACTACTTTGTTTAATATCTTTTGGCACCTATTGTCATAAAACATTGAAAAATGTTTACGAAATGTCTGTGTTTAACTGATAAGGGTAAAAATTTTCATCATTTTTGTCATTAACATGTGTATTTGAAATTAAGCATATATTCTACATACATACTACAAACTTGACTCTTGATTTGACTAAAGTTTAACATACCATTTAAGTTAATCAAGTCCCATATATCCAACAGATATTTCCGTGTCGTATTGCAGCGACAGTGAACATGCATGATTTATTCGTTCTATTCACACTATTGCTCTTCCTTATTTAGTGTAGATATACATACATACCTACATATCCTCACGCATTTAATCCCTGAAGGGGTAAACAGAGGTGCACATTATGGCACGTAATGCCACTGTACAATGTACACCCATATTTCACGATTTATGTAGTAAGTCCCATGTAATAGGTGGTGAGGCTATTGCCATTAGTGTAGACTTATCTTTTTTTTTTATTTATAGCCGCGTGCTAGGGGCAGGATAATTGACATTTATAATATATTGTTAAATTATATATTATGTTAAATATTGAAAAGATTAGAGATACAGATAGATTGTTCTCCAAACTCTCTAAAATTGTGATCAGTTTTGTAAAATTCACGTATCTATTATAATATTGATTTCTTTTATTTCCAGGGAAGCAAATGCATGGAAGTAAGGTACGGCCAGTGTCTCGACGATGAAGAAACTATAGCTCAGAGGAAACTGAAAGCAAATTAACAAAAGTACTTCTAATATACATTAATTTATTTTAAATTTAGGTAAAATGTTATGGTACGAGTAGCTCTCTTTAGAGGCTTTGTAAATGCTTAATAAAATATTTTATTATATTCGTAAGGTTGAGTTTTATTGTCTTGATGTATATCCTTTATAGGTAGGCAGAGGTGCACATTACGGCGCGTAATGCTGATACACAATGTACACCCACTTTTTAACCGACTTCAAAAAAAGGAGGAGGTTCTCAATTCGACCGTATTTTTTTTTTATGTATGTTAATCGATATCTCCGGCAGTTATAGACCGATTTGAGAAATTCTTTTTGTGTTTGAAAGAGTACGATGTCAGTGTGGTCCCATATAATTTTTTTTAAAGTCTGGCCATAAATGTGGAAGATAATCCAGGGAACTCCTCAAAAATGAACAGAATGTGCTCTGCGTTTGAGTTTAAGTGATGTATATTAGCTTATCTTTCTGAGTAACCATAAAATTCAGGACAGATAGTAGCATATCTGGTATAGAATGATGGGTAGCTTGATGTGCTGTCTGATTTACATGTGTATGTAGGTACCTAATCTGTTTGTGTTTGACAAATGCATATCTCTGGCAGTTATAGTCCGATTTGAGAAATTCTTTTTGTGTTTGAAAGAGTACGATAGCAGTGTGGTTCCATATAATTGTTTTTAAAGTCTGACCATAAATGTGGAAGATAATCCAGGGAACTCCTTAAAAATAAGCAGAATGAGCTCTGCGTTTACGTTGAAGTGATGCATACTAGCTTATCTTTCTCAGTAGCCATAAAATTCAGGACAGATAGTAGCACATCTGGTATAGAATGATGGGTAGCTTGATGTGCTGTCTGAGTTACATGACTCTGTATACCTATGTGGGTATCTAATCTGTTTGTGTGTTTGACAACTGACTATGTATGTAGCTTATGAACAGGTTACTGTTAGCTGTCGGCTCAGCAGATCATAAGTAAGGGTATCAGGTTAATATACATTTGAAAATAATATAATTATGCGTCAATATGGATAGATATTAATATTATTCATTTAAACGGCGCTGTCTCGTATGAGCAGCGCGTTTAATAGGTCGACCCATACTCAAATAAGTTATTCACTAAAAATCAAGAAATAAAAAACAATTTTAACAAAAAAAAACCGACTTCAAAAAATAAATATTCCAAAACAAATTAATATGCACTAAAAAGTAAAAGAAATAATTGCGTATTTTTCAACAACTTAATAGATCAATTAACTTTACTAACTCATCACACACATTATAATGTAAGTAGGTACAATTATTGTTATTTTTGGAGTCGGTGTCAGCCTAGGAAACGCCAACAACTAGCACGGCACGGGCGGAGTGGTGGTTAAGTACCTACTTACAACTGGTGTAAAACTGTAAGTAATGTTTTGTTGTGATAATATGTAAATAACAAACCTATCTTAGTTGGCTGACACCGACTCCAGAAATAACAATAATTGTACCTACTTACATTATAATGTGTGTGATGAGTTAGTAAAGTTAATTGATCTATTAAGTTACCTAATTTGTTTTGGAATATTTATTTTTTGAAGTCGGTTTTTTTTTGTTATTACAATTTGTGTTACAAGGCCCGTGTAATAGGAGGTGAGCCTATTGCTACCACTGAGAAATTTTCGAATAACCTAAAAAAGCCCAGGAATACTTTGCCCGACCCGGGAATCGAACCACACGACCAACGAGGCAGTCATGTACATCCAGTATATCCTTTATCCACTGCAAACGAAATGCTCACGAGAGTTCTCTCCTGGACTATAAACCTGCACTACAGGCGTATCTTCGACTGCACGGTGATCCATGGTGCGGTGACTGTACATCCGGTTACCGGGCAACAATTGGCGGGTTCGATTCCCGTACGGAGCAACTCTATGTGTGATCCACAAATTGGGATTGGGTCTGAGTATCTGAACATTTATGTTTGTAAACGCACCCACGACAAAAAAAAATAAACTAGTTTATAGAAAAAGAAAATATGGATGGGCCTAATGCCAACTGGCAAACCATCATAACCCCCAATTCCTTTCCACTTACTTCTTGTTACCAGAAGTTAGCCTTTAGCTCTCTTCAAAAGGCATATAATAATACCTTTTGTCAACTATAGTGTTTACAAAAGACATTGAAAGATTTTAACTAAATAATCTATTGAGAAGACTGAATAATCTATTGTTCCTATAGGTATAGAGTGACACAAGTAAGTCTACAAACGTCTCGGCCTTGCTTTGAATTGGAATTAGTTCTAAAACACAAATTACTGAAATCCTATAGGTTCTATTACGTTTCTATGATACCTAGTGAATACACGAGACTGGTAGTTCAATTAATACTATAAATTCTTGGATTGAAATAATATTGACTTAAGCTTAAATCTATAAATCTGAGAGAATAAATAACTTGGTTAACTATGTCGTTGTCGTAAAATGTGATAGATCTGGTTTTTTTATGACTTCTTTCGGCAGGTCGAGGGGAGAGGGAGTGTCAGACTCTTACTGAGTCAAAACCACCCCGTTCCTACTCCTGCTTGTCGAGCCGGAGCCCCGGTAAACCCGCTAGGTAGTCCGCAGCTCATGGATAGCACTGGCTACCATGAAAATATACAGCCCAGTATTAATTTTAAATCCAGATAAGCTTACAGTACTATATGGAGGATAGCACAAAAAGAATCCTCTACCTACTTCTAGACTTCAGATTAAAACCATCAAAACCAAATTTTAGTTTAAAATACTACAGAAACATTTTAACCAACGCTATTTTATTCTCAAACATGATACACGATTTTCAGCAGTAAATGCAATAACAATAAGGTTCTACATCTGTTGGCACTGCGCACGGGCCATGTAGGCGACCTTTTGGGCCCGCTGAACTACCTCGGGGCAGCGCTTGCGACGCACCAGCCGACAGTCTTGAAAGAAGCCTTCGTTTCGAGGGAAGCCGTTACTGCCGTCACTGAAGGTCACCAGGCCTGAAAAATAAAACATTACATTAAATTTTCTTGTTCTAAGTTCTAGTTCTAGTAGTTCTAGTTCTACTCTGGATTGTAAATCGTTTGTATCGTCAAGCATTGTATCCCCAAAGGGGTAGGCACATTAACATTATGGCATGTAATGCCACTGTACAATGTACTTTTCACCATTTGTGTTATAAGTCCCATGTAATAGGGGGTGACCCTATTACCATAAATATATTGAGCACAATTTTAAACTCCGTATTGGCAAAGTTTCAAAATAACCACGATCCCAAAATAGCAAATCAACAAAAATATTAATAACTGAATATTAAAACGATAAAACTTTTATTATGACTTTCAATCATTCGCTTTGCAAACAAATAATTTTCTGTTTCAATATACAACACAAAGGCTACATTTGAATTTGAAAATATAATAACATATTGCATTAAAACTAAACTTCATTTGAAAGTTTGGTAAAGCCACAATGTACTGTGGTATGCAGAGGTATTCCTTTGATTAAGTTATATTGTATATATTGTGTCTAAGTTACAGAATGTATCTAATATAATATCACTAATTTATACAAACATCCAATCGATACTGTCTTATATTATTTGTCACATACTAGCTTTCATTTGAAGCTTTGTTCCTGCACAAATAAACTGTAGATAGGTACTTTTGAAATGTCAAAAGTAAAGAAATAAATAATAGTCTGTCAGTGAAGCTAGGTGCTCGTTTCAAAGTGTGGCTTCGAATGGAGAAGAACGAACAAGAAACTACATTCGCGACTCTTTTAAAAAAAAATGCCGAACTGATATCACGGTCACACAGAAAACTGACGTAAAACAACGCTTGCTTTATGTTGCGTTGTGTGAGTGAGACTACCAGAGCCCCAATAAATCCCCTAACCAATTTCATCAATCCCACATCCCCAGCAATCCTAATACTGATCCACAAAGGCTGGTCATGCATTTGTAACGCCTCTGGTGTTTCGAGTGTTCATAGGGAGCACCGATTGCTTACAATCAGTACCCTTATTATGAGTTTGTTTTACGTTGAACGAAAACGAAACGAGAGCGCCTTCGGCGCTCTTATTGGCCGCCCCGATTAAACCAACCAATCAGAGCACCGAACGCGCTCTCGTTTCGATTACTTTAAACGTAAAGCAAACTCACACTAAGGGTACAGGTAATCAGTCTGCTCGTTTACTGGCGAAGCCCATAAAAAATATTACAGATTTATTCGGCAGTAGCGTTAGCGACCATTAAACCAATAAGGAAAGTAATATTAAGTAGGTATATGTCTTCAAAGAAATAAAAGTAGTAACGTAGTTCAACAAATTTAAGGAAAACCACCGCAAACCCTCTTTCTTTGATAAAAAAAGTTGGTTCTCGTATCTAAAAAAGATTATTTTGGATTCTTTTTGATCATTGTCTGAAGCCTGTATTTGGAAGTAAATAACGATGTTAAGGGTGTTTTTCCTCAAGAGACATGTCATGTAGATATACTATGAAGATGTAATTGCTAGGCTATAAAACTATGTGACTGTTTCCACTGATACTAAGCTATGTAGCTGTGGTATAAAGATGCGCTGCCGCAAAGTAAAGTTACTGTTCGAAGAAGATGCGCAGCTCGAGTATGCGACGTATCGATAGTAGGGACGCCATCTATAGCACGTATCTTTCCATATAAAAACATAGCATATCTGAGTTCGTTTCCACTAGTGCTAAGCTATGTGTACCAATGAATATGATTAGTGGGAGCCAAATGCATCCACAGCAACGTTACGTAGCATAGTAAATCTCTGGTAGAAAAGCACCCTAAGACTAATCATTTACGAGGTACGAACAATTATATTTTTCCACAATTTCATTAACTTGTAAATCTTTCTAGAAGATTAATGTAAAATATCCCTTAATTTGTTCGATTCATACACTGAACCTGAGATTTGCTAATGGATTATGAGATTTATAATTTATTTTCAGTCAGTTGATTTTCAATTTGATATAAATTTGCTGACAATTGTAAATGTACGACTGATTGCTGTGATCTTTTTCGCAGGGTCAAAAATGCATGTTTACTAATTTCATTAAAACGAGTTTATTTGTTTGAACGCACTAATCTCCGAAACTACTTGACCAATAAAAAAAAAATGTGTTGGTAAGTCGATTTATTTAGGAAGGGCTGTAAAACATCACGCTATGAAAAATAGGAGCAGAACAGAGCGAGTGAAAGCGCGTTAAAGAAGCTATTGTTAAAGATATAAGTATCAATTGAATTAAAAAATAAGTCCTATCCTATTCGTTAAATATATTTCTAAGCTATCAAGTTTCAAAAAGTAAAATCTCAATAAAGTTAACATGTCACATATCTGTCTTCAGAGAATAAAACGCATTTTTATAAAACGAAATTGTAATACAAACTCAAGTTTGAAATAAAAACGTCAAACGATTTTAGCACTTAAATTCACTATTTTATTTTCACATTACAAAATATTCCCGTGTCCTTGAAAACCTTTCTCGTCTGATACATTGTGGCAGCTGATATATTAATCTGATAGATGATAGATATAAATCTTCACATTACTCAGATTTCAGTTAATACATTCAGACACGATTAGTTGCAATTTAATTGTAGATTTACGATCTGCGGTTCAAGGTTCAAAATGGAATGACTAAGAATAGATTCTCTAACAGTCAAAGTGCAAGACAGTACTAATTTCCAAAAGTTAAGGAGTGTTATTGCTCCTTTGTCTTTAGATTTTAGAAACTATATGAAGACGATATTGAGCCTAACAGGATTTATTTGGATCAAAGTATTTTGGTTCTAGTGCAAGTCAAAATAATATTAATTTCAAAATGTGTAGTGAGATGACTATGTAGATGTCTATTCATCAATAAATTCAAAGGGCAAATGAACAGACTTCCACCTGATGGTAAGCGATCAACGCCGCTCATGGACACCCGCAACACCAGAGGAGTCACAGGTGCGTTGCCGGCTTTTGAAAAGGGAGTATGCTCTTTTCTTGAAGGTTCGAAAGTCGTATTGTTTGCTTTAGGTTAAATGCATTTTCTATCAGATATTTTAAGCTAAAACTATGATTTTTCCAATTAAGCATTTTGACAGTCTCTATTAAAATTCTACTGTTGTTCATTACTTGGTAGAAATTCTGTCGATTTAAAATAGCCTTTTAAGGGGTCAAGGGTTCAAAAACCTGATGAAAATATTGGAACTGAGCAAATACAACATAGTACACGTTGGTTTGGAATATAAAGTTGGTAAATGTCGCGGTTCATAGATTTGCGGTCGTATATTTGAGTATTGGCCGTATTTTCCTTACCCGGGGCCATTTTTATCGGTTATATTATTTTGTATCGGTTTGCATTTTGAACTGTGAATATAAGTTCAAACTTTTGTACTTATTTAAAGTTGGTACTTTAATTGTAGATGTCTTGACTTTTTTGCAATAGTTTGCTTATTTATATATGCAGGGAGGGAGGGAAAGTGTACAATAATTGTCTGTTTTAATTATCATCAACAAATTATAAGTGGCCACTGCTGACTAAAGGCCTCTTCTCACATGGAGAAAGTTTGAACATTAATCACTAAGCTTGATCAATGCGGGTTGGCGGCTTCAATAATCTTAGAAAGTACATATAACGTGGAAAAAGGCACATTGGTACTTGCCGTTGGCAAGATTCAAGCCCAGACTCTCATGTATGAGAAGCGGGCATCTTAAGCCTCCATGCCACACGCATTGTTGTAATCTTATTCCAAACTTGTGCTCTTTTTTACAGTCCAAGGTCGGAAAATAGCAGAAGATCTCGAAGTGTCTCATTTTGATTGAGTATTACTACATTTCCCAGGCCTTTTTTTGAGGGGGTAAATCTTAGGCGAGGCGAGAGGGAGTGTTAGACTCTTACTGAGTAAAATCCGCATCGCTTTTACTCCTGTTTTTAGAGCCGAAACACCGGTAACCCGCTAGGTAGTCTGCAGCTTCGGGTAAGATTTCTCAGGCTATAATTTTAATCGTCAGTAATAACAGGATCGATAACAGCCAGTCTTAGGTAAAACGTTTGATTTCTATTATAACCGAACTTTATTTTCACCGAAGCAGTAAATATAATTTTCTTAATAGTAAAATTATCGTTTCCAATAACATATTTTATAGAATCGTCGTCCTATAGCGTAGAACTAAAAGTGAGAGATCTGACTGTCAACATAACTCTAAACTTTTATTTTCTTCCTATACTTGTTATGTCAGCACTTTTGTACACAGATTTACGACGCATACATATTTCTTATGGAAAAAGGAACATTTCAATATTATAGACATTTGAATAGGGGATATTTTATTGCTGCCTCACTGGCCGAGTGGTTGCAAGGGCGAGCGCCGGGCAAGGGACCTCGGTTTCGATTCCTGGGTCGGCCAAGATATTGTTGTACTTTTTCGGGTTTTCGAAAATGTGTTGTCTCAATAGTAAGTAGCACGGAGTCTGGAAATGTGTCCAGTAATTATGACAATAAACTCACTATTACATGGGACTTTTATCACCTGAGACTTTAGAAATACTAGGTATCAAAGCATTATAATATGTATTCAAATATATAAATGAATATACAAATTGAAAAGATTATTTTCATTTATAAAGAATGGCTAATATTTAACTTACAAAAAGTGGCGAGAATTCTAAAACTTTCTAAAGGGCATCGATCCCGGTTTTTGTATAAATTACTTGGAGTCCTTAGAATTGGTTGGAAGCTCAAAAGTCCTTAAAACGGGTCTAATCACGATTTTAGAATTGCCCTTAATGTATTTTAGAGGGCTGATGGCTATCGTTTGGTCTAAAATACGGGCATTAAAGTAAATCCAGTTAAGAGAAAATGCCAACAGCTATTCAGTTGGAAAAAGGCTTGCAAGGTTTGTTTATCTATAATTAATGTGACCTTAAGATGTCTATTCGATTAACAAGTATACTGCGTTCCTACAATATGCACTGTTAGTTTAGATTTTCGTAACGTACCGTCAAGCCATTTGAATATTACGACACGTAATGCATATAAATTCCATGTAATAGAGGATGAGCCTATTGCCATACACTGGGCACAATTCCAAACTCCGTGCTCCTACTGAGAAATTTTCGAAAAACCGAAAAAGGCCCAGCAAATTATTTACCCGACCCAGGAATCGAACCATTGGTACCACTCGATCAACGAGGCAGTTATATTTATACACAAATATTACAGTGACATAAAAAAGGAAAAATATAATACATGCATTTTATGTTTCACGTGCAAGCATACAGCTGATGAATATAAAGTAGTAGACGACTGACATTTTTATGATAACATTTTATGTGAACGCAATGTTATATTTGACTAGAAGAAGACTAGGCCTAAGTGTGAGAGAGTCATGCTTCGGCGCGAATGGGCCGGCTCGACCGAAGTGATACCACGGCCTCACAGAAAACCGACGTGAAACACTCAACGGCGGCGATAATTGCTTACCATCAGGTGATCCGTATACTCGTTTACTGGCTTACAACATTTTGACTGCACGGTTGGTGCAGTGGCTGGGCAACTGGCTGCCGCGCAACGGGTAGCGGGTTCGATTCCCGCACGGAGCAACTCTTTGTGTGATCCACAAATTGTTGTTTCGGGTCTGGGTGTCATATGCATGTGAACTTGTATGTTTGTAAACGCACCCACGACACAGGAGAAAATCCTAATATGGGGTAACGTTTTTTTTAAAAAGACAAAAAAATTGAACATAAGAAAAATAAGAATCTTACCCAAACCCCAAACCCTTCCTCCACGAAACTCTCCTTCGAACTTCATGCCATCAGCTCTCCAGAACACACCGTGACCATGGAACCAGCCCTGCATGAATTCGCCTTCATATCTGTAAAGTGTATGTAACAAGCAATAATTTTATTGTAACAATAAATTAATTGAACATTTAAATTCGATGAAAATGTGTGTTACGGCAGAACAGAATTGAAATTCCTGTTAATCTGTGTGTCTGGGTTTCCTAGCGCAAATACCGGTCGCCTTTTGGGGTAAACATCGAGGAGGGTTTTAATCATAAACTAATACCTAAAGTAAACTCGTTCTTTGTTTCATTCGATTTATTCCAATTAAACCATATTATACTCAGGTACTTTTGAACAACAACAACTAACAAATAAATAAACAATAGTCTGTCAATCTGACTGTCAAAGTTAGGGGCTCGTTCCAAAGTGTAGCTTCGAATGGAGAAGAACGAGCAAGAAACTCCATTTGTTACTAAGGGAACTAACTGAACCTTTTGAAGACTATCATTATGGCGACCATTCTCCCATTTACCAATTTGACATGTCTTGTAAATTATAAGCGTGACCATATTTATTTGGACTTTGGAACTAACTACCGTGGTCATTTTTATTTTGAATTCAACACAACACATTATCTAGAAAACTGCCAATATTTTTTAGATGCCGCATTGATGACTGAATTTCTATTTTTATATATCAAGGACAAAATATAAATGGTCGCGGTAGAGGAGTCTAAGAGAGTACTGTCAATGCCTATCGACGTTGATACTTATATTTCTATTTAGAGTAGCTCCGTATACAAAAGTATCTACAGTGTCAATTTATCTAAGTCTATATCTCCGCTCCGGATATTTCTAAACCAACTATTAATGTTTCAAAGCGTGAATAATATCTAAATGCCATTTCTAGAACTGCTTTAATTAAACTCCAGACAGACGGAAACTATTTTCGGGATCAGAAACTTTCCATTCATGTAGAAAGGAGATTTAATCAGTCACCACGCTTTTGTTGAAATATTTTTATTTTATGAAGAAAACCAGAATATTTCTATCTATTTTATCAATAATATTTCATTTAAAAAAAATCTTTATTTATAAAACTACAGGGACATGAAAATCAAGAGATAAGTAGTTATTCGTGTTTATTTCTTTTCATCACAAAATTTTTGAAGATTTTCTTTTTAAGAAACAATATTTTCGTCTATTTATACAACGAGCATTAAAGGGTTTTGGTATATTCTAGTAAATTACACTATTTTGTAATTAGTCTTAGAATAAAATTAAGATTCTAAAGTTTTCGTTCAAAAGATTTTCATTTTAGTTTAAGGCTGCTTTTCCAGCAGTGATGTGCTATGTAGCTATACTACGAAGATGCAATAGCTAAGCTGTGAAACTTTTGGGCTCGCTGTCATCGCAGCGGTAAGTCCCCTCTTTGAGGAGTGGCTAGAGAGGCGCCACGGCGTCCTCACCTACCGCCTGACGCAGGTGCTTACCGGACATGGGAGTTTCGGTAGGTTCCTGTTCCTAATTGGGCGGGAGGAAACGCCCGGGTGTCATCACTGTGAGGACCGCCCGGAGGACACGGTAGAACATACGGTGGCGGTGTGCCCTGCGTGGGCTGAGCACCGCCAAGTCCTCAGGGATGTGGTCGGCGACGGCGACCTCTCGCGCCCGGCACTGGTTCAGGCCATGGTGCGGAGCGAGAGGGACTGGGATGCCGTCTCCTCCTTCTGCGAAGCAGTCATGCTAGCTAAGGAGGAGGCGGGACGCGTGAGGGAACGAACTTCCTCACGCCCCAGCCGTCGCGAGAGACACTCCGGGCGTCGGGGATCGCGAGACGATCTCCGGCCACCGTAAGTGCGGGCCTGCGGACGGCGAGCAAGGGTAGCTCACCGCCCGAACAGAACCAGACCCGTGCGTACGGCGCGTAGCGTTCCGCGCGCGCCTCAAAGAGCCATCAGACCACCACAGATGGGGCCCAGCAGGGCTGATGCCTGATCCGGAGCTGCGGACTACCTAGCGGGTTTACCGGGGCTCCGGCTCGAAAAGCAGGAGAAGGAACGGGGTGGTTTTTAGTCAGTAAGAGTCTGACACTCCCTCTCGCCTCGCCCAAGGCGGGAAAAGTCATTGGATGATTTTCCCCCTCAAAAAAAAAAAAAAAAAAAAAAGCTGTGAAACTTTGTGACTGGATCTATGGATACTAAGCTATGTAGCTGTGCAAGGAAGATGCGCAGCTCGAAAATGCGATGTATCGAGTGTAAACAAACTATTCATAATACACATCCATAGCATGTATCTTTCCATATAAAAAACATAGCTTAGCTTAGTCCGTTTCCACTAGTGCTAAGCTATGTGTACCAATGTAATATTTATTATAGGTGGAAGCCAAACGCATCCACAGCAACGTAGCATAGCACATCACCTGATCCGGAGCTGCGGACTACCTAGCGGGTTTACCGGGGCTTCGGGTCGAAAAGCAGGAGAAGGAACGGGGTGGTTTTTAGTCAGTAAGAGTCTGACACTCCCTTTCGCCTTGCCCAAGGCGGGAGAAGTCATAAGATGATTTTCCCCCCTCAAAAAAAAAAAAAAGCATAGCACATCACTGGTAGAAAAGCATCCTAGATCCTAAAAATAAACTTCATTAACATCATAAGAGTCAAATTTTGAGTTAATATTAGTACATTTTGTAAATGTAGTGTCCTTTTACGGGATTCAATTAATTTTCCTTTTCACTAAGCCTTAAATAGCTTGACATTCAAAGTTTCAGTTTTCCTTTTCTGAACGGCGCTTCAACACAATTTTTGTTTTGTGAAAAAATGCAACGTTATGCTTCCCTTTTGAGTTGGTATAAAGTAATAAAAATGTTTACTTGATTTTTGAAAGAAACATACATGGAATAACTTGTATTTCCCACTAGCATCTTGCCTACAAACAAAAAAGATATTATGTCGTAAAAATGTACCGCTGTTACATGAAAGATAGTCAATAAAAACACTTTTGGATTCGTAATGGTTTTTTAACATTATGACACTTTTTGTTGGGAGTTTATGCCAAAATTCTACTGATAGATTGGTAATTCAAACTGGCTGTTAAAGATTAAGTCTTTTACTAAAAGTATCGGTGTTTTATAACTAAATTGAGCCTTATTAACACTACAGTGAGCAGTGGACTCCAATCCCTACCTGAATAAAAGTTAGGTTACCGGAGGTCTAATTACTTCCCTTCCTAATCTTCAAATTTCTCCGGTGTTTCGGCTGTTCATAGGCGGTGCTAAATGCTTACCACCAGGTGATCCGTCTGTTTGTTTACTGGCCTATCCAATAAAAAAGAAATAAAAGTGTACATCTTTTAATTCAGCCTACCCATTTGGTGTAACATAATGGCATATTTCTGAACAAAAATGAATAAAATCATTCTTAAAAAATGACTCGAAACTTCAAAGCGAAGTGCTCTAAATAATGAGAATGACATCACATTTTGACAAAAGCTCCTACCTTTTTGTTTTATCAGAAAAAAGGAAAACTAAAAGGCTTTTAAAGGCTCTTTTGACGTAATACTGAGTTTAAATTTTGACAAATATTTTGCAGCACCATCTTTGGTCTGCTTCATTCATATTTTTTCACTAGCTGTGCCCGCGACTTCGTCCGCGTGGAATAGTTATTTTAGGCATTATATTTATTTTTGCAAACAATTTTCTCAGCTTCATAATTTATAGCTGTTACCCACGGTTAATTTGTCCATTGAAAATTCGTGATAGCACTGGATTATGATTATAAGGAACAATCCACACTCATTTCTATACTATATGTGTTTCCACTGTTTTTCGGAAACCTGCGCCTATAGGTTAGGTAACCGCCACCCCGGTTTGTGTTTCAGAAATAAAATTCCTAGGGTACTTTTTAGATGGGCTCGCTACATACGCGTTCTAGCAGTGGTAAGTCCCCTCTTTGAAGAGTGGCTAGAGAGGCGTCACGGCGTCCTCACCTACCGCCTGACGCAGGTACTTACCGGACACGGAAGTTTCGGTTGGTACCTGTTTCAAATTCGGCGGGAGGAAATACCCGGGCGTTTCGTCTGGGTGTCGTCATTGCGAGGACCGCCCGGAAGATATGGTGGAGCATACAGTGGCGGTGTGCATTGCATGTGCTGAGCATCGCCATGTCCTTGGGGATGTGAATGGCGACGGTAACCTCTCACGTCCGGCTCTAGTTCAGGCCAAGGTGCGGAGCGAGGGGGAAAGGGACGCCGTCTCCCCCTTCTGCGAAGTAGTCATCCTAGCTAAGGAGGAGGCGGAGCGCGTGAGGGAACGATCCTCATCACGCCCCAGCCGCCGCAGAAGACACTCCGGCCACCGTAAGCGCGGGTCTGCGGACGGCAAGTAAGAGTAGCTCGTCGTCGCCCGATCAAAACCAGACCCGTGCGTACCGTGGGCTCAAATCAGAACGGGGTGATTTTTACACTCCTTCTCGCTTCACCCAAGGCAGGAGTAGCCAACGGATGATTTTCCCCCCTCAAAAAAAGAAAGAGTACTTTCTAGAACAAATGTTTCCTTTCATACATGGTGACGCAAGGTTATGAAATCCTTAAGGACCATATTTTTATGACAATAAATTGAAAAATTGGTTTTTTTTTGTTTGTCAAATGTTTCAGCCGATATTATTGCACTATACGTAGAATCTGGTTGTACTTTGTTAGACAGCCACAATAAAATGTGGGCCGTGTGGTAAACCGCTTTTTTGCCATTCTACGCTGTAAACAAACACTTTCGATGGTCAATGATCAAAAAAATGTTTTACTTCGTTAATTTTTTGAGTATAGTTACACCAGGCTCCACGTCGTTCGCAAACAATGCCTCTCCTCCCGGTAGCGTCGTGTTTCGCACATCATGCGGCGCGGGTGAATTTTATATCGGAGTTATTTTAAAATTGTAATATCTTCTAAGATGTTTATTGAATTTTAGTGATGTCAAAGACAATTTTGTTCACAATTAAATACTCTTAATGAACAACACATTTATTTCGATAAAGATTAATATTTTTTCGTTAATACAACTCTTAACAAATAATGCATTAATTTCGACCCAGTTTGATTACCATAAAAACGATTTTAGTAAGTTAATCCTAAAAGATAGACATATACTGTCGCGGACTTTTTTAGATCATTTTAAGAGGAATAATTCTTTCATACATATAATTTTCGTATCTTGAACCATTTTCGCAGCGCACGCAACGGAAGCGCTCAAGAATTAATAATTTCCCCCGTTTTGTCCACATTTTCCTTTATTTCTTCGCCCCTAATAGTCATAGCGTGATGTTTTATAGCCTATAGCCTTCCTCGATAAATGGACTATCCAACACAAAAAGAATTATTCAAATCGGACCAGTAGTTCCGGAGATTAGCGCGTTCAAACAAACAAACAAACAATCAAACAATCAAACAAACTCTTCAGCTTTATAATATTAGTATAGATTATAGGTAGTTTTTATCTATAGCCAGCTCAAGCAAAATATACAATATACAAAAAGGGGGTATACATATCAAGTGCACGGTTTCTAGACAACGTAACAAACGATACGGTAAGGGATTTTTAAACTCATGTTTTCATGGAACGAAGTTATGAATTTTTCCAATACATAAAATTCTAGAAACCGAACATCAGTAAAAGAAAATAAATAGATAAAAGAAAATATTATAATCACTTAATTGTTCAGCATCTGTCTAGTTCTAAAAATAAATGTCGTGATTCGAGCCATCGTTTTCGAGCTACTGTACAGTATTTTCAGCTGAGCTGGCTTTTTTGCGCCATTTTGACGATCTTTTTTATTTTTCTTTTTTTGTTTTATGTGTCTTTTTTTGTAACGGTGCAAATAATAGGTTCCTTTTTCATAGAATAGAAGGCAAACGAGCAGACGGGTCACCTGACGGTAAGCGATCAGCGCCGCCCTTTGCCACCCGCAACACTAGAGGAGTTACAGGTGCGTTACCGGCCTTTTAAAAAGGAATATTCGCTTTTCATGAAGACGTGTCGGTTCGGAAATACCGCCGACAACAGCTCATTCCACAGTTTTGCTGAGCGAGGCACAAAGTTTCGTGAGAAGCGCAAAATTTTATTTTGATCCACAACGTCTCATGTCTAAGAGAAGCCCAAGTGAATTTGGTTCATGAATCGGGCACTGATTGTCATTTCAAAAGATATTTACATAAAAGGCATCTTTTAATATCGGCATTCAACCCCAAAAAAATGTTCTTCATTTTCTTTCGTACCTATACTTTTTGGGTTAGTTCTAGCCTTAGACTAACTTTAAGACTCCGCCTTCATTAAATTTACTTCAGACCTAAAAAAGTTTATTACTTCTTAAACGTTTATAAAAACTTAATAAAAAGTCCCCATTTTTTGTTCGGAAACCGAATTTTCTTTACGTTTAACAATTGTTACTTCGACCAATTTTGTTTTCGGAAACGTAGGTATTAATTGGGTCACCAGGTGAAGGGTAAGGATTATATAAAACCTTTTATCGATGGTTTAACTTTATTTTTATAATTCAAATCAACTTCACGCCTTTTATCCCCGAAGGGGTAGGCAGAGGTGCACATTACGGATGACACGTTTGACACGTAATGCCGCTATACAATGTACACCCTCTTTTCACCATTTATGTTACAAGTCCCATGTACTTAATAAGGAGTGAGCCTATAGCCATATACCTATCATACACCTACTGCCATATATTCCGGACTCCGCTGAGAAATTTTCGAAAAATCGAAAACAGCTCAGTAATACTTTTACTGACCCGGGAATCGAACCCGAGACCCCTCAGCAGTCGCACTTGCAACCAACGAGACACACAGTTTATTTTTATAACTAAGTTATTTTTTTCTTTTGAACCTTCTAACTCGTGCACGTGTATTATTGAATTCTAAGTACGTTTTCGTACGGAGCATGGTATTGTGGTCGCTTTCTTTTTGACAATAGGTTAACCTCCCATTACAGAGCTATCAATAACATAATATGCGAATACTACTGATATATGCCTCTCATGTCAATAGCCTACCGTTTGTTATTTTCCTGTTATAAGAAAATAATCTGACTGCACGGTTGGTGCGGTGGATGGCCAACTGGCTGCCGCGCAACGGGAAGCGTTGTCATGTCATGTGTATGTTTGTAAACGCGCCCACGACACAGGAGAAAATACTAGTGTGGGGCAACGTTTAAAAAAATCTTCTAATCCTAAAAATAAAACATTCTCGTCCTCTCAAATAATTGAGGAAAATCATTAAAATACTGAAAATACATTTTACAATTGAACAGAATTGGCGATTGAACAGTTTCCGACACATCCTTTTGCCCCTCGTCTTATTTATCAAAGCTTTCATCAAATACTTATAAATCTGAATGTCATTCAACCCTTACATTTCTTTGAAGAAAAGATGTAGATAAGATGGGATTGGAAGATTCGATAAATCTTCTATTCTTTTCCTGTTCAATAGGAACCAATTAATTTAAAGTACTCAATACTCAATGCTCAATTCTTTATTACTTTCTACATGTAAGACTTAGTTAAGTAAGTATATAGTTGTTTACATGCTTTTTAAAATTTCGTACAACAGTACTACGTCCAAAAATATGTATTTTAGTGTACTCAATTATAAATTAAACAATGTTTTACATTAGTGGCACCAGTAACTGCAAATTCGGTTTAATCAATTGACTGCACGGTTGGTGCGGTAGCTGGGCAACTGGCTACCGCGCAACGGGTAGCGGGTTCGATTCCCACACGGAGCAACTCTTTGTGTGATTGTTGGGTTTTCCTGGTTTTCTGGTTTGTTGTTTCGGGTCTGGGTGTCATGTGTATGTGAACTTGTATGTTTGTAAACGCATCCACGACATAGGAGAAAATCCTAGAGTGGGGCAACATTTATGTTTAAAAAAAAGTAACTCGTGAAAATGTTATCACATTTTTAATATGCCCAACTAAGTTCCCAGAAGCGAGGTTTTGGCAATACGTTCAATCCTTTTAACAGCTAAAAAGGTGAAGCATTATAGAAATTTGATGTACCATTTTGAAAACCTTTTACCGAATGACAGGTACAGTGATGTTTAATGCACGAAACTCGAACTACTTTACTGTCTGCACCTCAATATAGTATAATACATAAACTTAAAATAGAGCAGCTTTTTAGTGATCTGACGTGACTGTCACTTATCTTCGTCAAAAGTTATCATGAATTTTACATAGCAGTTCGTGTAAGAATCATAAAGACTTGCAAAACATGAGTATAAGATGAAAGAACTTCTGTGTACTTTATTTTTGCTCAAATTTTGCATATTTCGTAAGTATATGTGTGTGTGTGTGTGTGTGTAAACTATCATTTTCCTTTTTCTAGAAGAAGAAAATATTATTAAAGGAGATCTAATAATATCTTCTGATTTATTTCATTGCGGGATCCAAGACAGTCATTCATAACCCTGGAGCGCGGTGGTTTCCAGTGTTCCGGTGTTTTCATGGTTGTATCTACTGTAGGTCCTGGCTTACAGGAGTTGTAGCGGTTTGGGAGGTTGTGGCGGGCTTGACGAAAAAAGCAACGTAAGTATTTTGTATGTACTTTTTAATTTTTTTGAGTACTATATTGTTTAGTATAAATACAATCTATACTTATTTCTGACAACAACTCAATTGCATGTTTAAGACACAACAAACCGTAGCTTTGCCAAGATTCACAGCGAACAAGAATGGTCGGCATGTCTATCTGTAAGATATTAGCTCGTGAGTATAAAATATTAAGGAAATTTTAGTTAGTTATACATATTCTATCGTCGTGGTGTGTATGCATCGATTAGTTATCGGGTTGATACAATATTGACTGTTGATTTTAACTCGAAAAATGCACCTCATTTAAATTTAATAAAAATATCCGAAATCACTTTTTATTCCATATAAAACGAATCAAAACGTTTAAACCTATTTATCTCCAATGGTTTTAAATGCTTCAATAAATTTTACACAAAATTGAAATGTATGATCCATGTCAGGGTTGGATCTTTGTGGTCAATTATATTACTGTTAATAGTGATATAGTGGCCTGTCAAACCGGCTTAGTGCTGTGATACGCAGTATACAGGGATTTCGACGGGTCGACTTAATTATTTCAGGTTGATTACATTTGTAGCGCTGTGGTTAAATGGTATGACGTTGGTCGTGTTCATGGTATTGGTTTTAAGAGGTCAATGGTGAAGAGGTGCACGGTTGGTGTGCACGGCTGGGCAACCGGCTGTTGCGCAACGTGGTGCGGGTTTAATTCCCACACGGAGCAACTCTTTATGTTATATACAAATTGTTGTTTCGGGTCTGGGTGTAATATGAATGTTAACTTGTATATTTGTTATCGCACCTACCACACAGGAGAAAATCCTATTGTGGGGCAAATTTTTAATTAATAGAGAAGATAAAAAAGAAGAATTTTTCTAGAGTGTTTACAAGATTTTGACTAAACGCTAGGCAAATAAATTTTATTATAGCGCCTATTAGACTGCAATGTTAATGTTGTACGAGTATTAACTGAATAACTGTTTGCATTCTTTTTTTCACAAATTGAAAACACCCAGACTACGAATAACAGTCACATAAAATATAATTATTTACATTTCATTAGAAACAATTTATTTTAGGTATCTAAAAGTTTATACTTCTTCAAACCGTGAATGCTTATAGCAAACATGACTCCTCAGCTAAAAAAGTAGAAAGAAAGTCAAAACATGGATTGATACTACAAAACATAGAAACTACAAAAAATATGCACATAAGTTATTTATAACTTACCTACCCAAATTCTTAAAGGAAAAAATAACTCCGAAAAAAAGATACATTAAGTATTCAACAAAGTAGTACTCCTACCTACCTATGTACCAAGTCTTTCAAAAACAGCTGACTAGAAGTTTTCCGATATCCGACCCCGAACGTTGAACAAACAACTAGACTTGGGTTCCACAGATTTTTGGTGTATAAAGTTTGTTTTATCAATATAAAAGGTAAGGCTAGAATTTACAGGAAGCTGTGGGAGTAGTGTTAGCAACAAAGGGTCTAACTTTGTTTACTATTTTGGTTTGAGAATAATAAAGTTGTAGAATAAATTATGTTTCATTTTGTTTTCGTTACTGTGGAGTGGTTTTAGACTTAAAAAAAAAACTTTGCCCTACTTTAGGATTTTCGCCTAAGTCGTGGATACGTTTACAATCATACAATTTTACATACACATGAAAACCCAGACCCGAAACAACTTTATTTATTTATTTTACACTTTATGTACATTTTATATTGGTGGACTGGCTTACTTACATTTAATTTTATAGCAGTTGCAAAACGATTTTACGGAAAATGTATGATTAATTTAATTAAACATTCTAAACCTAAAGCATGCTGCCATTATTGATCGAAAAGTGTTATTTACTTTGTCATATAGGCATCATTAATAGTCAGAAGGTGCTCGTCTAGTTTCATATTCACTCATAATTTGTGTTGGTCCTGATTTTGGGCCCCCTATTTAAACTTGTTGAAGACACAGGTGTGTTTCAGTAAATAAGCATAATTATGTTTATTTTAATACCTACTTAGTCCCAAGAGAACAAGCTTATTGCTAGACGATTTACTGGCTACTTCAAACAGTATCCTTCAGTCAGTATTTTGACCTCTGCACCGCCTGTACAAATAAATATCACACTTTATTTTTCCACATTGCATTTGAAAGGTGCTTGGTTAGAGTACTGCAATAATAAACAGACCATCTTATGTTCAGAATATAGTGTTAGGATCTAACCCTAAGTGGGTACCCAGATAATCCGACCCTACGTAGATAAAATTTTATCTATCAGAACGTAAGTTTTCATCGTACGATTGTACAGTTGGGGATAATATCATAATATGATGGCATTACTTTTAAAATTTTTGAACACTTAATTTAAAATAATTTCAGTTTCTCCTTAACAAATAGTCAAAGACCTACCTATATTCAACAAATATAGACTTTATTCATACTGCTGAACCGCTTTATTGGCTTGTAACTGCTGCAAAATGGAATGCCTCTTCCAAGGTAGAAAAAAGTCAGTTTTTCAATATGTCCAACGCTGTCAAAAATAAACTTACAGAACAAACAAGTTCAAAGTATAGAAAACTCATATTGGTGTTTTCTAGGTACCGAGCGTTTTATGCTTGCGTATACCATGATAATTTATGACCTGTCGTTATTTTTTATTCAGATAGGTATCTGTATACACCCAGTAGTCGCATTTACTATCACTTATGCTGAATATAATGTAACAATGGATTGTAAATATATTAAGAGTAACGATGGAGGTTCTTGCTCGTTCATCTCTATTCAAATCTACATTTTGGCACAAGCACTTAGCTTTACAAATGGACAGACTGACAAAAGTTTATCTTCTTATTTGTTGACGTTTAAAAATAAGAAACGGAAGAAATGAAAGACAATGCAAGCGTTTCTTCACGTCGGTTTTCTGTGAGGCCGTGGTAACACTCCACTCTGAGCCGGCCCAATCGTGCCGAAGCATGACTCTCTCTTGGTTTAATTAAATAAAATGCTTTGACTTCAATTTTAAGTGTAATCATACCATAATAATTAAAATACCAAATTTAATAGATTCCGAGTCTCGTAACGTAATATTACAGAACCTTGTATTACCAAAAATATTAAAATCAGTTAACGTATATACTGAAATTTAATTTCGAATATGTTCATATTAATTCACTACTTTATTTCTCTCGGAAACGGGAATATAATAATGTATTGACAGTCATACAGTTACAATGTACCATCTGTGTTTAACCGTCCGTATTTTGATTGTGTTACAGTGGAATAAATATCAATTTTACTCATGTATAGTAATAATACACGATAATATTATCTAACTCTGACCAGTTAATCTTTCTAATGTAGATTTAATAAATGGATATATATATGCATATCCATTTATTAAATCTATATTTCGATTCAGGGTCATTGATTAAATCCAGTCTTTTATGGTATTTGCTTGTTTAAAGTAGTTTTTAGTAAAGAAAATGAGATATAATCATCTTCATCAACAGCCCGTTATAACTGGATTATGTGCTCCCTCTACATGTCAGTGGTTGGTCGTTAGCTCAAAGCAGGAGTAGGAACAGGGTGGTTTTTAGTCAGTAAAAGTTTGACATTCCCTCTCACCTCACCCAAGGCGGGAGAAGTCATTGAATGATTTTCCCCCCTCAAAAAAAGGCTGACGGTTTTGCTATTTGAAACTTCAGATTTAGTAGAAAATAATGCTGTCCAGTTCCTATTAATAAATTGTGTGTAGAAATATTTTTTAACAAAAACGAATCGAAAAATGAAGTTACACCTAAATGGCTACGAAATAATTCGATTTTCAAATTTTCGGTATTACTTGACACTTCGCCAATACAATGAATGAATGTGGAATTGTGCCAAAACCTTCGAAATTCTCAAAGGAAATCCGTGATCCATTTCAATAAAAGCTAGAATTGCACGTGATTCAAGGAAATTCGAGTATTCAGCTCGTGGCGGTTCAACACACGTACGATGGAGTTTAGGCTTTTATTTTTCTTTGAAAAATGGTTTAACCGTTTTAGTGATGTAGGTACTATTGAATAACGCTGTTACACTTCTCTGAAAGGTTAGCAGAGAATAATGTTGGCCCATTCCTCGTATAAATTAATTCACAGTCGACTCTCGATAATTCAAAATAAGAAGGAGTTTTAGAATATTTCGAATTATGGAATGTTCGAAATATCAAATGATCCGAAATTTTCACTTGCTTCAGAGTTAAATTACTTATCATTGTTTTTAAGATGTTTCTATCCCTTTCTCTCTGCAACCTTTAACTATCGAGAGTTTGACATTGATAAGTTTGAATTAAGGAACCATGTACCTACTTTTTTTTCGTTCGAATTACCAAGCATATAAAAATTTTTTTTCGTTCGAATTACCAAGGATATAAAAACGTAATTGATTTAATTTGAAATTTACAGATATTTTCTAGGTACCCCGTGATTACTTCGAATTATTGAGTTTGGAATTATCGAAAATTTAAATTAATGGAAGCCGAATGTAATATGAATTTCCTGGAATCATTATTGTTGGTATTTTCCGATTGTTATGCTTATAATAGTTTAGAGTACAGAATTGCATTTTAATGATTACAAATAAACCAAAATATGTTTCAGTAGTATTGTCTAATCATTTAAATCTATTATACATAGAACTAATTACATGACTAGCTCTTTTTTATGAACACCGGTAAACGAGCAGACGTATCACCTGATGGTAAGCAATCGCCGCCGCCCATGTACTTTTGAAACACCAGGGGCGTTACAAGTGCAATGCCGGCTTTTTGGGGGTTAGGAATTTAAGGGTTCGGGAATCGGGGATTGGGAAGATTGGAAAGAGGGGAATTGGGCCTCCGGTAACCTCACTCACACAACGAAACACAATGCAAGCGTTGTTTCACGTCGGTTTTCTGTGAGGTCGCGGTATCACTCCAGGAAATTCCTAGCTAAAAGTAAATAAACTGCGGACTGTCTAGCAGGTTATCGGGGCTCCGGTTCAAAAATAAGAAGTAGGAACTGGGTGGTTTATGTCTGTAAGAGACTGATACTTGGAGGATTAAAAAAAAAGCTAATTGTAAGTACTTCTTTATCACTCTTCTGAAGATTAATAGTATAACTTACTTGGCACCATCGGGGAACGCCATCACGCCAAGTCCAGAACAGAGGCCTCCAATCAGCGCTCCGTCATACCTGGTACCATCAGGTAGAACCAGATGCCCCATACCATGCTTCTGGCCCTTAGAATTCCACTCGCCAACATAGCGAGTACCATCTTCATACTTGTAGGCTCCTGTCTTCACTACTCCGGGATCTATGACTGTAATTGGAGACGGAAAAATATGAGGATTTGTCAATAATATAGTGGTCGTGGCGTCCCGGAGGTTTAAGACGCCTGATTCTCATGCATGAGACTGAGGGTTCAAAACCTACCAACGGCAAGCACTAATGTAACTTTTACCGTGTGTACTTTCTAAGATTATTGAGACGCCACTGACAAACGGTGAAGGAAAACTTCGTAAGGAAACCTGAGCTTATAATTTCTAATTACAAGTTTGAAATCGCCAACCCGTCTTGAGCAAGCGTTGTGTTTAATGCTCGATCCTTCTCTGTGTGAGACGAGGTCTTTGGTCAGCAGTGGCCACTTATAGGTTCATGATGTGGTTAATAAAAAAAATGTTTGAATACGAATATTTGACTGCTTCATTATAAAAAAAAAAATCTGAAAATATTCTTACCGTCTACCATTGTGGAGCTCGACACTAGTACTGCCATTGGTTGTAGTTAAATGGCTTCGACGTTTCTTAGTAATCTAATTAGAGAGGAAGCAAATTGCTTCTACTACCATCGATACTGCAATTACTTGTCATATTATTTGATGTACACACAAATAACACAAAAGATAACAAGATCAGCAGTACCTAGGTACTATATAGTCCTATTGGAATTTCTTCCTGTAGACATGGTGTCAGAAACAATATTTATAGCATATAATAAAATACAGAAAAACATTATTCTCAAACTTCCATTATTCTCAACATTCCTTCGAGGGTCTCTGCTAAATACATACGTATAATTATAACCTACCTATATAACCTGACGCCTGTCGCTCATATGGGTAAGCAGAAACAATGGAACGCCATTTGCTACGAATCTTACATACCTCTTTCGCTTCATCAACAGTTTTGGTAAATAATATATTGGTTAAGTTACATTGATGTTTGAGACATCATGAATTGTATTTATGTTAATGATTCCATAATTTAAAACAAGGACTTTGACTGAACGGTTGGTGCGGTGATTAGACTGCGATGCATCGTGTAGCGGGTTTGATTCTCACATGGAGCAACTCTTTGTGTCAATAAATTGTTTTTTCGGGTCAGGGTGTTATGTGCATGTGAAATTGTATGTTTTTACACGCACCCACGACACAGGAGAACATTCTAGTGTGAGACAATGTTAAAAAAAAAGAAAAAACCCTTAAATTGAATGAATTCAGTTAGTAACTATGTATTATAATAAAATTTTGCTTAGCAGAATTGTTTAGAACCACTCGACCGAGGATATAGTGAGTATTCAAAAAGCTATCATAAGATACCGCCCCTAACGCCATCTATTATTAATTTCGTACACTTCTCTATGTAACTATTTTATTTAAATTCTTTTTTTATGTCAACTTAAAAAAGAAAAGGTAATGAGTATAATAAAATTATGATTGTAATTTTTTTAAGTGTGGGAGAGCCATGCTTCGGCACGAATGAGCCGGCTCGACCGGAGTGATACCACGGCCTCACAGAAAACTGACGTGAAACAACGCTTGCGTTGTGTTTCGTTGTGTGAGTGAGGTTACCGGAGGCCCAATTCCCCCCTTCCCAATCTTCCCAATCCCAGATTCCCGAACAATAACCCTAAAATTCCTAATCCCCAAAAAGCCGGCAACGCACTTGTAACGCCTCTGGTGTTTCAAGTGTCCATGGGCGGCGGCGATTGCTTACCATCAGGTGATACGTCTGACCGGTAACCGGCGTGTTTCATAAAAAAAAATACATCTTTCGAATTGACTAGAAAAAGCTAAGTATCAATGTAGCGGTAAATTAACTGGCATTGTGTGACAAAAGTCTTTATTTTAAAGTAGGAAGTGTCAATTGAGGATATCTCGACCGGTTTGTTCTAGAAACGATCGTGCTGCCGGAATAAATTCCCGAGGATCAGGTAATTTCTGCTGTTTACTGATTTGTAGGAACTGTTCCATTGCATGACTCACATGACTCTGTCATACTCAAGTAGTGTATTATGTATATGGCTATGAACAGAGGTCAATTTAAAAATGTTCATCAGAATGACGGCACGGGTAGCATGGTGGCTGCGTAACGTGTAGCGGGTTCGATTCCTGTACGTGGCAACTCTGTATGATCCACAAATTATTGTTTCGCATCTGGACGTCATGTGTATGTGAACTTGTATGTTTGTAAACGCATCCACGATACAGGAGAAAGTCCTAGTGCGGGGTAACGTTTTCTAAAATAAAAACAAAAATAATGTCGGCGCGTCCTAAACTAGGATTTCCTGTGTTGCCTTGACTACGTTATCCTATCATATATTTAGCACATTGTTACAAATGTCAACACCAACACCATCCGTGACAGTTCACTTCTGCACTGAGCCTCCTCTACGTAAACGCAGTTTGCCATAATCTCTACGTTTGGTAGGTAGGTTGGAGACCGCAGTTTTAAAAGTCCAGAAATATCACAGAGTGAAAAAAAGTTTGCTGCTCAGTCTTGGTTGGTAGAATAAAGAATCAAATCATAACTAACTGAACAGAAATATCAATCCATTTATGCTTTTATTTATTTAAAACAAGGAATTGAAATAATTAGTACTTTATTGTTGTTGAATACTAAACAGAAACACGATACATATCAAAATTCAGTGTAGGCGAGCATTGTAGGCGAAAGTTTGAATCTAATTTTAATTCAAGAATAATAGTTTTTGATTTAATTATAATAATTTTAGTTAGATACCAACAAAATTAATATTAACAAATGGTATCTACAAATAAAGGTCGTGCTCATTAGAGCCACCCGTTACCCGACCAACATCGCCTTAACTTGTTGTCGACAGGTGAACCACGGGTGGACGGCGCGTGGTCAACGAGTGAACGTCGGGTGGTCAACTTGTAAGTGTCGCGCAGTAAACGAATGGACATCGCTTGGTCCAAGATTTTTGAAGTATAGTCGTTTGTTTTTTGTTCTGGGTTTGCGAGAATCATTCGCGGGCAGCGCGCGGGCCGCGTGAGGCAAGCGTGCGAGTAGTGAGTTGTCAACGAGTGTCCACCCGTGGTCAATGCTGTGAGCGAGGCGATCGTCAGTTGATATAGAGAACGCATATATCCATAGAAGTCCGAATAAAAAAATACTAATCGCTTAAGGCGAGGCGGTGTTGGTCAGGTCCCGAGTGGCTCTAATTAATATAACCAAACCAATCACAGCCTGAAATTTTTTTTACTTATTTTGTCACTGATATGGAATATACATAAGGTACCAAGGGTAAAGATAATAATTGTAATAACTACAGCCAAAATGAAACGCAAAGAAAAATATCCCAACACACAAAGAGTAAAAATTTTAGTGACCTCGTTAAAATACAACGGCATCCTTTGTAAAAAATATTCTTTCATTTCACAAACATTTCTCAGTATTGTTACCGTTTCTGTGTAAGTTCACCACAAAACGACGAATCAAAATTGTATCGTGTCGATCGAAGTTCTAGTAATTGGAACATATTCATCTCGTTACTTATGATCAAGTATCTACATCTAACGTAAGAGGATCTTATTTCCTTTGGGACGTATACATTACGTAGTATTTGATGTAGAATAAAATATTCTGTCTTATTTTTTCGATCTGAGACGATTATCGGATTTGCTGTGAAAAGACAAGGTGTGGTAGAATAAGCTAATTATCTAATTGTGCGATTGTTTGAAAACTGGACCAAGGACCGTCCACTTTTCGGTAGTTGAGTCATCCAACTATAAGAATCTACATATGTAACAGAGGGCAAACCTATAGCCATAAAGAGAGCCCGATTAACTATGATTGATACAAAAATACGAAAATAAAAAAGACAATATTAAATTGCCAATTCTGAGAATTTTCGTTGATCTCTGAATTTAATTAAAAAGAAATTATTCTATAATGACTTAACAGACTCATAACAAATTATACCTTTACGAAAGATACGCATCTTTATGTTCACTACGGTTATCGTGGCATTTAATTTTCATAATTAAATGAAACAATTTCGTTCCGTTCCTTGAAACAGAAAAGAGAACAGGTAACAAATTTTAAGAGCGAAAAATACACAGAAATATTGTAAGGATTCTATAAAGCGATCGTGACCTTGAACTCCGTTCACCAATCAAAATCAATTCCCAAAACTGTTCTAACAAAACATTTGACGAAATTGATTTTTGATGCCTCAGGTCGGTTGGAAACTTGATTAGTATTCCAATGAGAACTAAATGTAGGTTCTCCTGAATTGTTCGTATTGGAGCTGAACACGCTACGAAGCCTGATATTACTTGCAAATTTCTGTACCACCACTCGTCAGTGGTAACACTTGTAGGTTGCTAAAGTTACTTTCCTGTTTTTTTAAAGTAACATTTGGTGGGTGGATCGTATGCTAAATGGAGCTACGTCAAATAGCCTTGTAAAATGCATTTGCAGACTTCAGTATAATTTTTGAATTTTGAAGGCAACAGATGACTGTTAGGGTGGTGTACCGTATTGGAATGATCACCTGGTAGTGTTCACTTAGGCAGAATGATGACGACGTTTGCAAAGAGATGGGGTAAAACGAATGGAATCGATAGAATGATGAGTGAAGTTCCTAAGAAAAATAAGATCCTCCGACCAGGCGAGGTGATCTTGCTTGGCGGTCTTTCTGCCTAATTCTTGTTCGTTAGGATTTTCAATCCATGGTTATTCGCATGTAAACTTCATAACCACGATGTAGGATTTAAGTCATCCTCTAATTCACTCGTCAATTGTCTGTTACATGTCATGTGTCGCCACAATGAGAAGAGCTTAAGATCGAGTTCAGAGGCTTAGTATTGGCGAGACTCAAATCCAATAATAAATCAAACAAACCTTTGTTACTAAACTTTGGTATTTTGATAATAATACAACTTGAAATAATACTTTCACAACCGAGCGATATAACGAGGTTTTAACGTGGTCAGTGCTCTCGGGATCCCTTGACAAACATGGCAATCATGTGTGCATATTTACTCACCATGAAATACTCGAGTCTTTAGGTTAGCAGGAAGTTTTCAACACGTCATAAACTTGTTAATTCTCTACTTCTATTTGAACTAATTCCGCTATACACCTCAGTTAGTTAGAATTCTATCCAGTTTGAATTGCATTAGTTAGTGATTTACAAAGTTTAGTGGAATATCTAATAATATTGGCTTGGTCAGCTTATGAGAAGACGAGAACACTAGTTTATGTTGCAAGATTAGCTTGAATTACGTTCAATCGTGTTCTAAGAATCTTTAGTTTAGTTTAGTACTCAGAAATGCAACTGTTAGATAGTGTGAGCTTTTAATTTAAATTCTTAAAGGCAAACAGTTTTTGATTGGATCTGTAAATTATTTGGTTTGGTAAAAAGTGTCCGTGATATCTATGAAAACAAATGAATTTGTTTTTTTTTTCTATGTATCTATACCGATTATTGTAAATGGGCTACAAAATAGCGCTTTTACACGTCAAAACATAAACGACTAATTAATTGCACAGATAAATAGAGCGTAAATTGAATAGAAATAAATTATTCAACACCATAATTTAAGGTGAATTTTAATTACAAAATCGTAAGCCAACCTCGATATTTCACGGTGCCGTCCTCCCCTTCGAAATGTTTTTTAAGAAAATAATTGTAAAGCCAAATTAAGAATACTGTACTAACAAATTTCCATCGGCTTAAATTTACTCAGTCAATGATTTTAATTCCGCTATTCTAATGAAATGAATTATTATTTCACTCAAAATTTGATTCACGGAAATAAATCTACAGGCCATTATTTTTTAAATGAAATTAATATCCAGGTAAATAAATGCAAAAGATTATTTAGGGGCATTTTAGTGGGGAAGAAATCATCAAATGTCTCTCCTGAGTAAGGAGGAAGGGAGTGTAACGGTGCTTTTCTACCACAGATGAGCTACTGTGGATGCGTTTGGCTTCCACCAATCATATACATTGATACAAATAGCTTACCACTGGTTGAAACGGACTCTTCTAAGCTATGTTTTTTTATATGGAAAGATGCGTGCCATGCTTCCATGTTATGGATGGCTTCCATACTATCGATATATCGTATACTTGAGCTGCGGATCTTCCTCGCACAGTTACATAGCTTAGGAGAAACGGTCACATAGTTTCACAGCTTAGCTATTCCATCATCGTATTATAGCTACATAGCACATCTCTGGTGGAAAAGGACACTAAGACTCTTACTGACTATAAACCACCCCGTTCCAACTCTTGCCTCGAGCCGAAGCCCGGGTATCTAGGGGCTGAGATATCATCACAAAAAAGATGACATTTAAAACCTTCTTAAAAAAAGTATTCATTTGACTTAGCGACTTTGACTTAATTTTTGAAATTTGATTTGAATCAACTGCCTATTGTCTCACAATAATATTATTCTACGCAAACTCGTTATTAAAATTTGGGCCTTCCCGGAATCGTTAACATAGATTTCATTTTGACATCCGGACTGACAGCTGTAAATATTTTATTGGAAGAGTTGAAACATTTAACTTTTTGTCTACACTTTCTAAAATAAATGTTTTTTTTTTTTTTTTTTTTTGAGTGGGGAAAATCATCCAATGACTTTTCTCGCCTTGGGCGAGGCGAGAGGGAGTGTCAGACTCTTACTGACTAAAAACCACCCCGTTCCTTCTCCTGCTTTTCGAGCCGGAGCCCCGGTAAACCCGCTAGGTAGTCCGCAGCTCCGGATCAGGCATCAGCCCTGTTGGGCCCCATCTGTGGTGGTCTGATGGCTGAAATATTATAAAGTGAATCTTTACTGGGCGTAGAAAGTGAGATATCGTACTTGATTAAGGCTTATCAGAAATGAACTTCGTTAAAAGTGACTTCCCGGTGAATTTGAAATAAATTATTTTGATTTTGACTTTGATATTTTGATGATACATAGCATCATATTTTTTCCTCAGTAATACATATTACGCATCGATTCCAACCTTCGAACGCAAACTATCAATCTAACGCAAATTATCAATTTATAAAAAAGCGAAAATTTTAAAACCCTTTCGGCGAAGCCGTTGGCAGAAGCAAGTACTTAATATATTTATTTATTTCGTAAACATTGAGTAATAAGCATTTGCAGTCAATGTCTCGTGAGTAATAGAATACATTGACTACAATATCCATTAAATCTAATAAGATCTTTGTATGACATAATAAGAATATCTTCTAGGAACGTTTCTTTGAAAATCTAACATTCTCATATTCAAGATAATTACTATAGTATGAAAATTATACATGCAATTACAATGTCACAAAATTTCCATTTAAGACTAAATCTATCGACCGTTTCCAAGAACGCTACAAATCACGCTTATCTCAATTTCTCCGAAATAGGTTAAATAAACTTGAAAATTCTCTAAGATTCTAAGATCGACTATGAAACTTTAACTTAGAAATTATACGAGTACAATATTAATAATACATACTTGAATACTAGATGATGAATATAGAAAATGAAATAGTATTTCTAACAAATCTTGCTACACACATTAAGTCAAGCTTGTCACCTTAGGGCAGATTGTAATACCTTAGCCAGAAGCACTTACAAAATTAATTCCGTAGCTAAGCCGTCATCAGACGAAGAGCTCATTACTTCTCTTCACACGTTAGACCAGTGTGTTTGTCTGAACTTCTGTGCGCTAGAGGTGTTGTTTACAGAAACTTTGCTAAATTGCTAACAAGGGTTATTTATATTTGAAACTGACTGGCCAAATAATTTGGGACTGTGATATAGTTGGTCTGATAATTATGTAACTATGGATTGTACGGGTGGGTGATTAAATACACAGTTGCTCAAACATGTTAATAATCGTTGGTCGAAGTACTAGGTTTTAGTAGATTTAATAATATTATTAAATATTATGTTTTAATTACCGTAAAACGGGGTGAATAGATACATTGGGAAAATTTCCCAACCTACCCTATTCCTCTCAGACTCACCCTATTCCTGTACCAATTTTATTCATCTCTCGATTTCAATTCACCCCGTTTCACTCGATATAAATAATTTCTACGAAACAAAATGGTGCTGTAATTTTATAACGAACACAATAGAATCAATTTGAATGCACGGTTGGCGCGGTGGCTAGGCAAAGGCCGTGCAAGTGTCATAGGTTCGATTCCCGCACGGAACAACAGCTATTTGTATGATCCACAAATTGTTGTTGCGGATCTGGGTGTCATGATGTGTATGTGAACGCGTACGTTTGTAAACGCAACCGCGACACAGGAAAAAATCCTTGTGTGAGGCTATCTTAGTGCAAGGGACTTATAGCACTAATAGTGAAAAGCTGGTGCACTGTACGATACAATGACATTACATGCCGTAATGTGCACTTCTGCCTGCATATAAATGGAACCTACAGCAATTCCTTAAATTATAAACAACAACCAACGGTAACACGACCTACACATAAGTACTTGGCAGAGTTTGAACCCTGTCTACGGAAATTAAGACAAGAAACACAAGCTCGTCAGTAACACAATTTGTGTAAGTGCCTATGTTTGAGGAACGCCTTGTTATTTCTTCACAATTTGGGAAATTTTCAAGACCTTTGTGCCTCAACAATATTAAATGTTGCTTTAATTCCTCGTACACATCGCTTGTTTACTTACGTTTACTTTTGTGATTCCTTCTTACGCGGATTTAATTAAAACATAAACGTTCTATACGTTTGTGTTGTTCACAAAAGATGTAGGTATGAAGGTATGCTTCAAGATGTAAGGAAATAATTCGTTATACACTTGTTTACCCTTTTATGATTACTGAGTTTTTTTTTACCGTAGTAAAATCATCTAATGACTTCTCTCGCCACGACGAGACGAGAAGGAGTGTCAGACTCTTGCTGACTAAAAGACCCCGTTCCTACTCCTGCTTTTCTAGCCGGAGCTATTTCCTGAGTTTGCGGAGACAATAGATTCTAGTACATATTTTTCAATTAAGCAAAAATAATTTGAGCCGTGAAGAAAATACAAACAGGACATGTCATAATTGGATTTCCCTTTAGTACCTATTATGCATGACACATTAACGGACTCACGGAACGTTACAAACCACGGACCTCTCTACGTTCCAAGACGCTACAAATATGTTGCCAGTTGTTCATGTTCACATTTTAATATGCCATTTTTTAACCTCTTATAATAATCTATCTACACCTTTTTACTCATAATATCATTGGGCAGGGCCCATTTACATATTTTGATACAGTGCACAATCACATTGTGGCATCTTCTCTTTGTACTTGCTTAATGGTTTGAGGTCTTAGATGGTTGTAGGTATACTTATCCTAAAGATACAATTACGAAGACATAGATCGTATAAAACAAGACCGATCTGTTATTTCTTATACATACTTTTGAAAAAAAAGTTCACATTCACATAACCCTGAATTTTTCATCAAGAGGCCTACAGAAAAAATAAACATATTTTTTTCTTCGAAGTCAATAAGAACTTGACCCACTGATCCAAATTCCGTATAAATATGGCCATTGTTAACGACTAATATCAAGCTAATATTATAGCAGGTGCTAATGTGTTCCGCCAGTAAATTGCTTGACTAGGGTAGACCTTGAGACGAAGACTGGCCGTGAAAAGATAAGCTGCTAATTTATTGTAAAATTTCTGTTTAAAAAAACCCTATTGTAGGTGCTTGAATAATGTATTTTCGGAATTTCATTGAACAGACGATAACAACGAGATTAGAGTTTCAAGAAACCGTGTTAGTTAAGTTTCTCCAAGAATTCTTTTTAGTATTGTATATTTTACGATAAGTACTGACGAAATTATTTAAAATAAATTCGGAGCTGCGGACTACCTAGCGGGTTACGGTTACGGAAAAGCAGGAGTAGGAACGGGGTGGTTTTTAGTCAATAAGAGTCTGACACTCCCTCTCGCCTCGCTCAAGGCGAGAAAAGTCATTGAATGATTCCCCCCCGCCCCCCTTAAAGTCCTGGGGAGCCCCAGAAACCCGCTAGGCAGTCTACATGCTAGAGTCTCATATTCAGTACCAGCGCGACAGTCGCAGTGTAGTGTGTCGCGATATGCTGCTCATGAATATGAGCCTCAAGCATGGCTTGAAACTAGTCGAGATCCCCATCAAAGAGTTACGCGAATGAGCCGAAAAACATAATAATTCACTACTTAACTTCTCCTAGATATAAACTCCAATAATGTTGTAGACTTAAAAGTTAATTTCCTAAAACAAATACATACAATACATAATATAATAAAACTGTATTGTACCTGTACATATTATTTGCTACGCTACGGTAGCCTGGAAGCCAACCACTATATTTTAGGCAAAGATAGGCTTTATTAATGATAAGATAAGGCTACACGCAGTACTTACATAGGACCGACCCTAACTTCTAAGGTCTAACTAAGTGAGGGCCAAAGTGTCTATTAGGCTCAATCTGAATGATTAATCACATCAATCAAATTTTGTTACATACATACATAACGTCACGCCTTTTATCCCCGAAGGGGTAGGTAGAGGTACACATTACGGCACGTAATGCCGCTATACAATGTACACCCACTTTTCACCATTTGTAATATAAGTCCCATGTAATAGGGGGTGAGCCTATTGCCATATCCTGGACACAATTCCAGACTCCGTGCTACTACCGAGAAATTTTCGAATATCCGAAAAAAGCCCAGTAATACTTTGCCCGACCCGATAATCGAACCCGAGACCCCTTGTTCGGCAGTCGCACTTACGACCACTCGACCAACGAGTCAAATTTTGTTTTGTGGTAGAATAGAGAAACGGAAAGCGGTAGAAATAAGTGGTAGTTTTAAAGATATATAATAAGCGAATATCCAAAATAGCCACTATCTTAAGATACTAATTTAATACTCAAATATCTTATAATAGAATTTAATAATTCCACTCAAGATTTTTTCAGACTAATTTGATAAACGAAAGAGAATACCTTTGATAATCTTAAAAGCCATCTGCCTGAAGTAGATATCTGTTACCTAGACGTATATTTCAAAGATATGTACGTACCTAAATTATTTTTTGCTTTTCTAAAGCACTTTTATTTTTATGAATTAAAAGAGAACTACGCTACCTAAATATTCTTTTAAGATTTAAATGATTAAAATTGAGAATTATGACGTTTCGTTTTTTTTTTATTTTTCACTAGCTTCTGTCAGTGGCTTTGCCCGCATTCCCGTGGGATTAAAAGTATCCTATCACCAAGTTAGCTCTTATCTATCTGTATACCAAATTCCATCAGTTATTTCAGCATGATAATGATGACGATATACAAACTTTCACATTTATAATATTAATAACTAGTATGGTAGTGTGATTGGTTACCTCACAGGGTCAACAATCAAAGACAACAATTAGTTCGTCTAATAAAGCACTTTTAAGTATATCAGTTTGCACAAAACATGTAGGTATGTACAACGCACAAAATAGAATTGAATGGATTTATCGGATCCGGTAGCGTTTTACCTTCCATAGAACAAAGAGCTTATGTTTAAATTAATCAGTCTTACGGTTCAATATCCCTTAACAAAAAAAGCCACCGTACCATTCATTAGCAGCCCCAATCAGCCGTCACGAATAAAAAAAATCCAATTACAAATTGTCTATACAAAAACCCCACAGTCAATTTCCATCAATTCCACGAGGGTACCCCATGCTCTCTTCAATTAAAGAGCCTAATCGATAGTTAATAGCAAGCAGCCGCTGCGCAGACGACATATCCTTATTCGCGACAGCGGCGCTACAATAATTGCGAGCCATTGTCGACGTAATCGCAAAGATTAGTGGAGAGATACGACTGTGTGCAGATAGGTACAAGAATGATAAAAAAAAACTATTTTTTGGATATGTAGGTAAAAAAATGTTAAAAACATTTCTTTACTTTTTATAAAATATAGTAATAAGCTAGCATAATTTTTTATTTCTTTAAAGTAAATGTAATAAGTAATTAAATCAAATTACGTTTGTCATTTATTTATTTCTTTTTTTAAATACACACATTGTTAGATAGGTACGCTACCTACCTAATGGATGGTTCATTAGCACATGCATGAAAAGAAGACGAGATGCGAATGATTTTCTGTTAAAAATCGAAATCAATCCAGATTTTCAAAATCCTCTTTTTTAAAAGAGCAACGAATAAAGTTTTTTACTCGTTCTTCTCCATTCGAAGCTACACTTTGGAACGAGCACCTAGCTTCACCAACGGACAGATTGACAGACTATTATTTATTTCTTTATTTGTTGACATTTCAAATGTACCTATTTATGGTTTAATTGAAATAAATTATTTGACCTACTGAACCTACTAAGATCTGTCATTTATTTTGTCGTTTTATCAAGCTGTCCACTTTACACCAAAATTATCTAATCTTTGTCTCCCACTGGCCAGGTACATTGGCAACGCTTGCCTTTTGAATGTACAACTGGCACCAATCTAACGCTTCCCGTCGCGTCTCTAGTGAATTGCACTAGCCACTGGAGCAAGTTCAAGGGCGAGTGCAGTCAGGATATTTTATTGTTTATTTTTATGCAAAAATACGATATAGTGTAGTATAATTCTTTTTTTATTTCACCTTTTAAATAATAAACAATTTTTAGTATTAATTAAAACGTAAAGAGGCTTTCATCAATACGGGTAACAGTTCCTAAGCTACTAGTTCTAATTCATTTCGTACATAATAATCATTTACATTATAAATTATAAGTTATATCGAAAGATAATTCGGACATAATTTCTGAAAATATTATAATTATACCTCACTTCAAAAAATGACACGAAACAAACACTTTCTAGCACTAGGTAACAAAAATCAAAGCATCCATAAATAAATAGCAAATACTACAATAACAGTCACATTTTTATATACCATTACGACACAATAACCTTCATATTACTCTTCGTAATTGTAAGAGATTTTCGGTAATCGCACGTCTGTAGCCCGTATTTCGGAATCGCTCCAATAAATGGCTACAAGATTTCAAGTCGAATAAACGTCTGCCGAATGGTTTCAAACAATTTCTCCTGGATCGAGAACATTGAACACAAATCCAATCTCACATACAGCTACTTCAAATTTTGTAAGAAACAAGTTCTGATTTTCAGGTGCTGTTTCTCAGCAGCTTAAGTGATAATGTAGAATTCAAACATGAATTTAGCAAGATTTTATTGTAGCTTTGATTCTTTGATTCAATGTTTATTTTATGGTATAAGCCTGTTAATGAGCAGACGGATCACCTGATGGTAAGCAATCGGCGCCACCCATGGATACCCGAAACCAGAGGCGTTGCAAGTGCGTTGCCGGCCTTTTGGGGGTTAGGAATTAAAGTGTTGTTGAAACACAATGCAAGTGTTGTTTCACGTCGGCTTTCTATGAGGTGGTCTTACTATAAAAACCATAGACATCACCAAGGGACTACACTTCAAAGACAAAGTCAGGCAGTAGCACACTCAAATTAACCTGAACCTTTTAGGTAACGATTTCTCTTATATACCTAAATGACGTCTTTGGCACAACAGTAGACTATTGCAAGACCACTGGCACAGCATACCAAACGTACCACAAAAATGATTAATTGCTATTCCAAAAATAAATTGAGCATCGGCTACCTACTAACTAAATCGAAAAGTGACAACATCGCCGAATCGTCACACCTTTTATCCCCGAAGGGATAGGCAGACTATGACACATAATGCCACTATATAAAGTACACCCACTTTTCACAATTTATGTTTTAAGTCCCAGGTAAGGGGCCTATACCACATATTGGGTATAATTCCAGACTCTGTGCCTGAAAAAAGACTCGAAAATGAACCCGTGACCCGGGAATTGACAACAATACCTAGTAATCAATGACTACAACATCAGTTGGTCGTACTAGTTTCTAAAGTGAGATATAAAAGTGCATTTATGTCCCTATATTGCTGTTGTGGACAATAACGGCAGAACTGTTAGCTTGAATACAAACGAATAGCCATTTTGTCAATTGACTGTGTACAAAAAGGTCACACATGTAGGTCGTTGTGTTCTTTTTTCGATTTCTGATGTTTAGATTATTTTTTATGCGATTTGAAGTCGCTTGTTAGTCTCTAACTCTGTTGTTGGGCATTTCAATGAATGATCAGATATAGCAGAAAATCCAATTACATAAAATATTGATTGTGGAATGAAATCTTGAGAGAGAAATGGACACGAGTCGAGACAAGTGTGTGACGAAAATTAGACCATACATTACAGAGTAACAGATCTAATTTTTGCAGAGCATTTTGCACATACAGTTCGAGTCTAAAATAAACCAAATAAACGGAGAGTTGAGGATGATTTTTTTATATATCGTCACGCCTTTTTATCCCCGAAGGGGTAGGCAGAACACACAAGGACGCGCAATGCCCCTGTACAATGTACACCCACTTTTCACAATTCATGTTATAAGTCCCATGTAATAGGGGTGAGCCTGTTGCCGGGTACATTTCCAGACTCCGTGCTACCACTGAGAAATGTTGCGAAAAACCGAATAAAGCCCAGCTATACTTCGCGAGACCCCTTGCCACTCACACTCGACCAACAAGGCAATCATAACCACTAAAATCATAACCAGGTATTCTCACTTGTTATAAAAGGTTATAAAATGCTTTATTATTGAAGTCATATTAATCACTCACCCTAACAGCGGTAACGTGTGGTTACTATCGATTTAATTTCAAGGTCAAAGCCTTCAGCTATTAAGTACAAGTTATAATGCCTCGAACAATTAATAAGTTTTGCTACGAAACGTTTATATGTTCAACTAATATGGGGAAAAGGATTCACTTGACCCAGTTGTAAGGACCGTATTTAATTTTCTACCCCTTATCTGTTTTATTAATTGCTAACAATTTATTTTTGGAGTCGGCAATTTTGGTTGAGGGAACTTTTGAGGAAAATTCTACGTGAGTTACCAAGGGGTAAAATATGTATTGAGCAGATAATCAAAGTCAAAGTCAAAATTATTTATTTCAAATATACCAAGAAGGCACTTCTGAACGTCAAAGCAAATAGTATAATATTAATAACAATGATTATCTGTCTGCCAGTCCTCTAGTGAAACTATTTGCTCGTTTCAAAGTGTAGATTCCTATGGAGAAGAATGAGTAAGAAACTCCACAGGTTACTCTTTTCCAATCAGATTCACAATACAATTCTTATTTATATTGTTTCGTTGGTTCAATTATGTGAGAACAATTTAACACTGATATTCAAACCCTGAAACAAACCCTGAGAGAAACCTACCCATAAAACTTTACATATTGACATACAATGTCAGATCCCTCTCATCGTATGAACGTTTAATTGAACTCACTGAAACACTGAAAGAAGTAAAGTACGATATTGTAGGAATAGCAGAAACAAGACGCAGCGGCACAAAAATAGAAGAATACGATGACTTTCTACTATGTCACACAGGAAATACACCAGGAATGTATGGAGTATGCTTCCTCATCAAGAAAATCTACAAAAACTACATAGAAAGCTTTGTCGGTCTCACAGAAAGAGTAGCTTTACTAAACTTAAATTTCGATGGAACTCGGCTAACAATCATACAAGTGTACGCACCCACAGAGCAAGCAAGCGAAGAAGAAATCAACTCTTTCTACACCACATTAAATGAGGCATTAGGGCTGGTACACAAGGACTTTATACTTATGGGAGACCTAAACGCAAAAATCGGCAAACCCAAAAAAGAAGAATACCTAATCATGAAACCTAATGGTTTCGGTAAAAGAAATGCAAGAGGCCAAAAATTTATTGATTTCGCCATAGAACACAAAATTGCAATTATGAACACATTCTTTAAGAAAAAAACCAAAAATAAATGGACATGGATCTCTCCAGACAAGAAATATAAAAATGAAATTGACTTCGTAGCGTCATCCCGACAACAAATTTTTCAAAACGTTGAAGTCCTAAATATAAACTACCCTTCTGACCACAGACCGATAAGGGCTACGATAGTACTAAATCATACGAAGAAAAGCAGAACCAAATTCAAAAACATTCGCAACACCTTGGAACTAAGTGATGTAGAGAAAACACGATACACAGAACTACTTTCTTCCGAAGACTCCAACTATCTCTTGGACTACAATTATAACGCTTCAGTACAGGAAAACTATAGAAACATAATTAAAGCAATTACTGAGAACCTTGAAAAAGCTAGAAATACAACAAATAAAACTAAAACCAAAAACCACAAAGCACTTTCAGATCGCACAATAAGATTAATGAAGAGGAGACAAGAATTGCAAAGAAGTAATAATAAAACCCGCTCAATAAAAAATGAAATATCCGCTTTATACAAACTGATAAGTAAATATATTAAAAAAGACTATGCCACTCATCGCTCTAATGTTCTTGAAAAACACCTGAAGGAAACCGGAAGTACAAAGAAAGCCTTTAAAGAACTTAAAACAAGTAAAACTTGGATAGAAGGTCTTAAGCGTGATGGAAAAACGGAGCATAATCGTAACGACATCATTATGATAGCAACAAACTTTTATAAAAATCTATACAACGCTACCCCAAGTATAAGAATGGAAAAGAATGATGACTTGAACAAGCCACAAAAAGAACCTAATGATGTCGTTCCGATCGAGATAGGAGAATTGATACAAGCAGTTAAAAAACTAAAAACAGATAAAAGCCCTGGATCAGATTCAATCACTAACGAAATTATAAAAACTGCCTTGCCAGCCCTGGCTCTACCCTTAACCCATATGTTCAATCATACAATAGAATCCGGAGAGACACCTATAGAATGGTCAAAATCTGACATAGTCCTCATCTATAAAAAAGGAGACCCATACGACATCGCCAACTACAGACCTATAAGTTTGTTACCTTGTATTTATAAACTTCTCTCCACAATTATAAATCAAAAAATAAGATCAACATTAGAGGCAATGCAGCCAGTGGAACAAGCAGGCTTTAGAAGAGGCTACTCGACGATAGACCATATCCACACACTGGAACTAGTGATTGAAAAATTCCAAGAGAAGCAACGACCTCTATACATTGCTTACATAGATTACCAAAAGGCCTTTGACACTATATCGCATGGAAGCATCTGGGAAACGTTAAAAGCGCAAAATGTCAACAACAAATACATAAAAGTAATTAAAAGCATTTATAAGAATTGTCAAAGCAGAGTAAAAATAGAGACGACTGGCCCATGGTTTCCCATAAAAAGAGGTGTACGTCAAGGAGACCCCTTATCACCGATACTATTTATAGCCATACTAGAGTTAATTATCCAAAGATTAAATTGGAGGAATTACGGTATCAGAATCGGTAACTAGTTTTTAAACCACCTAAGATTCGCAGACGATTTAGTTTTACTATCGGAAACTAGCCACCAACTACAACAAATGATCGAATCACTAAATGTGACTAGCAAACAGGTAGGATTGGAAATGAACCTCACTAAAACTATGCTTATGACAAACAGCAGGATCAAAAGGATAACGGTGGGTGAAGAGCCACTAAATTATGTTGACAAGTATATTTATCTCGGGAAACAAATTAGCTTTGATCGCAAGAATAACGAGCTGGAAGTCGACCGTAGAGTACAAATTACCTGGAATAAATACTGGAGCTTAAAAGACATATTTAAAGGACACCTACCAGTCAGTATCAAAACAAAGGTACTGAACTCCTGCCTCTTACCTTCGTTGACGTACGGATGCCAAACCTGGAAGTTCACCAAAAAGTTAAGGGACAAAGTAACCACGTGCCAGCGAGGACTGGAGCGCAGTATGATGAAAATTAAAAAGATACAAAAGATACGTCATACAAAGATACGAAACATTACGAAATCCATTGATGCTGTATCTCACGCCCTTGCCTTAAAGTGGAAATGGGCAGGCCATGTAGCGCGTATTCAAGACCAGCGATGGACAAAATTAGTAACTAAATGGAAAGGACCAGAAGGAAAACGTAAAAAGGGGCGTCCCTATTCAAGATGGGAAGATGAAATAATAAAAACAGCAGGTCCTCACTGGTTCCAAACAGCCCAATCAAGAGACGATTGGCTAACCTTGGAGGAGGCCTTCACCTGCAGAGGGGTTCTTGCAGAAGACGAAAACATTGAATAATTACCTTATAATACCTACATATTACTTTTATATTACCAACTACTTTACTAATTAAGAAATAAATAGAATTAAGTTAGCACCTAAATGTAATTTAAATATGTAAGTAAGTTATTTTTTTGCAAGAAATATAAGGCTTTTTATTTTTTTTTTTTTTTTTTTTTTTTTTTTATTTTATATATTATTCAATCAAAGAAACCTTAAGGACAATTACATAATATATATAGCCTGGAGCTGACCAATCCAGATGAGCTATGACTTAAATAGTTATGTAATATAAAAGACTAATTCGATTATGTACTTATGTATTACTTCAAGAAATTATATTATTGGACTGCACGGTTGGCGCGGTGGCTGGGCAACTGGCTGCCGTGCAACGTGTAGCGGGTTCGATTCCCGCACGGAGCAACTCCTTGTGTGATCCACAAATTGTTGTTTCGGGTCTGGGTGTCATGTGTATGTGAACTTGTATGTTTGTAAACGCACCCACGACACGGGAGAAAATCCTAGTGTGGAGAACGTTTTAAAAAAAATAGTTAAGAGACCTCGTAAAAATAGAAGATCAGGCCTCTAATCTTCCATATAAAAAATAAATAATTTGCCCCAACAAAATAACAAACCAGAAATTATTACCTAACAGACTGTCTTTATTGTTTATAGCCAGACAAAACAATATTTCCAGACCTAATAAAAGGAGCTAAGCCTAAATAAAAAGTTATAACTTCATAAACTGAAACTATTAGCTATACTTTCTTCTTTATTACGACCACAAAACTTTTTATAAAGAATCCAATAAATTATACAGCTTGTTAAGAAAAGAAATACTTGGGCTGTATAATAGGTACTGGTATATTTATACAACGGATTATAAAATATATGAGAAAAATATGAGGAAAAGAAAACAAAAGAATAATTTTTATGCGCGCGATGCGCGCATGTGATGCTTGTACAGCTGCTCGGGCGAAAGTGGCGAGTCGCGATCTTCCCTTTGATGCCGTCACTTTTTCCGTCGCCAGCCAGCAAACAAAAAGTATTTATACATAAGGTTTTATGTTCGTTCAGACGTTTCCGAACACAGCTGTTTATGAATCAGACATTTTCAACCATATTGGGGAATGAAATTTGAAAGTCTTTAATAAATTATCACATTACATCACATCAACAACCTGTAAATTGGCCACTGATAACCAAAAGCCTCTTCACATACGGATAAGGTTTGAGTATTAATCACCACGTCTGCTCAATGCGGATTGGCGATTTCTAAAGTAATAACTAGAAATTATAAGCCCAGGTTTCGCGATATTTTCCTTCGCCATTTGTCAGAGGTGTCTAAATAATCTTTGAAATAAGTTTTAAAACTGACATGGTCACTAACATAGTGACTAACGAGATCGTGGCGCTTGCTACACTGCCGAAATATTGGAAAGTCATAGATATAAATAAACGTGGTAAATATCCCATCTCAAGTGCGGCCAAACGTCGGCCCGTTTAACAATAAAAAAAAAGTTCCAATTAGAAAGTACATATAACTTGGAAGAAGACACATTGGTACCTACTTGATGTGGTAGGTTTTGAATCCACATGCATAAAAAGTGAGCGTCTTAAACCCGAGCCACTACAATAAAAAGTTTATTATTATCAGAAAACTCGTTCACTGTTTTGTGCCAAGAATCGATGCAAAAGGATATTTCGTGGAATCCATTCGATACTTACTTGGCCGGCGTTGCTTAGTTACCTAGGTACTTCGATAATCTTTGTTTACTACTCCAAGGATAAAAGGGAAATATTTCATGGTTATGTGCTCGTATGAATATTGTAATAGTAATGTTATATGGTGATTTTTTCTAGCATATAAACTCTGGAGTTTTGGAGCTTATACTTGGGCTAGCTTGGAAAAAATATTTGAAGGAACCTCAAGTTCGGTTCTTTTTTTATAGTCCAGTCATTTGGTAGTTTTACCTGGAATGTTTTCCGGGAGTTTTGAAAATTGGTGAATTTATAGAATTTATTTTTTAGGCGCCATTTTTTCAATATGGCGGCGCGAGCGGCGGTTGTACGAGGTGGCAAAGTTGAAATTCGAAAAGAGCATACCCAAATCTATAAGTTCACCAATTTTCAAAACTCCCGGAAAACATTCCAGGTTACCCCCTTTTTATCTACCAAATGACTGGACTATTAGGGAATAATTACGATAGTTTATAATAGTTCGTATATGGCAAAAGGCTCACCACTATTACCTGCAACTTACAACACAAATGGTGAAAAGTTGATATACATTGTATAGTGGTATTAAGTGTCGTAATGTGCAGATACACCTCTGTCTCTATTATTAGAACTTATGACGGGATATTTACCATGTTAACATGGTAAATATCCCGTCATAAGTTCTAATAATAGTGTTAGTGACCATGTCAGTTTAAAAACTTATAACACCTCTGTCTGCCCCTTCGAGGATAAAAGGTGTGACGTTCCATATTTATAACAGTAAAAAAATCTCTCAACAAACAATACAGGAAGATTAATCGGAAATTATTACCAAATTGATAGATATAATAAATAAAGATTACATAGACACACGCATCGCTGTAACTCAGATAGAAGTAATTTGTCAATAGATATGAAATAGTTTTATTGTTTCGGAAAACTTTGCGGTTTCCTTAGGCATCGCGTGGGAGCATAGAATAAAGGGTTCAATGACCCCTGCTGTACAGTAAATTGTAGTAATGAATAAGTATCGTAAGGGCTTTAACCTAGTGCGTGTAAATATTTAATGACTGACATATTTTAAGAAATATTTTTCCTATACAGATTAATTTTATGATAATACTAGCTTCTAACAGCGGCTTCGCCCGCCAGGGATTAAAGTCTCCCAAGTCAGCTTATACACAGCCTGTATACTAAATGTCATTAAAATCCGTTCAGAATTTGCAGCATAGTTAATGGACAAAGATCCAAACAAACAAACTTTTACATATAAAAATTTTAGTGTGATTTATTTAGTAAATATTGACTAGTGAGTAAAAAGAACAATTGGCGATTATATACATAGTTCTAATTACGTAATTTACTTTGTGTTCTTGTAATTTTCGTAACGGATTGCGAGTATTATGGTGTTAGGATGTTTAAGTATTTACAACAAACAATTTACAAAGAAGTGGCGAACAATTGGGGAGGCCTATGTCCAGCAGTTGACTGCTATAGGCTGATGATGATGATGATGATGAGTAAAAAGATGTTCTAAACTTAATGATGTGCTCCTTGACATGCATATTTATTGGTAATTCAAACCCAATAATAGCTTTTTGTAATTATAGTTATCTAACAAATATGTGAATAACTCTATAATTTATTACTTGCGAGATAGCTCACAACTATAATGACAAGGTAATACCAGCGTAAGACGCTGTCTTGTTAAAAAACATTGTGACAACTATCTGTCCTTATTAGCGCGAATTTGGAACACACATACATACACACACAAACGATAAGGATTTTGCTACGAGTATTATAACTTGGTCTTGTATTTCTTGGATCAACACTAACAACATCAACAGTCACGTACACGTACTACTTCTACTACGTAAGAGGATTTTCTACAAAAAATCTCTACGTATAGGTATATCAAATGCCAGTTATGCGATCGTGATCGCAGTCCAGGTAAATATGATAAATCACAGAGCAATATTGGGTTGCCCGCTTTCACACATGTAGTGCGGGAAGAGCAGAATAGTGAGAATAATAGTAATAATAACGTCACGGCTTTTATCCCCGAAAGGGTAGGCAGAGGTGCACATTAGGGCACGTAATGCCGCTACGCAATTTACACCCACTTTTCACTATTTGTGTAATAAGTCCCATGTAATAGAGGGTGAGCCTATTGCCACATACTCGGCACAATTCCAGACTCTGTGCTACTACTGAGAAATATTCGAAAAATAGTGAAATTTTCTTTATTTGTTATTCTCTACCGCAATGAATTAATTATATGAACGAATACTTCTCTTTGTTTTTCTTTTGTTATATGTTATAAGCCGGTAAACGAGCAGACGGATCACCTCTTTATTTTCATTTTTCTTTCACATCTTCAAGGTCTAAGCTGTATTAAACAAAACTGTTTTTCCAACAATACAAGCTTGAACATGCGATTCTGCCTACGTTCATGATAATTCCAGTAAATCGCCAAGGTCGTGAGCTGGTCAATGTCGCGTGCCCGAAGCGCGGCCGAGGCGGCGACGTCGCGAGTGCCGCACTCAAATGTCATATTACTGATACACCGACGTTCGTGGAGGAGTGCTCAACATTTTTTTAGAAATGATTCGGGTAATCATCGGCTTTTATTACTTATTTTTATTTTATTTTATTTTCAGCCGTGATTGTGTCCCACTGTAGAGCAAGTGCCTTTTTACTTTTATTACTTACTTATTATGTATAATAAAAAATAGTAACAGCAAATTGACTATTTGTGACGTAAAGACACGATATTGAATACAAATAGGTGCTAAAAAATATTACAGGATACTTGTATTTGATTGTAATATTAATAAAAAATAATATAAGCTTTTGCTTTAAAGAAAACCGTTTTAAATAATGCAGGCCAAATTCCTAGTCTTACCGCAATGTTATCAGAAGAAAATCGTTACCAAGGAATAATTTATGTAATCAATGTCTCTGAGTGCGGCAGTTTAAAACTAAAATTATTTATACTTAAAAAAAATACGTAGATAAACTTTGAATTAGAAAAAGTAGGGAACATTTTGAGTTAGAGTTTTCATAATTGGATATTAATTTTTATTTCTTGAGGAATAATATAAAGTTATTACCGGTTCGTTATAAAGTCCAATATCTACTAAGAACCTTTTAATTTACGAGACTGTCCTAGTTATAAGAGAAACGCGTCTTTTTATGACTGACCTTGAGTAGGTACTAATAGCAGAAAATAAAGTTAAATTTTTATGTCTACCAGGTATCATAATTGGTGATTACCTCCCAACAAGGCAGTTAAATTTTCAATTTATTAGCCTTAACCATTATTATAAATTTTATTTTTAACAATTTTAATGTCTTACATTTTATCGGCAGTAAAAACAAGAACAATTTCGGTATTTATTAAAGTATCGATCGTATTTCTACAATTTAACACCCGATTAACGTTACCATCAAATACGTTTAAAAATAAAATGTAAAAAGAATCCAAATTGAAACAAAAGAACGCAAAAACACAGTTCTGTAAAATTTGTTATCCGTCGAACAAAAAATACTACAAGTGTTGCCATGACAACAGGTTATCAACAAACAATGTATTATTACCACACATTGGAACACTTACCTAATAATTCCCAATCATTGTGTCTATGAACTGTCTTGAACCACACATCGTACAGAAAAAAAAAACGAAAAAAAAAATATACCGTTTTAAATATAGACCTAATTCTTTATTCAAATGTTATGTGCAACTGTTTTGCTGTGGGTTGCTAGCGGTTTAACACGCGAACCGCGTTTGCACCAAGTTTTCAGTTCAAAACTACGTCGGGGTTCGAACCGACGGGCCTACGGTGTAACAGTGGTACACGGAGTTTTAGTGTTGTGTGGTGAAGTGATACAGATTTTTTTGCCATGGTCTTGTTATGGTGGTGAGTCCATTTATGTCTTTTCCCCCATAACGCTTTGGTCAAAGGATTATAGTGCTAATTACGTAATTTACTTTGTTTTCTTGTAATTTTCGTAGCGGATTGCGAGTATTATGGTGTTAGGATTGTTTAAGTATTTATTTGTTTTTAAGTACAAGTGACCTCCAAACTTATTATAACGTTATTATGTCACGACGTTAGTTAAACATAACATGAAAATAAAAAATATTAACGAGCTATTTTAATAACAAATTATTACCACTTTAACAACTCTTTATGTGATCCACAAATTGTTGTTTTGGGTCTGAGTGACATGTGTATGTGAAATTGTATATTTGTAAATGCACCCACGATACAGGAAAAAGTTCTAGTGTAGAGCAACTTTAAAAAAACTTTTAACAATATTCTATCAACTCGGAAACCGAGAAGTTTCTTCTGCGATTTCAAAAACAACTTTACAGTTTCAAATACTTCCGTAGTTTACTCCCGACGTAAATATTCTTCCATAAAGTTTGTTAAAATGTATGGTAGATACTACTTCTACTACTAGCTTATTAAAATGGCGGATGGTGTTTTAAACTCAGTACGTTCTAATTAGTTTAAACTCTATATTCTACAAAGCAAGTAAACTTAGTTTGGAAAACTTAAAACATAAATCATAGTCATCAATATCCTTCATCGCAATAAGACAAAGTCTTCTGCTAAAGTTGTGAGAATATGAATTAGTTTGATTAATTTAAAGGAAAAGGATGGTTTCCTTTTTTTATTTTAATCTCCATCTTGTAGATTAATTTAAAAGACTAGACACGTATTTTCTCTTTTATCACATAATTAAATACTTTCTACAATGTCACTATTAACTACATTTTATACGGGTCCGACTTAGCTAATATTAAATTCGTTTTATCTAAGTATTGCTTACTTTTAGGACAAAATAAAAAAAATACGTGTTAAATATTTTTATTATCTAATTGCTGGACTAAATACATTTTTAATTTTCATACTCTACGTGCTAGGTTGATGATTACGTTGGAATCCATTCGATTGAATGAAACTAATTGTTGACTCATTTAAAAGTAGAGTATAAAAAGGCATATGTTATGTAAATAAATATGAATCCTAAAATTATCTTATTTTACTTTTCAACCTATGGGAGCCGGCTGTACTATAGACCCATTTTACAATAAAAAAAATACCATGATCTCCACACTCGGCGAGCCGGTTGAAAACTTATAACTCCAAAAATGTTGACTCATTTAATGACCATTCAAAGGGACGGTTTCCCGTCAAACAGTTACGTGTTCTAGCCTCAAATTGCTGACGTTACGTTGAAGTGTACACAATGAAATGAGGATGTAGTACTACGGTAATGAGACCGACATAACAACGTAACTACGCTACATCACGAATACAAATCTAATAACATAACATCACGTTATATTTCCGCTAATGAGAAGAAGAAATGATTGAGTAAATAAAGAAGAAAGTTCGTATTGCATTCAATACGAACTTTCTTCAATCCCATTTAGTCCTATGTTTTTATAGAGAACTAATATATTTTCATTGATTTATTATAGTATTATAAACATAGTAAATTATTAGAAAATGCCGTTAGTCTTTGAGAAATCATTTTCAAATATTGTATTGTGTTAATTTTGTGCTAATTTCCTTAATCCTGAAGTTGCATACCGTTCTAGATAATAATATTTTATCTAATTACCGCGTTTCGTATGTGACTGTGTCATTGTTTCCTACAACTTTTAAGAATGATACAGCATTTTTGAGTAGAACAGTTTTTTGATCTTAAGACTATCCTTATAAACATTACGCGTTGATGGAATCAATGCCTTGAATTATAGCCAGTGCAAGAAGAGAGCGTATTCCTTTTTAAAAGGTCGGCAACGCATCTGTGTATGCTCTGGTGTCCATAAGCGGTGCTAATCGCTTATCGATCAGGTGATCCAAATAGTTATATAGTTTTTATTCTATATATTTTTTTTTCTTTTATTCTATAAATATAATCATCATCATTAAGACAGTGTTAACTCAATCGTACCCTTCAAATAGCAAACCACACAACTCAATCTTTAACTCCAGCCATTTATTGGTTATGGTCACTCCACCTATCTTTGAATAAGCTATTATACCACTCGTTTATATGAAGCCAAGAGCTCGGCAATCGTTGTGTTCACGTCGTCTTACAATTCAAGTCCAGTATGACAAATGGGACTGGCGATTTCCGTACTCTAGGCATTTAGCTCGTTAGATTATATCAAAAACGTGTGGGTTTCCTCACGTTTTCCTTCAACAATATCATTTGAATCTACTGCCATGGGATTGTGTACTCTAAAGTTTATATTAATAATGTTGGTTTTATCGTGTCAAGTCGATTTATGTTTAAAATATTTTTCATATCAATGAATACAATATTATTCGAAGATGTTGATTATAATGTGTATCTAGATCGCGAATTGAAAATATTATTTAAAAAAAGTAATATGTAATATGGATTATAATTTATCACACAATTTAAAAGAAAAAAATACGAATAAAAAATATGCTATCAAAGGACCGAGTTGATTATTCACGAGCACTTGATATTAAAATATTGACTCTCTAGGTTTTACCTGCAGCTTAGCTCACACCTATAAATCCCCGTATTGTTAGTTTTTTTATTATATTTTTTTTAGTTGGGAAATCATCTAATAGCTTCTCTCGCTTTGGGCATTACGAGAGTGTCAGACTCTTACTGACTAAAAACCACCCCGTTCCTACTCCTGCTTTTCGAGCCGAAGCCCCATAACCCTCTAGGTCCCTCTAGTTCGCAGCTCCGGTTATTCTTAATTTATCGATGGTTAGGTATATTTAGGTAAGTATATAAAAATTTTCTCGCACTACTGTGTGGTGATTGCATCTACAAACTTCTCATATGACGCGGAACAACAATTTATGGATCACACAATAAAAATATTCAAATCTGCGACACACGGATCAGCAGTTGACCGCCTCGCTATTGCGTCAATCGTGCAGTTATTTACATACATACGTACTACAGTTATAACGTTAGGTAATTAATGGTTATAATTTTAAGTGTGGAAGAGCCATGCTTTGGCACGAACAGGCCGGCTCAACCGGAATGATACTACGGCCTCATAGAAAACTGACGTGAAACAACGCTTGCGTTGTGTTTTGTAGTGTTAGTGGGGTTACCGGAGTCCCAATTACCTCCCTTCCTAATTCCTGATTCCCCATCAACCCTTAAATTCCTAACCACAAAAAAGCCGGTAAAACACTTGTAACGTCTCTGGTGTTTCGGATATCCATGGGCGATGGCGATTGCTTACCATCAGGTGATCCAACTCATCGTTTACGTTTTACGTTTTATGGTATATGCCGATATACCATAAAAGAAATACAATAGTGAAAACGGAACAAACAAACAAACTTTCATATAACTACTATATTACTTAGGATTATAGAATTTTTCATATATTACAAGTTCACGTCGAAAATGTATTGAAAAATTCATCAGATATATCTATTGTGTACTTACCTAATGAAAGATATAGGTATTATATATTAATGTCTAGACATCGTTCAATAGTTATTACGTAAGTACAATAATAGATACTGATGCCAACATTATAAACCTACCTACAATACAGTCCTTGGCCACATTATTAGACGCACTCTTGTCTTTTGTTAAAGTAATACAAATGTGTTTACCCACCTTATTTACCCCCATATTCATATGTAACATAACTATGTGTTTTATATATTTAATGAGGAAATTATTATATTGTTTTTAATTTAAAAAAAATAACTATATACATATAATATATCTATATAATTTATAAAATTAAAAACTTTGTTTGTTTCAACGCGCCTATATCCGGACGTGCTAATTCCTATTAAAGATATTTTTGTCGAAGATAGTCCATTTGTCAAGGAAGGTTATGAGATATAAAACATCACGTTACGCCCAATGGGAATTGGAACTCAAGTCAGCAAATCCTGTTTAAGGATATTAAACAGGATTTGCTGACAAGCGACTAGTAGTTTAAAAAGTGCTAGCATCAATTTATTGATTTTGACCTTAACTTTGAACCTCTGGAAAGGAACAACCAAACAATCCCACTCAATAACTCCTAACTAAAAGAAACATGTAGTCGATTACGTTTCCAGTCAGATGTCGTTGTACTGTCCGGGAAGTATAAAAACTCGTGTCTTTCAAATTAATAATTATTCACGAGCAGAATCATCCGTTCTTATTTTTCAATTTAAGTACAGATTAAAAGTGCGACCGGATTGAGAGATTAACCTTCTTTATTGACTACTGATGTTCGATTTCCATCTCATAACTTCATTAGATCATAGGATCTCATGTAAATCTTAGGTAACATTTATACAATAACTAGTTGGGCCGACGGCTTCGCTCACGTTCCCGTGGTGTAAAAAGTAGCCTATGTGTTTTTTCAGGTCTGACCACTGTTCCAAATTTCATCCGATCAGGATGAGTCATTTTATAGCCGGCAACGCACTTGTAACGCCTCTGGTATTTCAAGTATACATGGGCGGCGGCGATTGCTTACTATCAGGCGATAGTTTCCATAAAAAAAATTAAGTAACAAACATACACAAACACTGTTTCATTTTTAATATTAGTAAGAAAAACAATGATATTTTTAAAGTTACAAAGGATTTTTTTCAGAATTACAAATAATCCGACTTTGACCTTGACTTTGACCCCTTAGAAAGGAACAGTCAAAAACAATTCCAATTTCTCAATTACGTTTCCAGTTAGATCTAGTTGTGTGTGTCCGGGAAGGATAAGAACACGATCAACCTAATACGGCTTCAAGGGGAACGCTTGATTTACGGGACCGAGGTGTTCCGACAATGTGATTGTAATGTGACACGTGCTACGCTCGGTATAAAATGATCTGTGTAAATATAATATGTTGGTTCTCGTGATTAGAACTTGTAGGTAAAGACAATTGACGTCAATGTTAAATTATGAATATGGGAAATATAATGTGTTGATGTATTGAGAATTCTAATGTAAATTATAAAGTAGTTGCGTCGTAAGTAAAGTTTAAGAATTCGTTATGTGACTTTAAATCATAATTAGGTAAAAAGTCTAAAAAGTTAACGTAGTTAGTTACTTTTAGGGTGCTTTTCTACGCTGCTAGGTATTCTACGAAGGTGAATAGCTAAGCTGTAAAACTATGTAAACGTTTTCACTGATACTAAGATATGTAGCTGTGTATATAGTAGGGAAACCATCCATAGCACATATCTATAGCACGCATCCATAGCACGTATCATTCCATATAAAAAACATAGCTTAGCTGAGTCCGTTTCAACCAGTGCTAAGCCATGAGTACTAAGAATAAGACGGATGGAAGCCCCACAACAACATAGCATATCCCATCTCTGGTGGAAAAATATTCTTACACCGTATGCATGCCACCTTTTTATACCACGACAGTGGCAAAGAAGCACCTGCTTTTTGCCACGCATACGTGGCAGCATATATACAGCTGGCTTTTTGCCGCTTTGCGCCCGTATAAACTGCTGACCATACCGGCATTTGCAACTTCATACATTTTTCATGCTAGTGTCGGCTGGTATACCACGGCGCCGTATAGTCTGTGGAAGTCTAAAGAACACAAAAGCGTCATTGCTAATCACAAGAGCTCAGAGTTGGCTATGGAAAGTCTCACTCAATTCACACACAAGTACTCACTTCAAAAATTATCTCATTAATTTTCAAGATGATGGCAATCCTTCTTTTGTACAGAGGGTTTAGTACAAGTTTGTTTTACGTTCAACGAGATCTGGTTTATTCGTGTTGGCCAATCAGTAGGCTTAGTATGAGTCTGCTTTACGTTTAAAATTATCGAAGCAAATTTAATTTAAACGTAAAACAAACTCGTAATTATGGTACAGAGCGCCGAAAGCGTCGTCGTTTCGATTACTTAAAAAAAACGTTAAGCAAACTCGTACTAAGGATACTAGTGATCCATAGGCTCTTACGAGTTTTTGATGCAATGGGAATATAACGCCGATGATAACATACAACTGTATGTAAACACAAGCATATCATCACGTAGTAAAATAGTCTAACAACAAGAACCAACAAGCTAGACAATAGATGTAAATTGTTACATATTTGGCTTTTATAATGACGTCTCGGTATACTGAGAACTACGATGTAAGCTAGCAAAGTTAACAAATAATGGTTTAAGGATCATTAGCACGTTTCATAATGATATGTACCTATTCGTAACTAATTCATAATTTGATTCTTGAGTCGATTTCCAGGTTAGATATAGTATTCATAGGATTTTCATACGTAGAATGGTGCTATTAGATGATAAATTGGAAAAAATACGTGATTTAACGTTGATACGTCTGCGTTTGGCCAACCCGCTTACTGCCAGGACGGCAAAGCAAAGATGGAGCACACAGACTTAGAAAGTACCTATTTACTCTGAACTTGAAAAGACCCGAGACTAAAGCAAAGAACCCGAGATTTAAAAAATAGGTGAGGGTTTGACGTTGCCACTACGTTGAAAAATTACACAACGTGGATAGTGTCCCTAAGATTTTCACTTATAAAATATTTAGTCACAATAATGTATTAATAAAATACTTTCCTGGATCGATCACCTAAAATACCTACGAAGATCAATATCTACCAAGAACGTACCTATTATTCTATTTTGGTTTACAAGATATAAACAACATTTGCAAACTCCTTCAAGATTAGCAAGCATTGTGTAAAGAACCAAGCAAAATAAGTGATGGTAAAGGAAATTGGTCATTATGATGGATCCTCATAGGGCCCATAATTCCATCCCTGACCTCAGTTTAATATAACGGTCAAGGTTAATCACTTTTTCCGGGAGTAAAATGCCCCATCATTCACTTAATCACCTAATCTCATAGAACCTGTTCCGAAACGAAGCTGTGTTAATTAGGGATTTGTGTTAACAAACAATATTAATAAAATTATTATTAATCTTAATAATATTTAACCGATAATGGTTAGGGAAGTTTAACTTTGTCGTCATTATTCATTGATCTTGTTTTAACAAGACGTTGATCAAATTAGGGGGTAATTAGATTCAGGGGGAGGCCTTTGTTCAATAGTAGACGTCTTCCGACTGATGATGATGATGTTAAATTTAACGTGTATTATTTTATGGTATAAGCTGATAAACATGCTGACGTATCACCTGACGTACCACCTGCTTGCCATCAAGCAATCGCCGCCGCCCACGGACACCCAAAACACCAGAGGCGTTAGAAGTGCGTTGCCGGTTAGGAATTTAAGGGTTGTTGAGAAATCGGCGATTCTCGGACAGACTCACTCACACAACGAAACAAAACATGGCATCACTCCGGTCCAGCCGACCCATTCGTGCCAGATCATGGGTCACCCACATATTGTAAATGATTTATTATTTTTGTATTGACATAACTATCATGTAAATCAAATTTTATTACTTTTAATTATAAATCAATTCCACAACGTAATATTTACAACTAAACTAAAAAAATAAAAGTTAACTAAAAATTATTTACTATTTACAAAGCATTAATAAAATCTCGGCCGCATCGACTTCAATAGGGATTTTAATTTATTTTGAAGCTTGTTGTGTGTAAAATACATAAAATTAATTCATCGTCCTAAAAAGTTTAATGTTTAGATTACATTTTAATTGCAAACACTTTAACTCTATCATACTGCTTACTAACATTACACATCACATGTTATAGTCAAATAAAACACTGAAACAAACAAAAATGTACCTAAATATTATTTAAACAGACACCATTTTCTTTTACATTGTAAAACATGTATGTAACGTCAACCGTACGTCTCTTTGACACCTACCTCTTTAGACAAATTGATTCCGAACATCAAACGTGTCCTACGTTTGGTACGTGAATAACTAAATTAAAAAGGTGAGTTTTTCAAACATTTCACACATAGATTAAGTCGTCTAGACTTTAGAATATATTATAAAAAGAAAAAATATAATAGAAGACGAGACGCGCATACAACAATGATGAAGGTTCGAACAATATGTTCCTATCAAACCTATCTTTTATCTATTTGTATGGAATCTAACATATGAATGAGAGAGACACATTACTTAGAAAATGCATTTGAAGAATTTGTAAAGTCACTCCAAAAAATCTTAGTTTCGCTTACATATTTTAGTCAAAGGCGTTACAAGAATTTTCTCTTTGAATTTTATTCTCGAGAGCTAAAGAGTTGTTGAGTTAGATCAAGAAGAAATTGATATGACATGTGTAATATTAATTTGTAGGATTTGTGCAATAACTGGATGACTGACTGTTACAAAATGTATTTGTGAATTGTGCTTGAGGGAATAGCGCGTCAAGTTCCCTAAGAAAAGAAGGATCCTCCGACCAGACTAGGTGTTCATGCCTGAAGAGCTTTCTGCCCAACTGTTGTTCGTTAGGATTTTCTATCCGTGTGTCCATGTCATTCATGCGAATAATATGAATAACATGCATGTGAACTTCATATGTGGGATGTAGGAATTATGACGTCATCTATTGATTTGTTCGTCGATCGTCTAAGTGTGACTTCTCTCATCTGTTATTCGCCACAAAGTAAGTGCTATTGAACAACCGAGTTAAAAATGTGTGTATAGTTTGTTCAGCAATTAGAATACATACCTAATTAAGGAATTTAGAGATTTGAAAATAGGGTAATCCAGTAATCTCCCCCACACCGTAAAATACAACGTAATCGTTGTTTTACGCCGGTTTTCTGTGAGGCTGTGGTCTCACTATGGTGAAACCAACTCATTCGTAAACATAGCTCACTCGTGCGAAAATGTGTACATACTTGGAACGTGTAATAACTAAAAAAGATATATTAACGTTTACGTAAAATAACTACACATTTTGAACACCATATTGAACAACAAGACTTCTTCAGAAATTCATAACAGAATTCTATTAATATTCGTCGAACAAATAAATAGTAACAAAACTGATTACGTTTATCTCAGAAACACAATACAATATTACATTTATGAAGTCAGGTGGACTTCGAAAGTACTTGGCGAAGTACTTCAAGACAAATTGGGTGCAGAGATTATTATGTCACTCCTAAGAAGTGATTTATACTTGAATAGTTTCATGATAAATAATATGGATTTTATTCATCAATCATAACTACTTGAAGCATATAGCTTTAAGTAGTTAATTATAATTTATTATGTTTTACCTGAAATAATATGTTATACTTAGTTTTCAATAAGAGAATAGTTTTTAATAATAATTAACTACAAATACTCAAATGAATATAATTATTTGTATCACATCATATCAACAGCCTAAAATTGGCCACTGTTGACCAAAGGCCTCTTCTCACACGGAGAAAGTTTCAGCATTAATTACCACGCTTGCTCAATGCGGGTTGGAGACTTCAAACTTATAATTGGAAATTATATACCTATTTTCCTCACGATGTTTTCCTTCACCGTTTGTCAGTGGTGTCTAAATAATCTTAGAAAGTACATATGTATAACTCGGAGAAAGTCACATTAGTACTTGCCGTTGGTAGGTTTTGAAATAAAATATTTATACAACAAATTATTTGTATAAATATTATAAGTACAAAAACTATTTTTGCACAAGCTACCGCTACTTATGAAACTCAATGGAACTGTAACTAAAAAGGTTCATTCAAACATAATTGCTTTTTGCTCTGACTCCTTACAAAATTTAATTTCAAGAAGTCAAGTTGGACTAGAGTACAGAGTTTTAACTTTTCCCTACTTATATAAGTTATTAATTTTGTTGCAGAAAAAACAGGACGCTTGCAGAGTTACTGCTTAAAATATAATAATTAATTTTCGTATACGAAAAGTTTGACAGAACCCCAAATGCCAGCGAGACATTAAAACAACAACCAAAAATACATTTGGTTAAAACTTAGAGTCGCGTGCTCGCACGAACTGATTGTAGCTTTTCAGTACAATCAGTACAATAAAACCTTTCTGTTTGGGTCCGTGCACGAAAGTATGGTGACATGGATTTACCTTTTATTTGTATTTGTTCTTTTAGTCAGCAAAAGTCTTTACTTTTTTGTCTACATAATTGAAACTAACCCGTCGTGTGCTGGAACGCGGATCCACGCGAGACACAATGTGTTTTCTATTGTTGTCTTATACATATACAAGAGGTAAAAGAATTTTCACACATCATAAAACATCCAATTAGTAAAAAAAGTATATTCTAAAAGTGTTGATATCAATAATGAGGTCTAAATTGGCTTTGCTCGTATTAGGGATGATAATATAAAACTTGATGAAATATTCAGTTATACATTAGCTCTACCACACGTATTTCATGTAAATACAAGCCTATTCTGAAGTGAAATAAATATTTGTCGTTCTTAAAACCAAATTATGTATTTACCTACGTATTATTTGTTTATCCTTAAATTCGTATTGTTGTAATGTTTACATTTCGCAAGAACTTTTGTGTTTTCCTTTTCAATTCACAGTAAACAAGGCTGAGTTCACATGTATTGTTTCTATGACCTTTCAAGTGCAAATGAAACGCTAATTACATAGTAAATATTGGAAATAGTATAAACGGTAGTGATAAAAAAGTTAGTAACCATTTCATATTTTTATGAACCCTCGATTACTTACGTGTTGTATGATAATATTATTAGACAAGCATATTAGCATATAGAAATTGTAAGTGTTTCGTATGGTGTACCTCAGGGAAGTATATTGGGCTCTACACATTTTTATTCTCTCAAAAGAATCTCTAATGATCGCATTTATTGTTGTATTGTATCTGATAAAAGAGAAAAAACAAACACCAAGTAATTCGGGATAAAAGCAGACAAAAGAATAAATCTTTTTAAAAAGCGTTTGCACACACTCATGATACCCCGCTATGATTTTGCAAGAATTTAAAAAAGATAATAAATAGTATGAAAAACTGTAGGCAATAAGTTCCACAACATTATTTTTATATAAAATAGCGAAAATATCCATTTATCAAGCCTTATCTCAAAGTATAATTAATAAAAATGAACGCAACCGAAAATTTAATAACTCGAAGTGAGACGAACGGTTACCGTAGTAAAATTGGTCAAAGGTTCATAAAGGTCGCATGTACGGCTAATATTCCCGCGTCGGGCAAAGTATAGTTCGAATTTTTGGTTATTCTAAAAAAACCTCGATAATGGCACAGAGTCCAGAATTGTGCCCAAATAATATTGCAATAGACTTACACCCTATTACATGGGACTCATAACGTATCAGAAAAAAGGGTATTACATTGTATTTGTGCCTTGTTTGTTGTCACTTCTGCCCATTCCTTGGTGATTAAAAGACATGACATTATATAGTTTTTAGATAATACATTCAAGTAAAAACCAGCCTTCAGTAGGCTACGCGACGTCGCGTGCACGCTGTTCATGATGAAGAGTCCCTCTGTGACTCGAAGCTAGTAAACCTTTTCTCTATTAATTTACGTGATATTTTTAGTTAATTTTTTACGATATTTATTATAAAAAAGTAAGTTCAAGTTTCTGTTGAACAGTTCAATAGTAATAAAGTACAGACAATGTAGATATATATTAGCATTGAAAGGATCGCATGTTAAATGAAGATAAAGGTCTATATGAAACTCGATGATCGCAATCGTAACGATACCTGCGTGCTCTCTGAAGTGGTCTTAAAATTTAATTTGTGTTCACAATAACTGATTCTAGAAAAGTAATTATTTGCTCGTTTTCTTTAGTTTTATGTTTTTCTCGTGCCATGTTTGGCAAGGTTATTTAATTTTAAGTATTTTAAACAATGTTCAAGTCATACTTGTTATAGAGTAACAAAGATTTTTTTATATACAATTAGATACAACAATTGTAATCCTAAGAAAAAGTAATTAGTTATAGTAAAATATTTGGTTAAACACATTTTCATATATTATTATCTAACTAACATTTAGTAGTCCCAAAAACTTCGACATTGTTGCGTAATCATTAGACACCTACGTTTCAGTTCCTAAAATACATGAATACATAATAAAACACCTATGTTTACTGAAAGCTAGCAAATTTACTGAAGTCTACATTAGGAGACTAGACTCGCATAATAACCAAATTGTATTTCCAGACTGAGGTGTCTCCAAGGTCATTGTGTCTGACTGAATTGTTATTAATTATAACTACATTTTCCTAATTGCTTAGGTTATACGTATTTGTATTAAATTTTTAGGTCGTTCCTCATTCCCCAAAGAGTACTCTGGGTGTTTAATATTACGAGTTCTAGAGAGGGCTTTGAATGTTTTATATTAGTATTCGTATTTTAATATCGGTTGTGTACTTAGTCTTCATCGCGGTTTTCTACAAAATTTGTTATGAGTAGAATATTGATTTGACAGTTTAAACATTACAATATAGTGAATGATATTTTTTATACTAAGCATGTGAAAGAATCTTATCGAAATAAAATATTTTTTTCGCTTTTTCGATAATAACAATCTCATTTTTCTTTACAATGTCCTTTTAATTCAGAATATTTTCACTAACAGACTATAGAAGTAGTTCAATAGATTTTTAAACTGACAATAATCGACCACTTTTATATGGTATAAGCCAGTAAACGACCAGACGTATCACTTAATGGTAAGCAATCGCCGCCATCGAAATACCGAAACACCAGACGCGTTACAAGTGCGTTGCCGGCCTTTTTGGGTTCGGAATTTAACGGTTGTTGGGGATTAGGAAGATTTGGAAGATGGGTAATTGGGCCTCCTGTAACCTCACTCACACAACGACCTAGAATTGCGACTGCTGACGTATAATATGCTCAGCACTTGCAAAAACTTTTATATTAGTACTTAACTTACTGTTTACTTTACGTGTAGGCGTATCGTTAGTCTCCAGATTTATGTGGAACAGAGAAATTCAATAATTTGAAGGACATTTGAGGTCTTTACTTCGCTCAGCTAACGGGCGAATACCCTCATAACATTTTACAACCGTATAAAGACAGTACTAGTGCTCATGTTTTTACTAAAACAATGTATTGGAAATTCATTATTATTTTCAAGGAAAATATGGTAAGAAAGAAAATATGTTAAATTTAATTTATCATGTTTATAAATACTAGGTCTGTCTCTTCAAGTTATTTGAAAAACATCATGTACTAAAATAACATGAAATAAATTAGAGCAACGAAGTACAACGCTATTGAATATGACTAAACAAAACATATCCAATCTAGATATCACAGTAATGTTATAAATATTTAATGGGTAAAGTTTGTCTATTTGGTGATTTTTTCGTAGAAGTAGAGAAAAATCTCACTTTTTGTAAATATTTAACCATATTTTCGTTACATCTGATGATGGGTCTAACAATTTCAAGATCCAGACCATGTAGAAAACAGTAAAATGCCGTCAAATTTCTCATAAATAAATATAATTATTATTTATATATTTATTTAATTATTATTTAGCTTATTAGCTTTATGAAAAAACAAAGCAGCATTTCAGTGAAACCCAAGTTCAACAAAAAAAATATTTATATTTTTAACAGTATCGAAACAACATTTTATATATCTCCGCGTAATGCCAGCGTACGAACCCGCGTAACGAGACACCTACTCCAGGGAGCGGATTATGGCGATGACGCACCGATACCGTAGGTGGATATCATAGACTCGCATTATATGACGACTTAATTAAAATCGAGCTATGAATATGATATGTGGAAATTAGATTTTGTATGTGAGACTAACAAGCAGACGGGTTACTTGATGATAAGCAATCAACAGTCATCTATGAGGATGCTCAAAGGAATATGTTAAAAAAAGTTTAAAAAATAGTTTCAGTTGGATCCTACCTATATATATTTTTTTTAATAATAAGCTTGCCCCACACTGGGATTTCCTCCTTTGTCGTGGGTACGTTTACAAACATACAAATTCACATACACATGACGACCAGATCCGAAACAACTATTTCTGGATCAAACAAAGAGTTCTGCGGGAATCGAACCCTCGAACCCACTATACGTTGCATAGCAGCCCGTAGCCCAGCCACTACACCAACTGTGCAGTCTAAGTCAGTTATATCAATGATTAGAATGTATGTATGTCTATGTTTTACAGCAAAATGACAATAATTGAAACAGTTTATAATAATAATAATTAACAAAACTATGTTAATGGAATAAACTAATTGTGAAGTTTTTGTATAAGACCCAGGGTTTTGTCCTCACAAGGGAAATATGGACTGTGCTAGACGTTTACAGTTTGACATTAAATACAGACAGTATTCAGACAAACAGTATATCCTTGAATCCTTATAGTTGAAGTTAATCATCGAAATGTCACAAACAATACGAATATTGTATTAGGTTTCAAGGCTCACTCCCTATTATACAGGGCTATTCAACCTACTTTTAAAAAAGGAGGAGGTAAGCAAGTCATCAGATTTTTTTTTATGTATCTTCACCGATTATTCGAAGAATGAATGCCTGAATCGATTTGGATATGTTTGAAATAATACATAATATAGTCACAGGTGATCCCATAGACACTAATGTCAAGATCTGATAATGGAATCCCAGGAAAACCGAAAAAAACTTTTATAAAATACCTACATAGCTGCTCATTTCTCCGTGACTAATATAGCTTGATTGCAACCTTACTCGGCACCCACATTTGCGATCACTTGATCAACGAAGCAGATTTTACAAGAAATCTCGCGCAAAACAAAATTAAATTAATGATTAATGAATATCTTCCTCAGAATTTCCTCACCTTGAGAGAGGGTAAAGAACTCTACATTGAACTTTACCTACTAAGTTTAATTCTATTACAAAGTTCATTTATGTGAACAGATCGGCTAAGGGAGTATACTATACATAAATTATGTGCTCGTGTGTTATTAAAGCTAAAGATGAAACAATGCGTTGTAAGCACCGCATTTTACTTTGAAAATGGGATAAATTTTAATGAAGTACTCGTAGGTTACTATAACTTTTTTGTTACGATTGTTTCGTTTGTATGTTTTTCCTTTACAAGTGGTGTACATATATAACAAAGTACCTAATGTAAATATTACAGTTGTTAGAAAGTTTGTCAAAGTCATCAAATACCTAGATTTATTTTGATTTCAATTAAATTTGGTAGATTGTGGGTTATACTTGAATTAAGATTAATTCTAGAGGATTCTATTCACTAGAGGACTGACCGACAGACAGACGTTATTAATATTATTATATTTGCTTTGACGTTCAAAAGTGCCTTTCTGGTCTATTTGAAATAAATTATTTTGACTTTGACTTTTGACTTTTCTAATTTCAAAGCAGCATTTCAACCACGATGCAATATGTAAGAACTAAAGTGCAGCATTTATAAAAATAAAGATAAAAGCTTTCTGTGCTGTATAAAATCACTATAATGACGTCACGACCATTATGAGATCTATAAATAGAAACTCCATTGAAATCACATTTAAATAACCAGTTATTAACAAACACCTGGTACATGCCCACACAAACATTGATCCCAGAAGAATTTCCGCGCCTTCAGCGAAAGGGAATCTCATAAAAAATGGGTCAAGTAAAGTAAATAAAAAATGTAAATTGGGTGAGCTTTACGGCCTGATATTGTCCCAACACATAACATTTCCCAGCAAAGCCATGTGGATTCTTTCAATTTCCTTGGAATAGTAGATTGTTTCTTGGTACGACAACCGGTCAGTAGGTCGGTCCATCGATTCGTGATGGAATCGATATCTTATTATTAAATTATTAGCTTCAGGCGCCGAGCGGACCAGATGATTGCCCATAGGTAATAAACGATTATTAACTTCATTTAGATCTATTGGTATTATAATAAGAACTATTATTATAAAATTTCAATTCGTACCGTATACAGATAGAAATATTGATATGTTCATTAAATATTACATTTTATTTATTTTATGAATATATTGTTGTACATAACCAACTAAAAATTGCCACAAACATTTGCTTTTTTAACTCAGATTAGAAGCCAGACTGATAAATTAATCAAACGAGAAAATCAAAGGAAATATGTTTATGTTATTAGGTCTAAAACGTATATTTTAACTCGGATAAATGTTATTGATATTGCTCCATTGATAAGAAACGTTATATTTAGGATGCTGGAACTGAGACTAATTACTTTATCTTCTCGAATAAATCATTATCTTAAAATCCATTGTGACGAAACAGGTATTCTTCAATTAAAACGAATAATATTTTGCTTTCATTATACTTTGTATCTTAAACTACGCCTTATTCTAAAATTATTCATTTACTAGCTTATGTTACCGGCTTCTCCCGCGTTTCTGTTGGATAAAAAGTATCCTAGGTATTATTCTAAACCATAATCTACCCCTATTCCATTTCATCCCGATCCCTCTAGCTATTTTGACGTGGTTGAGTAACAAACACACAAACTTTCGCATTTATAATATTAGTAAGATAAAACTTTAAATTATTTATGACACGCCATGTACTATTTAAAAAATAAAGAATTCGTTACAAATACTACGTAACCCTCTTGCTACGCGACGTAGCTCGTAGTTACTACGGCGTAGCACACAACTTAATTTGCACAAGTTCTCTCACATGAGGGGTGAAGCTAGTTTTATTTACATTCAAAAATAATTGTTTCAGATAAACTGTTGACATTGGAATGACCTCCAACGCGGTCACAGTGTGTCAAGCCTCCCTTGAAGATGAAATGCTCCTGGCCCACGGCACTGTTCTTTTTGATATGGTAATGTAAACCCTTTCTATGTACTAAGTACTTCTGTACTTTTTTTACTCATTTTGTGATCTCTCTATTTTCTCTATCCAGCCTAACGCAGACCACTACCGGACATAGGCCTCTCCCGTTCAAAAGGTTGGTACTGTTGTCTGTAGTTAAGTGATGTACTGATCCTGTTCTGTTATTTAGGTATGACTGTAAATATTTTTTTATGTTTCTGTTCTATATGTGATACGGAGGATACTATGTTCATTAGACAAACTTAACACTAAACTTTTAGATACCACCAATCTTCAACCATGCTACCGAACTATTTGTGGAAATTCACAAAATTACTGAGGTATATCATTTTTGTACCCCACAAAATTCTATATCATACATATATGACTTACACACACACATAAACGTCAAAATTCCCCGATTAAACTTAAATATAACACCACTAAACATTTAGTTTATTAATAAACGCCAATTTATAATAACCTCAAATTCTAAAGAACTTCTTTGCAAAGAGAGTTCATCTCTAAGTAGTAATATTTACACTTTCAGTGGCAGCCTGAAGCGTAAAAGAAAATAAAGTTTGCTTTATTAAAAATGTCAACAAGACGCCTTGTCTTATTGAAAATCTAAACGGTTATTATAATGTCTAATGACATCATTAAGCTTTGGATAAACAAGTCCGAAATGGTCATTAAGTTGCTTAACGATTGTTTGAGGTAAACGATACGTGATTGTGTCTTCATCTTTATTTTTAGCTGCTGAAGATATTACTTCTAAAAAAATACAATTTTCTCTTGCTTGTGTTTTGTCTTGATTTATTTTTGTTTGGTGCCTTTTGCTTTGGTTATTATTTGTTTGTTTGTCGAATGAAGTGTATGTACTTATGTTAAATTGGCATTTTATAGTAGGTACTTTTTTAGGTTTATTATGTATTGATAGATATCAATATAGCTAACTTAGAGAATTAAGGTTATAGGGTAAAATGCTAGATAACCGAAATTGATTTTAAAATAATTCTAATCTGCTTGCACCAGACAATATGTCTATCTCTACATATCTTTTGATTCTGTTTTAGATATTTTACACATTCAACATGTATTTAAAACGTTTCACTTGAAGCATATTCTTCTGCAAGAACTACCAACTTCAATGAAAAAGTCCTTGAAACGTTTGAAATGAACGGGTTGGACCTGCTCTTTGCAGTATTCGGATAACCAAAGAGACCTGTCGGTTGTTAAACCAACCCTAAAATCGTTCCTTTGCCAATCGGACTCCACTCAATCGTTGCAGTCATAGCTCAGAGCAATTTCAAGTGAACGATCAACGTATCGTCGCATACCCCATCGATCGTTAACAGAGAGTACACAAAGATTGCTTTGAGAAATACTTCGAACTTTTCTATTTACTTTCAGGTTCTTTAGTCTTAATAGAGTTACACGTATTGATCTTTATTTATTTTTGATGTATAGTTTCGGCTTCGACTGCATCTGAACATTTTCTCAGATTGTCAGTAAATCATAAGTAATTTTGCCTTGGAATGTGTTTATTACTTGGGTGTGTCTGTTCAAGGACACTCACGTATGACAATAATATTTATAAGGTCGTTCACCTGTTGACAGACGCTTGGTTTATTGGATAGCTACATCCTTAGTTATATATGTTTGAAATGGTGTTTATCCTTCTCGTCACGTTGCTATAGAGAATTTCCATGAAATGATTTTTGCGTTTGGAAATGTTTAGAAGACTCGACAATGATATGGCAAATTTTTCGTTTGAAACTGCAAGCGGAAAAATAAACGTTAACAATCCTTGGTGCGGTAGCTGGGCAACCAGGTCCCACACAACGTGTAGCGAGTTCGATCCCGCAAGGAGCAACTCTTTGTATGATCCACCAATTGTTGTTTCGGGTCTGAGTGTAATGTGTAGGGTCGGGTGTCTCACATTGAACCAGGCAGCTACATTTAACCACCGCCGAATCTCGAAAATGTGACATTGCTAAAGTGCGCTAATATGAGTAAAAGAGAGGTATTTACGTTCCATTCCTGCCCACTAGTTTACGTGGCGATCGCGAGCAAAGTGTTTTTATAAGGAGCATTCGAAAGCAAACTGACTCAAAAAGTAAGTCTTTTTTGCAAATTCAATTCTTTTTTAGCTTTTTTCCATTAAATAATATCAATTTAATTATATATACATTGTTTTCTATGGTTAGTTAGCAATTAAAAGCGCTATAATTCGTGTTTTTACGAGATTGATTTGCCGGTAAAATATTGAAGTTAGTTATCAAAACGTGGTGTGTCTCACAGTGAGCCACCTGAGGGTGGTACACATTGAGCCCTGGAACATTACGTACATCCCAGTCACTAAATGAGTTTATTTAAAGAAATGTTTTTAAATTGTTATAAAATGGTGCGAAACGAAGTGTTATCAAGAAAAGTGGTGGGCATTTGGCTGGCAACATGCTTAAAGCCCTTAAACTGCACAGGTGAAAGTATTCGTATAAGATTTAAAGTGATTTTAATAAAATTAAATATAAGGCTGATTATTAGACTGTTGAATAGTTTGTTTTATAATAAATAAAAATTGTATAATTCACTATTCCTGTTTTTATTATTCTCACAAAGTTTTTCGCTTTGATTTCGCTTATAAATGGAACTAGAATACATAGAAATAAGGTGGCTAAATGTGAACCATACCCTGGTTAAATGTGTACCACCTGGAGTACTCATTGAACCAAAAATCATTTTTCATGAAAACCTTGTTTACACTGAAACTAAAAGGAATATGAGAAATTAATTTTTTACAAAATTAAAGCTAGATAAATTTGCTAAGTATACACAAAAAATTAAAGACATTGACTGAAAATCCAGCCCACTATGAGACTTTGAAATTTACCTGGTTCAATGTGAGACACCTTACCATATATGAACGCACCCACGACACATGAGAAAATCCTAGTGTGTCACATTTATTATAAAATAAGCATTAAAGTAAAAATCATTATCAGCTATAGAACGATTATTGATTCTCGAAGTATATTTCTAAGAATTCAATGAACTTCCATATAAATTGAAGTCAAACTTTTCCTTCCTATTTCCAGTCTCAAGTTCAAAGTCACGAAATTAGTTAATTTCCTCTATAATTACTGAACTGTTGTAACTATTGAAGAGCAACTCGACAAGAATTTAATATAACGCCACATCTGTGACCAACATCTATTAATAGCCGTAGTAATTAGTAGTTCCTTGTTCCTGTATTCAATTAAAATGAGCTATTGTGTCATTTTACTTGAGCAAAGTAAATTTACCTTTAATTAAGAAAGTTTGAGAGCATTCCATTTATAATGTACCTGTTACTTCAGTATATTAATGTTTCGTTATTACCTAAAATACGACTTATAAAAATATCTGTTTATCTCAGATAGTCGTATCGTCATGCCTTTTATCCCCGAAAGGGTAGGCGGAGGTACACATTGCGGCACGTATACACACGAACACGATAATGCCACTAAATAATTTATGTTAAATGGGACTTATTCCCATGTAATAGAAGGTGAGCTTATTATAACTATAAAGTATCTGCAATCGTGCCCGTTATATACTGGGCTACTATTGATAAATTTTCTAAAAACCGAAAGAAGCCCAGTAATCTAACCCGAGATCTTTTGCCCAGCCCCACTTGCGATCACTCGACCAACGAGGCAGTCTTTTTCACTTAATATGTCTATAAATAAAATTCTATATTTACTTTTCAAATTCCTATGTGACTAAAATTTAACTGTTCAACATTTCAAATGTCAGCGTGTCCTTGAATTAACGAAATCCCACCGATTATTGGCTTCACGAGATCCATCGACTCGTTAATTTAATTAAAAACCTTCCAGGAACATCTAATAAATTCACACCCTTGTCCTAAATCTGTTCTTCTAATTTTACGATTCAAACTTTACGCAATCACGTCAATTTACGACTCGAAATCCTAAGTGCCTTTGCCATGAGTTCAAACTTATACCGTATGGGGTAACCTTTTATGACTAAAATTAAACCGTATAATATTTTTTATCATCTTGGCTGACGAATGTATACGAAATATGAGCGAAATAGGTCCAATAGTTACGTCAAAAAGTGCATTATTCTGTTTGAACTTATTTAAACACTTTACAAATACGGCATTATAAAAGCAGCACCGCCTGTCCGTAACATTTCCAAATAACCTCTAACATTACCGTTCTTCTGTGATCAAGGTATGAAGCTGTTCACACAGATTTTTTTTTCATTGAAATATTTATTTGAATTATGCTTCTGTGGTCGAGTAGTTTTATTTGAATCATATGAGTGATCTCTATACTGTATATTGGTCGATACTCGATAGCAATAACGTAATTGATGTAGAAAATTAGCATTTAGAAGTCATTTATTGAACTAAAATTGGCAAAAAAAAATACTTTATGCCAAAATACCATTGTTTTAAACGAATGGTAGACGTACTGGATATTGAGTAGAAATTTGAATTTAGAGTAGATGATGTGGAGTTATGAAAGGTTTCAACGCCAATCATTCTGTCAGCGAGATATTCAGTGGAAGGGTAAGCTAGCACGTTCACTGCGGCTGTGCAAAATTAAGACTTACTGCCAGTGCTGTACAAGTCACATACTTCCCGTATCAAGATTGCCTGATGTGCGTTACGACGTCTATGTTCCCGTATGTAGTCCTGACTTTAAACCTCCACAGAGACATGGAAACTCCTCAGCAGATTTTTTTTTCTGTACCAATACATAGTTTACATCCTTGTGTATACACAGCTGCAGTAGCACGGGGTTCTTAGTAATATTTTAAAAGTTACAGGTATTTTTAAAAATGGTTGATTTTACGGGAAAATACTTGTCGTGGCGCATACAACAGTCGTATTGCTAGGGATGGGGTATCACAAAAACGTTGTTTTGTTTTAGATTCATTATTTTTTATTAGAGTATTACACAATCAACAAAACCTTTTTTGTAATAAAAGTAATAATTGTTAACAAAAACAGTAACTTCTTATTTTAACAAACATTAACAAAACAGTAACTTCTTATTTAATATAATTATTTATTTGTTTTACTTGATAATCTAATCATCAGAAAAAAAAATACTTAAAAAATAATAAGAGTAGTAGGTGCCATGCCATGAAATGAGATAATCTTTAATAATAATTCTTTACATAACATCCTGCATAATCACGACTAATAGGAACTTTAAGTAGGATATCGCGTTCTGTAAAAACGTATTGACTAGGCACAGCACTATGACTAAATGAAGCTCACGTTCAGTGCGGTACGGGGTTTAGGATACGGCCAAATAGTTCCCGTATCGCACTATTGTACAATAATTACCTTTCTGTGCGTTACGACAAAATAATTCCCGTACATTTTTATTCTTAAATTTGAATACACTATAAGTAAGCACATCGGGAATATAGGTGTCTCTTTTTTACTTGAACGAATACTTGAATAAATCACCTCCGCACGGAGAGTAAAACCAGGACAACTAGCTGCCGCACAGAGCAAGACTCAATTACAACCAAATATTTCCCGTAACGCAGTGAACGTGCTAGCCATAGTCTGTTGTGACAGATAGAGACAGGGGTGTCAGCGTTGAGAAAATGAATTCCATTCCTGTTTGAGATAGCGAATATTGCATTTCTAGGTTCCAATTGTACTGTCAAACTGTCTTTTGTTTGGAATTTGGGATGATTTTGATGAAAGATATATACTAAGCTGCTATTTTTGATTGATATGGATTGTTGTGTATCATTATAATTAAGTGCACGATTATTGTGGTACAATGAAACGTAAGACTCAACAATTTTCGTAGCCAAAATCAAAAACACTGTTTAAACTCTAACATAAAATCGCAATAAATATTTTCCAACTAAACTAAATCAGTCTTACAAAAAGGCTAGACAAAGGCTTGAAAGACTAGACAAAGGACCTAAACTAAATTACATAAGCAAGCTAATTAAAATTCCTTGAACATCTGCAAGGGCGAAAGGCCAAGTAGATAAAGCGAGCCATACATTAGCTCAGTGTCCTCGAGTTTAAACATTATGGCCTATGGCACTTAGAGCCATGAAAACTAACAACTATGGCTTGCTAGCTACTGGTATAGCGTGGTCAGTATCGTTTCTTATCGACGAAGGTCAAAGCCGTCGTTTAGATAAGTCAGTCTCACCTATCAGCAGTGGTGTAACACACAGTGGCCAAGTTTAGTGATAAATATCAGTCAGTTTGGTTATGGGATACTGCAGTGGTTTTGGTGCTTTGGAACTTGGTTTTGTTTGGTTAAAAAAAAACTTTGCCCTACACTAGGATATTCTACTGTGTTGTTGATTCGTTTACAAACGTACAATTTCATGTACACATGAGAGGCAGACCCGAAACAATAATTTGGATCACAAAGAGTTGCTGCGGAAATTGAACCCGCTACATGTTGAGCGGCAGCCTATTGCCCAGCCACTGCACCAACTGTGCAGTCGACTAACTTGCCTATAAGGCACGACTGCACAGTTGGTGCACAGTTCGGTAATTAAGTAATGTTTTAGATGCTGGCGCATATTAAACTATTTCAATGAGCAATTTTCTTTAACATAATAAGATCATTAGAGTACGGTTATTGCTAAATACAGATTTGTGTGCAAATACGCAATAGTGATGCATATTAGTGGTTTTCCATACATTCATGGATATTTAGGTAGGTATTTACTATAGATTTTTAACTTAAGAACTTTTTTATTGCTTAAACATTTATCAAAGTGCGGTTTCAATGCCAACACTGTTTGAAATATGAAACAACAACATTTTTTACAAATTACTGCTAGTCATGTTCACTGATTTCTTTTTAACAATACAGCAGAAGCTCCAACCAACTGTCTATGCTACACGAAAGGGTAATGACCGCTTAATACGAATAAAAAACCTTATCAAAAGCCATTACTAGACTATCATGAACATGATGTATTAATTTCAGTCATGCTTTTCAACTTAATATTTATTTTAATTGACAGATACATATCTGAATTGTACATCACAATACAATTTCGTTAATGCAATACGCATTTAGGTATATTCTTTTTCAAGAAATATTATATTGGAAGAGAATTTAATTTGAAAATTTTTCCACACCCTGTGTTGTGGAGTTTATTTGTGCCCTGCGTGTTCAAAGTTCAAGGTCGAATTGTGGTTCCTATCAATCTTGTCCGTCCATTCTAAAGAACGGTATCTTTTACTTTTTTAACTTCTTGTAGATAAATTTTCTTTTTTTAGCATTTTCACCATCTACATTATCTATCGTTTTTCGTCTATATATGTATCTATACTTAAATGTTAAGTTATATAAATTACACTTTATGGCGAGAAGTTGTAGGTACATTTTTCTTTTTCCATGCGTATTTTCGTCATTTATCAACGTCAGATTCAAGATCTGCGGCGGTGTGCTTTGGACAGACAATATTGATGATTGCAACGTAATTACATAATGTTATAACAAAATAATATTATATCTATACGAGTACTTATGTAACAAACCGATATCATCATATTACTTTGATGGACTGATGAAATTTAGATATTATTTTTAGTTTAGTAGGGTATATAATCATTTGGCTATGCCACTACTAGATATAGACCTAAGTATAAATATTTTCATGTATGCTGAAGAATTAATATTCCAGAAACTTGGGAATCCTTATATATAAACACTTATCACTTGTGGAAATTCCTAAGAAAAACCTAACCGACCGAACTTATCTCATTTTCCAGGTGAATACATAATACCTTATTTCTTCAGTTTTCGCTTAGACATCTCACATCTCTAACTAATGAAATACTTCTACGAATCATCCTTCGGGTTCTCTAGAAACATCTATTCTTGTGGTCTACTCAATGGTATTCCAGGAATCGAATTGATATGAGGTTACTGGCCCTTATCTTGTGAATATGGCCTTTCCTTTGTTGAAGGCCGTGAACCTCATTGTCACCTAAGAACTTCGTTTATGTCACGCCTATAATTAGATATCCTACGGATGTTGTGTCACTAATTCGATTCTAATGAGGAAATATGAGCAGATAATGTCGTTTTTGGTAGAACCTAAACGTTGTTATTCGTAAATTCTCTGAAAGATTACGTAGAATAAATATACAACATCACATACTTTTTTCTTTAATCGTTAGGACTGCCCCACACTACGATTTTCTCCTGTATCGTGGGTGCGTTTACAGACATACAATTTCGAACAACAATTTGTGGATCACACAAAGAGTTGCTCCGTGCGAAAATCGAACTCGCTACACGTAGCGTGGCAGCCAGTTGCCCAGCCACTGCGCGAACCGGTCACCAGCAACTCTTTAATTTGTACTAATAGTTGAATCTCTCACTATTATTGGAGCAAATACTTCATCTCTCTCATTTTAAATCTTACGCCCATAAGCAACCATTCGTTACTTAAAAAATACCGATCATAGCATTTCAAGAAATGTAATTATTGCCTCAAGATGACTTACAATGGAACGTGAAACTGAGTTTACAATCGATTTGCATTTATATTGGTAAAATACGAAACCGCTGTACCAGGCAAAAATTATCGGTTTCTCTGTGAATATTTTTTCATACAATTCTATGCTGAAAACATGTAATTGGTATTCGAAAAGTATAAAACGCAACGTCTTCAGTCAGTAACGTATGAATGGTATGTGTGAAGAAACATTTTTAATCCAAAAAGTCTTAATACATTTTTCCTCTTTATCAACAAATGGTATTCATAGCCCACTCATAATATAACGCTTAATCCACAACACATAAGACATCAAGTTTTATACCTGAATACCCATTACTTAACCCTCTATTGCCAGCAGGAAATGACATGGAAAACACAACATTAACGTTGCCACTGGTACCGTTGAAACGATTTATGATGTTATTTGACCTTGACCTTGAGTCATCGTGAACTAACAATGCAGTGTTCCATAATAGAAGGTCCCATGATTGCATTGAAAGGGTTGAAATTTATATTTTCCATTAGATTTTATCTGTTTGGCCTTATGGGGAAGATAGATGACAGTCGCTCAATATTAATTGCTACCATTCACCACAATCTAGTTACTAACTCTAAAAGTCATTAGGAAAAATGCAGAAGAAGAAAATTATATCAAAATTAACATTATCTATCTCTCTAAATACTAATGAAAGTTTTAAAAACTTAAACCACATACATAATTACGTCCAATTATTTTGAAAAACTAGCAGAAATCCTTTGTCTGATATATTATGAAACAAAGAAATCTTCTATGATACGAGTATGTTATGAAACACTCCGAAACGCAACTAATATACCCGCACAATACAAACTTAGGAAGAAAAGAAACGATATCCATACTTTATTACACGCAATAACGTAGACTAAGGGTGCTTTTTCGCTAGAAATGTGCTATATAGCTATGCTACAAAGATGTAATAGCTAAGCTGTAAAACTATGTGATAGTTTTCACTGATACTAAACCATGTAGATTTGCGAAAAAAATACGCAGGTTGAGTATGCGATGTATATGGATAGTAGGGAAGCCATCCATAGAACACATTCATAGCACGCATTTTTCCATATAAAAAAAAAAAAACATAACTTATCTGAGTTTGTTTCCACCAGTGCTAAGCTATCATCATCATCATCATCATCATCATCAGTCGAGAGACGTCCACTGCTGGACAAAGGCCTCCCCCTAAGTACTAAGCTATGCGTACAAATAAATATGATTGCTAAAAGCGAAACTCATCCACAGCAACGTAGCATAGCACATTTTTGATCGAAAAGCACTCTAATACCTAAACCCATCACCTAACTACATTTTCTATTTACAGTACGAAGCCTTGAACTTAAACGATATGGTTTATCAGCTACCATTAACACTGCAGTGTAATCCACCATTTTGAAGATTAGTTCTGTTATAGCCAATTTAGGTGTCACTTTAGATTAGAACACGGAATGTGACGTGTTTCGCTAAGCCTTCTTGATTGTCTTGGAATTTGACCTTGAACTTGAATTTGACTTGGAAACTTTTCGACTGTTCTTTTCTTGCTTTTTAAATGGAGTGTTTTTTAACCGACTATAAAAAAGGGTGTATGTATGTTTGTGTGCGATTATCTCGCGTTTAACTGAACCAATTTTGATGTGGGTTTCCATAAAGCATAGTATTTTTCAGACTTAGGATAAGGTTTTAGGTTAGTCAAGTAATATACTCGACTTAAAAAATTGAAGTTGTACTTTAACTTTTGAGGGCGGTTCCCTTGTTTAAAAAGTTTTATTTAAGTTAGAGTTTTCGTCTTTGTAATGTAATTGTAACATCGTGTTTCTTTTTATTGTATTAGATGTTATTATTTGTTACTCTTACTATACTTTGAATACGGATATGTATGTACATTGTACAACCTTAGCACAAATTTGTTTTACGTTTAAAGTGGTTGAAACGGGAGCGCGTTGATTGGCTGGTTTATTCGAGCCGGCCAATCAGTACCCTTAGTACGAGTTTGCTTTACGTTTAACGAAACCAAAATGAGAACGCGTTTCAGTTTCTTTTCGTTTTCATTCTTAAAGGGTACTGAATAACTCTTTTTTCTATGAAAGTAACTTCAACATAAACTTCTTTCGTATAATTTTCTAAACGAAAAAACGAATAAATTCTATTCCATTCATACCAAAAAACAAATCAAGTATTGCTATTCATCACACGACGGCCTTCCTAGTGGTCAAGAAAATGCCGCTTTAAGCTCGCAAGTTGACACTGAACTACTACTCTATGTAACTTATCAAGTTGATTAATGACTTCTACAGACCTTGGCCGTCTGCAATGCTGTAAGATATTTTGACCTAGCGCTAGAGGGTTGGGTCTTGATATCCATTTCGACCTTGAATTCTTATTACTTGCGACAAAAGGGTGAATTAATTCCTCGTGTTTCCGTGTTTCATGAAACTTTATTAGTTACGCTGTCACAGTTGAAAGGTCTGATGATTACGGTAATTTAAAATGTTGAGCGAAGTTTGAACAGGTAATTATTACTGTCAACCGTTTCGTTGTTCAGCTAATTATCTTCGCATAGATTAATTATTGGGGTGCTTTTTCACCAGATATGTGTTATGCTACGTTGCTGTGAATGCATTTGGCTTCCACCAATCATATTCATTGTTACACATAGCTTAGCACTGGTGACGGACTCAGCTAAGCTTTGTTTTTTATATGAAAAGATGCGTGCTATAAATGACTTCCCTACTATCGATAGATCGCATAGTCGAGCTGCGCATTATCCTCGCACGGTTACTTTGCAGTGGCGCATCTTCATAGCTTAGTATCAGTGGAAACGGACACATAGTTTCACAGCTTAGCTATTACATCTCCGTACCATAGCCATTTAGCACATCTCTGGTGGAAAAATACCCTTATTATTTAGTTTTAAGTGAAAGTTAGTTTAAAAAACAGTAATTTTTACTTAAACTCAACTTTACCTTTGTTACTGCCACAACTCAGAGACATTTAATGATTACTTAAACTATACCTTGGTAACGATTTTGTATCGAAAACTATTGCTAAGGACTGGGTTAAGTTACCATTAAATGGTTCTGAGTACGGCGGCTAGACTATGGTATTTTCTCATAGAAAATGAGCAATATAAACGATGACTAATAACCATGACACATCATAATAATTATGTTCAGTAATTCACTGAAGTATAGAAAAAAGAAAGAAACAATTATTGTGATTCAGACATTGAGAATGTAAAACAAATGAAATGCGTCCATTACTATAGCAACTTGGGTCAACAAAAGTATGACGAATCAGTTTTATGAGTAAAGAAAAACTTATAGGAACTATTTATGACTAAACATACAGTAAATCAATAACCCAAATAAATATAAAGAACTTCTAACATTTTTAATACGCAGTTACTTGAATCAGCAGTTATTTTTACATTTGACGGTTCGACATTTGGCCGCTATCTAGCCTGATGGTAAGCGATGATGCGGCCTACGATGGAGCACGTCTGCCCATAAACAACCTATTCACTCGGGTTTAACAGAACAGTAGGTTTCCAAAACAAAACCTAATAAGTTTCATTTACATATACAGTGATTGTTTTAGTTAGTAGTTTTGTAATTTTATTTTATCACTGCCGCGAATTTACAGGAAATGTTACACGGAAATTGCAAACGCTAACTAGATTTTCAAAATAAACTTTTATGATGAATTAAATAAGGTCAGAATTTAGTTAAACAATAAAGTTGTTTGTGGTTAAAAATATATTATAATCACTATTTAGTGTGAGAGAGCCATGCTTTGGCGCAAATGGGTCGGCTCGACCGGAGTTATAGAACGGCCTCACAGAAATCCGACGTGAAACAACGCTTGCGTTGCGTTGTGTGAGTGAGGTTGTCGGAGGCCCAATTACAATAATTGGGGACTCCAATCTTCCCAATCCCCGATTCCCCAATTTTTATAAATATGAAGGTTTAAAAGGTTTAAATAGTTTCCAGGAAGTTTGTAACATTTTTAGACAACAATTACAGAACAGCTTAACATGAATTTTGACTTGAAAATTAACTTAGCTAAATGAAAACAAAATTTATATTTGGATTCTCAACAGTCTAAATGTTTCCTCTCAAGGAAAACTCACTTCATTTTACTCAAAATAATTTAAATTTGTACATTTCTCTCACAATATCTTAATTTCCTCGCCCCTTTCCGAGAAATTTCTTAACGAAATACCTAATCCTTTTAAAAATAAATAATACGACAGTTATTAGGCCGAGTGACCTTAGCTATTATACTGTATTATTTATACTGGTTTTTGGAACGGCTACTCGTGTAATCTAGGCTTAGCACTCAAGGGCTATATTTCACACACGCTATGTAAACAATAACTTACTTTTTTTATTAGACCAGTCCACGTGTTTGCCCAATAGCACACGGAACAAAAATTCTAAGAAGTTAAACTTTTATGAAAGGAAAATTGCTATTTGTTTTGCAAGGTTTTTCTGTATTTTTATTAAAGGAAAAGTTTATCTTTTGTTTAACTTTTCTTTTTCTCATTTTTATGGCCATTCATTGTATCGTTGTGGTGCTTAGGATGCTTTTCCACTAAAGATGTGCTATGCTACGTTGCTGTGGATACGTTTAGCTTCCACCAATCATATTCATTGATACACACTGGTGGGAACTGACTCTGCTAAACTTTGTTTTTTTATATGACAAGATGCGTGGTATGAATGGCTTTCCTACTATTGATACATCGCATATTCGAGCTGCGCATCTTCCTCGCACAGATAACTTAGCTAAGTATCAATGGAAACGGTCACATAGTTTCACAGCTTAGCTATTACAAACTTCGTAGCATAGCTACATACCACATCTGTGGTGGCAAAGCACCCTAATACTTGGATTATTTCGCCAATGGCGGTTTCCAAAGGAATTTCTAAGGCCGTTGATCCATTATTTGTGTGAGTTCGTAAGTAGAATGTTCACGGGACATTAACGATGCACAATCGTGAGCTCCGTTGGCGATATATTATTGTATATTTGTCCTTAACTGAGAGATATATTAAACTTATTTTCGAAGGGTCGTATTATGAGTTCCTTATTATAGGGGGTTGATTTTGACCTTGACACGGAAACTTTGTGGTTATTTTCTTGAGGTATATGTATATTTGTTTTGTTATTGTATTGTCAGTTACATTACGGAATAGTTACATCAGTATTAAGGTGCATAAATTGGGGTTATTCATTAGTTAAAATAACTTGAAATGTTACAGACTAGTACTACTTTCATGCAGTCTAATCCCTTTGAACACGACTTACACAGTTCTCAAAAGCTAAACACGTGTTCTACACGTGCGCATAAATTTCCTGAACTGTAAGATCTAAAGAACGTATAACTTCAGTACCGTATACAAAGTTACATCGTATTCGATAAAAATATTGGAGTGTGCCAATACTCTCGCTACATCCGCGTATAATATTCATGTCTATTTGTAAAATCCTTTTTCTGTGTGTTTTGTATGAACACAGAATGTGATTTAAGGCCGATTCTACAACGTCTGGATAGCCGATGTACCAGATAACTTTGTATTGAAAATGTAGTTCGTACGTTTTTGTTAAAGTTTATTATGTACTCAGATTTAATAATTACTTAAATTATTTTTTACTGCTTCGTTGGCCGAGTGGTTGCAAGAACGACTGCCGGGCAACAGGTCTCGGGTTCGATTCCCGGGTCAGGCGAATTATTACTGGGCTTTTTTCGGTTTTTCGAAAATTTCTCAGTGGTAGCACAGAGCCTGGAAATGTGCCCGGTATATGGCAATAGGCTCACCACCTATTACATGGGACTTACAACATAAATTGTGAAAAGTGGGTGTACACAGTGGCATAACGTGCCATGATGTGCACATCTGCCTACCCCTTCGTGGATTAAAGGCGTGACGATATGTATGTATGTATGTTATTTTTTAGTAAAGATTTTGTTCCGATAACAATTTGTAAGGACTGACTTAAGTACCTAACCATTAAAATATGAATCGAAGTACGGCGGTTAGTTTTAGTTTAATCAGACAAAGAGAGTAAATGTTAGAAAAGGGACTAAATCAAGAATACTCTTGATCCACGAACATGTATGAAGAGATTGATGAATGCAGATAGAGCGAAATGGTTATTTGGCGTTTCATTGTCCCTGCCAAAACTAATGGGAGAGAGGCGTGAAAATGTGTGGGAGTGAAAGTAATCTATGAGACCGAATCAATTAAATGCAGGATTCGTGCGCAGCTTTCTATAAGGAAAAATATTCTTTGTTTAATTAATATAGTTTGCGTGTGGCGTGTGTATATTGAGTCAACTATGGTACATGGTAAAATGAAATAAGATGTATCTTAACATAAAAAATACCATCCAAATGTGCTATGCTAGGTTGCTGTGGATGCGTTTGGCTTCCGCCAATCTAATTCATTGGTACACATAGCTTAGCACTGAAGGAAACGGACTAAGCTATGTTTATTTTTCTGCTGCTGTTGATGGCATATATGCTACTATCGATAGCATAGCTACATAGAACATCTCTGGGAGAAAAGCACCCTTAGAGTTCTAGAGTAATTTAATAAAGTAGGTATTAACACAACTAAGAATCCCACACGTGCGTGAAAATTAAAATGGCATCTTGAAAAAGACATTGAAAGAAGTCTTCGTCATCTTCAAGCCTAATTAAATTGTTGTCGACACTGATTTCAAGACGATGTCCACTTAGGCCTTAATGAACCACTTGTTCCTTAATTGTCTTGTTAAAAAAAGACAAATAAACAAAAATTAAGTGAGGGAACACAAATTTTCCTGCTAATAAAGTTGGTGGGTCGATTTCAATAGATTTATAGACAAAGTCAAACTTATTTATAAATCAAATAGATCGGGAAGGCACTTTTGGTCGTCAAAGTAAACATTACAATATAAGAAAAACAAAATGTCTGTCTATATAGATTAAACTAAATGAGTTACTCAACAAACTAAACAGACGATGTCTTCGACTGGTGGGGAATCACGATAGTAAACTTTGCCTCACTGAAGTTCTGATATTGTGTCCAATGTTTTAGTCAGTCAGTTTGTATAATTTAAGAGACAACATTTGGGATTAATTTATAGATAAGTAAAGCTGTTAACAGATGTCACAATAATGCCACACTGTGTATCAATAATAATATTATAGATTTTGTTAAAAGTTAGTTTGGGTAAATATTTGGATGTTTGGATCTCAAGGCCGCCCAAACTACTGAATGGATTTTGATGAAATTTGATATACAGACAAAGTAGGAGCTAACTTGGGTAATAAGATACTATTATCTATCGGGAACGAGGGCAAAGCCGTTGGCAGAAGCTAGTTGTTAATAAAAATGATGAATATTCTGTGTATTCATTATATTCATTACTAGCTTTTGCCCGCGACTTCGTTCGCGTGGAATAGTGACTTCCGGCAAATTTTTGGTTTTAACCACATAGTTCCCGATCTCGCGGGATCTCTTCAAAAATGAGATGTGGAAGATATTCCAGGGAACTCTTCAAAAATCAACATAATGAGCTCTGCGTTTGAATTTAATAGATGTATACTCACTTAGGGCATTGAAAAAATAGTTTAAAAACGGACTTAAACTAACTTAAAACTAAAGAAAGCTACGAATTACGAATTTATAACAATTAAAAAAGAAACTATATTACAACCTATCCTCTATGCTATAATAACCAAGCTTAAACTAAATAATTTAAAAGAAACGACTTAAATCTAATCTAATTAATTTATAAATTAGACTTTAAATTTTATTAAAAAAACTAACTACAGTAACTACTAATAATCGATATCAAACTAAACCTACGTTAAATAGTTTAACCAAAAAACCAGGAAAACCCAACAAATAAACTTATTAATTGACAAATACAACGAAACCAATTTAGAATATACGAAACAGCAGGACCACTACAGACAAATAATCATACGACTGATAATACACTTTTTCTACGATAGTACCGAAGCGCTCGGCCGATACCCAACCAAATGAATGTACGAAACCATAGCGCGATCTATTTCGATCTATCGAGGATAAAGACAACTTGGATTATTTATTTATACTCCGTTCGGGCATTTTCTTTGTACTAAAAGTTTAATTATATTGATATTATTTTTTTCATACCTTTTTACTATTTATTTACTTTTTTCGATGAATTAAAACAATAACATGAACCGAAGTCGTGTAACGATCGACATAGAATTATCTATTCTCTGTTAGAGCATTTTCTTTGTACTAAATGTTTTATTATATTGATATTATTTTTTTCATACCTTTTTACTATTTATTTACTTTTTTTCGATAAATTAAAACAATAACATGAACCGAAGTCGTGTAACGATCGACATAGAATTATTTATAAATAATTTATTTCTTATTTTTATTTTTTGATTTTTGAAATAAAATATATCTATGTCCTTTCTAAGGTTCTAAACTATATCTGTACCAAATTTCAACCAAATCCGTCAAATAGTTGCGGAGATTAATGGTATAAGCATAGAATGTTCGACGTGATTCTTTAATTTGACATAACTTTTTTATTTATGAACCGATTGACATGAAACAAACACTAAATGTAAATTTAAGCATCCCACAATATATTCGTGAAAACCGCATCCAACTCGGATCAGCCGTTTCTGAGATTAGCGCGCACAGACGAACAGACAAACAGACAAACAGACAAACAGACAAACAGACAAACAGACAAACAGACAAAAAAAAAGTTAATTACATTTTTGGGTTCGACATCGACATAACAATAACCCCTGCTATTTTTTTTATTTTTATTTTCAATGTACAGACAGCACTTTTCTACGATTTTATTATATGTATAGATTTACATGTATTCATTATACGGTGGCATTAAGTGCTTTAATATGCACCTCTCCCTACCCCTTCGGGGTTAAAGTTGAGATGATGTATTGTTAATAGATCGTGACATACAATACCGAAATTCAATCAACTCTATTGAAAGTTGTTTCAAGTTTAATTCTTATGTTATCGGCTTACTCACATTACTGCTAGAGACCCATTGAGCAGTATTTCGCGACACACGACGCGGTTACAGTCTGCATTGCTTGAAACTAGTCGAGTTTCTCATCAAACAGTTACGTGAGTAAACCAATAACACAACATTAAGTTTACTTATATCTTAATAAGAGTGTTAATAAAAGTCCAAGTTTTTCTCTTTTCTCCCATTTTCCCAAAGAATGAATGGCACTTGGGAGTGTTTTTAATTTCTTTGTTTGTTTTCTAATGGACAGCCTTTTATCCCTGTCAGTCGACCCACAAAACTGGACAAAGTGCACACTGAACTGATGCCGACAAATGGACGAGAAAAACCTTTGAGCTATTTGTAAGCTAGGCTTTGTTTGTGTTGTCTAGACTTTTTTTGGGTAGTCTGGAATGAAATGGAGTAAAATATCAAACAAAACAGATGTTATAGTTTATTGTTTAAAATATATCTATACATATAATAAAATCGTAGAAAAGTGCTGTCTGTACATCTATATACATATAATAAAATCGTAGAAAAGTGCTGTCTGTACATTGAAAATAAAAATAAAAAAAATAGCAGGGGTTATTGTTATGTCGATGTCGAACCCAAAAATGTAATTAACTTTTTTTTTGTCTGTTTGTCTGTTTGTCTGTTCGTCTGTGCGCGCTAATCTCAGAAACGGCTGATCCGAGTTGGATGCGGTTTTCACGAATATATTGTGGGATGCTTAAATTTACATTTAGTGTTTGTTTCATGGCAATCGGTTCATAAATAAAAAAGTTATGTCAAATTAAAGAATCACGTCGAACATTCTATGCTTATACCATTAATCTCCGCAACTATTTGACGGATTTGGTTGAAATTTGGTACAGATATAGTTTAGAACCTTAGAAAGGACATAGATATATTTTTATTTCAAAAATCAAAAAATAAAAATAAGAAATAAATTATTTATAAATAATTCTATGTCGATCGTTACACGACTTCGGTTCATGTTATTGTTTTAATTCATCGAAAAAAGTAAATAAATAGTAAAAAGGTATGAAAAAAATAATATCAATATAATAAAACATTTAGTACAAAGAAAATGCTCTAAAGAGAATAGATAATTCTATGTCGATCGTTACACGACTTCGGTTCATGTTATTGTTTTAATTCATCGAAAAAAAGTAAATAAATAGTAAAAAGGTATGAAAAAAATAATATCAATATAATTAAACTTTTAGTACAAAGAAAATGCCCGAACGGAGTATAAATAAATAATCCAAGTTGTCTTTATCCTCGATAGATCGAAATAGATCGCGCTATGGTTTCGTACATTCATTTGGTTGGGTATCGGCCGAGCGCTTCGGTACTATCGTAGAAAAAGTGTATTATCAGTCGTATGATTATTTGTCTGTAGTGGTCCTGCTGTTTCGTATATTCTAAATTGGTTTCGTTGTATTTGTCAATTAATAAGTTTATTTGTTGGGTTTTCCTGGTTTTTTGGTTAAACTATTTAACGTAGGTTTAGTTTGATATCGATTATTAGTAGTTACTGTAGTTAGTTTTTTTAATAAAATTTAAAGTCTAATTTATAAATTAATTAGATTAGATTTAAGTCGTTTCTTTTAAATTATTTAGTTTAAGCTTGGTTATTATAGCATAGAGGATAGGTTGTAATATAGTTTCTTTTTTAATTGTTATAAATTCGTAATTCGTAGCTTTCTTTAGTTTTAAGTTAGTTTAAGTCCGTTTTTAAACTATTTTTTCAATGCCCTAAGTGAGTATACATCTATTAAATTCAAACGCAGAGCTCATTATGTTGATTTTTGAAGAGTTCCCTGGAATATCTTCCACATCTCATTTTTGAAGAGATCCCGCGAGATCGGGAACTATGTGGTTAAAACCAAAAATTTGCCGGAAGTCACTATTCCACGCGAACGAAGTCGCGGGCAAAAGCTATACTATAATAAATCTGTAGAAGGGTCGATTCTGTACATTGAAAATATTGAAAGAATAAATAGCAGGGGGTGTTACTGGATCGATACCAAACCCAAATATGTGATTAATTTTTTTTTGTCTGTCTGTCTGTTTGTACGTTCAGGCATCACGTGAAAACTAACAGTTTGATTTCGATGAAACTTGGTATAATTATACCTTATTATCTTGGTCATAAAATAGGATACCTTTTATCATGGAAAAATACGTAGAAAAAAATCTTTATTTTTCAGTTTTATTCTACAGAACGCGAGCTCAAAAGCAATAGTTCAATAGAGGGATCTCCTTAATTATTATGGGCCTCGCCGTATTTGGGTCTAATAGATATTTATAAGATGTCATTGTCAGATTTACTCAAAATGGAGAAATAAAACTTCCACGCGAAGACCGACATCCGCGCGGACGGAGTCGCGGGCGGAAGCTAGTTTGCAATAAAATCAGGCTCACTCCAAAACGCTGAATAATAACAACGATATAACCTTCAAGAAAAGAGCGTATTCTATTTTAAAAAGCCGGCAACGCACTTGTGACTCCTGTGATGCGGGTGTCCATGGGCGGCGCTGATTGCTTACCATCAGGTTACTCGTCTGGTCTCATTTGCCACCTATTCCATAAAAAACAACGCATTTCAAATGAAGTTTACAGCTAATAATTACTCATGTGAACCCATTGAAGTAACATAAACCTTATAAATGAACGACTGTGTTAAACTCAATAGAAAATCACAATTAATTCTAGTGTATAGGAGAAACCATAGTGCGTACAGTAATTGCCTCTTATTAAACAATTGACTATTATGATCGGAGATCAGATTAAGCTGTCGTTCATACGAATATTTGTACCAATAGTACAAGTTTGCTTTACGTTTAAAGTAATTCGAAACGAGAGTGTGTTTGGTGCTCTGATTGGTTGGTTTATTCGAGCCGAACAATCATAGCTCCGAATGCGCTCTCGTTTCGATTACTTAAATGTAAAGCAAACTTATATTAAGGGTACACATTCTGTAACAGACTTTACAATTACTTATTCAGAACTTCCTGACAATGAGTCTTAAAGAATGTGTTGTAACACTAACGAGTTGTAGAAGTGATGATGTCACACATAATAATACCGACATACAGCCTAATCTTACTAAGACACAATGAAGGCTTCAAAACAAGTTTAAAAACGACTAGAAGCAAAGTAATTTTAACTGTATAATTTCGCAATAAAGTTGAAAATCACATAAAGTAATTATCCAAACCATATAGCAAGGATAGCTTCATATGCTGCCGTGAGCAGGCAATCAATAGAAAAATAACGACGCAGCTGTAGTTTTTTTTTAATTCTAAAAATAGTCACATAGCGTGCAATGTACGTACCTACGCCAATCGATGGGGTTACCTTGGCCCAAAATTGGTACATTTACCATGTACCCGTGAATTTGCATTTATATCATCGCACTGGGCGGTTATGGGTTAGGCAGAGCGCCAGGTATTATGGATTAGACTTGTCGGTATTATTCCTACAAGTCATGTTGAAATTTAGTTTGATTTAATTAAGGGTGAGTGGCAAGGGTTGTACGAAAACTATGTATATTGAATTAGCTGCGTGTCTCGACTTGGTTTATGTGCTGTTATTTCGAAACTGCCTCGCTAAATATTGCATTTTTTATTTTAATACATAATTTATTATTTTTAGAGTACATTTTCTTCAATATACAATTTATTGTGTCATTAAGCGTCCTATTGTCTTTACCTAACCCATTGCTCTGGAGTATTTTAATGTCTCACAGACATAGGGTGATTTTCGTTTGGCTTCCACATATTAATTGTTGTTGGTGCACGGTTGGTGCGGTGGCTGGGCAACCGGCTGCCACGCAAGGTGTAGCGGGTTCGATTCCCGCACGGAGCAATTCTTTGTGTGATCCACAAATTGTTGTTTCGGGTCTGGGTCTCATGTGTATGTGAACATGTACGTTTGTAAACGCACCCACGACACAGGAGAAAATTCTAGTGTGGGCCAACGTTAAAAAAAAAATTGGTACAGATATAGCTTAGCACTGGTGGAAAAGACTCGGCTAAGCTATGTTTTTATATGGAAAGATGCGTGCTATGGATGACTTTCCTACTATCAATACATCGCAGTACATCGCATACCGAGCTGCGCATCTTCTTCGCATAGCTACATAGCTAAGTGGAGGTGGAAACGGTCGAATAGTTTCACATCTTTGTAGCACAGTTACAAAGCACATCTCCCGTATACTGTAAGTTTACATTATACCACCGTCCTTCCACTTCATTTCACAATACACATTAATCTTCAAGTCCTCGCTTGTCCAGAAGCAGAAGGGAGTATTACCAGGTGCAATACATTTAGCACAGTGTAGAACTCGTTACACGACATGAAATAAACAGCTGTTCAGTTCAGTTTGTCACAATAACTAATGTAAATGTAGTTTGTTCTTTACAAAGCTTGCAAGTTAGTTTTATTAAGACCAGGATGACAAAGAGGATGGAAGAAAGAATAATGCAATGTTAGTCACCCTTGTATGCAGTTAGCCTTTTAAATAAATTGTAATAGTTTGTTGTATAAATGTTTGCATGTTTGTAACTCATACGAACTATTATACCCTTTAGCGTGCTTTTCTACCAGAGATGTGCTATGTAGCTATGCTGCGAGTGTATATTGTATAATAGCTAAGCTGTGTGAAACAAAGTGACCGTTTCCACAGACACTAAGCTACGTAACGATGCGAGTAAGATGTGCTATGAAAATAAAAATGATACGCAGCTCGAGTATGCGATGTATGTAAGGAAGCCATCCATAGCACGCATCCGCACGCATAGATACATTCATTACATACAAAAAAAATATTATATGGAAAAATCATCCGTTTCGACCAGTGCTAAGCTATGGCTACCAATGAATATGATTGGTAGATGCCAAATGCATCTACAGCAACGTAGTATAGCAAATCTTTAGTAGAAAAGCAACCTTACAATGAATTTTAAAACCATCTCATTCAATGTATAAAAATAAAATATAAATATTTTTTACATTTAATTTACAATCCACCTACGACACCACAAAAATCATTCTCATAGTGTCCGCCCGAGCAATTTCATTTCCTCACACAAAAGTTAAAAATAAATTAAATTTTATACTTGCTACTGTTTTTCCAACTTTATTTTCGCTATAAAATAGCATGCAGTGCAAGTTGTAAATTAACACCGAGTTTCCATTATACTGTAGAAATTATACATTTATTGTTAAAAAATTGCTTCTAGCCCACAACTCCACATTTAAGTGTGGGAGAGCCATGCTTCAGCAGGAATGTGTCAGCTCAACCGAAGTGATACCACTGTCTCACAGAAAACCGACGTGAAACAGCACTTGCGTTTTGTATCGTTATGTGAGTGAGGTTACCGGACGCCCATTTAACCCCTTACCTAATCTTCCCAATCCCTAAACAAACCCTAAAATTCCTAACCTCTAAAAGACTGATAACGCACTTGTAACGCCTTTGGTGTTTCAGGTGTCAAAGGGCGACCGCGATTGCTTATCATGAGGTGATCCATCTACTCGTTTACCGGCTTATATCATAAAAAAAATAACTTCTTCTGCCTAAAATATTGAGTTAAGGTAGATTTTTCATGTTCTAATTTCCAAAACAAATTATTACTTAATATATTGCGCGGTCTTGTAAGCCATACAACAGAAATATATTTATTTTTAATCTATCCTTTAGTTTCAAAGAAGCTTGTGATTACAGTCAAGCATACAAACTGTGTTTTCTTTTACATATTATTTTTCTGTTGCTTGTTACTTTAGCAACCTACTTTTTTCAATGAAAATTATGTTATTCAATACCCAGACATACTTTTTTACTATTTTATTATTCGAAGAGACAAACTGACATGTTATTTAGTCTGTCGCAATGCGTAAATGGTGGGCAAAAGACTGCGACATACAACTGTCAGTTTTTATATATCTTTTTTATGTTGACACCTTCGGAATTCCGGTGTGGAGTGGCGCTTTAACCCGTATTTATGAAGAGTGAAGTACAATTAAGTTGAACATTGGATGAATGGCTTTAGTGTTTTTGTTTGTATTCTTTTGAAGTTTAAGTTATTATTCAATAAATAATGTCTGTACTGTCAGCAAAGATATTATGTTGCGGGTGAAAAAATAATGATTGATTTAATCATATATTTATATGCAACGTCACGACTTTTATCCTCGATAAGTAGACAGAGATGGACATTACGGCACGTAAAGCCACTGTACAATGTACATGGTACAGCCACATTTCACCATTTGTTTTTTAAGTTTCATGTAATAGGGGGTGACCCTATTGATTTGATTTAATACAGACAGAATACCCATTTGTAGCCATAAATGATAGACAGACTATAATGAAAAGGAGTGCGAAAAAGAGCCCTACCTACAGTAATACAGTAGGATACGATACGATGTCATGTAATCGTAACCTAGTACGTTGGATAGCATAGGATAGGATAGGATACCTAATGGGTTAGTATTATACGCTCCAAAAACATACCACAGACACCAGAGTTATGAAGGATTCTCTCTTCCCGCAGGACTCAGGACATACAAAATATTACGCAAAAATTATAATAGTACAAAATCGTAGACTATTAAAATGTTAAATGACGATACGTTTCTGTTACATTGTACGTTCATCACTACGTTTAATGCTTCTAAAGGTGATTGCATGTACTATTATACACACAACACACAAATTGTAGTCCAAACGAAAATGTTGCGTGATGATGTTACGATAAATGAATGAAAGAAATGTACATACATATACAATAAATAACAGAACAAAAACGTGGTTTACTGTTTTTCCTTTAACCCACGTCAGGTTTCTTTAATATATTTTCTGCCATTATATCCTTCCATCATTATTAGAGCTCTGTTTTCGTAAATACCACGCAATTTTGTCGAGCTTTTTCCTACATAAGTACTGTCTTAGTAGAAGAACTATCATTCATCATAATAAGTGTCCTGAAGACGTATACTACTTAACAAAACCCTTTTTAAATTACCATAAGTGACCCTTTCTTTGAGGGGGAATCCCAATGACTTCTCTCGCCTTGGACCAGGCGAGAGGGTGTGTCAGACTTTTACTGACCAAAAAACCACTCCGTTCCTACTCCTGCTTTTCGATCCGGAGCCCGCTTGGTCGTTCGCAGCTCCGGATCAAGCATCAGCTCTACTGGGCCCTATCTGTGGTGGTCTGACAACTACCTCAATTAACCCTATGGCCCACGTTTGGCTTAAAGTTTCTACTTTATTAATATCATCTTAATATTATCAGCCATAAAACGTGCACTACTGTGACTAGCTTGCCTCCTATTACATTCAGATCACCTGATCTGAATCAGTAGAAAAACTGGCATCAAAACGATTTTGACTGGCTAGTTTTTCTTAGGTCACGTTTTGGGCTGAACAGTCGTCATCAGGTGTGCTGGCAAGCTTTATAATACTTTGAAACTCCTTGTGTTATTTGGCAACCGATATATCAGAGGACGAGAGAGCTGCTCATAGATTTAGAACACAACTACATTTGCACATTCACTTCAGTATTTTTTTTTCTCATTTCATCGAAAGCAATTTTAATCCATTTAATTGAGTATCAAAGTGAAATTGTGAAATAAATAAAATATTCCCTTTTGTATACAAAATGATGTTGTCATTATGTATTCAGTTTCATATCTCATTGGCTTCCGTTTCTTAATATATTTGTTTAAACTTGAAATAATTCTACGCATTTTTTTCTCAAACTGTAACAACATAATCTTGCAGTGGTTCATTGTTAATAAATTTATAACGCATAATGTCATGCGACCCGGTAAAATTTCACAATCCAACCTACTTTTTATCAATGTTTTTGCGTATATAGTTTCATATCATGTAACTAAAGTAATATGAGTTATAAATAGTACAGTTGTAAGTTCTAAAAATATCAAATAAACACTAGAATTGTAGTACATAATTGACAACAAAATGTTCGCAGTCAACTTTCAGTTTTACACTGAAATAGGTTAGGCACGCTAGCACGTGAGCTCTGCTACTAAATTTAAACATACCACGCTAAGTCAGCATAATAATTTTCATTGACGTCATCACTTACAACCACTTCCCAAACAAAAACCTTACACCAATATACATAAGGCTTACAATCCTATTCACCTTTTTTATTTAGTATCTTTCATTAAAATTTCGGTTACAAATGCTCTTTATTATTAAGCCTTATTCGTATACGCCATGGGGTTCAAAATGCATTTAAAATTAATTGGAAGTTAAAGTTCATATATCAGGTAAATCGTAAAACTGAAACGGAATTCGCTAACTACTTTAAATTCCACTTTTATTAAGTCTAAAAATAGGGAAATTTTCAATGTAAATTATGGTGCATTTTTATGTTTAGAATTTGTTCAAATTAGGTTTTGTAAAATGAATTGTAGTTGCTGCTTTCTTGAACTTTATTTATAGTGAAAAGTTTTTAGATTGTTGTAAAATTATGCCATACTTTGGCCTACATACGTAGCAGTCATTCAACCGTATTTTATACATCTTTTCACATATATTTCGAAACAATATTTTACTACAAAGCCAACAAAAGGGAATAAAAGGGAATCCACTACAATTTCTACTGTTTCTTGAGACAATATGCTACAGCGATTTCATGATTAGACGAACAAAATTACAAGAGCTTTTGCGAGACGATGTTCAGTGATGTCTACAATTACTATGTATAAAAGAAATTAAATTAATTTGATCTTTAGTGTACCAAATATACTATACATAATCCATACTAAGTTTCATCTTTTATGTTTCTTCAATGTAATAGGCATGATGACGGGGTATGAAAATAAAAAAATCTATTTAGTCCGTCAGTTAGGTAATGAACAAATATTAGACACGTATTTTTTATTTTACCATGTAAGATAACAGTGCTGAGATATAACGCATCAAAGTTTAGGAATGCAAATACGTCATTTATACGTATAAAACGTACCTAGAAGTGACGTTACGCGATATTTGAAATCGATATATCTTCGAAAGTATTTGTTTCCGTAAGAAAATAAAAAATACGTGTCTAATGTTTTATAAGACGGGCATTAAAATAAAAAATTAGTCATCTACCCTATTCTACAAAACTTCCACCTTCTACGGTTTTATCCTGCATTTTATAAGGTCTCATTCTCACAATCTTTTAGTAACTGGCTGTGAAATTCTCGAGGTGTTACGAGAATTAAATTGAAACGTCTCACTGCATTCCAATTCCCAATGCATCTAAAGTGATGGTCGAATAACTACCGAGTGCACTTTAATCTGTTTAAAAGCGCTTTTCTCTAGGGAAAGTTAACGGTTAACGTGTGTTAGAAGATTAATTAAAGATAGGAAAATTTGTATTGTTATCTTCAATGACTTTTTTTTCAATAAAGCGGGCGGAACTATAAATAATTTAATACTAGAACTATCTTTACGACTACAGATTAAAACCTGTAAATAATAATATGTACACAACATATTATATACCGATAAAAATATTTTTATGAGAACGAATTCTATGACTATGGAGAAAATTTAATGAAACAAATAATAGTAACAGTGGTCCCTAGCCAAACAAGAATAATAAAAAAGTGAAAAATTTACCGTGACCATGAAAAGCTTGGAAACCCCTGCTCTACAGTAACTAAGACCAAATTGATAGCAACTATGTAGAAAAATTGTAATAATATTTAGTGGATAATCCATCTAAACCAAATTGCGTGTGTGACACAATGAGTGATTATGACATATATGTGTCAATTATTTTGGGACCCGTTGTTACTGGGCAGCAGCGCTCTGAGATAAACCTGAACCTTTTAAACTGACCATGGAAACCCTCAAGCCGTCATAGTCTAGCAATGGACAGACGCGGATTATTAACGCTGTTATAATTACTCTATCCTCTATCCTTGATCTGGTTTACCGGGGCTCCGGCTCGAAAAGCAGGAGTAGAAACTGGGTGGTTTTTAGTCAGTAAGAGTCTGATACTCACTCTCGCCTCGCCCAAGGCGGGAGAAGAGATTGAATGATTTTCCTCCCTTAAAAAACCTCTATTCTTTGATACAAGTAAACCTCTGTACGTTGTTAGTGTCATTAATACTCATATTAACCGATATTTTCCTTTGGTTTCAGGCTCTGCAATGATGTCGCATCGAAGAGAAATCACACACTGAAACCTAGAGTTGTTCTGCCGGAAAACTATGTTAAAGGTCTGTTCCTAATATTTTCTTTAAATCTAGAAATCTGCTAGAAATCATGACCTCCATATATTTTTATGGTATAAGCCGGTAAACGAGCAGACGGATCACTTGATGGTGAGCTATCGCTGCCGCCCATGGACACTCAAAACGCCAGTGGCGTTACAAGTGCGTTGCCGGCCTGTTAGGGGGTTAGGAATTTAAGGGTTGTTGGGGAATCGGGAATTAGTAAGAGGGGTATTAATAGACCACTAAGTCCATTCCATGGTTTTTATACCATCAGATGGTTTATTTGCTCGGTTACACCATATTCCATACAAAACATTCAGTGAAAATAAGCAATGGCTTCCACTAAGTATTATAAGTCCATGTAATTGATTTACTCAGTGCAGGTAATAGAATTAAAGCCACGCGCCGTTTTACAAAACCAGTCTTAGAACGGTCTGCCTTCACGGTAACTCCTTTACAATGCACTCGGTTCGATTCATTGGGGAGGTAGCCTTCGAGAAAATAATCAAGTGACATTTGCAGGTAATTCAATTATTATGGCCACTCAAGTGTAGGAAAAATACTTTGATGGCTCTTTATTTGATTAATTATTATGTTCTACTAGTATGTACTACTACTACAACTAGAATGCTGCTCATGAATATGAGTCTCTAGGATGGCTTGAAACTAGTCGAGTTCCTCGTCAAAGAGTAACGTATGTCTCACGAAAGTTATAATAAAGGCTCTTTATTCGGTTTGAAATTAAAGATGCATACGATCTTGTCGTTTATGCAGCTTTATTTGTTTACAAAATAATCCCTAAACTGTCGTTTCTGTGGCCTAAAACTTCCTTAATTTTTAAGTGTTTGAGTTTCCAACTGTAACTTGGAAAATGTTATAATGAAGATGAATATTTATAAAAAATTTGTAAAAAATTTACGAGAAAACTTGACTACCGTACCTATAAACCTGGATTCAATAAAGTAATAATTTTGGGCATGTCCTGAAAGTCTAAATACTTTGAAACTAAAACCCTAAATCCCAACACTCTCACGACTTAACCTAGATAAGGGCTAAAAAGCCAAAAAACCTTTTTTTACCTCAAAACAAATTTTCTTTAGTAAGATGATATATTGTGGATAATCCTCCACTTAGGGTGCTTATTTAACATGAAAAAGGAAAATGAAAATCCACTTTAACCTTTCCCTACAGACACAAAAAAAACTCTAATACTGGGATATTTTTAAATACTGTTTTGTGATTCAGCGTATTCTTTTAATTGGTGTATTTAATTAATTAATTTGTTGAGTCAAAAATTATGTTTTTTGCTTAGCTTCGTTACAGTAAAATATGGCGGAAAGCTGTTGGTATTTAAATCCGTGTCCTTGAACAAAATGAGCGAAATTTCACTAAGCCATGTTGAGACTATAAGTAGAGACTCGTACTTTTGTGTTCTTAATATAATAATATTATCTTGTGGATTAAATAAACAAAACACAAATGTGGTCTTGTTACCTCGCTGATTTTATTCCTATACACCTTTAGTTATAGTGGTAGAACTGTTTTATGACTGGTAAATTGGATGGCAAAATGACAACTGGTCTTAATCATTATAATAACATGTACTGATTAAGAACTTTTTATATAATATTGGTTATTTGAATGATTTTGGATCGTATTATTGTATATGTTGGAGGAGGTCGAGGGTGTCCACAATCTTCTTTGAACTTAAGGATTCCTCATCCAGAATAACAATACATTATTTTAACATTCAATGCTGTTATACTACAGAACACTATACGATCCAATAATACGATATACGTTACATAAAAATACATACATACATAACCTCACGCCTGTCTCCCATGGCGGTAGCAGAGACAATGGTACGCCAATCGCTTCCATTCTTACAGACCTCTTACGATAAATATATAACCATGTATAACACCTATATAACTTCCAAAAACCAAAGTAGCACATCTTTATTTAATCCATGTCCAATTTACGCAACCGGGTTCCTTATTATAATAGGCTTACGACACAGCTGTCGAAAAGTAGGTGTGTTTACTCTTTGATCCCTTTTTGGGAAGATCTTAATAATAAGTAATTTTCCTGTTTTCTTTGTGTAGAAATGCGGCCACCGGCGCGTAAAGGCCAGCCGGTCATTGTGGAGTTCAGCATCTACGTGGTAGACGTCAACTCCATCAATGTTGAGGATATGGATTTCAGGTGAGTTTTAAAGTTATTTGCAAAAGATTATAAGAAAAAAATTAATACCTGCATCAAATTTTAAGAAGAGTACTCAAGTACATTGCTGTATTTAGTTCTGATCCTCTCTCTAAAAATATTGCAATGATAACTACATACATCAAATGTTAAGAAGATTACTCAAGTGCATAGCTGTATTTAATTCTGATTCTCTCTTTTGCGATTAGCTTTGCATATGATTTGCAAAATCCTAATTGCTTAGTTATTATTTTTAAATCTGGATTTAGGTAAATGTTTGATCAACCGTTTAGAGGAAAGGATGAAAAAATAGGGACTTTTAAAAATAGAGGAAATGTAAAAAATAAGGTAAATAATGAAATAGTGACCGCAAAAACTTTATTTTAAAATTAATTTAACCTAAGTCAATGCTAATATACTGTTGTAAGAACTGTTCGTCTACACATCTCTAAACAAAATTCACAGTCAAAAATTTTGATAGTAGTCCATTACACTTCCTACCTCCATTACAGAATTGAGCTGAATGGTCACGAATCCGGCAGCTTAGCGTGTGATCATGGCAATTTCCTTTTTGACAGGTAGCAGTTGTTAGCACTAAGAGGCCCCGTGGACTAAGAAACATCAGATGTTACATCAGATGACTATTTGAATCAAATGTTCGTTACTGCCAATTTATTGTTTCGTGTTTAATTCCAGAGTTTGCCCAAGTCACCAACATATTTTTAAAAAGCCCTATAATAAAAAAATTAATATCAGTAAAAATGCAACGTTTGTAATATTCTTCAGCATTTGTCAATAGGTTCAATCCTTCCTGTCTACCTACTTAGATGTACCTATGTGTGACACAGGGTGCAAAAATGAACTTACAACCAATTAAAAAATTGGTATCGAATAATTTCATCTTGGAATCGAGGCTCGATATTATGTCATTACACAAATAAGGTCGTCATACATATCAAGGTTGGAGAACAAATAATTTGTCAACTCTGACCCCATATGTCGGTTACATTCGATCCGGTCGATTACCAGTAGGTAATCCATAATAATGGTGCCTTCTACCTTTATCGGATCGGCTGATCGACCTTCAGTTAGTACTTTAGTTCTAAAATGCCTAGGTATCATTTGTTTATTCAAAGTTGCGGCTTTAAAAGCATTTTGTGTACACGATATACATCTTAAAATCTTCTATAAAGTTTTATAGAGATAAATAACTTAGGATTGATTAACGAAATTACACAAAGGATAAATTAGGCTTTAACTGTTCCAAAAAAGAACCTTAGTGTAGAATTGAAATAAAACTTATTTTTGTTTGTTTAAAATTATGATTATTCCTATTGACTTCATTAAGTCGTAAACTTAATTCATTAAAAATACGGTTCCAGAATTCCGACTAAATGCGCATATTAAAACCACGGGACTCGAACAATCTGCACTCCGTACAAATATTTGTTCAAAAACTCCCAAACGAACACAGTTACCAGTCGCTTAACTAAAAGCAATTTTTTTGCTTTGTGGTCCCAAATAGCGGGTGTTCCAGGAATTTTCGCCCTAATTAGACTCAGAACATAGTTTGCGCGTAGCAACCCAAACTGATCATTAGGCTTACATACGCCTAATTACGGCCACATGATACAAATGTCGGTAACTAGGCATTTAATGGAACTAAAGGATGGCCTAGTTACAGTTAAATCTTCGGAAAGTGAAAATAAGTGAAGTGAAAATAACACAAAGGCTTTTGTGTTATTTTTTTTATGGTATAAGTCAGTAAACAAGCAGACGGATCACCTGATGGTAAGCAATCGCCACCACCCATGGACACCCAAAACACCAAGGGTGTTAAAAGTACATTACCGGCCTTTTGAGGGTTAGGAAATTAAGGGTTGTTGAGGAAACGAGGATTGTGAAAATTAGGAAGGGGTCACATAACGCAAGTGTTGTCTCACGTCGGTTTTCTGTGAGGCCGTGGTATCACTCAGATCGAGTCGGCCCATTTGTGGCGTAGCATGGCTCTTCCACACTTTAAAACTTAAAAATCTTAATTCAATTTAAAAATAAGGTTTAAAATCTATTAACAAAGTTTTGTTAATAGATTTTGAGACAGTTATTTAGACACCAACCATCATCATAACCATTGTCGTAACTTCCAACCCTGGTAATGTAAATAAGTAAAGCTTTAGTAACATTTTCTCCTAATCTTATTCAGAGTGGACATGTTCATAAGACAAACTTGGAGCGAGAGCCGGCTGCAGCTACCAGAAGACATCTTCGAGGAAGGTGATGACCACGTGACCCTACCACCAGAATTCTTCGACAACCTCTGGCATCCAGACCCTTACTTCTTGAACTCCAAGGTCACAGGTAATTGTTTTTATGGGATTTTATTACTAAAATATTACTGAAATACAATAGGGTAGATGATTAATTTTTATTTTAATGTCTATCTTGTTAATTGTTTTAAAATATTAGATAAGTATTTTTTATTTTTCTTATGGAAACAAATACTTTCGACGATATATCGATTTGAAATATCGCGTGATAATACTTTTAGGAACATTTTATACGCAGAAATGATGTATTTACTCCCTCTCCTAAACTTTGATTAGTTTTATCTGAGTATTGTATTATATAACTTATATGACAAAATAAAAACATACGTGTCTAATATTTTTTCATTACCTAACTGACGGACTAAACAGATTTTTAATTTTCATACCCTATCATCATCCCTATTGTGTGAGTCGTAATATAAATAAAAAATAATTTAGGTTATTCAATAAGTTTTGATACTTGCATGTCGAATCGATTAAGTACCTAATTGATTAAAATTCGTATATGTAATATAAATAAACTCGATTTATGAAAAATATCGCAATAAATTCATTTTTATTGTACAGCTCGCATCAAAAGTAAGTGTTGAAATTGATCACATAATATATTATTGAATTAATTTTCGCAACTAAAAATGTCTGACAGTCTATTATTAATTTCTCGTGTAAAAGCCAATTCCAGTCTTGTATCAATGAAGTATAAAGAAAATATAGTATTTTTAATTTTTCGTACCTAAATTACCGAATAATGCTTATTTAATAAGTTCTATAATTTTAAAAATCTCTCTAGTTTGTCATTAATAGAAAATCCAATTATTATAATAATACATTAGGTGCAAGTTATATTAAACCTTTTATAGTAAGAATATACGTTGTTAATAATGTATCAACTCTTAATGCAACTATAAACAATCTTGATACTTTAAGATTGCTCATCTACTGTTTGTTCACCCAAGCTATATTAAAAATTAATAAATTCCAACAAACTTCTTTATTTAATTTGTTCTTGTAAATTTTAAACTAATGCTGATACTTAAGTCTAACAAAGTTTTGCTTTTTAGGAGGAGCAATGCATTACAAACCTCGATCTCCCGGTAATATTGTAATATTAAGGCTTTAATAAGAGCCCTTATCTCACGAAAGCCTGTTGTACATTTAACGTTTAATTTTGCTAAACTTTAATTATTGTAATAGCAGTTTATTTTATTTTCAACAAACAAATTGAATAGAAAATTCATAGATTTTTATTTCTCACAAATTGTGAACTTATTTTCTCTGTCAACACTACCTTTATCTACTAACATTTTTGTGATCCAGTACAAATTATAGTTCACCTGACTTCAAAACCTTTACAAAGGCATTTGTCAATTTGAAATTCAATCAGTGCATGTCTCTTTCATAGCTTTCCAAAAATCCGTCAACTTGGGTCGGCATTTTCTCGTGAAACGTTCCGATCATCGAATTGGAACAGTTTTCAAAGCCAGTACAAGACGTAAAAATTCAAAACATTTTTGCACTGAAACAGTTTTTCATTAAACCACTATTTTCTGGTTTATATTTTTTTAAACTTGTCTAAATTGGATTTTCAAAAACAAAAAAAATATGGGAATAATAGTGCTAGAGCCATATCTACAAGAGCCATTACTAGTATTTCTGCTACCCCTTAAAGTTGTATGTCTGTTTGTGTCAAATGTATGTACAACAGGCTTTTTTAACACTATGCAAAAGAATGAATGCTTTCGTTCACTCACTGAGTTTTCACATGCAAAATCTTGCTTGAAAATACCAACAAGCTTGTAAAATTAGATCTAAATAAATAAATGACACGTTGCATGAAAAGAACGAGGGCAAAGTATTAAAAAGATTTGAATAAAAGTAAATGATATTATTTATTTCCTAGAAAAAAAACTTGGCACAAAAAGTTTTGTAATTTCATTTTGTTCAGGTTAAATCTTTTTGCATGTTTTTTTCCTTATCTTCATATTTACAACTTATATATCTTCGCAATATCGCAGAACTTTTGAATTAAACGATTAACCTTCACGAAAAGTTTTCGCAAACATCGAATATTTCACTTGTAAGATAAACAAAGTTTTGTTTTAATACTATTTTTGTAGCTAAAAATAGCGTTCATTATCTAAGTAGATATATTTAAAAAATATATTCGGCAGACAATTTTCTCTCGCAAACCTTCCAGCAAATCGATCAAAAAGATTTTCTGTGTATAAAGTTTAAAAAGTAATGATAAAGTATCAAAACCTGTTATAGTGTGTCACGACTGGGGTTTGTAGTTACGCTTTTAGCGATGAAATTTCACGTTGACACATAATTTTGCCTTATCTTACGAGTAGATACGGAGTTTAATGTCGGTCACAAAGTTATCAACACTGGTTTATAATGTCCTATGGGCAGCTTTGGTGAACACTCAGTTTGAGCACTATTATAACTATTATATAACCACTGTATATCCACTAATATATTGTGAGCTTGCTAACCACACGAAGTTATATTTATAAATACGTTTTCACGCATCCATAATCACGAGTTTCGATTGAAATTGTTTTTTAAATAATAAATATTTAAGCACCTTTTTATTAATATTTAAACACGAAGCAATGATGTATGAGTAATACAGAAATAGATTTAATTAATTATTAAATATTGTTATTTAATATTATGTTTATTTTAAAGTTAGTTTTTCTATTGTGTACATAATTTTTTGGTTGATAATGTACATACTCACATGTTCTAAGGTTAAAAAAACAATTGTAAGATAGCAAATTATAATGCCTTTACCCACCTTAGAAAAGACCGTCATTTTCGGCAGATACGCTCAGAGAAAAGCTCTACTAGTTTGTAGTTAGAAGCGCCGACACGTCGACGTCAGCCTAAGTAAGAGTCCATATTCTGTGACTAGAAACTAGTAGAACCTTTCTTTATTAATGTACGTGACTAAACACAGAGTTTTAGGTAATAACAAAATAATTTGTAAAATTATTCTATATCGTCGGATTCAATTAGATTACAATCATACACGGAGTATATTTACATATATATTATTTAAAAATAATTATACATATACATATGTAACGAAATGTGTATTTATGACCTGCAATAACAATAATTCAGAGCTATTTCGGTAACACTTCATTACTATTAATTAGCCTCAACCCGTCCTATATCCTAAAATATATCTTGTTTGTAATTAGATTTGATTGAAGTATCTTCCTTAACGAGATATTTACCCAACAAATGTAGATGTTGTACACAAATTTAATTTTCCGGTTTCCAACAACGCCATTTTCTTCCGAGCCCTATTTAAGATCCTGACATTGAACCATATCTTATAAAATCTTACGATGTTGTTTTATTTTTAATTGGACAAGAAAATTATGTATATTTTCTTTGCAAATATTTGTAGAAATGTGTTTTTTTTATGAGAAGTTTAAACGAGCACATCTTACGGTAAGCAATCAGCATCGCCCCTAGACACACGAAAACAAAAAGGCATTTCAAGTTCGTTGTCAGGTTTCGGGTTCGGAATTTGAGGATTGTTGGAGATTGCGAAAATTGGGGAGGGTGATAACTGGGCCTCCAGTAACCTCACTCACATGATGTTTGACGTTTCACGTCGGTTTTCTGTGAGACCGTAGTATCACTCCGCTCGAGCCGGACCATTTGCGCCGAAGCATGGATCCCCTACACTTAAGTGTTTACAAACTCGTACCTTTATCTTGTATTAATAATAACTTTGAACTGAAAGTACATTATGTTTGCGTGTTTTAAAAAATTAAGGAAGAGATAATTCGTAGCCTTTATTGACTCTCTTAAAATAAGTATCTCGTGAGGTTTCCGGCGCGTTTAGAATCACAAAGCTGTTCTGTGCCCAGGATAAACTAGACAGTTTTAAGCTTAGACCTTCTAAGCTAATGAATGATACAACACTTATCATGCGACAGGACTAAAGATATTACTGGCAGACTTCTGACAACCCCTCAGAGAATTAAACAACTGATGCTCTATTGTGGAACAATTATGACTCCAAACATAAACTTGTACTAAACAATATAATATTTCAAAATAATATATACACGCTTCATATCACTACGACTACATTTAAACACAATAAAACAATGAATAAGTTCTTAGACAGTTCAGTTGTATATCAACTAAACTTAAATAAGTAATGCTGTCAGAAATTTGGCTAGACTATGTTAATAAAAGTGATAAAGCATAAAGCGTTTTGTATAGAGTACATAGTTAGTACATATTATATATGTACAAAACCTCGCGTCTGTCTCCCATGGGGGTAGACTATAGAACGCCAATGGCTACGAATGTTATACATATTTCTTTCGCTTCATGAACCACTTCAAATCCTGAGTGAACAGGTTGCTCATAAGTAGGCGTACTCCATCGTAAGCGTGTTCCATCATAATCCACATAGTCGCTCATCATCATCGAGATGGTGGCCAAAAGTCATCAGTCTTTTCATTCATGCTCGTCGGTTAAGGGTACTTTTATTTGGCCCTTCTTTAATATATCGCTAATTTGTTCAATGTAGTCAATCTGTCAATCAGTTATCAAAGTTAATATATGTTGAAATACAGTTAATTGCTAAGAAATGTCTTCACATTATTGTGTTTTATACAGTCATAAATATATTTATTTTAATGTCCTAAAAGGTTAGATAGAAACGAGTTATGTTTATACATATAAACTAGTCAGTAATTCCAACCGCAACATACGCAAGTCCTATCTCAAACTATTTAGATGATTTATATAGGTACTCTTATTTACCAAGAATCTTCACTTTTACTAAAAGTACGGTATAAAACTGCCACAAAATAACCAAATAGAGTGACCCAAATCAAACTTAAGTACTCCATTTATGTATATGTATAAATGTATTTGGTCTATAGACCTATAGCTACTATACTATACACATATAGGTTGATCTATAGGTATCTATCTAGACCAAATAAATTATTACCAGAGTACCTCTACAACATAATTATTTTCATCTCATGATAATAATACTCTGCTAATATTTCTCCATTATTGTTTTTCCAGAAATCGCCGAACTTACCCACAAGTTTTCTTCAGTGACGCTGTATAGGAACCAAACCGTACGGTATTCAGCCAGGATGCATGCGATCATCGCCTGCCAAATGGAATTTCAACTTTACCCCATGGACATACAGTCGTGTCCTATTTACATTGAAAGTTGTTAGTATTGCATACCCTTTTCTTCTGTTTTACTTTAAACTTGTAAAATGTGTTACCCATTTCCGTAAACGACAGTTGTTTTTGATAATACAATTTTATAAAGAGCCCTAAATCAGTATTACCAGTTTGGTAAATAAATCGAAATATAAAATGTGTATAAATATTGATATGGGACCTAAAAAAAGTATTATAATTATTCCAACAAGCCAGATTACAGAAATTTTGGTACTGCCTGAGACTACCACGACATCTAGTGTGAGCAATCTAGAAGCGAATGCAAAGCGGTGCGATGACACGCGAATTCAACGCGATGCGGTGTGAGCAAGCCAATTGATAGCTGACTGTATCCCACGGGCAGTTGGTCACGTAGGTCACGTCAATAGATTTTGACAGTTTGTTGCTTTCGCGCACAACTTCGCGTTCGCTTCTAGATCGCTCACGCAAGACGTTGCGTTGGAGACTGCGTGCTACTACTGGGAAAATTTTAGTTTTCTGTTTTGACTTGAAACTTAATATATTATAATTTGCCTTATCAGTAATTTCGATCACATTCCATAGAAATAGAAATAATAAGAAAACTAAAACTTTTTTCCCTTCCCCTTTTCAGTCTCATACAGTAATCAAAAGGTGCGGTTTCGTTGGAGCGAAGCTGGTGTCACTATCAACCCGGAGCTGAAACTCCTGCAGTATCATATTGGGGAGCCGTTGAGGCTTGAGGAGACTAATGGATACATGATCGATAAAGACGGTAAGAACTTTCAACTTAATATGACGAGAGAAGAAGCATCATCACAATCATCATTGACTGGATTTTTTGCCGCCCATGGACACTCAAAACACCAGAGCCGTTACAAATGCGTTGCTGGTCTTTTGGGTGTTAGGAATGTCAGGGTTTTTAAAGAAACGAGGATTTGAAAAGATTGGGATTGGGGGAAATTGGGCCTCTGGTAACCTCACTCACATAACTCAAGCGTTGTTTCTGTGATGTCGTGGTATTATTACTCCGGACGACCCAGCCCATTCGTACACTTTAACTCTTGAAAATCAAATGTTAGATATAATAATGAACATAATATCTATAATTGCTAATGTGACCCGTATAATAGAAGAAAAATTCTAGTGCGAGGCAATGTTTTAAAAAAAGAAAAAATTACGGAATCAGGTTATGAAGCTGAAATCTCTTGTTCAGAAAGCACTTATTAGCTAGTTAACATAGAAAATCCGTTTGTCTTATGTAAAAAGCAGTAAGCTCATTGTTATACTCAATTTCAGACTCAATGCTATTACTGAAGTAATTATACTTTGATTTTAAAGGAATTCATATTCCCAAGCACCTAGTTAGTTCGGACCTAATTAGCTTTTTAGTACAGTTTGTTCTAAAGACTGAGTGAAATTAGAACAACTTAGGACATTACTCGAAATGTGTTATTATATAGCCAAGATAACGTTTGATGGTGCTGTTATGGTTCATTAGATAAACTTATCTTAGTGCTGTTAGTACTGTTTTCCGTCATAAAACGCACACTATTCGGAGGGTAATTATTTCATTTAGTGATGTCTGTTCAGTAGATAGAGTCTAAGTTATTACTTACCATCATCTTTATAAAATTGTGTTTTGTTGTGTGAGTGAGGTTGCCGGAGGAACAATTACGAAATTCCCCAATCTTCCCAATCCCGGATTCCCCAACAACCCTTAAATTCCTATCCCCCATTGGAGTTTGCTGACCGATGCTCGTTTACCGGTTTATACAATAAAAAAATTCGTGGTGGCCCGGAGGTTTAAGGAGTTCAAAACCTAACAATGGCATGTACCAATGCGATTTTTTTCCGAATTATAGGTACTTCCTAAGATTTTATTAAGACCACTGGCAAACGGTGAGGAAACCTATGCTTATAATTTCTAATTATAAGTTTGAAATCAACAACCCGCATTAAGCAAGCGTGGTGATTAATGCTCAAACCTTATCCATGCCAGAAGAGGCCTTTGATCAGCAATGGCCACTTGTGGGCTGGTGTGTATATAATAAGGTAGAAGGTTCACTTTTATTTAATTTATATTATGTCTCATGACAGTTATTACAAAAATACATACAATTATTTTTACAGTCTTCGTCAGTGTACAAAAAAAATACCACATTTTTCTTTGCCTCCATTCAAGATATCTTCTTACTGACACAAGATCCTTTCAAAAGCTAATTTTCCTGTTGCTTATCGGCAATATCGGATCTTTGAATTAGAAAACTAAGGCTTAAGGTACAATGAAAGAGAAATAAAACTTCGGCACTTCAGTAAATACTTTTACCAAGACTATCTATTTATTTAGTAAAAGAAAATAACAGAAGCTTACTTTGTAATTCACATCAAAGTTTATTTCGACTTAAAAAAAAACAAATTTGGTTTTTTACATTACTAGTTAGCATATCGTGATGTTTTATGCACTGTCTAACGTAAGAAGATTTTTTTCAAATTAGAGCAGTAGTTTCTCAGATTAACTCGTTCAATCAAACAAACTCTTCTAGTATAACTACAAACATAATTTTATAGCTTTTTTGCCGTTACAGTTGCCCCACTCTAGGATTTTCTCCTGTGTCGTGAATGCGTTTACAGACAGATAATTTCAAATGCACATGACACCCAATCCTGAAACAACAAATTGTGGATCACGCAATGAGTTGTTCCGTGCGGAAATCGAACCCGCTACACGTTAAAGGGTTGCTAGTTACCAAGCCACCGTGCTAAGCGTGTAGCTAAATATCTTTCCGCTCAGATATCTTAGATCTCATTGTCTATGTATAAGTTTTATGTAATCAGCGCGTTTCCATTACCAGATAGGCCAATGAACTCAATCTCTAGCTCTTTGTGTCAAAAGCCAATGTTTTCTAAGTAATCACATCCTAAAATAGTGTTATTTCGTCTTTATATATCTTAAGTACACGCATCTTGAATTATGTAGACACTTTATTAATATACATAAAGTAATAACTTCTGTAGCTTCTAGTAAAATAAGTACCTACAAACCAGCAGGTCAAGCTACCTCAATATTGTTAATTAATTATCAATCTTATTCCGATGTGATAAGGTTGCAAATCTAATAACGACATTGGTAAATTAGTATATTTTGTTATGCTGCTATGTACTTAAATTATGTTTAAAATATTCTGAATCGATGTAAGTGAAGAGGAATCGTAATAAACTCGAATTAAAGCACGCTTCATCTCGTCTAAATGAATGGTATCTGAAATTAGTTCACACTCGGCGTTGTGTTGCTAAGAATTTATTGCTCAAAGGAACTTCTTAATTAATTTAATTGTTCCTTACACGTGTACCTTTCATGTTTACGCTATACAAACAGAGCTCATATTCATTGGGAATCTTAGCTTGATTTCTCATGTCATATATTACTATATAATTTTGTTAAGCCTCTGACTGCCAGTAGAAAACTGTTGAAGGCAAATCCTCCGCTAACGTCGGTCACCGGTGGCCCCCATGGCGTTTAAAGTGTACATACAAAAGTACACATTACAATAAGTAAAGTTTGACTGCATGGTTGGCACGGTGGCTGGGCAATGGGCTGGTGAGCAACGTGTAGCGGATACGATTCCCATACGGAGCAACTCTTTGTGTGACCCACAAATTGTTGTTATGGGTCTGGGTGTGTATGTGAACTTGTATGTTTGTAAACTCACCCACAACACAGAAGAAAATCATACTGTGGGGTAACGTTATTTAAAAAAAAACTGTTACTATCTATAGTTCCACTTAACTACATAATTGCCTAAGTTAAGTTTCAAGTTTACATAAAAACTACCATATTATATTGGAGCTATTACAAAGATATTAAAATCTGTTTAGACTAAAAACAAATTCACAGTTACTGAATTCATTTACAAAAACACGATCGCATCACAAATCGGATTTTGATTTCCCAGAAAATCAAACAACGGTTTTGAAAGAAAAAAAGAATTTAAGCAAAGTCTTCTTTTGTTTTCTGTGTCGCCAAAGCTAATAAGCTCATGGGCGGGGTAATGCGACGTTTACGAAAGAATTACAAATATCGAACATTAAATAAACACAAAGGGAAAAGGAATTTGTTCCATGTCGATTAGGATACATTTACATTAGCAAATGTCTTTTATTTTTCTCATTTTTCTATCCCATTTAATGACACGGTGTATGACTAATATTTTTTCAATCTTATTAGGTTGTGTATATGTTATAATTATAATAGAAAGACATTGAAAGTGTACTTTTAACGTTTTATTTGTGCACTACATATAAATTAAATATTCTGTATAATTAAATTACTAATTTACTTAAGATAAATTGATTAAAAGAGGGGAGAAAATCATCTTATGACTTCTCTCGCCTTGAGCGAGACGAGAGGTAGTATCCAGCCCTTACTGACTACAAACCACTCTGTCCTTACTACTGCTTTTCGAACTGGAGCCCCAGTAACCCGCTAAGCCGTCGGTAGCTCCGACAAATAATAGCTACTAGACGCAGGTCGCTTCCAACCGACCTATATCATAATCATTTGGAAAGTCTTATACCTGGTATAATGTTCAGAATTGATTTAATATTACTCTTTCCAGGTAACTACTCAAGATTAGTAGTATACTTCAGGTTCGAGAGGCAGATCGGTCATCATTTGATTCAAACCTTCGCTCCATCTTCTCTAGTAGTGATGCTATCATGGTTCAGCTTCTGGTTGGATCTGGACGCCATTCCTGGACGAGTGACGTTGCTGGTGACATGCATGTTGACGTTGGTCACCATGTTCACTGGACTGAGGGCTGATATTCCACCTGTAGCTTATGTGAAGGTAAGTTATTTAATAACTGACTTCAGAAAACCAAATACTAAATCAAAACAAAAGGTAAAAAGCAAAAAAATGTAAATAACTAGTAAAAATTATAAGTATAAAAAGATAGTATAGAAGTCGATGCCATAAAATCTAAACAAAATATTCATTTAAACCTTTATAGATACCGTACCTAATATTAAGGTACTTACAATTTTGTGACCACTAAGTTATATTTTTTTAAAGAGCTTGTAGTATTTTTTTTTTCTAAGAAAATAATATATACCACTAATACAAGGTCCAATTGACTTACCTTATCAGTTAGTTTAAGTATGTTATGAGTTCCATATATAAAAGAGGTGAGCCTATTCCAAAAAACTGTGTTAGGACTATTTCAGACTTCGTACTAAAGTCGTCGTAAATCGAAATATCCAATAATACTATTTTAGACGCCAGTTTTATTTCCGAACGTATTCAATTTCCCTACGGTACTAAGTGTTATTTTATTGGAATTATTATATGCGAAATAAGTATTCATATAAAAATAACCTTTTACAGAAAAGCGACGGATACTTTTTTATATACCTAAAGTACTTTTGGGCCCAAATCGTAAATAGTTATACGACAACTACTATGGAAAACTTTTAGTTAATACTCCAATAAAATACAACTTAAAATAGTAGTTGAGACATTTACATTCAAACCCGTGACTTCCAAGTCTCCTTCTTCAATAAATAGGATGTAAATTATGATTCAATGTGTTCACATACCGAAAAATTAGATTACATCAAAATTGGATCACATTTTAATTCATGTTGGTTTTATGAACACATAAATTTCATCATATCATACAAAAAAGCACATATATTTCACTAAGCTGTTTCTTTTAACGATTGAACAAAAAACCATACTTCAGTATACCTAAGTTATTATTTTTTTAGCAATTGAAAAGTCTTTCAATATCTTCAACAAAACTCTAGAATTCAGCCAGGTCGACAGAAAAAAGATTAGTATTTTTTATTAGCAGGAAATATTTTATTCCGTCGACGTTATTTCATCGGTAGGGGCAATTTGCACGGAATTTAATAAAAGAGAATTTGGTTGGTTCCTGAGATTTTAAATCCACGTTTAATATTATTTTCCCTTCAATATTTAATTGGAAATACCCAAGATTGTCTTGTTAGGTGTAATTATTTTACATTCAAGATGTTTTATTCAGAACTGGTTTTTGCCTGCGAGTTCATTCACGTACAATATTTACTTAGCAAGTTATTTTGTATGATAATATTACCGAGGTCTGTGAGCTAAATCTATAGCTGTACAATAAAGTTACATAAATATATATTGAAAACTAGGCATTGCTTTCGTTCTGGAGATTTTCGTGTGCAAACAGGTTTTTTTGGTACTGTTTTATTTTATGACTTTTTTTTATAAAATATAATATGTAAATATTGTACGGACAAACTTTTTTAAAACATCCGTGTGTTGATAGAGATATTTTTTTGAGAAGATTGTTATAAACAGAAGCTTAGTCCAATTTGCACACGAACAAGGAAAATGGTATAAGCAGCTAAATAAATAATTCTGTGGTAACGTAATAAGATTTTGATATTTCCCTTTTTCTTGCACGAAATATAATACACATCGCTGATTTTGTACAGTCAGCGATACGCAAGCGTTTGATTTGTATGTGAGAAATAGGTCACATGGATCCATGTTAAGCAAAAAGAAAGTGATGACAGGAGATTTACTCTCGATTGATCACAAATTGGACACATTCAAACATAAAGTGCCGAGTTTGGAATTTAGACTGTGCTCGGTATAAAATATCATGAAAAAAAAAATCCGAATGGGACTTAAGTACTGACATGTGGATACTTTTTGTCTCATTTCTTTTTTCGAGAACTACTCTGTCATGGTTTAGGGCAAAATTATTTATTTCAAATAGAATGGGAAGTGTCTTATCTTCGCATGGGTGCAATGGCGATATAATATTATACATGTATTATACATATAATAATATAATTGTCTATTAAAAAAACCGCATCAAAATCCGTTAAGTAGTTTTAAACATTTAAGCATACAAAGGGACATAGGGTCAGAGAAAGCAACTTTGTTTTATACTATGTAGTGATTAAAAAAAAGTCTAGCTGTTGGTCCTCTAGTGAAGCTATTTGCTTAAACAAGATCAACTTCTATATCAACATTGTATTGATATCTTTCTACTCATTTTGGCGCAACAGAAAGACAAGTAGCTTTTTTTTAATTAAGTCTTAGACTGCCAATAGTAAACTTTTGAAGGCAAATCCTCCGCTAACGTCGGTCACCGATGACCACCACAGCGTTTAATGTGTTAATCAATCCCGTATTACTTATTTACCCAGGCTTTAGACCTCTGGATGGCTGGCTGCATGATGTTCGTCTTCGCTGCTCTCGGAGAGTTTGTCGTCGTGAAGGTGTTGGACAAGCAGTATCAGATGAACAAGACTAAGGCGCAGGAGTCCATGCCAAGAATCATCCCGGTGGTAAATATCTTATTCTTGATATCTTACTGTTTACAACGAAATACTGATACGTGGAAAATTCTTTAGACGCACACATTTCACTTCACTCGCACTCCAAAGAATTGATGTTTTTTATCAGACACGACTCTAACGCCTAACCAAATAATTTAATTTCAATTTTACCTATCTTGCTACTAAGTTTAAATTGTAAAGCGGCATTACGTGCCATAATGTGCACTTCTGCCTATCCCTTCGGGGATAAAAGGCGTGAAATTGCATCATCTATCTCTGATATTTCCGATATCTTTAACAAAAAAGTTGCTAACGGACTGGAGCTTTTGCGTTCGATACCCCAAGTGAAGCACACGTTCATGTCTTTGTGGGATATTATAATAGAACACATGTTACCATCAAAGTTAAACAAAATACTACAAAAATTCTCAAACCGCACTCCATGACCTCAATCTCAACAACCAGTACCAAATCGAACCAAGATTATTGAGACAAAGATGTTTCGTTATCTGTGGCAGCGTTTGAATGGAGAGAAGGGTTCTTGTGGGACCCTGGCAGCTTGGGAGGGGAGTCAGGTCCGGTGCCGCAAGGTGGACCTGACGTCACCAACGTCACCCCCAGCAGCCACTCCGGCAGTGCACCCGGCACCATCAGCTACCCATGCCACCGCGCACCTTGTCGGCGTTGAGCGACGGCAGAGCATACTTCAGGTAGAATTTCTTCTCTTTAAAAAGAAATTATTTATTTCAAATAGACCGGGAAGCAATAATTACAATATTAAAAAAATGTCTGTCTATTGGTCAATCCCCTAGTGAAGCCACTTCCTACGTTCCAAACTGTAGATTCCTATGGAGATTCCTTTTCCAATCAGGTTCACAACACAATTCTTGGTTGCTCTTGCATTGTTTCGCTGGTTCAATTATGTGAGAACAATGTGATACCAATATTCAGTCAAAGAGATCGAAAAAGATAATAACCTTAATAACAATAAAATAAAATAATACAGTCCGGAGCTGACCAGACCCGAAGTTGGAGAACAAACTTAAGATAGTACTTATTATAAGCTACCATCTGCAATAGCTGAGGTGTAAAGAGTCCCTCAAGGTTATTTTCTTTTTCTATCACTATGGCTGAATATTAGCTATACATTGTTCTCACATAGTTGAAGCAATCAAAACAATGTAATCAAGAATTGTATTTTGAAACTGATTGAAAAAGAGTAACCTATAGAGTTTCTTGCTCGTTCTTCTCCATAGGAATCTACACTTTGAAACGAGCAAATAGCTTCACTAGACGGCTGACCGACCGACAAACAGACGTTATTAATATTATTATACTTGCTTTTTCGTTTAAAAGTGCCTTCCTGGTTTATTTGAAATAAATAGTTTTGACATTGACTTGAATTGGCTACTTCTAAAAAGAAATCGGTAAAAGTAAGAAGTAATTTCTAACAACAATGTCTTTTATTCCAGGTTGCCTGGCTAGACGCCGACACAGGTCAAGAACGAGTGCTATGGAGGGAGATCGACAAACTCTCCCGTGTGGTGTTCCCAGCACTATTCCTCCTCTTCGTCACCATGTACTGGCCAGTCCTCCTCCTCAAAACGAAGACCTCCTCATAACAATTAGATTTCTCGAGCCACACTGTCGCTGCCTAAAACATTGATCATGAATCAATGTTGTACGAGTAGAAAGGCTTCAGTAATGCCTACAATGTCGACTGAAAGTCATATAGGCACAAAATGAAAGGCTTTACTGAATCGACTAGGTTATTACTTATTAAGCCTTTAGAATTATTTCGTATGAAATATCATATTGGAGATTTTTTCGTGTTGGTTTTGTCGACGATTAAAGGAAAGGTAACCGCAGTGATGAATTTTTCTCGCGTGACGTCACATAAAGCTGTCGAGGCGAGTTTTTTTTTGGTTCATAAACTTATTCTAATGTCAAGACATTTATACTGAGTGCTTTAGTAGTTTGGCTCGAAGATAAAAAGACAAAAACCAAGATAAAGTATCAGGATTTACATAAGGCACTGAAAAACTAGAACACTTTGATGTTAAAGTGTGACAGCGAAGGCTCTTTTACCTTTGAATTCTTTGTTAATTTAACAGCTAGGTTTTATCTTTAAAGGAATAGCGACTAAATTCTCTCGATTAAAGATAATATAGAAAGGAATCTACAGCTCAATTTGTTTTTTGCGAATAAAAAATTCTCAAAAATTTGCGTGGAAAAATACAAAGATGTTGCTACCCAGAAAATATACCAGAAAAAAAATGTAGTTGGAGAATGTACAGTTAATAGTTTTAAAAAAGGGTGAGGGACTTGAATGTAGATATAGCTATAAGTAGATGCTTACAAGTATTTTCAAAAATTTTTATAAACGTAACAAAAAGTGCACAAAATTAAAATCCTAATTTAACTACGTAGGGATTTTAAAAGATTTATTTTATTTCAGAAAATATATGATATGTATTTTAAGAGAAACGTGCTGTATTTTTATTTGAATAAAGTTCAAAATTCGTAGATATTTATTGTTATTATATAGCAGTTAAGGTGCTCATAGATTAGTTATTTAATAGGGCATTGTTATACAAAAGTTGTTGTTTTAAATCCAAGTTGTAGGTAATCAGAATGCGAAGTGAAATAGTTTTTCTTAAGTTTGCAGACGTTTAAATATTCAAAACACGTGGTAAGTTTGGGAGGAGTAACTTTATAAGATTAGTTTTGAACTTTGATTATCAATAGCAGATAGTTTTTTGAGTTAAATATGTATTTGTTCCAATTTAAGACAATGTATTATTCAAAGATTTTGAATAATGCTAGGATATCAGAAAGAATAAGTCTGCAATTATGTTCAGATATACATACAGTATGGAGATCACTCATATGACTTAAATGAAACAACAAGTAGTACCTACTCGTCCACAGAAGCACAATACAATAATAATTAATGACGATTCTCGTATTGACGTTTTGACGAAAAACGAAAATAGTAAAATTGAAATTTCAAATAAAGTAAAAACATTATTAAATATGTCAAATATTTAATTTTGTCTGAACAGCTCCATACACCTTGACCACAGAAGAGCTGTAATGTTGTAGGTTGTCCACGAATATTATAGACATGCGGCGCGGCTGTTGCAATGCCGTACCTATGTTTAAAAGCTCAAAGAGATAAATGCACTTTTTGCTTAACTACTTGACCTATTTCGCGTACTTTTCATATATTGTCAGCCAACATGATGATGATGATGATTGTTATATATAATATGGTTATATTTCGGTTATAAATATACACATATGTATGAGAATGCAATGTTTAAGGACACTTCTACTTCCCTTGTTGTCATGGGATCATAGAGTTGTAACAACTTACCTACATTTATTTCACGAAACAAAGGACAAATTTTGAGTAAAATGTTATCAAACAATGAAGTAAAATCTCATTTACGTTAAAATATGATTTTAAAACAACGAAATAAATTTAAAATAAGGTGCTTACGTCATCAGCGTCATTTTATGGGATAGTGTCGCAATCATGATCAGCTTTAAACCATTGTGATAGCTTGTATAATGAGATTTTATATATAAAACTGTAATTGTAAGTTTCATTTATATATAGATTTAAGTGGTTTTAGATTTATAGGTAGGTACTTTAATACAGTCTGTGAAATAAAGTGTTGAGATCCTCTGAAACAGTTTTTAGGAATTAATATTTCATTGAAAAATAATTGAAATGTATAATTTGGTTCAGTTCTGATTTCTCATTTGTTTTATTGATAATATTTCATGTTTCCAACGTCTAATATTTTATATTATGTTAAAATATTATACAGTATTTTATATAATATATCATTCTAAACTTCAAATTATAATTTATAAATATATTCATAAATTGTTTAATTTTGTTATAGTTATATGTAAACAAATAAAACATACAAATCGAAAAATCTATATTTACAAAAATGTTAAAAAATGCTACGAAGTGCGTTATAATAGGATTAGTATTCTAGATATTATTTTATAATATTAAATTATATATATTTTAATAGGAAATAAGGGTTTTCCTATCTGTCCATTGTTGCAGTTATATTGTACAGTATAATTATAGTTATAAGGTAAATTATAATTATAAATTATAATTATATTTATAATTACGCTTTAGTGCTAAGGGTACGAGCTCATACGTCACGGATGCCTTAACTGTTTGACGTTTTTATGTGCAAGATTATAATAGAATATTTTGTTGAACACAAAAGAAAATAACTCGTAATGAAAATGAATAAAAAAATGGTTTTGTCATTATTACTCGTTTCATTTAATATAGTGAAAGGCTTATCGTGTTACCTTTTTTATTAAAATTTAATATAATTTGACAAGTTCGTCCAAGGATGAAATATTTTAAGGAACACACACACAAGGTCACGTGTTTTTAGTCACGAAAGGGGTAGGCAGAAGTGCACATTATGGTAAGTAATGCCGCTATACAATGTACAGTGTAACCCACTTTTCAACATTTGTGTTATAAGCTCCATGTAATAGTGGGGTGGGCGTATTGGCATATCAATATATCCCAGTACAATTCTAGACTCCGTGTTACTTTCGAGCGTGAGAAATTTTCAAAAATCTTAAAAAGACCAGTAATACCTTGCCCGACCCAGAAATCTAACCGGAGACCCCTTGTCCGGCAGTCGCACTTGTGACCACGTGATGCAGAATGAAATATTTTATAGAATAATTTTGTAATATATTTACTATACTCATTTTGAGCTTGAGCACTCATTGTAATTTACATAATTTCATAATTTCCCACGCGCCTGATAAATAACAAAGGGCAATAAGTTACGCTGCAGTGAACATTTAAGTATTGCGTTATCACCCAAGGGAGGCGTCTGTTTTCGATTGAAGCTCAGAGCCATGTTGCAAAATTTAAAATTAACTTTTAAATCACAATTAATTAGTTTGGATCTCATATCTCTTCTCATACTTAAAAGAAAAACATTTATGAATTATTATTACACGAAGCTTATTATGAAAGAGCTTCAAAATGAAAATAAAATAAAATTTTATTGACACAAAAAGGTGTCTTGAGGGAGAAGTGAGCGTTTGTGCACACGTGTTTCTGACGGTATTGTATCTTCCCTTACCCATAATAATCATGCAATATAAATAGTATAAAAAATAAAAATATTGTATAATTTAGTATTTTTGAGTTCATACCGGAAAAAGACTAACACATAACAATGTATACATGTAAAATTGTAAGTGATGACTCAAATTCTCTAAATTTATTCATCAGTATATAAATGACAAATTGCTACAAAGCATGTCAGGGTCGTCACGGCGCTGGTCCTCCACAATGTCTTCACACTTCATGCACAACGATCCCACAGACTTAGTGGCCACGCTGAACAAACATTTAGATTACTACTAGTTTGACTACTTGCATATAATTATTATAATTGTTACAACCGCACGGTGTCACCCTAGTGCTTGGCTCTAGCCGTCGTAGCGTAATGTTATTTAGCCTATAGCGTTCTTAGATAAATTGACTATCAATTACAAAAATAATTATTCAATTCGAACCGGTAGTTCCGAAGATAAAACAAACAAATACTTTAGCTTTATATTTTTTTTATATTTTAGTAGCTGAACCGGCAATTTTTTTCTCACCTTTAGTACTTTCCCTGGACTACCACAAATAATTCAAGACCAAAATTTGCCAAATCTGTCCAGCCATTATTGAGTTTTAACGGAACTACCAAACAGCAATTGATTTTTATATCTATACATATACATATATAGATTATATAAAGCTGAACCGTTTGTTTGTATAGATAATTACAAGTTATATACTCTTCTCCAGTCTTTTAATTTGTCTTCAGATAAATGTCATACCGTAAAACAGTCGATGGCAATGTGCAAAAGACAACCAAATACACGTTTGTTTTTATAATATCTTTATCCTAGGATTACATGAAATACAATACATTTTTACATCCTATTCTAGGTAATGAGAGAGAGACTAAGAAGATTTGGCGTTTGATCTCACTACCAACACAAATTTAGGATCCTTGCCTCTAGCAAAAATATACAGGATTATTTTATTTATTCACGAGGGTAATCAGTCGATAAAGGAGAAAAATCTTAATGACAAGTTAATCCTAAGTATTACGCTAATGATTATTAGATTAACAAGATACTTAACACAGAATGACTCTTAAAATAATTGCCAGTAAATTCCTAGGAAAATAGTTTTCTTATGCTTATTCTCTGAACATTTTTCTACAGAAAGTGGTATTCTTGAAACTAGGACTTGCAAGTCATACCATTACACTGGTCTATTCAATTGCTTCGTTTATCGTGGATGATAAATTTCCTATTGATAACTGAGGCCTTAGTACGAGTTTGCTTAACGTTTAACGATATTCAAATGCTAACGTGCAAAGCGTTTTGCTTAGTTAACCAGAAGGTTAGTTGGTTCATTGGAACAAACTTTTCTTCGCTCTCGCCGAACGCAGTAAAGTTTCGATCTCATTAAATGTAAAACAAATTCGTCCTAAGCCTCTCTGATTGTGAGTAGACTTTTAGTACCTGTTTTTATGTATTTAAATACTTTTTTAAAGGGCGTAAATCATCACCTGCGTCAGGTGGTAGGTAGGACGCCGTAGCGCCTCTCAAGCCACTCCGCAAAGAGGGGACTTTTTATTTTTATTTATTTATTTATTTATTTATCTATAAACATTTACCATTACAGGCTAACCCAATTCGATAAATGCACCTTATTATATAATTTATACTTATACTATAACTAATCTATCTATAACTAATGATGAACAATGCATTCCTTGTGAATTCACTCAGAGAACAATAAAATATATCCGTATCACTCGCTATGAGGTTGAGCGTGCGGAGCGCACGCGTCAGCGGCGCCTCCCTTAACAGGTTGGTCCGAGCGCGCGGCTCCACTAGCAGTCGCGGCTGACGTCGTCGCCACACGTACCTGTCCGGAACACACAGACCCACCTGCCCGAGAACCACTGCATTATGCACCCTTCCTCTTAATAATTTAAATATATATGACGCTAGTGCCAAATCCCTCCTAACCCCTAACTCGTTGTATCCCACCATGCCTAAAATAAATAGCGTAGGATACATTAACGGGTAAAAGGGATAGACTCCGTAGTAGCGCATATATAAATATCTTATAAATTTATTTTGAACCTTCTCCAGCATGAGACTATATTTAGTTTCATGCGGAGCCCAGATGACTGCATTACATTCTAACTGGCTCCTAACCAATGTATTATATAATGCTATAATAGCTTTCACATTCGTGAATCCTCGGACCGTACGAAGCAAGAAACCTAAATTTCTGTAAGCCTTTTTGCAGCTTCGCGTGATGTGATCACGAAAAGTCAATCCGGTGTTAAATCCTACCCCCAAGTCCTTGACTTCTGTTACCCGTTCCATAGGCAGTCCATCAATGTAGTATGTGTGTAAGATGGGCTTATGTGCGCGAGAAAAAGTAATGGTGACGCACTTTGAGCTGTTAAACTGCAACAGGTTTTCCTTGCTCCAGCTCACTACCCTATCGATGTCACGTTGTAGCCTGACACAGTCTTCTTTGCTGCTTACTGCGAGGGACAATTTGAGGTCGTCGGCAAACAACAAACAATCTGCGTCTTGGACTACCTCTGGCAGGTCGTTTACTACAAGAAGAAAGCTTAAAGGGCCAAGATTACTTCCTTGACTTACTCCAGACCTCGTGAAATACGTTTCTGATACGTGTTCTGCGTATTCCACATATTGCTGCCTATCCCTCAAATAACTGGCAAAAAAACGAAGAGTGTGCGGGGTGAAACCAACACCTGCTAACTTTCTAAGCAACGTGTCGTTTTCGACTAAATCGAACGCTTTTCTGAAGTCAAAGTAAGCAGAATCAGTTTGCCCCCCACTATCCACTGTCGGTACCAGATTAGCCATGTGGCAGAGAAGATTACTGGTGGTACTTCTTCCCGGTCTAAACCCATGCTGAGCGTCTGATAGCTGTGCACCAACTTGAAGGTAAATGCTCTTATGTATAGCTGTTTCCAATACCTTCGCCGGCGTCGACAATACTGCAACTGGTCTGTACCCATCCACAGACTCTGCTGACCCTGCTTTTGGAACTGGAACCACGCGAGTCACCTTCCACCTCTCTGGAAACACGGCTGCTTTTAGGCATTTATTAAATATATGAAGAAGAGGCTTAGCCAGCGCTACTCGACAATCCCTGAATATGTAAGGTGGAATGCCGTCAGGCCCTGCGGACTGTTTCGGCTTAAGATCCTGGAGTGCACGACACACGTCTTCTAGCTGTAATTGGTCCAAGTGCACTCGTGCTGCTCCATTTGTGCTACCTGCACCAGCCACAGCCGCTTCCACATCCAATTTTGGTCGCTCCACCCTATACACCGAATAAAAATATTTCGCAAACTCTTCCACCGACTGTTGACCAGATAATGCTACCCCGTCTTTCAAGATCGCTTGCGGGCTTCTCCTACCTCTTTTGGACTTGACATAATTCCAAAAAGATTTAGGATCACTCAGCATTTTCACTTGAACACGGTTCCGATATTGTTCCTGTGCTACTACTAACATATTTTTAATGTTGGTTCTACAGCGAGCAAAAGCTTCGTAATCGACCCTCGACCCGCTTGCCTTGTACTGTTTATGCAGAAAAGCCTTCAATTTTATGTCGCGAATTATTTCAACAGTGTACCACTCAGGATAACTATACCTTGAGTTTACACGACTTCGCTTTTTTTTCGGTACACAGTCATCTATAATGGAATTAATATTATCATAAAAATAATTTAAGCCTACTTCTAAGTCCATTTCGTACAATGGAGTCCAGTCTACGTCTGCAATTAAAGAATATAAAGACAAAAGGTCGGCTTTATTAAAGTTCCACCCGTCTGGTGCACACGCGTTACTGTCAGGTGTAGCTGAGCCTGCTGAGCCAGGGCGCCGGCGCAGGCGCGTGTGTTTACAAACCGAAATCTCAAGCGGTGGATGGTAAGTGTCAATGGGTACGAGCGACGCCTCTGCCGCGCGCACACTCACACTTCCCCCCTCCGCTAATGTACTTAACACCAAATCCAAATGGCGACCATTACAATTGCTCACTGCGTTACTCTGAGTGAATCCACAAAAAGTTTGAAAGTATTCATAGTAATTACTTATGGCTACAGAACATGAACACAAGTTAAAATCACCTACAACTAAAATATCACTGTACTTATTACAAAATTGTTCAATGATTCCAAACAGTAACATGTACTCATTATCATTACTACTAGGTGGGATATAGACGACACAAAGTAAAAACATAAATCTGTTACGTAGGTAAACAGTAGCACAAACCAGTTCGAACACATGATTATCTACGTTGACGTCATTAGGTAGTGAAGCTCGCCGCAACTCAATACGCGGTGTGGCCACAAGACACGCGCCGCCGTGTTTACGCCCACCTGCTCGGTCACACCGCAAAATAGTAAATCCAGGTGGAATTATTTCTGCATCGTGAATGGAGTCATTGCAGCCTGTTTCCGTGAGGGCGAACAAGTCTGCATTTGCAGTAGAAATATTGGAATAACACTCCTCCAACTTTGTTCGAAGCCCGCGCACATTTTGGTAAAATATTTCTACTGAGTTAGTATAGGTTTCTCGATTCGTTGGCTGGTCTACGAAACCACACCCACTCCGCAAATTCAATATTAACTGCCCAGCTTTCCGGTAAACATAACTTCTCATATTTGCTTTCTGGCACACCTATTATGAAAGATGCATAATCCCTTTCAGTTTTATGCTTTATTTTTTCTATTTTAACCGGTACTTTTTCGTCATAAATTTTGCTAATATGTTTTTCTAAACTTTCTATGGTAGTCTCTTTCTGCAAACGCCATACGTGTAAAAATCTTTTCTTTTCCGTTCCTTGTATGTCAGTTGAACTAGTGTTTCCACCTTTTTTTACTTCACTGTTCGAATATCTGTTTTTCTTCCTTGCTACAGTAGTCCAGTGTCCTTCCTTTTCAAGTTCCTCCTTTTCTATGACAGCAACATTCCTAGACGTCCTCTCACTATCCAAAACTGGCTTCGCTGTTTTCGTGGCCACACATTCCTGTACTGGTACATTTTTAACAACTACCTGCTTTTCTTTGACGACGTTTGCAAACGATGGTGTCGAGGGTTTAGGGTCTTGTTCTTTCTGGTTTGCCACTCTTGCCTGACTTCTCTTCAGACTAGCTTCAAGGTTTTCATTTCTTTCTATTAGGGTTTTAATTCTAGTTTCAAGTGTATCAACTTTACTTGCCTTCTGTCGTACTACCTCCAATATTTGTTTTAATTCCTTCAACTCTGTTTCCGTAGTGATAAATCTATTTTGCAATAAATCATATTCTTTTCGCTGCTGCTCTAACTGAGACTTCATTTCCCATCGAAACTCCCGCATCTCGTTAAGAAGTTGGTTTTCCGTATCCATTATTTCACTCGTATTTAGACAACTACCTCGTTTGTTGGTATTCACATAGCTGTTCGGTGGCAACGGTTTGCTGGTAGTTGTGTTTCCTCTAACAGGTGTGTCGGCATTACCCCTTTTCGGCATTGTGCATGTACACTCGGGACATATCCACCTGCTCCTGTATTCCGGCGTGAAAGCTTCAACCTGTTCCGTCGTTAAAGCCAAGCAAATTAGATGGAATTTTTTCTTGCATTTGGGTTGCGAACACTCCATAAACAGGGAATCAATAGCAGCATCACAGCCGCTACATTTTTCCTCCATTTCAAACTTTTAACAGTAATATACACTAATATGTGATTTAATAATAACACGCACGATACGTAACACGTCCGTTCCGCTCGCTAGCTCGCGGGTAGTATGTATACTTACCACTGCTATGGCAGCGAACCCAGCCGTTGGTTGCGACAATCGTTGCCGTCATTATTTAAACACTTAAAATAATTTAAAAAACAGGTTAATCTTAAGTATGCGTGTAAGTTGATAGTGAAAATCAATAAGCCGATGTGTATCTATGTCTAAAGACTTTTTATTAACTTATTTTTTCAGATGAAGCAACGCTTCATGCGTATTTGTGAATAACTTTATGCAGAATAATGTATGTTTAACTTCTTTATGTTCTCAAATTGAATCGACTGGTCCGGGGTATAAAATTTCTACTGTAGGTATAGTAAATATACAGTAGAAATTTTAGATATAGTAGACATAGTAATGTTCAAACATAACACCACCTCCCATTAAAGCCCTGGCAGATACTTTTAGAACACCTTATATAATAAAGCCCTAAAAGATATTAAATTATACAACAATGCTACTAAACATTATTTGTCCCAGTAAAATACTGGAAAATATCGCGGCCGTGACCACAGTCACTGTCAAATTACGTGGCGCGTGCAAACGATAGACATAAAAAGTGAAACATTATTGTTTCGTCGACACTTTCAAAGCAGATAACTTTCTTTTACTGATTTTACGTTAATTAAACGGTGACATAACGTTTACGTTAACGTTTACGTTAGTAACGCTTTGACAAAGATAACTCGTGTAATGGTTTAATAGAATAATAACTGTAGAAGTAAATTGTAAAACACAATGTGATACTTGAGTTAAATGAATGAAGATGCCAACTGCTAGTGGTATGTGATTCATCGTCTCGCCATTTATCCCCATAGAGGTAGGCAGAGTTGCACATCACGGCCGTATTGCTATTACACACTATTACACAGTATTGTTATAAGTCTCATGTAATAGGGTGTTAACCTATTACCTTATAGATACTGGGCACTATTCCAGACTCCGTGCTACTACTGAGACCGAATAAAACCCAGTATTTCTTTGCCCGACCCGGGAAACGAACCCGAGACCCCTTGCTCTTGCGACCACTTGACCAACGAGGCAGTTCTGGAATATGATTATTGTAGTTAACCTAAGATGCTAACTAAAATTATAAATGCTGAAGTAAGCTTGTTAGTATTCTCTTAACCAAGTTAGCCAATCTTCTGTATTCTATAATAATAGTTGACTTGAAACTGAGAAGGACATAGGATAATCGCAACTAAAGCCACGGGTAAAAGCAACTAGCTAATTAAACTAAGTAACACGTGTAAGACAATGATAACACAATTATAATTGTCTGATATCATTACATAGTAAAATTAACAGAATAGAGCATATAATTGGCAAGTGTAGTTTCCACGTGCGCGACGGTTCCATAGAAAATATGGTTTTACTAAGAAATTTAATTCAATTAAACTATGTATAATATTAATTTACGTATGTAAATAATTTACAAAATTAGAACTACTCCACATTAAATAAATTAGACATTATTGAATGATTATTCACAATTTTTATGATTTATTTTTTGCAAGTATTAAAAATCAAAACCATTTTTTCCAGTAGATATAGTTAATACCAGATACCTTCCAACAACAAAGTAAGATTTCCCTTAATCTATAGATTTTAAATTAATTTTAAAGTGTGGGAGAGCCATGCTTCAGTATGAATGGGTCGGCTCGACCAGAGTGATACCACGGCCTCACAGAAAACCGACGTAAAACAACGCTTTCATCGTGTTGTGTAAGTGAGTTTACCGGTTTACCTTTCCAATCTTGTTAATTCCCGATTCCGCTACGACCCCTATCCCGATTACGCTACCACCCTTATCCCGATTCTGCATCCAACCTTAACACTTTTGTAACACTTTTGATGTTTCGAGTATCCATGGACGGCGGTGATTGCGGCGGCGATCAGGTGATCCGTCTACTCGTTTACCGGCCTATTATAGCATAAAATAATATTTTTTTCTTTTTCTGACCTCTAGTTAATAAGATATGGTTTTTTTCCCAACAGAACCCAACAATTTCATGGTATTGAACCGTCACGAACGATTGGAAGTTACGTCTGTTTTCTTACGTAAATTATCATAATTGTCTGAACCCGGCATAATGGAAAAACAAAACAAACCATTCAAGACACAAGAATGAACTATTTATTATTTATATAATAGGAAAATAATAATAAAAATGAATATACATAATGAGTCATACAGAACGCCTATTTCATTCAGTGAATGGATCAATATGACATGCCTTTTGTTTTTTCAAGGTGAAGATGTATTGAAATTCCATTGTAGCTAACAGAACTAGTCGTTGAGAATACTTGGTATCTTTCTAGATATTACTATACAGGAGACATACAAATTTCCAAGCATAATAAATAATACGTAACTAATCTGTAAACTCACGACTTTGTCCTATGCCAAAAGCTTCTATTTACTTAGGCACACATAACACTGCTTTAATTTATATTAAGTTTATGCGTCTGATCATCTTAATACGCCGGTTAAGAATGCTCCGTAACTGACCTTTCCAATTTAGGAAATTGTAAATCAATTATACTAAAGGGTCGTGGTAAAGGAAGACATCGTGACGTAACCTGGACTTATAATTTCTAATTTTCATCAAACTTTAGGCACATAACGTTTTACATGATCTCACTGTCTTCAATTTAAATCAAGTATCCTATGGTCTGACGACGTTTTTACAGTTCTAGTTCCTCTAATCTAAATAATATAAAAATGAATCGCTTCCTTTGCCAAGCGCAAATGCATTTGGAAAAGGTTTTTACGTAAGAAAAAATGAACGAATATGCGCAGAAAAATTTTCGAGGCGAGAAAGAAATCGCGGTGTCCTGAAATTATAGTATTCACGTAATTTACTAAAACATTTTATCTATAAAACGTTTACTTCATTTACAAATACGCTACCTACCGTTTGACTGTTCGTCTTGACTCAAAAGATTATTTCTCTTTAGCGTTTATTTGTTTCAAACGGCAATCTTAACAGTTCATTGGTTTAGACTTACGTCTAGCAAAAATAATCGAATACAATATGTGTTCGCTCGGGGAAGCTCATAAGGTTATCCCTCAAGTTAGAAGAGAATAAAATTGAATTTTATTGTGAAAAAATAAATATTTCTGCTGACAAATTGCGATACGATTTGAATTTATTTCTTTTGTTTAGGTAGCTGTTTTATATCTTTTAGAAATACGTATAAAGCAACGTCACGCCTTTTATTCCCGAAGGGGTAGGTATAAACAGAGGTGCACATTACGGCATTTTTAGAATTACATAGTTGTTTTTTTTTTTGTAGTGGGAAAATCTCAATAAATAACATAATTTATACGGTTTTTAAATCGAATTAATACCTAGTATTTTAAGCCGTGTTAGGATCATTGAAGCAAATTACCACTGACGACGACGATCGTGACTAAGATGTAATCAAGAATTGAGTAGGTACCACATTCAAGAATTACTACATACAATAAATACAATGTATCTTGGGTGTACTATAAGTCGCATGTAATACATGGGTCAATCTCCAAAAGGGGCGTATTTGTGTGATCACTCTGGCCGTTTTCAGATATAGATATAGATATATGTCATGTATCTCATAGAAAATAACAAAAAAAAAAATACTATTTGAATATCATTATTTGTGCACTGTTTCAGATTACGGGCTCTCACTGCAAAATTTTCGAAGAAACTTAATTCCACCCAGAATTGAAACCATGTTTGCTTGGAACCATTCAACCAACGGCGTCTATGGCATTTTTGAGAAAATACCGACAATGACCACAATATAAGTATATTATGCTACAAAATAATGAATGGCATAACTTTCCATTTGCATAAACATTGTAATATTAATTATTATCATACAAATAGATTGTTTATAAGCAAAACACTTCCTTATACAATTTGTTACGGATTAGATTATGTAATAAATTATACTAAAGATATATAATATTCAGAGAATTCAGGGTTACTGGGGCTAGTAGGAACGGAAAGGTTTTTAGTCAGTAAAAGTCAGACACTCTCTCGTCTCACCCAAGGCGGGTAAAGTCATTGGATGATTTTCCCCTCTTATATCTTTTTCGTAACAGCAACAGCACCATTATGAATATTTCCTAATAATTGAAAATTGAAACGGAGTTTTCATTTTTACCAGAAATTTATTGCCCATTGGGAATTGCCCATTGCAAATGTCACTGTAATTGTGCATTGGTACATCCACTTTGGTTTGTGTTATAAGTCCCATGTAATAGGGAGTTAGGCTATAGCCATATACTGGATATAATTCCAAACTATGTGCTACTACTGAGAAAATTTGGAAAAGCCGGACAAAGCCCAGCAATGCTTTGCCCGACCCGGGAATCAAATCGGAGACCCATTGCCCAACAGTCGTACTTGCGACCACTCGACCAGCGAGACGGTCATACTATTCTATGAATCCAAAATATAATGTTTAGCAGTTATGCTTACGATCGATTAACTAATAGACAGGTTTTCTATATTTAATACTTATAACTTAATATTATGCACTTGTATATTGAGTACAATTAATCAAATATATGCAAAACCGTTACGCAACCTTTGTTATTTTTAGAGGACAAAATAAAAATATTTATGTTTCTAGGCTGTATTCAAATGAGTTAGGTAAACCTAAAAGTTGACAATCTAGTTTCGAATTTCAAGTTTGACAACTATATTGAATTACACGTTCCCTTTTGTTTTAAGTTAGAAAAAATATTTGAATACAACGTGGGCACTTTTACAACAACCTTTTTAGGCTTAAAATTGTGTTTTAAAAAAGGTCATTAGTGGAAAATGTTCAGTTGAAAAACCCCATACTTACTTTTGATCCAATTTAAGTCTAGCAAAATGGCGCTCATCAAACACGCTCGTGGCTACTAAATCCACGAATAAACTTTAACACAAAATGTTGGTACAAAACCCTAGAATCGAGCTAGTGTACATTCCTTTCAAATACGCTAGCAGCGGCCATGACATGGTAAGTTCTCAAACATTCGGATTTCCCCTATTCCAGTAACTTTGAAAGTCACTGAACCCCATCAAAGACCTCCGACAATCCTTATAATGAGCCAAATTTTGTTGCGTATAAAAACAACCACTATAAGCAGACCTCCCCCACCTCCCGAGCTACGCACGAAATGTTTACAAGCAAGGGAAAAGTGGGTAAGAATCAAAGGTCAATGTAAACCGGTGTTGTAATTCTGCGCCGACGCATTTCGCAACGCAAGAAGCGAGTGCAGTGTTGGTTTGGCTCTTGCCCCGGTTATACGTAGTTGACATATTGGTACTATAGTGTTGTTTGTTGACGATTTCCCATTCGATTTTTGTGACAAAAGTGATGTATGTGTAAAGGGCTGAGTGAAGGGATTTTTTGACAGTTATTGACCTTGAGGTAAGTTATTTTTTTATTTATGTTTTTGGCGGTTAGTTTTATATTTATTGTTATATTTTTTATTGTATACATAGAGTATTTAATTGCGTATTTTATACTAGTGTCCTTTTTAACGAATTTTAAGCACATGTTATATTTTTTTAGCTATTATTTTATTTATCAATTCGCCAAATATCGCAATTTTATTGCCTTAGAACAAGTTTGTTTACATAGTTTGCTTTTGTCGGGTATATTCTTTTTTTTTGCATAAAATTGCGTGCATTGTATAATTAGTGCACTTTTTAGGTTCAAGGTGAATCGGACTTGGGTATTTAGTGTCAGAATAAATTGGTATATACTCGTTTCTTTTACGAAGAAGTATTTAGTAATTGCGACTGGCTGGTTTTTGTCGCGGAACTCATTACTGCTTTGATCTTTTTATCTGTGATGAATTTAATTGTCTACATGATGTAGACGTTTAAGTTTAAATTCTTTATTCAAATTATAAATATTTAAATGCCAGTGTCTAATTTAGTTATGATTTGCATTAGCTATTTTTTTTAATACTTTATTAAGCACTTGAGCAGTCGTAGTATTTTTTTATTAGTATTTTTATGACTCGGTGACCAGATAGATATCAGTTACTTTGTTTCGGAGAATTTAAGGGATTTTTTTACCAATCAATATTACAAAACAATGATTATTAATAATCGATATCTTCAATATATTTCCAAGCTATTATTAGGCTTCCAAAATAAGTAATTACCTACAGGGAAGATGTCATCAGATATGGGTGATACCTGATACATCGTAGCTTAATTATTTTCAGCTTGATCGAAGACTATTTCGTTTTTTTATTATCAAATCTTTTATTTTTTATTATATTATTTACCCATCTTAATCTAGTTTTTGTTTATTTATTCAGTTGTTGCGAAACAAAAATTGATTAATTTTAATACATAATACAGATGAAGAATTTCAGCATATTTTAATGTATGTCCAATAAATATCAAATATAAATCTAAACATTAATTTTATCTAAATCGGGAATAAAATTTCAGAATATGGAGTCTGGAATTTCGTCAATTTTAGTGGTAATTTGGTTTATCTGTAATACAGAATAGAACAGAATTTACATATTGTGCTAAAAATATCTTACTTAATGCTACCTTTGTAATTGACTTATTTTAAATTTAAAGGCTTGACAACAAGTTGACCTTCACTGGGCGAAATGTTTCTTGCCCTATAAAATACTTTTTGTTTCATATACACAATATTCAACGAATACGAGTAGTATTACAAGGATCTTTTTTAAACAGTGAGTACATTTTCATTTATAACTCCTTATCGACAGGTATTGAGCGTAATGACGACATTGTATGACTTTCTTTTTAAATTTTCATGAATACTTAGTATCTAAGGTACCTGATTAGTGTCAAATACATGATGAGTAGGTAGGTGATTAGGGTCAAATACAATTTAAAAAGAAACAAAAATATTTGCAGAGAGACATGTTTATAACGTTGACGTTTATTTTTTTGTTAACGTCTGTAACATAAGTTGATCGCGGTGCGGGTGCACTTGTAGTTTCATGCGCATTTTCAAATCGATCACAGTTGGGATCCAAGTGGGGATGATGCCAGACCCGGAGCTGCGGTCTACCTACCGGGTTTACCAGAGATCCGGATTAAGGAGCAGGAGTAGGAACGGGGTGGTTTTTAATCAGTAAGAGTCTGACACTCCCTCTTGCCTCACCCAAGGCAGGAGAAGTAATCAGATGATTTTTACCCTTCAAAAAAAGGTAAATTGAACAGAAAACACCGATGTAATAAGAATACAGTGTACCTATTAATTTAACATAATTACCTATTGTCTGAACAAAATCTCACGAAATATTCAATTACAAACTGTTGTAGGATCAAAAGATAAGCACTTGAAGTCTTAATAACAATAAGGTCTATTAATACGTAATTACATCTTTAACATCTTTTGTTTTAGAATTATATTGCAATAGCTTCTACATCAGCGACTTTGTACATTGCAACGTCACGCCTTTTATCCCCGAAGGGGTAGGCAGAGGTGCACATTACACCCACTTTTCACCATTTGTGTTATAAGTCCCATGTAATAGGGAGTGAGCCTATTGCCATATACCGGGCACAATTCCAGACCCCGTGCTACTACTGAGAAATTTTCGAATAACCGAAAAAAGCCCAGCAATACTTTGCCCGACCCGGGAATCGAACCCGAGACCCCTTTCCCGGCAGTCGCACTTGCAACTACTCGATCAACGAAGCAGTCATACATACAAATAGATAGTTTAGATAATTTTCCCGTTTAGGAAAATTCGCTCTTAGCAGTGTCCAAAAAACATACATGCCAATTCATGCTTCCTAGGCCCTTATTATTTTTAGGTAGTTTCGGCTGTGCATTGTCTGTCAGTCAGTCAGAAACGGAATATTTTTTTTTTATAAAACATAACTCACTAGTCAGTCATTTAAAAAGTAATCGTTAAAACCTTGCCGATCGCCTGGTGTCAATTGGACGTCGACTTCAGGGACACCCTGTATGTAGACAATTGTCAATTAAAAATACAATAGTTTTATACATATAATATTATGTTGAACATACGCGACGACGAGGCCTTCTCTACGTCCCCGACTGGGGGCGTGAGGACGCGCGATCCAGGCCGAGGCCTGTTTCGGCGGTTTCATGTCGCTGCCCGCGACCGCGGGCGAGGGGTTGGAGTAGTCGGGACCCTCGCGGGGCCCGATGCGATGTCAAGTCAGTGTTGTCGCGCCGCTACTGCCGGGCTGGCCCGGCGAGCAGCAGGCGGGTAGCGGCGCGTGGTCAACGGTTTACCGCCCCGCCCTAGCTAGGGCGGGCGGGCTTGGGTCGGTCGGGGCGACCAGGTCTCGCGGCAGACCGTATCCGTCGGGGGGGCGCCGATGGTATGGCGCCAGCGCCCGAAGGTGGTCGTGCCGCGACTTGCTGGCGCGCTCGAACATATTAGTGCTCAGGCGCTGCACGAAGTCGTCGACGCTCTCTACGCCGAGGTCTCTCGATATTGTCGCGTTCCGTACGAAGCGCGGGGCCTTGACTATGGTGCGCAGCGTGAGAGACTGCTGCGCACGGAGGCGTTTCTTGTTTGTTTCGGAATAATATTAAGTATATTAGTTTATGTAAAATATGACGGGCGGCGCGCGCCTGAGCAACAGCCTGCTGCACGTGGGGCGTCATGGACAGGGAGCGGTCGATGGTCACGCCGAGGTATTTAACTCTCGGCGCCCACCGTATTGGCTCACCCATCATGAACATACGCATTTTTCAATTCTCACTGTACACTCATACTTTTCAATTTTGTAGTTCTTTGACGTCACGGCACGCTTTGACGTAATTCTTATAGGGAAAATCCAATCAAAAATCCACAACGAACAAGTACATTAGCTAAAATTATTATTATTATTACCCAAATGGGTAGCATTCGTCAGTTTATGTAAAATATTATAATTATTAGTACTGTACTGTTCTATCACAAGATATTAGTACAACATGATATCACACTTTGCCCGATGCGGGAATCGGACCAGCCATTGCTTGGTCGTCTCCCTTTTGCGACCACTTGACCAGTAATTTCAAAAATGTTTACATCCTTGTTTATAAAAACGATAAAAACAAAAGGTATCTTGAAGAATGACGCAAAATATGTAACATAATCGTGCCCAACTTGTCCAAAATATATAACATAATCTTGTCCAACATGTCTAAAAACCGGTTTACAGAAAAAAAACCACAAAGACGACTATAAAGTAGCCAAAACACGCCACAGTACTGTCTAATGTCTATCTCTGAAAAAAAAAAACAAAGTACCGTAAATTCCATGTTTTTTTAAATAAAGTTAAATAACATATTACCTATAGACTCAAATCTCTTTTGCATAGAACTCCTGACATACCTAACTGGTGAGTTACTAGTTACATTTCCTACTAAAAACTGCTGTTAAAATTCCCAACCATTAAAAGGCCAGCAACGCACGTGTAACGCCTCTAGTGTTTTTGATTTCTTCCCATCAGGAGATCCGTCTGCTCGTTTACCAGCTTATACGACAAAAAAAAAAAACATTAAAAAAATATGGGTATTTCTGTCTACTCATTTACATTTTAATTATGCCAATACATTAAAAATATACATAATATATAAAAAAAATAAGATTACAGCAGTTTATATTCTAAACTAAACCACTATTAATAGCTATATCATATCACCTATCATCATATAAACTAGAAAATTGTATTGTATTATTTAATTACTGTTTATTCTAAGAAATAATATGTCAAGCCCTTAAGGGAAATCCCAATATTTTAACTATTTCTAAGTATTGGGTTCTGGTTGGAAAATATAATATTATCTATGACGTCATTTAATAATGGCAGTGAACGGAATATTTTTTTAGTATAAATACCCTATAAACGGAATTATATATAAATAGATGAGTAACAACAAAACGAGTTGGTTTTTACACTTTTATAAAATTAAATTTCAAGGTAGACGGTGTCTGGCCCGGTCTCATTTTTTTAAGTATAATCCAATAAAATCTCAATAATTATTCAATGTCAAAACTATAACAATCGTAGCTATTAACATAGCATTCAGGGTACGGAATATAAAGCCAAACTTTGGTCCAACTACATTTAAGCATATCCTTAACATTGGACATCTAATACATATGGTAATACAAAAAAATGTGTAACATTGGAAATATGCACTCACTCTATCTACCCCTTAATGATTAAAAGGCATACCATATTCTACTATTCAACACAACGTTACGAATCGAAACCCGAAGGGGTAAGGCAGAGGTGTACATTACGGCACGTATTGCCAATACACAACGTACACCCACTTTTCACCATTTGTGTTTTAAGTCCCATGTAATAGGGGGTGAAACTATTGCCGTATACTATGGACATAATTCCAGACTGTGCTATTAGTAAAAGCTCAGCAATACTCTGCCCGACCCGGAATCTAACCTGAAACTCCTTGCCCGGCAGTCACACATGCGACCACTCGACTAACGAGACAGTCAATTATACTATTTAACCAAACTCAAAATCACGTGTATGACATAAGCACAAGCACGTGTTGAAACCGGGAACCAATTACGCAAACCATTATTCTATGTAAACAACATTGTGGGTAATAGCTATCAAACCTTTGCACGTTACCTGTTTCAGAGGATTTCTCTCTGTTCCTACAGTCACTTTAATATGTTTAACAAACTCAACTCAACGTCACGCCTTTTATCCCCGTAGGGGTATGCAGAAGTGTACATTACAGCACATAATGCCACTATACAATGTATACCATCTTTTCACCATTTGTGTTTTAAGTCCCATGTAATAGGGGGTAAGCCTATTATGTTTAACAAACTCAATTTGAAATAATCTTACTGACTAAAACCTACCCTGTTCCTTCTCCTGCTTTGAGCCGTAGCCCTGGTAACCTGTTACGTTTTCCGCAGCTCCGGATATCATCACACTGTTCTAAAATGTAGATTTCTTTAATGAAAAGCAAGCAATGTGTGTAATACATATTGCTTGTATCCGTTCGTCGTTTCCTGTTGGGTCTGAGTCTTTAAAGCCCGAGTAAATAGGTTGCTTATGGGCAGACGGACTTCAATGTAGGCCGGATCACCACTTACCATCCGTCGAGAGATAGGGGCCAAAAAACGATCCATCAAATGTAAAAAAAAAACACTCACACAGTGGTATCACTGTGTTAGTCTATACATGCCGTAACATGACATCCTATATTACAAACTGTAGACATATATGAGACAGCGGCATAAACGTCCCGAATAACCTACCTACTTTTAAATTGAAACGATTTAAAACTGTAGTACATTTATCATGTCAGTCCATCAGTCAATTTAAAAGTTGCAAAAATAGACTCAATTCGCCTTTATGCTTTAGCCGAATCAATATTGATTATTTTTAATGACCATCCATTGACGATATTGATTCGACATTAATAAATGTATGAAAAACGTCTTTCATTTATTCGCTATTCATTCACAAAACGGCTTTTGTTCACATTCGGTTCACGTGATCTATATTAAGAGTCGCATCCATCAATTGCCTCCAATTCTGTTAATAAGTTCAATAAATTATCGTACATTGATGATTTTTTTATTAAAAGCTACTGCTTATTGGTAATGAACCGTATGTGTGTGTAATTAGGCTGCTAATTAATTGTTTTCACATCACTAAATGCGGTCTAGATAAGCAATTGAGCATTGGAATTAGTTTACGTTAGATTTAATGTGTGTAGGTAATTAGGCTATGAATATACTAATGGGTTACAAATCTTACAACAACAACGTGCGGATTTTTTTACATATCTAATTAGGTACAAAATATCTGATTAAGCCTGAATTTTATATCTTTAAAATTGCTGTGCCCAAACTGGGTCCATAATTGTTACTTTTACATTTAATGAACATCTCTGTACATACATTGTGGAAAGCAAATAAATGAATATGAATATGAATATGAATATCTCGTGTCGTGGTGACCTAAACGTTTAAGACGCTCGTTTCTCATGCATGAGGGTATGGGTCCGAAACCTACCACCGGCAAGTACCAATGTGAGATTTTCCAAGTTATATGTACTTTCTAAGATTATTTAGACACCACAAACAAACGGTGAAGGATAACATTGTAAGGAAACCTGGACTTATAATTTCTAATTATAAGTTTGAAATTACCAACCCGCTATAAGCAAGCACGGTGATTAATACTCAATCCTTCTCCGTGTGAGAAGAGGCCTTTTGTCAGCCGTGGCCAGATACAGGCTGTTGGTGTATTCAAGTATTTATTGCATCCATAATGTACACAGATGTTAGAAAATACAGTATTGAGTCACAATTATGGACCCTGTCGGGCACAGCTAAATAAAAAATTCGTAAGAGAGAGGAAGGGCTTTTAGTATTAATGTATGTACTTTTAGTGTATGTACTTGTATGTACAAAATCTAATGACGCGCTCACAACCAAACAATGTAGGTACATTATATAGGTATATCGAAGCTTTATTTTTTTCCTGCCACAACAATTTGAACTTTAAAAGCAGAAGGCCTTGCTGTACAGCATGAATAATGCTATGACCTTCTCATCCCACACCATGACGTATGGTTTTAGCACGAACCTACTCAATGTCGGCCTACAAGTAGGAACTATGACGTCATGTAGTGAGAATTTAATTAAATAAATCAGTAGTGGTGAATGAAAATTAAAAACAAACAATCAACAAACAGGTCAACTTAAATAAAACCGTTTAAAATATAGGTGTATAACTATATCATAAGAGTTATGTAAAACATAGGTTACTTGTTTTCAAGTGTGGGAGAGCCTTGCTTCGGCACGAATGGGCCGGCTCGACCGGAGTGATACCACGGCCTTACAGAAAACCGACGTGAAATAACGCTTGCGTTGTGTTTCGTTGTCTGGGTAGAGATACCGGAATCCCAATTAATTTAGCGTAGGTACAAATATTTTTCTGAAACCTTATAGTGGGTTACGACCAATTTACATGCTTGTTATCAATTTCATCAATGAAAGTAATTATAAAAGCAATTTCGATTGCACGTCCTTATTAGCCACGCATGCCTAGAATAAATTGTTTTTTTTCGTTCACACTGAATTGTACAACGTAAAACAACGCTTGCGTTGTGTTTCGTTGTGTGAGTGAGGTTACCGGAGGCCCTTCCCAATCTTCCCAATCCCCAATTCACCAACAATCCTTAAATTCCTAACTAAAAAGCCGGTAAAGTACTTGTCCATGGGCGGCAGCGATTGCTTACCATCAGGTGATCCGTCTGATCGTTTACCGGCTTATTCCATAAAAAAATACTGTCTGCAATTAGGTACCCATTAATCAAATCAAACATTTAAGTTTTAATTCAAGTTTTCGTGAATAATTTATTAATTGGATTAACGTGTAATATGCTAACAAAATGGATTATGAAAGTGAAAAATTTAATATCGCAACAATTTTATAATGTCCGTGCAACTATCTCCTGTTGATAAAATCATAACGACGTAGAGTCAGGCACACACCGGAGGCCTGTGTTATGTCGACACGAACAATTACTGAGCTACATTGCCTAACCGCGCTATCTCACCTCACGATTTCTCTTTGTGTGTACTCAGCTTTACTACAACCACTTTTGATGACGTCAAAGTTCTAAACATCAATCGTCCATGACGTCACTTTATATCGTAATGTCGTCAAGGTCATTGTACTCATCTTATTTACACTCGAATAAAAACGATTAATAACTACTTGTTAGATTAAATGTCAATAAATCCGAGCTGCTACTGTTTATCTTAAAATCGGAGATTCCGATAAAAAATGTATCCGAAATAACATTGAGGTAATTCCAGTTAAAAATAACTAAAAAACTATAATTGTTGCTATTTCTTCGAAATATGATGTTATTGGTTTTATCCTCAAATAGGACAAAGTATTAGCTAAATATCGAAATATTTGACATTTATTTATTATATGGAAAAGTCATTGGATGATTTTCCCTAGTAACATATTTGTGACTAGGTATTTTAAGTTATCCAGAGCTGCATACTACCAATCGGGTCTCCAGGGATCCGGCTCGAAAAGCAGGACTAGAAACGGGGTGATTTTTAGTCAATAAGAGTCGGACCCTTCCTCTCGCCTCACTTTTGACGGGAGAAGTCTTCGGATGATTGTCGCCCCTATAATTCATTTTTAACTTCACAAATTTATACACTATAATATGTATGCAATATACATATGTGTATTGCTAAACTATAAAAAAAAATATACAAATACCATTCACATTTCACCATTCCGTTAGGTCTCAAATTAGCATGACTGCATTACATAGACATTTCACTGCTGAAGTGGGACACACACACACATGCACACTAACTCGTTAGTACGATGACGTAATAATACTGCAACACCTTAGTTATGTGCGTGAATGATATGATAGATTATCTTATGGTGTTATGCCATCGATGATAGGAATATAGTTTTTTTTTAATCTAATCTATGTGTGTCTAGGTGTTCATTATTTTCTGCTGTCGTGTTTGGGTTGGGTCGGCAAATTACTGGTGTGTGGGTATTAAGACACCCAAGACCACTTGAAACAAAACATAACATTTAACCGAACATAATATAATTAGATCTTAATCTATCAATACCCACATACCAGAACATATAGTGGGATTTTTTATTTCGTTTGTGAAGGACATGTATTACTAGAATCAATAGTATCATAAATGGACCTAACATTTTTTTTGCAATCGACTTGCAAAAAAATTGTATAAAAGAAATTTTCAATCCTTCTACCTATTTATCTGATACGGGACTTGCGACAATCACTTAACACCCGTTTAAAGACTACAATAATCTTGTAATCACCTAGTCATATCAATCTTTAAATCCTTCAAAGTAGCACAGATTTCACAACCCTATCATTTGTCTAATCCAATTAGAACATATACAGAGCATAAGACTACTATCTTTTACATATTATTTATTCTGAAGGTTACCAAGACTATCTACGGTCAGGTCTTTTGAAATTGACACCAGATTTGTTAAATACTGGTTATGAAATGAGGACAAATCTATCGGTAAGAAAACAGATAGCATTCAAGTGTTTGGTCAGATAATCGTTAATGGACGATAAGGCTTAGGAATGTTAGACAACTACTGTAACTACAATCATTGTGCAATTAGTTGGGGGCTTTTTTTTAAAGGGGGGAAATTTCCTCCTTTGGACGTGGCGATAGGGAGTGCCAGACTCTTACTGACCAAGATCCACCCAGTTCTTATTCCTGCTTTTTGAGACGGAGCCCCGGTAAACCCGCTTGGTAGTCCGCAGTTCCAGATCAGGTACTAGCCCTACTGAACCCCATATGTGGTAGTCTGATAGCTCTTTGAGGCGCGCATCCTACACACGCTACTCAAGATGAAGCGTCCCTCTAGGGCTAAACTAGTGGAACTTTTCTCCATTAATATACGTAAGTAAACCTTGATTTCTTAGTTAAGTTAGTATGTCTCACTTTGTCAATATTATCAGCATGTTGTAAGTGTCCTTTAATGTCCATAGAATTTATCTTAAATCTATTAGATATATATTTATATGTTATTTGGAAATCATTTGAAGATAATGTCTCTTGTGTCTAGTGTATCACACTAAAGTGTGGACTCCGTAATACGTCTTCATCAAAAGTCTATAAAACTGTCAGTGATATGACGAGATACATCTTGAGAGATCATTGATTACAAAATAACATGAAATTTTCCAGTTTTATCAAACATAAACATGTTATACTTATGAAATCTAGGTACATTTAGCAGTCTTGAGATGATTCACTCAATTTTAAGACGCTTACTAGAATAATTATTATCTCTCTACAAAATTTATAAAAGACAGAGATAGAAAAATATTTAAGTTTAACTTAATATTGAGTAGCGTATTCAGACATTAGTTTTGTTACAAACATGTTTTTAATTATAAATACATATTTGAATGAACTAACATCTCGTTAACAAACACTATTAATTTTTCAATTTTTTTACCTAAATTACAACAGATTTTAATTTCTGTAACCATAATAAAGTATAACAAATTAACCAAATTAGTTTGCGTAAACGCCATGGAATAAAAAGAAAATTTATAAAGTTAAGAAATTATAGTACATGAGTTTAAGGAAACAGTAACAACAGAATACTATCAAAGTACCAGCGTTTGCGACTATCAAAGCAAATCACTGACCTAATACAATTTTACAATCGTAGTAAAGACCTTGCCAAACAAAATCAAACCATTTGTTTACAAACAATACAATAGAATTTCGATAGTCACTTCCATTACAGATCAATTTAAAATGAAGAAATTAAAGTAAGTAAGTAAAGTTACAAATTCTACCACAATATTTACGTCACAAAAAAATATTACAAAGATGGTTTGTTTTTCTTTGTACAACAATTTCAAAAGGTTTCAATTTCTGTAACACTTTCCACAAGGCAATAATATCGTTTGTTCGTGAGTTTTACACTTAAAATGATCATAGTCACAACAAAGGGTTCTTTGAAGACCTTAGGAGATACGGATGGACACGCTCAACCTTTTCATTAAGATAAATATTGTATAATTATAATTAAAGTTAAGTGTCCCTCTAAAGTTCCTCCTCCTCACCCTCTGTCACTGAGGACAAAATGGTCACATAAAATAAACATTTGAATAGCCCTAGACCTTTTCTATACTTTGCTATGTCCTAAAAAGTAATTGTTACGGACGAATGGAACATTACTTTTCCCTTTTTCCAAAAAAGATAGGTAAATGTGTGTTTAATGCCTATTCAAATTGTCAATTGTATTACCTACGTAGGTACCTAAGTTATGCCATTTGTATTTATTCATCTCATTATCCTTAATTTGAGGCGAATATTTTGACAATATGTTACATAACACTTAGATTTCAAGAGGCACATAGTCCAGGAATAAAATGTTACAGACTTTTAATTCTATGCTCATCGTCAGTCATCATCATTATCAGCAGCCTATAAGTGGCCACTTTTCGCACGGAGAAGGTTTGAGAATTATGGGACAAAGCATCTTGGCACACCATGTACCCATATAAGTTTTTAAACTGATATGCTCACTAACTCTATCATTAGAACTTAAGACGGGATTGACTGTTCATAAACATCCACCCTCATATTTTCAGTCAGTGCTAAAGTAGTTACAATACTCTGTACCCTAGTGTTAAATGTCTTTCTTTCTTTTCTTTCATTATTCTACGATTAACTTTTCGTATACCGCCGCACCGGTATATAAGACCACAACAGAAAATACATTGTTTCTCGCATTGATCTGTGTTCCAGCACACGATGACGGGTGAAATTACAGGCTAATAATCACGTCGATAGTCGATATTGCTTCTCATATTTTTTCCTCAGTGTATCCACAAATATATTCCGCTTTTCTAAGCTACTGAAATAACACCAGCCGAAAATATATAAATATTTATATTTAATAATAAATGTTTATTTTTCTTCCACAAACAGTAAATAGATAGAATTAGTTGATACATACACATTAATTTGTGGAGATTAGTGCCTAAAATAAGCCGAGACTTGTATTTTACCAGGAATCTAGACTAAAAATAAAAATGGAGTCCCTGTTTGTAATAATAACCTTAATAATCTTTTTACTACATGCATATGCATGTAGTAAAAAGATTATTTTTAATATTATTGATAAACTTAAAAAAAAAGTTTTTTTGATGTATGTATTGTATGTATATTCATATGAATATTCATATGAATATGATGTATATTCATATGAATATACATACAAAAAAACATTTTTTTTAAGTTTTGTCTGTCTGATTGATCACGCTAATCTCTGAAATGGCTTTTATTGGCAGGTAGCTGATATACTAAAGAGTAAGTTAGGCTACTTTTATTTATCACAGTGCCCGTAATCGGCAGCGGCCTTAGCTAGTATTAAATATTTTTGTCCAACCAAAATGAACTGCATTATCATTTTCTTCGTGACCGGTGCGTTTACTTCGGTTCTAATAAAGGCAGGTGTCACCCGTTATGCTCCTATGACATGAATACCAATGCAGTTTTATCAGAGACTACCTTATCCGGATCTAAGTTTACTAAACAATTACCTTTATAACTTTTAAGCAGGCACTATATTAATGTAAATGTGTTACATCTTCATTACAATACCTTTATGAAAATGTTAACCAACATTCAAATCACTTGGAAATATTTCGTAGCTTTTAGGTTTTAAGTGCCTAAAATGATATGTATAAATACTTGAATACTTGAATAATTGATATACTATCCGTATATCGTATAGGATTTTCTGTATGAAGACTACCTCAATGGACCAATAATTGAGTAGAAATTGTTCAGTGCCTTTCTTAGTTCCAAATTTTTTTTCAAATACCTGGGAAAGGTAACAATATTGTGTTGTCCTACAAAACTTACAATTTTCTTTCGCTTTTAATAAAGCCGGGTGTCGTCCGTTATGGTTCTATGATGTGAATAATAATGCAGTTTTATCACCGGCTATCATGTCCGGGTCGGCACGTGCTTAGTGTCCGTTATAATACCAACATTGTGCATGTGTTCCGCTTTTTGTTATACAACTAACTTCGTAATTGATTGTATCAGCTGTTTGCAAAATGGCGGATAATGTTACACATATTTTGTTAGTTATGAATGTAGGAGTATTTGTTGTTTTCAAATTGCTTGTTTGAGTGATAGCTGGGTAATGTGTTTTCTTGAGTTCTGTCTAGAATCTGGATTCTAGATATTGTAGAAGTTTTCTTATAATCCTAATCTTGTTGAAATCTGTTTACTTGTGAGAATAGAAACTCGTAAGCAAAACGATTTATGTAATCATTGTCATTTTTTATATGCCAGTGGTAGTTTAGGGACAGATATAAGTATTTATACTGACTTGGTCACTGGTAATATCTTTAGAACATAAAACGGGATGTTTACCATGATATTCGTTTTTTAGGGACAGATACTGCAAAATAGGTTTACGTAGGCCCAATTCCAAATTTTAATATCTAACTACAACTTTGCTGCAAACATCACATCAACAGCCTATAAGTTGCCACTGCTGACCAAATGCCTCTTCTCATCATGCAGAAGGTTTAGGCATTAATCACTACGCTTGCTCAATGCGGATTGGCGATTTCAAACTTATAATTAGAAATTATAATTTCAGATTTTTCTCACGATGCTTTTCTTCACCGTTTGTCAGTGGCTTCTAAATAATCTTACAAAGTACATATAACTCGGAAAATGGTACATTGATACTTACGTCTTAAACCTCCGGGCCACCACGACTATAACTTTGCTCACGTAGCTACAAAGTACACTTAATCAGTCAATGTATATTTATGAGCTGTAAATCTATGTACCAACATAAATAATATTCAGCGTTATAATAAATCTGGACCAGTCAACGAACGATCATCTATTTGGGAAAGTTCATCGACATATTATGTACCGTTCTCACTTCAGATAATAATCTCTTGAAGTAATGTATTCTTTTATGTAATTATGTATCTAGGTATTTACGAGTACTATGCTAAATATTACATTAACGGTTTTGAAATTATCGGGAGTCTTATATATGTATAGTTGTTATATGATTATGTCTTCTGGTGAGATGATCTCGGTTAAACAAATAGGAAAGTACTTAATACTCGTACAATGAAAAAGTTAAAGTTTAATGTATTTTTTTCTTCATACTTAGGAAGATGTTTTGACTCGTATCCGGTGTTTAGATGCTTCAATAGTTATAGCATTCCAACTAACTGGAGCTGCTGACTGCCTAGCTGGTTACCGGGGGCTCCGGCTCAAAAATCAGGAGTAGGAACGGGTGGTTTTTAGTTAGTAAGAGTCTGACACTAGTCGCCTCGCCCAAGGCGGGAGAAGTCATTGGATGATTTTCCCCTCTCAAAAAAAAAAAACTTATCTAGGAATTAGTAAAATTTATTCTTCTCGTCCTGGTTTGAATTGCTCGTCAAATAGTTAAGTACGTGAGTAAGCCGATAACCATAATAATTAAAATTGATTCTAATATGAACACATTTCTGACAACAGAATACAACCAATGATTAATAACGTCTAAAATAGTAAATAAATAGACTACTTCTGTCCTAGTGCCTATTAATTACACCAGACCTAATCAAGACTCAAAACATTTTATGCTATACGTAACAGGTAATTTCGTAAGCCCTCGGCCCTTCTAATCTTACAGTGCATTGACCTGTAGGTAGACCATAATGGACTCATGGCCAATTGCCATTATGCCAAATGGGCAACTCATAGAAGCTGCCAAAAAAGGAAGAGAGGGCCATTAATTACCGACTTCAAAGAAAGGAGGAGGTACAGGCTTGTACTACGTTCGGGTGTTTGTTTTTTTTTATTTGTTCACCGATTACCGATTGTGGACCGATTTTTAAAATTCTTTTTTTGTGCGAGAGCTCATACTCCTGAGAGGGTTTCATTTTCACCAAGTCAGTAACTAATGATGAAGTCCATGGAAAACCGAAGGGAACTTTCAAAAATTGTAGGAGCGAGTAATGCGTCTATTATGCTTTTCAATAAATGTTATTAATTTGTGTTGATTAGAGCTTTGCACGTATGTGAATAAGTGGCAAAACAGTTGTATGTAGTCTTATACTAAATAGAAAAATAAAAAAATCGTAAAAAACTGACACCAAAAAACCAATAACTTCATACAAACAAAAACTAAAAGCAAAAAATTACTATTATAAGAACTGAAAGGTTAAAAGTCGGTGCCAAAACGATGTTGCACTAGCACATAATATCTACACATACATATAAAATATTATCCAATTCTCCAGTTTTATGAAAATGTGTTATTATGAAATAAACAAATAATATGCAATCAAAATAGTTATTAGGTCTTTTAAATGACTATTATCTTTTATTGGCTATTACCACAAGGTAAGTCCCATTGCCCAGTAACCTTGTATGAGTCAATACTCATCAATTAGCTCCAAGTCTAGGTCAGAAACTTAAGTGTTTTAGAACAAGTTACTACTTAGGTATTTGACATTTTCTCTTGTACCATAGGTATATTATAGACAATTTTATTGTAGATGCGAAAAGTGTAGTTGATAAGGTATGCATATTAAAAATCTATTTAGACCGTAATTTTTTTATATATTTGATTGGACGATAATAGATATAGATAGTCGGTAATTATGTAACTATATAATTAGAAAATATGTGACACATATTATAGCACTAGTGGAAACAGACTCAGCTAAGCTATGTTTATTTTATTATAGAAAGATGCATGCTATGTATGGCTTCCCTACTATCGATATATTTGAGCATCATCATATACCATCGCATACTTGAGCTGCGCATCTTACTCGCACAGCTACATAGTTTAGTATCAGTATCAGTGTCAACGGTCACATAGTTTAACAACTTAGCTATTACATCTTCGTAGCATAGCTACACTGCTACATAGCACATCTCTGGTGGAAAAGCATTCTAAGTGTCTACCTCTTGATGAAACACAACAAACGAGTTACACAATTCACACTATTAATTAACTAGGAAAACCACGGCTGATGAGATGGAGGACGCTAAAGGAATATGTAACTACATCTTAGAGTTAATTAATTACTGTAGCCATTTATTGTAACTACATAAATGTCACATTTGTTATTCTGTAAAGGGATGAGTAGGCACAGGTGATGACAATTACATGCTGGGTTGTTAGTAAAACAGTTTTATTTTACTGATAATCTCATAGTCACCATCAAAATGGCCATATATATGGCTTGTACCTAAAAAAAACCTTGAAACAAGATTCGTGGATTCTTCTGATGATATTTTCTTCATTCATCGATTTGACGATATAGGTAGGTAAGTACTTATATTTTCAATTTTAAAAAAACAGGTATGTTATTTGATGCAAAAATATGATGACGTCATAAATTGTGATCTCATGCAAATTTCATAGAACAGTATCTTTTTAAATATTTAAATAAAAGTAGCGAATTGAACTAATTGCCCACTACCGTATTCCTAGGTACCTACATTATATGTATACTACAAAATAAAGCAATATAACGCTGCCGTCAACCTCTACAATACTTTTATCTACTTTCAAGTCTATTGTAGGGAAATAAAAGTTTTAAGACCTCCCTAAAGCTAAGTGAAGCATTTTTTGTTGTAAAAGTAACACTTTAGGCAGGGTGCAAACGTGGACACTTAAGTCTAGTGTCAGTCACAAGTCAACGATGGATATTATACACAAGTTCAAAATACCGGACTAGAACTGACTGATCTGACTGAAAAGCAATATTAGGAACTGGGTGCATTTTAATCAGTTCGATTCTGATACTCCCTCTCACCACGCCCAAGGCGGGGAAGTCATTGGATGACTTTCCCCCTCAAAAGGAAAACTTACTTATACATCTTCGTTTACGGGAAATATACACAAATAAATTTACCTATGTATGGTTAATAAATAAATAAAGTGGCATCAGGAACATGTTAACAAACTTAGGAAAATATCAATGGAGTAAATATTATCTCATAACAAAACATAATTTAATACAAACACGAATATAATATTAAGTATACATGCGTAACCTTCTCAGAAACCGGATTTATAGACACGCACTTAAGGACCTCTAAAATGCTGCTTTGCCGTATATGTGATATCATTCTTTTAGGCAAAATTCCCCACTATTTTATACGAACGAAAATTCCAAAACATCTAAAAAGTAGTACCTAACTACTAGTGTGAATACAGATCTAGGTATATAAGCTCAGTTTATCTACAAAACCTAAATTTAAATTCGTTGCACAAGTTAAGTTACGTTTCGTTTTCCACAAAGTTTGTTTGACATTATTTAAAAATAAGTTCACAAGTTAAATCGTTTCTCGGAAAAACCTGAAAGTAAGTAAACGAAAAAAGTATTTTAAGACAAACTCTTAAGAAAAGAGACATTTTATTAATGTATTTTATTGTCACTGTAATTAATTAAATAAATAATGTTCTTTTCGATTGAGGATAATATAAAATAGAAGTCTTAAATAAGTCACGTAACGTAACACGTAAACTCCAGACAAATATTTAATTAAGAAAACCCCAGGAGAGAAAAACTAAATAAAAACTATAGTATTCAATTCAAAAGAAAGTAAAAATAGAAACAAGCAATCCTACAAGAATTTATCGAATCATTAAAACGAATTCACGATTTCAAAAACGATTTAAATAAATGAATCATTCTTTTTAAAAGAAGACATTACATTTAATTAGTAAACCACGTTTTGTTGTAAAGCGTCATTTTAGAGCTCTATCATGGCGTCATAGGGTTGAAACTCACACGATTCTGATTGCGACTTTTTTGTCTTAGTAATTGTGTTAAGAAGTCTTAATGAAAAGAGTTATTATTACATCACAATCGGATTATGTAATTACGGTTTATGATAATGTGATAATAATGATTGTAATTTAGCTGTCTTTTTCAACGATCTCTTTTTCAAATCCGGATTGAACATTGATTGTTTAAATTCGTTAGTTTAAATGCTATTTGGTTTTATAACAAAACTAGCTTTCCGTGGGATAAAAATATCCTATGTGTTATTCCAGTTTATAATCTACCCCTGTTTCAAATTTCATTCCGATCCCTTCAGCTATTTTGACGTGATTGAGTAACACACAAACTCACATACCTCCATTCGCATTTATAATATTAAAGTAAGATAACAAAATTGAGTAACAGAAATGTTACGGCATACCAAAAGTATTTTCAGCTGAATCATTAACATAGCATTAATGCTATTCATTATGTAGTATTTTTTAAGCCAAAGCCAAAAAACCTGTGTGTATTAAATCATTACTCGTACTAACACAAAGACGGTACCAGAAAGTCGTTACTAAAAATGTTTTTGTCGACATCTTCCAAGAATGATGGCGTGATGTTTTTTGACCAAACCATTTAATAATAGCTTCAAGGCTGAACCCATCGTAAAATATAGATCACATACTGATCATAAAACAGTATCGATCAAGATTAGCCTCGTAAAACAAGCTGACGTGACTTAAAACTCACATTGTCCCAACGTTAATGATATACTTATGTAGAAAAATGTCGCATTAGCTATGTGAGAAGGGAGTAAATAAGGACCGTTTTATGTAGTTGATCTATTTATTTATGCAAGGAATTTTTATTGAATATATTATATACATTTAAGTGTGGGAGCCGTGCTTTGGCACGAATGACAAATGACAACACTTGCGTTGTCTTCGTTGTGTGAGTGAGGTTACCGGAGGGCCAATTCCCCCCTTCCCAATCCCCAATTCCCCAACAATCCTTAATATCATAACTACCAAAAGGCCGGCAAAGCACTTGTAACGCCTCTGGTGTTTCAGGTGTCCATGGGCGGCGACGATTGCTTACCATCAAGTGATACGTAGGCCAGTTTACCGTCGTGCCTAATAAAAAAAAAATCCATTAGCTATGTGAGAAGGGAGTAAATAAGGACCATTTTATGTATTTGATCTATTTATTTATGCAAAGAATTTCATAGAATCGTTGTTGTGGAATAGACCAGTATGAACATTTATTCACGTGTTTCAATCACGTTTCTTTATAGGTAAACATCCTTACGTACTTATATTTATTTATATCCATAAGAAGAGCGAGCCGGACATTGCCGAATAGGTATAACTAGACGATATTGGCCGATTAATTATGCTTAATAGCTTCAAAAAAATATAATAGACATTTTGTTTATATTATAACTTTCGACAACTTTTACAAGAATCATAAAAGTGGTCCTTGAAAAGAAAAAGGTTGGGGACCCCTGATGCAAATGAAGAAGAAAGACCAATTCACTATTCAATAGATACTTATATAGTGTGTTATTTATACAAACGACACGTGTATCAGAGAACCTACAAAATTATTCTCATTATAGCTAAACTTCCCTAATATAATGAAATATAATAACACAGCTATTTACCTATTACATAGACAAACAGTGGAAATCCATGATCTACCTCAATAATCGTTATCAAGTACCTATTATTGTTTAAATGTACAAATAAAGCTATACAAATCCAGTTTATCACGGTCTCGCTTTGTATGATCGTTCTACACATTCGAAGGTCAGTTTATACTGGTGTTGTTGAGTTTAATGTGTAGTTCTCTGTACAATGCGTGACAAAAGATGTAATGAATTTATATGAAGTTGAGAAAAGGAATATTAACTGAGTGATTACTCTGTGCTTATATAAATGTAATACTATAATTACTTAGTTTAATGCAACTATTGCTCAACTACAAAGTCAACTTCGTTAACCAATATTTTCTACTAACTACTTGCGCGTGGTTTCACTCGCTATGCTCGGCTTCTTTTGATCATAGCCTGATGATTTATGACATATAAACTTCCTCAATAAACGGACTAAAATATGTTTTGTAATCAGACCAGTAGATCCGGAGATTCGCACTTTTGTTGCTACTAGTACAAGCAAAATTACTAAGTTCCTGACATCAATATTGAACCCACATAAATGTATTCGGAGATTATTTATAAACATTACTGTAGCTCCGGATTAGGCATCTGCCCTATTGGGCTTCATCTGTGGTGGTCTGATGGCTCTTTAAGCACGCACGGGTCTGGATCTGATAAATGGCTTAAATGATAAATTATTTTTAAAGTTTATTAAATAAGCTCTCTCTGTGTTTTCCTGTTAGTTGTTTATTCTCTTTTTAGTTTTTAATATCTTCGAACGCCATTGAGAATTGGGAGTCTAGACAGCCGGAACTATCATATTTTTAAATTGCATTCTAAATACTTTACAGTTCACTTAAATTATTTTTGAATTAATAACGTTTAAGTACATTGTTATAAGTTATTTCTACAATTATTTCTTTTTAAAAACTTTGCCCCCACACTAAAATTTTCTTCTTTGTCGTGAATGCGTTTGCAAACATACAATTTCACATACACATGACATCTAGACCCAGAACAACAGTTTGTGGATCACGCAATAAGTAGTTCCATGCGGGAATCGAAGCTTTAAAATTACAACCAATTTCGACCTTATTGACATCTATTTCTGTATATAGACCTCAAAAATTCGTCGAAATCCTTCACATTACTTTTAGTTTCCTTGATAAGGAAGTAATACATGTCAGTAGTGCTGAATATCACATCCATTAATGTATTCTTGGTAGATATGACACCAAACTGAAGGTTACTTTTTTTAAAGACCTTCGTGGTAAATGTGAGTCATTCTACAATTTTGTATGACTGTATCAGAAATGACTAGGGTGCTAAATGGCATTTATTTAAACTGTTGTTTAACATTCGCTAGTTTTTTAACCTTAAGATGAAGGTATTATATGAGTCAGTTTTATTAGTTGGTTCTTCCTAATATAAACATATTTCCTTAACTTCAACATCATCATATCAGCTACAAGACATAAACTGCTGAACATAGGCCTCCTCCAATGACTTCCAGATAGGCCGGTTGGAAGCGACCTGCATCCAGCCGCTCTCTGCGACCTTAATCAGCTCGTCTGTCCACCTTGTAGGTGGACGTCCTTAGCTTACATTTCAAAAATAAATTTTTGACTCATTGTAGTGTTCAAAATAATTTCGCTTCTTTCTTTTCTTCTTTCTGTGTTTACTAATATTTATAAATTTTATTCTCTTTTATAATGAATCTGGCGATTCAAATAATGACTGCACGCAAAATGTATTGGATTTCAATTTTCGCACGGAGCAACTCTGTGTGATCCGAAATTTGTTTCAGGACTGGGTGTCATGTGTATTTTATCCCATGTGAAATTGTAGTTCGTAAACGCATACGCGACACAGGCGAAAATGTTAGAGAGGCGCGAGGTTTATTAAAAAAAAAAAAGTTGCAAAAAATATTTTAAAACTCTGTCAAACATTTGTATAAAAAGAGTGCATTTAATTGACACACAAAGTTACAACATTGTACACCACCATCATTGCCATAAATAGCTCCACTTAACAATAAATTATTACGACTACCAACCATTATCCTTAATGGCTGTCCAATCGTCACAAGCCATAGTGTACACCACAGGATCCTTGAAACTAACCTCCATTTCCACTCCTGCGCACCGTAATCAGCGGTAAACTGAAGGAAACTGACAGTTAAATACACAATAGTGACTTTAGTGTGAGGTAACCACTCATTACCTCCCATTATGCACTATTATACATTTATTTATGCTATATACTTAACTGCAGTTGATAATCTAACACGTGTACTTGTATATAATGTTTATGTAATACATAATATTAATGTACCGGTCTTTAGTGCCACTATCTAGTACAAAGTGTTGTCGAGGTTGTAGTAATAGGATGTAATCTGAAATGGACCCTATATCTTGGCAGTAGATTGTATTTTAAACTAGTGATAACATTACTTACTTATTTGACTGCAAACTGACCTACCACTGGATAAAAATGGTGTAGAAATGAACATTGAGTACGTGCTCCTTACCGATGAAATGACACCACCCTACCAATAACTTCCAAGACATAAATTCTGTGTTAAGATGCTGTGTATACTGCAAAAATAGAGCTAAATGGTATGAAATTGGTACACTTTCATGACTCCATGGCCTTCTGTAAGAAAGAACCACGACTCAAGAGAAAGGAGATATTCCTTCCATGGAGGTAGGCAGAGACTATGAAACGCCAATTTCTACGAATCTTACATACTTCTTTCTCTTTATCAACATTAATCAGTCTTTTCATGCATTTTCATGATTGCATTATTATGTATGTATCAATAATGTAGACTTTATCGAAAAGTCGTAATTCACAGACTTTTTATAAACGTAATTAGCATGTCACATATAAACGGTTAATTGCAAGAAAGTAGGTTCGGGAAAGTAACGGAAAAACTGGTATTTAATAGCAGAAAGTGTGATCCACAGAATGCAACTTAATAACGATGTAACGATGCTATCTCCTGTTCTTAATGATATTAATTAGCGAGCTCCTGCCAGCGGCTTCGCCCCTCGTTACTGGGAAATTAAAAGTGTCCTATTACCCAAGTCAGCTCATACCCTGTCTGTATACCAAATTTCGTCGAAATCCGTTCAGTGGTTTCAGCGTGATTGACGGACAAACATCCAAACAAATTTAATTATTATGTTATCGGTTTTCTCACGTAACGTTTTGACGAGGAACTCGACTAGTTTCAAGCCATGCTAGAGGCTCATATTCATGAGCGTTACGTGAGTAAGCCGATAACATACGGTAATAATTAATTTAGTATGTCTCACGAAAGTTACAATAAAATCAAACAAACTTATATATAAACCACGGTTGCTTATTGCGGGTAGCCGATTTGGAACTTATAACTAAATATTATAAGCCCAGGTTTCCTTATGATGTTTTCCTTCACCATTTGTCAGTGGTATCTAAGTAATCTTAGAAATTAGGTTCGTATAACTCGGAAAAGTAACGTTGATACCTATTTACCGTTGTTAGGTTTCGAACCCGTACCTTCATGAATGAGAAGCAGGATTCATGATTGCGATCACTCAAACAAAAAAAAACTGTTATGTATTACAGTTGTTTATTTATTACATGAATTAAAGATCATTTGACAACTAACTTGGTACACGCGCTCACACGCGCGGTCACAATTACGAATAAAACAAAGGTTTTCCTCAAGCGTATTATTTCCCACGTTTAATATATTATACATAGCATCACGTATTTTTATATCCTGGGGGTAGGTAAAGGTAACACCCACACTGCTACAATTATGTCATTAGTCCTGCATAGAGGCACAGTCTACTACCGTAGACCGGGCATAATTCCAAGCCTTTCAAAAATAGCTTAATAACACTTCGTCCGACCCGGGAACCAAATCAGTAGCAGTCAGCATTAAGGTCAAGCGCAAATATATATTATCATACAACATATGATTTAAAGTTCAAAAATAACAATTTAATTACTGGGATTGGGACGATACATATTATGTGTGTTATATTCTTAATAATATATTTCATTAAACATTCATATCAAAACTTTATTACGTTAAACTAATAACTGGTTTCCCTAAATACAATTATTTTCCTTATTTTGATTGAATTTATGAATGAGCGCTGTTCATGAATGGAGCCATGCAATGTTGTTTTTTTGCTGATTTTATTAATAAATTGTTGACGTAACTGTATTATTTGTGAAAATCCCACGTGCAGATGTTATATGTAAGGATTGAAATGAAATAACTGGAGTTCTGTCCTGTCTCTGGGACGCGACGCGACTTCATTATTTCAGTATATTCACAGTTTTATCTTCTACTATAGATCCTGGCTTACTTGAGATACAGCGGCTTTAGGAAGTTACGGCAACAGTGTCTCATAACTAGAACTTTATAGATTCTAGTGTTTTATAGTTCAGTACCTAAGTATGTAGGTATAATGCTTTCCAGCTACCATCATGAGATCATTCGCTCTTCTTGTCCTTTCCTTAGACAAGTTACCTGGAGCAACATGGCAAAGGGATACAAAGATATGTAGCTGTGCGAGTAAGATGTGCTATAAAGATGCGACGACGCAAAGTAGGTGTGCGAGGAAGATAAACAGCTCGAGTATGCGATGTATCGATAACAGAGAAACCATCCATAGCACGCTTCGTTCCATATAAAAAGCATAGCCTGAGTCCGTTTCCACCAGTGCAATGAATATGATTGGTGGAAACGAAACGCATCCACAGCAATGTAGCATAGCACATCTCTGGTGGAAAACCATCCTAAGGCGTATGGGTATACGCCTTAGGATGATTTTCCATCAGTGATTGAACCTGACTGTAATGATAATCACTACATAGTATAAAACAAAGTCGCTTTCTCTTTCCCTATGTCCCTTTGTATGCTTAAATCTTTCAAACTACGCAACGGATTTTGATGCGGTTTTTTAATATATAGTGGAAGATATGTATAATACATGCATAATATATATCCATTGCAACCATGCGAGGGCTGGGGCGGGTCGCTAGTTAAGTATATATCAAAAGGCCGGATATTAAAACCTTCGCTTGTATTGTGTAGCCACTCAACCAATAAGGCGTTAATATGTACACAATGTATTAAACACGGTTTGCAACACATGTAGCCAATCGTCAGTAATGTGTGTTTTATTTTGTTACATCGAACAATAAGTAGTAAATTCTCAACGCATTCCATTAAAGGAGATGAATGAATTGTTGCAATAGTAACAATGAATTACATAGGAGTTATACTTCTATACATAATTATGTAAAATTATGTAAAACACAATGTATATTATAATAATTACATTGTGTTTTTATTGGTTTCATAATATTTTTGTTAGTAATCTCAGATTATATACGCATTATAATAATGTTACTAGTACTGTTTCCGACCCAGAGCTGCGGAATGCCTAGCAGGATACCGAGGCTTCGGCTCGAAAAACAAAAGTAGGGCGGGGTAGTTTTTAGTAAGTAGGAGTCTCTTGCCTCGCTCAAGGCGGGAGAAGTCATTTGATGATTTTACAACGTGACGCCTTTTATCCCCGAAGGGGTACGCAGAGGTGCTCATTACGACACGTAATGCCGCTATACAATGTACACCCACTTTTCACCATTTGTGTTATAAGTTCCATGTAATGTTGTGTTGAAGATTTTCTCCCGTAAAAAAGGCAAAATCTAAGATTGTAGTCTAAATTATTGCTGAGCATTTTTTCTGAAGGCCACCATGAAATAACGGAAATTACCGTTTATTGACTGGAGTTTAGTGGCTTCCGACCAATTTGTTCCTTATGATATTATATTTTCAAAGAAACACGAAGTTATTTCTATGAAACAGTATTAACTGTGTCTTTGTTAGTAAACATCTGAAGTGACGTCAATAAATGACTTCCAATTAAGTCAGGATCACGATGATTCCGCATTGATTTCTCAGTATTCTAGCAATGCCGGGATTCACTTAATAAATCATTTTATTAAACAACTTTGTTCACACGTGTATCGGACTCGTTTTGTTTTGTTTAGGTTCTAGGAAGTAAATACTTGAATGTTAGAGCTTAAGGAATAACTACATCAGGAGTTCTACTCTTGAATCCGATTCCGATCGATTAACATTGATATTGTGAAAATTAATAATCTTGAGTTGCAATTGTATAAACTAAATGGTATTGAATTTGGTTTTATATTCTATACTCTGAATGTTATTTTAACAGCTACCAATGGGCTTGTATAGTTTTGACATTGAATAATTATTGAGATTTCATACGATTTTGGCGACAAATGACAAGTGATAAATGACAGAAGTCACACATAGATGATCGACGAAAATGACGTCATAAATCCTACATCGCACATATGAAGTTGACATGCAAATAAACATGGATAGAAAATCCCAACGGACAACAGTTGGGCAGAAAGCACGCCTAGTACGATCACCTCGCCTGATCGGAAGATCCTTCTTTTCTTAGGGAACTTTACTCATTGTTCCCAAAATATTGAAATTGTATCCACAAGATTGGTATCAAGAGTTCCAGTTCTTAATATATCAAGCCTGTGATTTATTCTATTTATATTTACACACGTCGAAGATAACTATAAATAAGGGATAAAGAAATAGATAAATATGTATGTATACAATCTCAAGCACGTAGGAATAAAGACATTTTGAATATATCCTTAAATAAAGTATCATTTTGTGAAGAATAAAATATAAGAGATCGTAAATAAATAAAAGCAAATCAATTTAAGGGTCTTGTACCTCATAGGGAAATAATATCGGATCCCTTTTTATTATAGAACCCACTTTGTTATCCTTGGTTGTATTTTATTTTCCTTGTTTACTTAACGCGAGAAGACTATACTTATCGTGATCATAAACAGATTAATTCCTGACGATGAATTTTAGACTAAAAAATTGTAAAAGACCCTAAGTAAAATGTTGCTGAAAGGAAATTGTTAAAATTATTGACACGTAGATATTAATGCATACTTACTACCGCACTCAGAGACATAATTATAATGATTTTTTTAACGTTGATAAGTCTGAGTTTGGTACCAACCCGCGTACAGAGCGGCGAAGCGAAGTCGATTACTAAAACTATTCCTTAGTAACTTTTGTATCGAAAACAATTGCTTCGGACTGGGTTAAATAATCATGGTATAATTACGATAGTCAGTGATTTTCTTTTTAAAATACCAATGTATATTTGAAATGCAAACTCAAAACATTACTGAGGTGTGTGTGTACTATTTATTAATATTATAATGTTCATCTCTGCCTACCCTTTCGGGGACATAACGTCATCAATGTAATTTGATGTTTCTAAGGAGTCTTCTATAGCGCAAAACGCTATTTACTTTAAACGTAAAGCTAACTCGTACTAAGGGTACTGATAAATTACTAACTTTCTGCCAATTTCAATTACCGATTTTAGTCCAAAATCTTTAGATCCATCTTCATTTTACACAGAAATTCACTAGAACTAATGTCAAAAATCGATCTTAATCTAAAGAATTTAGGATTGAGATCTGTTATTGAAATCGACAGTAAATGATTTCCGCTTAGCAACATTAGTCTGATTGTCATCCAATTTTGTTCTAAATTTCCTTTGAAGACAGCTGTAGACAATAACTTTGAAACGAGTTTCAAAGTATTAAATTAATGGATTCATTTTAGTGTCGTAGAATTATTATTAATCAAATTGAAGATGAAGGTGTTAAGTAAGTTTATAGTATTTCATGTTGCTGTTATGGATGTTTTTAGATCTTTCTTCTTTTCATTGATAAATAATGCTATCAGACCAAAACCATTATGGTTTGACAACAGTATTTTTTTAAGAGAGGAAAATCATCCAATGACTTCTCTCACCTTGGGCAAGCCAAGAGGGAGTGTCACACTCTTACTGACAAAATTCCACCCCTGTCCTAGTCTTTCTCTTCGAGCCGGAGCCCCGGTAAACCCGCTAGGTAGTCCGCAGCTCCGGATCAGTTGACCACAGTATGACACGTAGTTTTGCATATACCTGATCATACATAGCCCAAAAATTAGACCAAGAAGTTAAGACTAAAGGTCGATAAAGAGAGCAACCCACGGATAACTTGTTTGGTGTCGCGGGTGCGATTCTGAAGCTTGATTGAATCATTTATCCCCTTAAAAAGTAATGAAGTCATGTTTTGATAGGAGGAGGTAACATTAAATAAACATAATAAGTGCTATGCTAACATTTCCTCTAACCTCACCCACCTACTCGCTTCTAAAATAAACGTTGCTTCGGGAAACAGGAAATATAGTAAAACCAATTTCCTTCAATATGAATAAAATTACAGGTGATAATAGTATTTTTTCTATAAATAACTAAATAAGGAATTATTGAAATAGTTTTTCTTTCATTAAAGATATGAAATTTGGTACGGAATGGATTTTGATGTTTGATATACAGACAGGGTATGAGCTGGCTTGGGTGATAGAATACTTTTTATCACACAGGAAAGTAGACAAATCCGGTATTATTATTTACTAGCTTTTGCCCGCGACTTCGTTCGCGTGGAATAGTGACTTCCGGCAAATTTTTGGTTTTAACCACATAGTTCCCGATCTCGCGGGATCTCTTCAAAAATGAGATGTGGAAGATATTCCAGGGAACTCTTCAAAAATCAACATAATGAGCTCTGCGTTTAAATTTAATAGATGTATACTCACTTAGGGCATTGAAAAAATAGTTTAAAAACGGACTTAAACTAACTTAAAACTAAAGAAAGCTACGAATTACGAATTTATAACAATTAAAAAAGAAACTATATTACAACCTATCCTCTATGCTATAATAACCAAGCTTAAACTAAATAATTTAAAAGAAACGACTTAAATCTAATCTAATTAAAAAAAAATTAGACTTACAATTTTATTAAAAAAACTAACTACAGTAACTACTAATAATCGATATCAAACTAAACCTACGTTAAATAGTTTAACCAAAAAACCAGGAAACCCCAACAAATAAACTTATTAATTGACAAATACAACGAAACCAATTTAGAATATACGAAACAGCAGGACCACTACAGACAAATAATCATACGACTGATAATACACTTTTTCTACGATAGTACCGAAGCGCTCGGCCGATACCCAACCAAATGAATGTAACGAAACCATAGCGCGATCTATTTCGATCCCAACGCCATCGAGGATAAAGACAACTTGGATTATTTATTTATACTCCGTTCGGGCATTTTCTTTGTACTAAAAGTTTAATTATATTGATATTATTTTTTTCATACCTTTTTACTATTTATTTACTTTTTTCGATGAATTAAAACAATAACATGAACCGAAGTCGTGTAACGATCGACATAGAATTATCTATACTCCGTTAGAGCATTTTCTTTGTACTAAATGTTTTATTATATTGATATTATTTTTTTCATACCTTTTTACTATTTATTTACTTTTTTCGATAAATTAAAACAATAACATGAACCGAAGTCGTGTAACGATCGACATAGAATTATTTATAAATAATTTATTTCTTATTTTTATTTTTTGATTTTTGAAATAAAAATATATTTATGTCCTTTCTAAGGTTCTAAACTATATCTGTACCAAATTTCAACCAAATCCGTCAAATAGTTGCGGAGATTAATGGTATAAGCATAGAATGTTCGACGTGATTCTTTAATTTGACATAACTTTTTTATTTATGAACCGATTGACATGAAACAAACACTAAATGTAAATTTAAGCATCCCACAATATATTCGTGAAAACCGCATCCAACTCGGATCAGCCGTTTCTGAGATTAGCGCGCACAGACGAACAGACAAACAGACAAACAGACAAACAGACAAACAGACAAAAAAAAAGTTAATTACATTTTTGGGTTTGACATCGACATAACAATAACCCCTGCTATTTTTTTTATTTTTATTTTCAATGTACAGACAGCACTTTTCTACGATTTTATTATATGTATAGATTTATTCCATTTCCACACAGATTACATTTTTATATACTAAGCCCCACAAAACCGTTGTAATGGTTGGTAGCAGAAGCTAGTTAAAAATGATGCTAAATAATGTATGTGTGTTTAGTACTACTACAGTACTGGACTACAGGCTTTAATTACCCTTCCTCCCCCCTCCAAGCTTGGCAGTGGGATCATAATTAAAGCTTAAGCTTTGTTAAGAACACTGATGCCAGGTCTCAGCTACATACATGTGTCATAACTGGATTTCCTTTTAACATAATGCGAGATAGTGAGAAACAAACGTACGAGTATATTCTGCTGTCACCACACTAAACGTGCTTTTCCACCAGAGATGTATTATGTAGCTATACTGCGAGGATGTAATAGCTAATCTGTGAAACTATGTGACCGTTTCCACTGATACTAAATTATGTAGCAGTACGTGTAAGAAGAGCTATGATGATGTGCTATCATAAAGTAGCTGCAAGAGAAAGATGTGCAGCTCAAGTATGCAATGTATCGATAGTAGAGAAACCAACCATAGCACATATCCATATCATGCATCTATAATACACTTCCATAGTACGCATCCATAGCACGCATCTGTAGCAGACATCTATAGCATACATCCGTAGCACGCATCCATAGCACGCATATTTTTATATAAAAAACAAATCTTAGTTAAACCCATTTCCATCAGTGCCCAGTTATAAATATGATAGGTGGAAGTCAAACGCATCCACAGCAACATCACATAGCACATCTCTGGCGTAAAAGCATCCTAATGCCTCAAGACACGAGTATATAGTACTAGGCAAACATAACAAATGAGAGTACGTTACAATAGTCTCCTGCCATTTGTTCTCGGTTTGTAATAGGAACTATCTGTATTGTGTAGGTCTGTGACGATTAGACGGGGGCTATTAGAGCCGTAATGTAAGGAGACTCTGCTTTATCTGAGGATTTAGGTGTATCTTTTGTAACATTACCGACGGTTACGTTAAAACAAAGTAAATGAGATAATCTCTAAGCGTGTGTTTGAGTGCACTATAAAAGTAAATCTTACTGAACATTTTACTAGGTGACCTTTTTACTGTATACACCTATTGATATATCTGCAAAATAAATATTATTCTATTCTATTCTATGCTATCCTAATACACTGACTAGTTTTGATTTCACTTGTTGACTTCACGGTTTGCACTGTGGCTGGGCAACTGGCTGTCGTGCAACGTGTAGCGGGTTCGATTCCTGCACAGGGCAACTCTTTATGTGATACATAAATTGATGTTTCGGGTCTGGATGTCATGTGTATGTGAATTTGTATGTTAGTAAACGCACCACGACATTGGAGAAAATCCTAGTATGGGGTTTAAAAATGATATCATTTTATGGTTAACGGTCACCGTAACCCTGTCGACTGCGGGTCACTATAAAATATTAAATACAACTACTAGAAACCTATGCCTAACAAAATAGCCTAAAACATAATTCATTTTAATTTATTTTCACAATTTCACAAAATAATTATAACATCCAAACAATAAATTGTTACATTTGACTAAATTATTTCAAACAATTGAAACGTGACTAACTTACACCTTATGAGACCCATTAGTACTCAAAATAAAGAGAGAAATATAGAATCAACATTCTACTTTAAGCTTTTGTAATTAAGTCGTAAATCCCTTGAAGAGATTCGACAATATAGGGTAACTTGATCTGCACGCCCCTAAACCCCTTATAATAATTACAGTAAAATAATAATTGTTTACGTTCTACGTCAATTTAATTTTTAATTACAACTTTCAGTACGTACGAGTACCTTCTACAATACCTACTTTAGAGTAAACAAGTTCATTTGTTTTTCTAATTAATTTTGTAAAAAGTTTCAAGATTGTTTTGGCGTTACTGGTGTGATTAGAAGCTTTTAATACGTGTAAGGTCGTTGTGGCCCAGAGGTTTAAGATACCCGCTTCTCATACATGAGAGTGCGGGTGAATTCTAACAAAGTACCAATGTGACGTTTTTCCAAGTCTATGTACTTTCTAAGATTATTTAGACACCACTGACAAACGTTGAAGAAAACCATCGTGAGGAAACCTGGGTTTATATTGTTTTATTATAAGTATGAAAATGCTTATCCGCATTAAGTAAGTGATTAATTCTCCCACCTTCTTTGTTTGAGAACAGGCTGTTTTGTCAGGAACCATTTGTCTCCAACTCCTTATCAAACGACTACACGGTTGTCGTGGTAGCTCGGCAAGTAGTGGTCAATTCCCGTACGGAGAAACACTTTGTTCCACAAATTGTTAGTTCCACTTCCAGTTCCACTAGTGTGGGGCAACGTTTAAAAAAAATAGCTATCCATAGTCCAGTCCAAATTGACCATTATTTAACCATTAAGTAAAGATGGTCGACTAGTAATATGTTAGTTAAGTTTGGTGTCGCATAGCGTCCTGCAATTTCAAACAAATGACCAAAGTTAGGTGTTTATGGCCTTGCAATGTAAGTTGGACGTTTAAACCGCAAAGTACAATACTAACATTGTTTAATACAAATATAATTCTGTATGGAGCTATACAATAGGTAAATGATCAAATAATGTATTAGAGAGATTGTAAACATAATTTTTTTTAGAGTCACGAAGGAGTTTCGTTCTCTTTCTTCTCCATTCGAAGCTAAACTTTGGAACGAGCACCTAGCTTCACTGACAGACAGACTGACAATTCAATTTGACGTTTCAAAAGTGCCTAATTTAGGATTAATTGAAATAAATGCTTTGATTTTGACTTTAATAAAAAAATAGGAAACTGGTTGCATTATCTTTTAAATAAACATTTTCAACTAAGATAATATTTTCACTTTTTTTAGCATAGTTGCGCAGCGAACCATCATCAATCATCTGAATTTATTCCTACATGACTTTAAGTGCTAATAAAAATACTATTACATGCCAAAACAGATGAACAATAGTTCATTATCCCGATTCGATGGCAGGAAACTTAAGTTACGAGTAGGACTGTGCTACATCTAAAGCTAGCTGCAGTCCACTTCACTTTATTTATTGACACATAACATACAAATATTCATACAGGCTAGATGCGATGCGATATTGTAGTATACTTGAGATATATAGTCTGCAAAATACTTCTGCATTTACTATGTATAGCAAAACCTATGCAAAGCTACTCATGTAAATTCTCCCAATGAGCAACAGAATTTAATTAAATGTCTTATTTGCAATTGCAAATAGTTTAGAAGACACCTGTAATTGCTTATCACATTATACAAAGAAAAAGTTTTGTAGTAATTTTATATAAACTTTGCGATACTGACAAAAATGAACCTAACCTTTAGTAACATAGCTTTTACTACATTTTCTATCGCTATCTTGGTAGCTTGAACAGGTCCACCATCCTATAACAATACAATACATGAAGGTTTTGATGGTACATTAGGAAGCGCTATTGTCATTAAAGTGAATTTAGCTGCTTCGTCACGGAGCAAACAGATTGCTGATGACGTAAGCATCGTCATCACCATAAGACATTTCACTGTTGACTCACTCGTGTGTTTGGCAATGGTCTTTTCCTAACGACGTGTGTTGACGACAGCTTAAAGTACATTTGTCATCACTCCTAGTCTTCCGGCGGGTGTTGTAAAGGTAGAACACAATCAACAAGCACCGCTCCTTGTTATTTAAATGTGAACTTTAAATTGTATACCGTATGGAATATTTCATAACGTCTATCCAAAAAAAATCCGTAATGGCCATCACATGGTTCTATTGAGACGTAGTGGAGGCGCCTGTATGCTTCAAGCGTGCGGGACACGTGCTTACTACTCGCCAGCAGCAGGAGAAACATCGCCGTCGGCGCGGCGTCTACTAGCTCGCACCGCGCTGTAAGCACGCTGACAACTAGCAGTAACCACAATTATTCGAATCAACGCTGTGCCAGAGCTGAGGCGGAGGCTTTGTTAAATGTTTTGACTTTAAGAGCCACTGAAAGCCTAAGTGCATACGACTTTTTATTGCGTAATTAATTTTTAATTATCAAAATAGCAAAATAAGATAGATTAACAAGGCAAGGTCAAATTCAAAGGCAAAGTCACATTTAATTATCATCATTATCATCAAAATAATGTTTACATCAGATTTTCATTCACATTTTCTATTTTACTGAAGCAAAGATTCAACCGATTCTCATTCACGTGAATTTTACAATATAGTGTAGGTATTACTAATCGACAATGGTAACATTACTCTTTACAGAAATTAGCATAGAATTCGTGTTACAATTAACGTATTCAAGCATGAGTCACCAGCACCACCACCATCGTCATTCTAATCACCATACGAGTAACAATCAAATGTCATTGGCCGACTTTTTTGGAAATTTATTTACAGTTGCCTCGTGGGTCGAATTATCACAAGTGATACTAATGAATATGAAAGCTAGTTTTGTCTAACACAAAACAATGGGTAAAACCTTGGTGTCTTCAAGGCCCGAGTGAATAGTTTGCTCATGGGCAGACGTGCTCTATCGTAGGCTGCATCATCACTTACCACCAGGCGAAAAGTCAACCTATCAAATATACTATATATAAAAACAAACCTTAACCATTTCATTTTGTGATCAATATGTGAGCTATATTGGATTATTAATTGTAAACAACAATTACTAGAATTTCACATTAAATTCATAAATAGATATTCAAAAGTCAAGGCAATCGGGGTGACTACTGTAAATAAAATTATTTCTAAGTAATATTGTAAGGAGTTGAGATCATCAATTTATTTGTTTTATTCTTTATTATTTCTCTTTAACCTCCGTATATCGTGTCTAGAGACGTAAATTCGGAGCTGCGGACTACCGAGCGGGTTTACCAGCTCGAAAAGCAGGAGTCGGAACAAGGTCATTTTTAGTTAGTAAGAGTCTGATACCTCCTCTCACCTTTCCAATCAATAAAACGTCGCTGATTTCTCAGATCAAAAATACTCGTACGAAATAAATATAAATACCCGTACGTTAATAAAACGAAGTTTAATCCTTGAAAAAGTTTAGATTATTGAGAGTTATGAGATCAATAGAATAATCCTATTTTTTTATACCACGACCGTGGCAAGAAAGCACACGGCCCATCTGATGGTAATTATTCCTTCCAAAAATAATTACTTGGTAGTCTAAACTCACCACAAATTCAACAATAAAATAATGTTAAAACAACATAAGACAACACACAAAGCGTGTTGCAAATAACATAGCTTGCAACATCCACAGGTGTGGTTAAGCCTTGACATGTGAATCATGGCGGCCATAGATACCATCGTATTTTGATATTTTAACATAACATAGCGCTCCCACACAAATGAAGATACAGAAGGTTGAAGGAGTGAGTTGCGATTAGATTCTTAAAACACAAACATAAACATTGTTACCACTAACTGTCTATTGGTTAGGCTTAGTATGACTTTGGCCTTTCAAGTAAACTTATGGTCGTTTTACTATGAGTGACATAAACAACCGAAAACCCAGCAGACCCGGGAAACGAACACGGCCGACACGAGCCCCTTTGGCCGGCAGTCGTCGTCGTCTAGAATGTCTTACTAATATTATAAATGCGAAATTTTGTGAGTTTATGTGATTATGTGTATGTTTGTGTACACGTGTACTTAATCACGCGGAAACGGCTGAAGGGAACGGGATGAAATTTTGGAACAGGGGTAGATTACGTTCTGAAATAACACATAGGATACATTTTTTATCCCAAGGGGATATGGTAGAAGCGAGTTACTCATAAAGATTTTAAGTGAGTACATAACTAGTTAGGTTTATAATCAAAATAAATGCTTTGTAAACAGAATCTACCTCTACTTAGAATAACAAAACTAGGAATGATTCACTCAGCCAAGTAGATAGGCACTTACATACACTTGTTAATTTAACTTACGAGAAAAATAAACCTGTTTTACATTCTAAGTAATATGTAATTGTCTGAATGTGTTGTCTGTTCACTAGAGTATATATTATGTACATGACTCATTTATTATTTATCTAAAATAAATGGTTCATAGATACATACATAATCTTACGCGTCTCCCGTGGGGGTAGGCAGAGACAATGGGACGCCAATTGCTACGAATCTTACATACCTCTTTCGCTTTCCCTTTAATATAATGCATGACAATTTTTTTGGGGAGCACGGGACATTACAAACCACGCCCTTTTCTATTTTTCATCTATCAATCCCATACTACAAAACGTTGCTAATTATTCACATTTTAATGAGCCACTTTCTTAACGCTTATAACTTATCTACACCTTTTTACTTATAGTATCATTGGTCAGTGCCGTTTTTTTGTGTCACAGTGCACAATCAGATTATGGCATATCCTCTTTGTACTTGTTTCATGCATTGAACTTTATTTTAAAGGACCTTTTTTACAAAAAGTAAAATAATATTCAGTTTTAGTTATAGACATTAGAACTCTCAATCGAACAACTAAAAACCAATTAGTCTTTTTAGAACTCATAACAAAAACTTTGTAAAAATACAATAATAGATGTAATTCTCATCTTGTTGATACCTGCCTGACTGGATGCGAAGGTCCTATTCAATGTCATCAAACATTTATATGCGAACTCAGTCGTTATCACATGCAACTGTGTCATGTCTACTGTTACAAAATAGATTATTATCCTCTTCGTTTTGTGACAAGACTTACTCAGATACTTGGTGACTAGCTTGACTTTGGTTTTTCCCCTAAGAAGTACCTATTAATGTACAATTTTTTTGATGTTATAAGCCGGTATACGAGCAAACGCATCACCTGATGGTAAGCAATCGCCGCCGCTCATGGGCATCCCAAAACACCAGAGGCGTTACAAGGGCATTGCCGGCCTTTTGGGGATTAGGAATTTAAGGGTAGTTGAGGAATTGGGGTTTGGGAAGATTGGGACGAGGGTAATTAATTGTATAAGCATTTAAAATACTCTTTACACAAAAACTGTAAAAAAATGAAGATGTTAAACGATAAACGTTATAATAAAACTACATAAACCCCTTTACGACCTTCTATAACAGCATCCTAATTAAAACTAAAACTAAAGTGCCTAAGTAAAACGTCAAACAAAAATGTTATATCATCGACGAGTTTTAGCAAAATTAGCCTCCCCAAACGAAGTTAATTGAGTTACAAACTGGCGCGTTGACTACCAACGCTTCCACCACATTTTACTCTCCGTCCTAAGAGACTAATTATAAAACTATTACATAGATGGACTACGACTTTTGCCTATATTTATTTATTTTGGAGAAAACTAGTGAAATAGTTTAAAATATTCTGTTTATGAATCTGAATACACTAATATTATTAACTAGCTTTTGCCCGCGACTTCGTTCGCGTGGAATAGTGACTTCCGGCAAATTTTTGGTTTTAACCACATAGTTCCCGATCTCGCGGGAACTCTTCAAAAATCAACATAATGAGCTCTGCGTTTGAATTTAATAGATGTATACTCACTTAGGGCATTGAAAAAATTGTTTAAAAACGGACTTAAACTAACTTAAAACTAAAGAAAGCTACGAATTACGAATTTATAACAATTAAAAAAGAAACTATATTACAACCTATCCTCTATGCTATAATAACCAAGCTTAAACTAAATAATTTAAAAGAAACGACTTAAATCTAATCTAATTAAAAAAAAATTAGACTTACAATTTTATTAAAAAAACTAACTACAGTAACTACTAATAATCGATATCAAACTAAACCTACGTTAAATAGTTTAACCAAAAAACCAGGAAAACCCAACAAATAAACTTATTAATTGACAAATACAACGAAACCAATTTAGAATATACGAAACAGCAGGACCACTACAGACAAATAATCATACGACTGATAATACACTTTTTCTACGATAGTACCGAAGCGCTCGGCCGATACCCAACCAAATGAATGTAACGAAACCATAGCGCGATCTATTTCGATCCCAACGCCATCTATCGAGGATAAAGACAACTTGGATTATTTATTTATACTCCGTTCGGGCATTTTCTTTGTACTAAAAGTTTAATTATATTGATACATTTTTTCATACCTTTTTACTATTTATTTACTTTTTTTCGATGAATTAAAACAATAACATGAACCGAAGTCGTGTAACGATCGACATAGAATTATCTATACTCCGTTAGAGCATTTTCTTTGTACTAAATGTTTTATTATATTGATATTATTTTTTTCATACCTTTTTACTATTTATTTACTTTTTTTCGATAAATTAAAACAATAACATGAACCGAAGTCGTGTAACGATCGACATAGAATTATTTATAAATAATTTATTTCTTATTTTTATTTTTTGATTTTTGAAATAAAAATATATCTATGTCCTTTCTAAGGTTCTAAACTATATCTGTACCAAATTTCAACCAAATCCGTCAAATAGTTGCGGAGATTAATGGTATAAGCATAGAATGTTCGACGTGATTCTTTAATTTGACATAACTTTTTTATTTATGAACCGATTGACATGAAACAAACACTAAATGTAAATTTAAGCATCCCACAATATATTCGTGAAAACCGCATCCAACTCGGATCAGCCGTTTCTGAGATTAGCGCGCACAGACGAACAGACAAACAGACAAACAGACAAACAGACAAACAGACAAACAGACAAACAGACAAACAGACAAACAGACAAAAAAAAGTTAATTACATTTTTGGGTTCGACATCGACATAACAATAACCCCTGCTATTTTTTTATTTTTATTTTCAATGTACAGACAGCACTTTTCTACGATTTTATTATATGTATAGATGTGAAAGTTTGTGTGTTTAGTTGTATGTCCATCAACTAGTGAACGGATTTTGATAGAATTTAGTGTACAGACAGGGTATGAGCTGATTTGAGTGATAGGATACCTTTTATCTCACGAGAACGCGGACAAAGCCGCTAGCAGAAGCTAATAAAGTGTAATTGGACTTTGAAATCTCTCTAATTCCTTTATTGAAAATCCTTCATCTTAAATTATGTCTGCATACCTTTTATGTATCTGTAGGCACATCTTCAATTACATTGGAATTAATTACAAACTGACAAGACTCAAAATACCTACGGCAACCTCTTGAGACACAATAATACTTTGTTATACCTACGCATTTGCTCATAATTGCACCTTAACCACGAAAGTCACATTCAGATCAATAACCCAATAAAAACTGACATACTACCCAACTTAGCATCGACAATCAAACCACAAAACAATGTCTCTAGACAGCAAATCAGAAAAAAATACTCAAAACTTATTTGAAATTTTAATTTTCATCGCACAAAATTCCAATTTCCAATTACTCGTCGTCTCGCGGCGGTCCGGTTTTAGCAAAAAACATAATAGGGGCTCGTTTCCAAATGTTTGGCAGCGAAAAAAGTTGAACTCGTTTATCATACCATTCGACGTACAATCCCCAAGATATGAAACACTGGATGTGGCTTCATTACAGGTATTTTAATGCTAAATACCTTTTTAGGACTTATTGCGTTTTTTGAATCGATGTAGCTAGGGGAAGATTTATGCTCAGTACAAGTCTTATGGCAATGAAACTAATGTTAAAGAGTATTTCTCAGTGTTTATTGTTTTGTAACAAACTGGACTATGTTTAAACCAGTATTTAGGTAAAATTTATCAAGCTTCAGTGTATTTAGAAATAGACTACACTTTACACCTATCTTTAAGACATGCAAGTAAAAAAATTGTAAACTTATCATCATAAAAACCTCGTACTAGGTTCTAAGACTGACGCATCACAGTCCAGCAACTATAGCATTGCAACGCCTTACTCAATCCGGAAATCAAACTTTCAATACAACATGAAGCTGCATTGCAGTAATCAAACCACTACCATTAATCTAATGAGTCACACGTGAATTGTTCACTCTCCATCCAATTCCGGTTGCGAAACCTGACCGGTGAATCATCTATTATGTTTTTTACTAGATATCTACAAACAAGATCGGATTCTCTGAAAACCAAAATTAGGTGATTGTTATCTTATTGTTTGTTTGACATCTGCACAAAGGTAAATGACAGGTCATGATAATATTATGTTTATGTTGTTTTAAACGAAAACATTATGACGTCATAGTATTAAGTGTCATTGCGTCTGTTGATCTAAGGAGGGATAGGTCAAATCACATAATGAATGTAACGCCCACTTTTTGAAAATTATCAAGTTGCATAAGTACCTAAAAATCTAAGAAACTTAAGTCTATTTGAATTTTTTTATTGTACAATCTACATACAGAGAAGCGTTAAATACTACTAGTACATACATGACCTGTTAGAGCGTAGCAATTTATCTGATAACTTATTTAGATATTAAACATTTCCAGCTATTATAAAATTCACATTAACAAAATGTAATATTTTATTAAATTCTAATATTTTATACTTTTTATTAGTATTGAAAAAATGCAGCTTTTTGCCACATCCAGTATTTGAACATCAGCGGCACATTTCACCGTGTTCCAGATTAGTTGCTGACTTGACACCGATTACGTTCGCGTCACAGTGCGCTCCATGCGTTTATCTATAATTGTTATCTAGTAAAAATAAACCATTTTTTCTACAATTATACACTCTACGTAATGAAACAAATATTGTTGCAAAGCCTTGTGTCCACTAGGCAACATTTGGCAAGCAAAACTTGACACTCAACGTTGTAAACGTTGTCAGCCGAGACGCAACAAGACGTACGACATGTTCGATACAACATGATGTTGCACACCAAATGTTGCTGAGTGGATATGTGACGCAGAACAAGCAAGTATCGCTCAAAATCAACACTCGTTTTTTTTGGTGACATGTTGTGAGCGACATTGATAAATGATATTAATTTTTGCAAATAGGTTACAATGTAACTCTTTTACACGTCAATCTCTTAAATAACTAAATGAGGCCGGCATTTCCTATAAGACTACTCTGAGAAGAAATGCCGAAACAAACTCAGAGAATTGTTACATGTAGAGAGAGAACTCGTTGCATACAAAAGTGCTGCGCTGACTGTCAACATGTTGGGCAACATGTCGAGAACTGTTGCCTTGTGAGTAGTGACATGAGATCAACCAACACACATACATTCACAAGTAACATTATAATTTCAAACTTTACCGTCAATCAACACATTTTTTTTAATGTTTTGTCTTTTGAGAGTTAAACAAATTACCTTAATGACGTAACACTTGTAATGAAGAGCATTTATTTTTTGCTTAATTTTTATGTATTACGTGTTGTTGAAAAGGCAGGGTTTATGGCTCATTAGATAATTTTAATGAGATTAATGGAAAGTGTTTTCGACGTAACGTCAGCTAATGATGATGAATCAGGCTTTTGTTGCTTTTGTTGCTATTGTTGGATGTTTCGCCATTATACTTTGAGTTTAAAAAAAATACTGTTGCATATAATGTGTCGTGGTGGCCAAGAGTAAAGTAGAGCACCAATGCTATTTTTTCCGATAAAATGTACTTTCTAAGCATATTTAGACACCACTGACTATCGGTTAAAGAAAATATCGTGAAGAAACCTAGGCTTATAATTTCTAAATAAGTTTGAAATCGCCAACCCACATTGAGCAAGCGTGGTGATTAATGCTCAAACCTTCTCCGTGTGAACTTTGATCAGCAGTGGCCACTTACAGGCTATTATTTTACAAGTTCGACACTTAACATTATCAGTTTTGACACCACATACTTTTATAAAAAAATATATATTCTTATATTATAACTTTCGTGGGACATACTTAATTAATTATTATGTTTTTCGGCTTACATCGGCTTACAAATAATTACGTGAGTAAGCCGAAAACATAATAATAATTAAAAGAACTTATAAGGATTTCAAGTAAATTAATCTACAGTTTCTTCTCTAGGATTACTGAAATATATTATGAAAGAGGCAATAAACTTTTGCTATTAAAAACTTAGTTTTAAATATATAAGTTTTATAACTAATTCTTAGTGTACCTAATGTCCTACTATAAATCAACCAGACGGCAATCAACCAAAAAGCTTCATCAAAATAAATCTTCCTAAAAGGAACACTAAAAAACTAAAATCTAGTCTCAAACTTAGAAAATAGGTAATAAAAATCTCCCCAGTCCGCTACCAGCTAAATTCCTACATTAAAAGTCTAGGTGCTAATAAACGACACTAGCGCCACAGACAGTCGTTTCACAAAATTAATATCATAGCTGGTTGCTGGGTAGTAAAAAACAAGTTATACTTCAAACTCTAGCAAGATTTTAATCCTTATTATTTCTTTTTTACAGAATAAAATACAAAATGGGCAACGAGGAGAAAAAAGGCAGCATTGTGCTGGAGAACTTTAATTCTACGTAAGTACCTCTTCTAGTATATATCTAGTATATAATAAAGAATTTATTCTTACGACCTGAGAAAACGTCAAAAAAACACAGGGATTTTCCCCTGTGAGAGTTTTTATAAACGTGTCACATACAGCTTACTGTTTTCGACGAATATAATCTACTAGTTTTTTCGCACGCCTCACGTGATTATGAGCCCTGGCCTTTTTTAAGGGGGAAAATCATCCAATGACTTCTCCTGCCTTGGGCGAGGCGAGAGGGAGTGTCAGACTCTTACTGACTAAAAACCACCCCGTTCCTACCTCTGCTCTTTGAGCCGGATCCCCGGTAAACCCGCTAGGTTGTCCGCAGCTCCGGGTAGTCCACAGCTCCGATGAGCCCTGGCTTGAATCTAATAGAGCAACCCTGTGAAACAGTTACATTAGTAAGCTGTAGAACTTAATTAACCTCATTACACACAGAATTGGAACAACTAGTTTTGAATTCCATAAATAACTGTCTTTTTTGAGGAAAACGCGACATGTCCAACAGTAGTCAGTCCAGTCACTCAGTCACTCCGCTTAGGCATCCAAAATGTAGTTACAAAGAGTCAAAACTCCTATTAGGGCTCATTCACATAGACCGGGTCGGAGAGGAGAGCAGATTTTCTTCACGTTGAAAACAGAGTTTTTAGTATTGGTATTAAGGTTTACTTTTTCATGTGCACTGCTTTTGTCATTAAGAATGCCTGAAGGTGTTTGGTGTGAAATCATAACAGGAGCTGACCGGCTCCAATCGCGTACTATATCTCGATTGCGCAGCCAATCAGCACCGAGCGCATCCACTTTTAGGTCGCTTCCAATCGGTCTATATGAGACTGCACGGTTGGTGCGGTGGCTGGGCGACTGGCTGCCGCGCAACGGGTAGCGGGTTCGATTCCCGCACGGAGCAACTCTTTGTGTAATCCACAAATTGTTGTTTCGGGTCTGGGTGTCATGTGTATGTGAACTTGTATGTTTGTAAACGCACCCACGACACAGGAGAAAATCCTAGTGCGGGGCAACGTTTTTAAAAAGATAAAGATAAACAGATAGTTGGCGACTCCGCTGCGACCAACTCCAAAGAAAAATGCCCCATGCTCTACGAGCCAGTCTGTGTAAACGGACCCCTATAGTCCCACCACATCACTCTTTATTTACTCCTTTGGGAAATAAGGTTTAGACTTCAGGCAATACTGGGAAAATTTAATTTAAGCATACCCAAAGTTTTAGATCTATTTTGGCTTGTATTGTAAGTAAAAATATTAAACTTCTGACAAACTTGAATAATATTTAGTAATTAGGATTCTTGGATGTTTGTTAGGTCTTGTCTAGAGAACGCCTACGTCTAAATGTAGAATTGTTCTACGAAAAATGTTTGTAACCTAAGTTCTAAACGCCTCGTTGCCAATAAAACTTTTCTCTATAGAGGCTCCTATAAATATATCGTGTTTTTATTGCTTTCCAAATTCTTAGTATTACAACATACTTAGTCTACAATTTGAGTCAACATTTTGGTAGAAGATAGACCTACCAAAATTAATTTACTTGTGAGAATTTAAAAGTATTAAGAGTTTCACTCTAGGCAAAGCCACAGGATTCAAAAACAAAATTCATTCTTTTCAAATTAAATGAACAGTTTCATTTGAAAATCCACAAAGCAGCTCTAAATATAGAAAAGGTTTGAGTACCACATAAAGTAATAAATAAGTTAATATTTTACCTATATTTGTAAACTAATTTATTCGTAGCTTTGACTTAAGTTCAATGTATTATTTTCCTTGATTTACATAATGAGGTTCCAATTAATAATTTATACTCATGTAAACATAGGATTTGTCAACCTATTTATTTTTACAATAAGATAAAACAAAAAACATGGTTGTTAACAACGAAATAAACCTAATCTAGACTCTATTATAAACTGTTTATACACCTACGCTAAGATTCTAAATATGGATTATTTCTTTGAACTCCTCGCTAACACGAATAAGCCTTCTTAGATAGATTTTCGTATAAAAGCCTAAGGGTGTTTTTCTACCAGAGATGTGCTATGTAGCTATGCTCCGAAGAACCGTTTCCACCGATACTAAGCTGTGCGAGGAAGATACGCAGCTCGAGTATGCGATGTATCGATAGTAGGGAAGCATCCATAGCACGCATCTTTCCATATAAAAAACATAGCTTAGCTGAGTCCATTTCCACCAGTGCTAAGCTAAATGTACCAATGAATATTATTGGCGGAGGCCAAATGCATCCACAGCAACGTAGTATAGCACATCTCTGGTGGAAAAGCATCCTAAAGCTTAATTATGTAAAGGTCTCTAAAGGTAACTGAAACTAATACTATTAGTAGGTCTTTGCAACATCGTATTTTATTTATTTCTAGATGTTTATAAATCCTTAGTAATAGCATTGTAATAATATTATATGCCTATGAAAAAACTATTGTATTCTAAATGATAATTCTAGATAGAATAGAATTGAATTATTAATTTTCAAGAATAATGCACCAAACTGCCACACTAGAGATATAAAATGACTGGGTTAATGAAATAACTGAGTATTCCTCAGGTTAGAGACAAAATGTTTGGTATATTTAACAAAAAATAAATACCTAAAAAACTAACAAGGCCGGTACAAGTAACCTAAGTAAATCTAACCTCTAAACTTCAACTTTCCAACAAAATTAACTTCAAAATGTTATCTTAAACTTAACTTGCTCTAGAAGTTATATCTAGACTTTGAGGCATACATTAGATATCTTGAATCTAGGCCCTAACTGTGGTAATTTGAGGGCTAATTGTTACGTGACTTTGCCTAATAGATTATTATTTATCTAAGATGGTAATTGACTGAATAACCCACAAACTTTGAAGGCTTTAGACGTTAGTATATCTGTAGTTTAGGTAGGGTTTGTACCTAATTATTTACATCGACTATTTACCGTTCCCTACCCTAAAGAGCCTTCTTAGCTGATGATTATACTATAGTTTAGATGACTGTTTAATAATGTATTGCTCGAATCTCGAATATCTTGTTATTTATTTAGGGTACCAAAATAAACATCCATGTTGAAATACGAGAGGTACTATAGGGTAAAGCACTATTTGGATACGAAACATTAATGTTTATGAAATCATGTTTTTGAGATAATTATGGAGCTGTGGACTACCTAACGGGTTTACCGGGGCTCCGGCACGAAAAGCGGGAGTTAGATCGAGGTGGTTTTTTAGTCAGCAAGAGTCTGACTCTCCCTCTCACCTCGACCATTGGATGATTTTTCCCTCAACAAAAAAAAACTTTATTCAACACTTCACCTCAAAATTATACAAAAACTAGAGTAAAAAACAAACTTTCCAAGAACTTCAACTAACTAGAATGAAATTTCCTTTTCTTACAGAGCAAATTTGGCGACAAACCCAGGGTTCCAGTCGACACTAAGTTTAGGATCAAAAGAAGTGATTAATGAAAAGGCCTACAACCCATTTGAACATAGGAAAGTGGAACACCCTAACTCGTAAGTATTAAATTAAACCAAAATTATTTATGTACTTAAGGAGAATGCTTAAAGGTTCAAAATTAAAATTTTCTTAAGTTTTTTTTTTGTAATTTATATCAGATAATAAATCTATACTAATATTATAAAGCTGAAGAGTCTGTTTGTTTGTTTGTTTGAACGCGCTAATCTTCAGAACTACTGATCCGATTTGAATAATTCTTTTTGTGTTGAATAGTGCATTTATCGAGGAAGGCTATAGGCTATAAAACATCACGCTATGACCAATAGGAGCCAAGCAGAGCGGGTGAAACCGCGCGGAAGTAGCTAGTATATTATACAATTGGGAGCAAAGAAACAACCATACATTTATGTACATACGTTTTCATAGTGATTGTTTTTTTTTTTTAATGGCAAGGACAAGTCAAGGCTGTTTCAGTGTAAAAGGAATAAGTTTTATTGTCTCCATGATTGAATTTGTACCCTAATTTTAAAAAACACTTAGATTTGAAATTTCGTAAAAATTCTCTCCTTGTCATTACATCGATGATGTCTGATTTTAAGAAGCTAACTCGTTGATCTTTTTTTGTAATTGAACCCCATGTAAGTACTATGTCATTCAATCTAATATTCATTTATTTTCCAGAACAATTGGTTCGTTGGTGCATCTACTAAAATCTTCACTAGGATCTGGTATCCTGGCTATGCCTGCTGCGTTCAAAAATGCAGGTTTAGCAGCTGGAGCTATTGGCACGCTAGTCGTTGGATTCATCTGTACACATTGTGTTTATGTTTTGGTAAGATATATTCATACATACATTTTTTTTATTCGATATAAACTAATGCTTGACTACAATTCCACCTGATGGTAAGTAGTGATGTAATCGTTGATGGTGCGGCGCACTAGTTTATTTATTAAGAGCCTATTCACTCTAGACTTGAAGACACATATACAACTTCACGCCTGTCCCCCATGGGGATAGGCAGAGATAATGGAAGGCCAATTGCTACGATTCTTACGTAGCTATTTCACTTAACCAACAGTCATCGTCTTTTCATATAGTACATACTTATCATAAGATATATTAATATATTATTAAAATTGTATGATACTCTATAGGTACTTGACCTGAGAGATAGTATATCTTCTATGTATTCTGTCTTTTCTTTCAATAAGAATCTGCTTTATTTATGGATATAGGAATTAATTTGTCAAATCGGTAAAACTGATTTTGAGCATTCATTTAAAAACACATTAAACGATTCATTTTTAGCTTACTTATGTTTTTACTCACGACTATCAATAGATTCTACACATAAATAATATGATATCATAATATATAATATACTACTACTTCGTGGATATTTTGGACCAGTTTCAAGGCAGACAATTCAGCCAAGTTCTGGTGAGGACAAGAGACTCTTATCTGCCATAAATGTAAGAGAAAAGTTCACAAAGCTGCCTGAGCCAGAACAAAATACTTGTATAAGTTCCAGATTTGTGCACAGACGATTTTCAACCTAATAGACAAAGTTCTATACAGAGGCAATCCGAATTTATACTAAGGAACTGGACCAGACCTGTGAATAGGTATCGAGATATAAAATAAACTTTAAAATTGATATAATTGTTTTAGAAGTTATTATAAAATTAGACTTTATTTCAATTACAAAAAAAACACTTTAGGTTAAAAAAGTGGCTTCCGACTAAACCTGATGGTCTTATTGTCAATAATAAAAGATAGTTGAAAATTATTAAGTACCGTACTGGACTTTTTTCAGTGTTTCGAAAATTTCTCAGTAGACTCCGTGCGAGTCTAGAATTGTGCCCAGTATATGGCAATAGGCTCAACCCCTATTACATGAGACTTATAACACAAATGGTGAAAAGTGGGTGTATATTATATAGCGGCATTACATGCCGTAATGTGCACCTCTGCCTACCCCTTCGGAAATAAAAGGCGTGACGTTATTGTTTAAAATTAAAAAATATGATTTGTTTTGTTTACTTCTTCTTGTTCATATTTATAAATCAAGTCAGTCGAGTAGATAAATCGTTTGAGTGCTTCTCTGAGAGACTTCCGAATAAATTAACATAAAATTGTACAACGTAATAAAATACCTACAAACTGCTTCGTGAACTGAATGTTTAGTAACACAATGTATTTTATTTAAACTAGCTTCTGCCAGCCCACGTTCCTGTGGGATAAAATGTAGCCTATGTGTTATTCCAGACCATAATTTACCCATGCTCTAAAATTCATCTTGATACCTTCAGTCGTTTTGTGAGGTTTTTTTATTATAAACGTTGCCCCGCATTAGGATTTTCTCCTGTGTCGTGGGTGCGTTTACAAACATACAAGTTCACATGCACATGGTTAGAAGTATTAGTAAGATAATATTAGTATATTATATTAGTAAGATAAGAAGCTTATTTTTTATGATATTGGGTAGCAAACAAGCAGACGGATTACTTGATGGCAAGCAACCGGCGCCGGGCATGGACACTCGAAACACTAGTGTAGTTATAAATACCTTGCCGACCTTGTAGGTAGGTATAGTACTCGTAATCTCTGCAAATAGTTAAGACTTCTTACGGTAGGTACATAATATAGATATATAGTACCATGTTTACTACTTATTCATTCCTTTATAAGACTTAGGGAACCTATCGCCAAAGGAGATTGTCCAAATCTGGCTATTTTTGAACAGGCTGCTCAACAAAAATGTAATTTACCAATAATTTTATTTACATTTTAGTAAATGTCTGACGCTAATAACTTTGTATCAATTTGTACTTTAAAAAAATCGATTTTTATTGGTATTTGTTATGATAAGACCAAGTATTTGTAGTAGTTGGCTTTGAATTTGACTTTAGTGCTGCCAATCTGCTGTCAATCTGTTGTGTTTTTCGTCAAAATGACAGATATTATTCGCTTTGTTCTTTTGCATTGTGAGTGTTGAAACTCGAATTTATTGCGTGGGAAAATACAAAGTAGACACATTAGTAGGAAAACATATTTTGTATATATATTATATGAAAATAACACTAAAGGCAGGACAGCCATAAAACATTATTGCTGCAACTGCATGGTGGGTCATAGAACAGTAGGTTGATGTGCACATATAATAACTATTATTTGGTTTTTAAGCTGGGCAAGGTACCAGAAAATTATTAATCCACCTGCCGAGTTCCTTGACCATATTTTAATTACATATAAATCGGATTCATAATGCAATTTAATAGAAAAAAAAATGTTTTATTTCATGCATAACCAGTTTCAATAAAATGTAAAAAAATATCTAAATATAAATCTTGATACAAAACTAAGTTTGTATCTTCATTCTTACTGATATGAACTAATAAATCAAACATATATTATTAGCTGAAGTGCTTGTTCAAAAATAGCCAAAGTCCCATACAAGTTGGTCAATCCCCTTTAAGATCCAAAATCGAGAAGCTAAAACCTATATAGTTTTGAATTGATTCGAATCAAAAGCAATCGTGACTCGATTCACGAAGCAACTGTACCTAGATATTTATAGAAACACCTATAATATTAGTTCTGAGTCTCATCTCTGGTCACGACACTAAGAGGAAACTAAGACTTGATTGAAGGCCAAGGTAACTGCTTAGCTATTCAACTCCTAATTGATTAGATCTTTTAATCAATCTGTACCGTGACATCCGTGATTGATATTTTTCTTTGTTACTTGGGTCTCTGTTTGTTCTGTGGTTATATGAGTAATTTTTTAAAAGATCAGACATATGAAGTGTTTTTCAACTTCAAGTTATTTAATTCTTCTGATCCTTGAACAGAATAGTAAATAGCATGCGTTATTATTTCAAAACAAACAACGTCCTTTTTAAGAATAATATAGAGTAGTTAATGCCATTGATATACTAAAAATAAACAAGAGTTCAATCACTATAAAAATCATCGTATTATATGACCTGAATAAAACTATTATTCTTAGGTAAGAAAGAAATCAAAATAAACAACTGCATTCGAACTATAAACACATGCATATAGGACCTCAATCAATAGCATTCCAGTAATTATTTCAATCACTTCAAACCTATTATTTCCATCTTCAAATAGCCCTGAAATTTCCCCCAAAGTCGCCATTGTGTACTTTCAGAATTTGAATAAATTCCTTTGTTTCGAAGTTAGCAAGTAATTTCTGGGGACCATTAAATTAATCAAATGGTTTAAGGAACCATTCTTGCCTGCATTAAGGTCCATTTCCCCATACCGATTTTGATTTGAAACAGTAACCAGTGCCGTAACGTTTATTATCATTATTATTCTAATGAATGATAGTTACTTAAATACAGGCTGTTTGTCTGCCTAGATTGCTCTGTTAAATAAGGGCAATTGTACGTTGCGTCATTTGCCAAATACTACTTTGTACTTATTCACAAATTTCGCACTTATTAAATATTTTATAGTAGTAATTTATTAAGTATATTTTAGTAGAAGTTATTTGTGAAGGTATTTGTTACTACCGTACTTATTTATAGGATATCCATCCTTCAAAAATAATAGGAAATTACAAAAAATTAATTCCGCAGTTTTGAGTGAGTTTTTGCAATGCGGACCTTAGGACCACATAGAATAATGGTCCTTAAATACAAGCTGCTTATTTACCTAGATCACTTTATTAACTAAAGGTAAATGTCCACGTTGCGTCATTTCACGAATGCATGCATACTTCACACATAATAATAAGCGGCTTGCAAATGACGAATGCTAGCGTCTTGCTAAGAAACAATGAAAAATGTCCACGGAGTGGCAACGTTAATGACGCAACATGGACGGTAGGCCTTATTGTTCCTAAATGCGTTGTGGGCTAATCCAAAAATATGACCAGCCAAACTAGGATCTGGTTATGAAATGTATATAATAATATGAGTATATACTCTACCTATGTGGCTTGAACACGATCCTTAGAACGACTAAGCTATGGGACTCAGAACCGTAGGAGTGCCAACTGCTTCTGTAAATACCTAAATCCTTTTAAAACTAAATATTATTTTTCTTTTGCAGGTTAAAACTTCCCAAGAAGTATGTGTGGACGCTAAGAAGCCCTCGATGGGCTTCGCAGAGACCTGTGGAGCAGCTTTTGAGTATGGACCTAAAAGATTACGGCCGTGGGCCAATTTTGCTAGGTAAAATATTAACTTTTTTCTATAACCCTCGACATAGAAATTTGAACCTTATTGTTAACAAATAAATTTTTATTCATTTCAGAACGTTTGTGGACTATGCGATGACTTGCACATATCTAGCAGCGTTATGTGTCTACATCGTGTTCATAGCAGAAAATTTCAAAGAGGCAAGTTTTTCCAAAATAAACCTTTTCCTAAATATAACAAGGTGTATAATAATAAATTTGAGTGTTTACAAATACATAACTTTCTCAGCAATTATAAGAGGCGCTTGTTATGGCCAACCCTAACTTTCCCCTTCTGACTTTGATCTTAGTATTTTGGTATAAACAAACGTAAAATATTCTATAAGCAACAGAGCCTTGTATTAATTATAAAACTTTGCTAATACAGCTATAAAATTAATTAAATGAAAACCAAATTAATTAAGGTGAAATAAAATTAATTTTCTGACTACATAATTGCGAGAGCAATGTTTTGCCAACTTCAGTAGAGTTGTTATTTTAATTATTTGCTCCCATAATTTTCTTAGGCGCTTTTACTACTAAATTGCACTTTGTGACTTTTAATACGATAATAACAAAAATCATGTTTTACAAGGGTATTTATCAAAGATTTTAATATAATGAGGGAGTTTTGTAAATGAATACGCCCGCATGACAAATAATATTTGCGTAAGGAAATTAGACCAAAGTAATTCCGGAGTTTTAAGTGAGTTTCTGCAATGCGGGCCTCCGGACCACGTAGAACATCCATGATAAAATAACACAAGGGAACATTTGTTATTTGCCAAAGGGTTGCCAGTGCCAGGGCACAACTATTCTTAAACTCAAAGCACAATTTTAAACTTTAACGGACTGTAAGGGTTATACCAAAATTGACAAAATTCCTTACCCTGACCTAAACTCACAGATTGATCCCAAGCTTTATGTTCCGGAGTAAGTCTTATGATCCCAAAAACAAATTACAAACACAGCAAGTGCACTTATTTCCTAACATACATACACAATATGACTTTAGGACCTTTAAACCCGAAGTCTAACCATTGACATTTTACAAACACAGATTCAGATTCCGTTCGGGTTACCGGGCCTCCGGCTCGAAAACCAGGAGTAAGTAACGGGGTAATTTTTAGTAAGTATGAGTCTGACACTCTCTCTCACCTTTCCCAAGGCGGAAGAAGTGATAGAATGAAGTAACGCCTTCAAAAAAAAGGATTCAGATTCTGTGATACACTGAGGGACTGACTGAAGAATTCTGAAAAGCCTCAAAATCCAATCATGTTTGCACGACCTATCAGCAATACTTTACCCCACACACTCGACTAACGAGGCTGAATAGCTCATCATATCTCCTATTTCCAGGTCCTAGACGAATACATACCAGAATACAAGCTATCAGTGGAAGCATACTGTGCATTGACACTGGTGCCACTGGTACTCATCTGCCAGATCAGGAACCTGAAGTGGCTAGTACCATTCTCGGCGATTGCCAACGTGTTCCTGGTGATTTGTTTCGCCATCACCATGTATTATATCTTCAATGACTTGCCGAAGCCTGAGGGAAGAGTGGTGGTTGCTAGTGTCACGCAGTGGCCTTTGTTTATCAGGTAAGCTGAGGTTGAGGTTTATCAAGTATATTTTTATTAAGGAGAAAATTCTTGCAGTTCCTTCATTTGAGTCATACAAATCATATGTGTTAGACTATTTGTTAACTATGCAGTAATGTATAACATCAACTATGACTGTTTAAAAAAACTATGGTTTACACTAGAGTTTTGTCATGTATCTTGGGTATCACAAAAAATTACTCCGTGCGGAAATCGAACCCGAAAATTAATAAGATAAAACATTATTCATTACTTTTGTTTAATATCACAGTTTTTTTATTTAACATAACTATACCATCGTAATATTCCCAACATCAACATTCTGATTTAAACATAACAACTTTTAACTCTAGAATACAAATTACATCTTCAAAACAAAGCACAACACATTAAGGAATATTGCATTTAATACATTAAATGTAGTTTTAATTCAAGTCATGCACAAAACGTAATCACCGTAACCATTTAAAACTCTAAAACAATTTACGCTAACGATGGCCCTGATTCCAATACTAAAAACTATAATAATTCTTCTAAAGTCTCAAAACTTTTAATTACAAATGGCTGACTGCTGAAATACAGTTATTAAAAAGATTTACTTAATGGTACAAGTCTCAGAATTTTGTTTTGAAAGTTGAAAAACAAAAATCCGAAACAATTTCTCTAATCAATCTACTAATTGAGTCGTTTACACGCCTTTTGCACGTAAAAAGTTTAGGTAAAGGTACCATTTTTAATGTTTTATAACTACCATTAATAAATCTCCAATTAAACGCGAAAACAATGACAAAATATCTGAATATAACATATACAGACAAGCACCCAATTGAGAATAAAGAATCACTACACTCAATAAACTAAACTTTTGCTTCATCCAAAAATAAACCATATTATCATGAGACTACTACATAAATTGAAGTAGTAAAACAAGAATTACATTTCTAAACTTATAACTATCACCACAATGACCAAACTAAAACACAACAATAAAAACTATCTTCATCTCTTTCCAGCACAGTGATATTCGCAATGGAAGGTATCGGTGTGGTGATGCCAGTTGAGAACGAGATGGCGAAACCTCAACAGTTCCTCGGCTGTCCTGGAGTACTGAACGTGGCTATGTCTATTGTTATCTCTCTCTATGGCATCGTTGGGTTCTTCGGTTACATGAAGTATGGAGATGATGTCAGAGGAAGTGTGACCTTGAATCTGCCTCAGGATGAAGTGTAAGTAGCTGATTATCAACCTATATTGAACCATATGAGTGGGTGTTAAGTTAAACTTACAAAAAAAACGATTCAACGCCACGATTCATTGCAAATTTTGAACTAAAAAATGAAACTATTTATTTTTCTGTTAAGTGTAATAAAGTGGTCCATCACAAAAGTTTTCTAACTTGATATGGGTGCATATACTATCTACTACATCAATATCTAACTGATATTTTTCTTAATTCTTCTTTACAGTCTCGCTCAAAGTGCAAAGATCCTGATGGCGTTAGCAATCCTGTTTACCTACAGTCTTCAGTTCTACGTGCCAATGGAAATGATCTGGAGACAGCTAAATGAGAAGATCTCAGTGAGATACCACAACATCACACAAATCTCTATCAGGACCGCTGCTGTTGTTGGTTCAGGTAAGCATCTGTTCTTCGTACCAAAGGACCAAAGTTAACTTCAAAATAACCTCAGCAAATTTTAAAAGGAAGAATTTATTCTGCCACATGTATTTTCTCATCTCTGAATTTAATATTCATACAAAAACTATGTTGTTTTATTTTAAGTTGTAATACGTTGACACACGCAAAAATAAAAAATCACAAAACAAAGCTCTCCCCTGAGACAAGAAGAATAATTGGGGACTGAAAACTTTGAATGAATTGCTAATAATGTTTTGACAACTTTTTTAATGAGCACTTTAGATAGACACTCAGAATAATAAGTACAAATTATTTATTAATAGAATCTAATTACGAAGCTAAGTACTGAGTTATTCGCAACATCTTAAAACTGGGATTTGGTTTTTGAGCGCTCTTTGAGATTAATATTATTCTCTTTGTTTTCTCCACAGTTGCCCTCGCAGCGGCTTTCCCTGACCTGGAGCTGTTCATCAACTTGAGTGGAGCCATTTTCCTCTCAACCCTCGGTCTCCTCACACCAGCCGTCATCGACACTGTCCACAAATGGGACAGAGGTCTTGGACCCTTCAAATGGATTCTCTGGAAGAACTTGTTCATCGCTATGATTTCTCTCATCGCCCTCTTTGCTGGTTCTTACACGTCTATCAGGAGTATGGTTGACAAATTCTACAGTACTCCTGTTTTGGAGGCAGTAGCTAATGTAACAAGCATTACAATGAATGATACTATGACTGTGTGATTGATTAGAATAAGGTCTAATTCAGGTTACTTTACATAATTAGATTAAAAATCTTCAGGCAAGTTTTAAAGACAGTTGATTATGCTAAATAACTTAAAACTGCGTAGACTTTCATTGAATTGAATTGAGTCACTTCTATTAACTATCTGTCTTGGCTGTCAAGGGCGAATTAATGTGCCTTGAAATTAATGCTAAAGGTATCTAGATTTTTAATCATCTTTCGTATAAATGGAAACTCCGTCCATTTTTTCTTTTAACTCGCTGGTAACATTCCATTTATTGTAATTAGTTATTAAAGTTTTAGGGCTTGTATCTAAGATAGTCTCAAGGACTATAAACTCTTTAATTAGGTTGTGATTTTAAATTACAAAATGACCTAAGGTATCGATTCTGTCTGATTTTTTTATACTCATTCACTTGAATACATAATTTCTTCTTTACGTATTGTGTTGTCTATAAACACATCTGCAGATTTGTTATTATTACTATGTCTGACAATACAATTCTTTGCAGTTTCTGAACATAATGTAGGTCATACTTCTTCTTTAACAAATATTTTATCGATTACCTCAGATGAGCTCTCTGTTGGCAAAAAAGCTTGCCTATACACAAATTATGATTTTTTTATACACAACTAAGTATGACGTAATAAAATTAAGTGATATATAACATAGAAGGACGTGATAATTGTATGTTTGTGAAATTATATTAATTATATGTTTAAAGAAAAAAAACAAATAGGTTGTAAGTAGTATTATGTTAACGGACTTCTAGAAAATGGAGGTTTTTGTTACTCGATTAAAAATCAAACGAATTTTTGATATAAGTGAACTAATAATCTAGGTAAGATTACATCGTAATGTATACTAACTATTATGTTGTAAAAATATGATTGTACAAGTGTCCATACATAATTTAAAATTAGGTATTATTTGCCAATTTAAGTTTAGTTTTAAATTAAGTGACCTTTAGTAATTATAAGTATTTTCTTCTAATTTTAAGTTAGTATGTAATATTTAATCATTTTGAAAAGCAACTTGGGAGTATTCAATTTTAAACCCTACGCAACTATAAATAGGGATCGCTTTTATTTCACACGATTTTAGAATGCCTTTTAATTATAAGTTGATCAGGTAAACATGGTCTTACATTCATCTTTCATTAATGCATGCCGTGGCAGCCTTTAATTAACTAAATACAAAATGTATTTATGTAGTGCTATAACATGTATTTTCTGGTGTATGCTTACATTTGGTTGTCCTTAAATAAATAAATAAATAAATTTTTCTTTACACTTTTTATACAAGTAATGTCAAAATTGATGTGAATAACAAATCAAAAAGACACTCGTTGCTACAAACCCCGCGGGAACGGATAACATTTTTATATAAATAAAGATATAATATTTATATTTTTCTTTACCTTTTTATACTTTTTACTTGTCTACTTAATGATAGAACAACTTGGTATTCCTCTTTATAAACTTTACTTCTATATACATCACAGTTACCAGTAAGTAAAATAATAATAATACAATAGTTTTATTTACTTCTTTCTGTGCAATTAACTAAAAATCACAGGGACTCTTTATCATGATGAAGAGTTCCTCTGTGACTCGAAACTAGTAGAGCTTTTCTTCATAAATGTACGTGATTAAACCGTGATTTTTAGTTAATAATTATGTACGTCTCAAGATAGTTATTATTCTATGTATTTCAACTTATGTCTGTTTCAAATTGTGATAGATTTGTTCAATTTTGGATAATAATATCTACTTATAAGTGATATTCCAACATTATTGCTATTTTACGAAACAATACAAAATTATGTTTTTACGAGTAATAAAACAGTGACACAATCACTCCGTCTGCAAATACAATAAAATTAATGATTTTATTTTATAAGTTTCGTAAACGTGAAATCAATTTGGTATTAATTAAATTAATGAATATTACTAGAATTTAATTTGGCAATGAGATGATGATATGATTGTAATATTTTATGTTGAATATATTTTGTTGACATAATTAAAAAATTGTGAGGAAAATTATTACGATATTAATAAAAAAGTGATTATGACATTTAAAAATAAGTTTCAAGCCGTGGCAGATTATTTTGAGTACAATGTATGAAAGCATAATATTTTTTCAATATTTATAATTAAAACTATAAATAAAAGTGATTGTGAAAAAAAGGAAATGTGATATAATTAATTTTAACACTAGTTTTTAAGTAACACTAAACGTAAAATTAAATAAAAATGGAATTTGAACTTTTATTTTGTTTTTATTAGATACATTTTGCATTGTCCTATTTAAACTGAAAGAACCAAAGTTTACATTCAACTTTTATTAGGAAACAAAAACTGATTGCTTATTTCGTCACGTGGCGATAAGTGCTAAGAGGCTTCGGGTTCGATTCCCGAGTTGCAAAACAATGTTAATACGCATGGCGAGCGGACTATTAATAAACTAAATACAATCAAGACATTTTTGAAATGAAATATGTCTCACATCACAAAAGACACTGATACTCTTACACGTGTCATCTTAACTTGGTAACAAAATTGTTAACATATCACAGTAGAACTGCAGAACATTGCAATTTCCAGCTTCACCACATGTGATAGTGCGAGTTCGTCTCGCCCACAGTTTCTTGCGGTCCAGTAACGATCCTTAGATTGGATCAAAGTGGATTGTTCGTAACGAGGTAGGTCTCAGAACTAGTTCTCAAAACTTAAGTTGGATTCAATGTAACTTATGGATACTATTATGATATGTATGAATCCTCTTTTCTTACTAAAATAATAGGATGATATCACGTGTTTAAGGGTGCTTTTCCACCAGAGATGTACGACGCTACGTTGCTGTGGATGCATTTGGCTTCTACCAATCGTATTCATCTGGAGAGACTCATCATAGTCGGCAATACAGAATGCAAACAATCACGAGGCCGATCACCAACACGATGGACAGATCAGATCAAGGAATCTTCTACCACCGGATTCCACCAACTCGTTCACGATGCGATGGACAGAAACCGATGAAGACAAATAATTCGAAAATACTATGCTGAAAACCACATCAAAATCGGTTCAGCCAAACGCGAGATAATCGCGCACAAACCTACATACATACAGGTCAAACTGAAAACCTCCTTTCTTGAAGTCAGTTACAAAGGCTTAATTCCGACAATCACGCCACTACCAACCTTAAAACGCCATCTAACGCAAGTAATATCAAACGAAAAGTATAATCCTACATCAACAATCGTCTAGACGTCTTACATAACAAATAAAATTGTAGATAATACCGAATATGTAATAAGAGTATTAATGTAATACATTATGTAATATGGCGCAGATGCAGTATGTTGTAACTTACGAATTAAAGACAAATGTGTCGGATATGTACCATTAGTTGAATCACCGCTGCAGAAAGTTTGGTCTTAATTACAGTTTAAGTGTGGGACAGCCAGTCTTCGGCACGAATGGGCCAGCTTGACTGGAGTGATATCACGGCCTTACAGAAAACCGACGTGAAACAATTATGCCCATTCCCAATCCTCGATTTACCAACAACCTTTAAATTCCTGACCCCCAAAAGGTCGCCAAAGCACTTGTAACGCCTTTAGTGTTTCTCAAAAAGTTAGGTGTGAAATGTATAGGTATACCGTTCATTAGGTAAATTCGTATTCATATTATAACACAAACTGCAGTTCTAGTCTTTATTCTGTTATTGTGAACTTTGTACTTTAAAAAACCCACAAATGAAAGAATTTTCTAATAAATTCTTGTCAGTCAGCCAGACTCTAAAAACCCGATACAAAATTGGATTTTTGACGTTAGAATTTACGACATTAAAACAGATGCTAAATAAAGTGCAATTATCATGAACTTTGCTCTTTAAAAACCCAAAATATGGGTTTTTGAGACCAAAAACCCGGATAAAACTACTACGGGTTCTACTAGTACACTAGTACTCATATTGATGTAATGACATTGGAAACGTTTTTGCTTTTTCAACTTCTAGAACTTAACACTAAAATATTTAAGTGTAACTTAACTAAACTAGTTTCAAGGCTCTCAAAGCGCTTAATGGTTGACAGCCATATTATTAAATATACTTATTTTAATGAAGAGAACTGAAGTATGAGGAGATATTCTATAAAGTAGTTACCTGACTTTGGGACAGAACTACATCAGTCCAATCTTCAAAAAATAAATCAGCAACGCATTCACATTTACAACCATTCACATGAGACAGTTTACCACAGCCAAAACTATGACAACACCATAACACTGCCATAAAATAAACCATTACCAACAGACTCCGTTGTTACTCGTATCCCAACCGCAATGGTTGCCAAATGTAACAGAAATCACAGGTCATTGACCGGAGTTTCTGCGGCCCATTGCAACACTATGTTACTTGTGTCTAAATTATTATGTTCTCTCGAAGGTTCCATTTACTTGCCGCTTTGCATATTCAACTCGAAGGCCGCTTTGCATTTGTTCCAATAATTGCTCTTTGCACTTGTTGATATTGTAATTTGTTGTTGCCAAAATAATAATTACAAGTACGGTGAAACGGTGTGAAAAGAATTCAAAGTGTGAATAGAGACAAGAATGGTGAATAGATGTTAGAACATTTTCCCAAACTTTATTCGCCCTACTTCGGTATCTATTCATCCCTTGAATTGTTCACCCCGTTTTACGTTTAAGTTTTACAGTAGTTAGGTTTAAACACTATGTATTGTGGTAGTTGAATATTAAGAATCGAATCGTGATACAAAAAAGACACATTGATTACAAACAGCCTTAGACCTTTTGTCATACACTTAGAATGTTTCTAGACTTAAAGCTACAACTAAAATTTCAAAAACTTCAATTACTATATTATGTACTTATATACTTGATTACTCCACTTCGGGTTTATGAAAATAGTAGTAAAAATAAGGGCATTATGTAACTCATTCGAGAAAAACACACGACGATATATCACTTGTACTAAAGACATACCGTATATAATCTTGTCTAATTAAACGATGGCTAAATAAAGAAATCTTTCCTTTCTTTCTTTCTTTCTTTTTCGTTCGTAAATCACCCTTTCATGTCTTGATTACAATGAGTAACCAGATCACATTACAACAACAGCCTATAAGTAGCTACTGCTGACCAAAAGCCTCTTGTCACACGGATAAGGTTTGAGCATTCATCACCGCGCTTGCTCAATGTGGTTGGCGATTCAAACGAATAATTAAATTATAAGTCCAGGTTTCCTCGCGATGTTTTCCTTCACCATTTGTCAGTGGTGTCTAAATGATCTTAGAAAGTACATATAACTCAGAAAAATTTACATTGGCAGGGAGGTTTCGAACCCGTAACCGCATAAGAAACCCACGATCTTAAACCTCCGGGTCACCGCGACATTAAACATGAGTAACAAGATAAATGTTACATATGCTAACTATACATAGGTATGTATTACAATAATGGTTTCAAACAAAACAATTACATACATTACTCTCAATTAAATAATTGCAAGTAAATGTTACAATTCGTTTAACAGTTTTGTATTTATTGTTAAAATCGACTGAGAAACAATTTTGTAATGTAGTACTTTGTTCTTTATTACAACGTTTATGCGTAAGTTCAAACATGTATTGTTTTCGCTTAGTTTATTATTCCTACCTAAATCCAGACGACCCAACAAAGGTCGCTAAGAATCATTAGTTTCTGAATACAAAGCTGCTTTCTATCAATAGCTGCGAACTGTCTAGCGGGTTATCGGGGCTCCGGCTCGAAAAGCAGGAGTAGGAATGTGGTAGTATTTAGTCAGTAAGAGACTGACTCTCCTTCTCACCTTGCCCAAATCGGGAGAAATGATTGGATGATCCCCCCCCCCCCCTCAAATAAAGCTGCTTTCTACCGGCTGATTTGAAAATGATTGAAGTAATACCTATGTTCAGCAGTGAACGTTTGGTGTCTGGTATAATGATGGTGAGGTGATGAATTAGCATAATTTAGCACTAATATCCAGTGAACTAAAAAATGCTAACTAATACCACATCATGAATTGTAATTATGAAGCAGATTATTGTAATCACTTCCTACTTTCAAATCGGTTAAGCTTATTCTAAGTTAATTTCACTGCATGGTTGGCGCGATGGCTGGGCAACTGGCTGCCGTGCAACGTTTAGGGTGTTCGATTCCCGGACGGGGCCACTCTTTATGTGATCCACAAGTGTATCTGGTCTGGGTGTCATGTGTATGTGACATTGTATATTTGTATACGTACCCACGACACAGGAGAAAACCTAGTGTGGGCAACGTTGAAACAAAAACAATGTAGTGGAATATATTGGTCACCACTTAAACCCTTCCAGCAAGTGTTGTAAGAGCAGACTAAGGAACTACACATTTGATAAAGATGGAACAACAGCGGTGGACGCGAACCCCTTCTCCCCACCAACTTGGAAGTCATTGGAGAATACACTATGTCTAACATTGGAGGCCTTGTAGCTAATAACGATGAAGAAATATAAAACTTGTAAAATACGGAAGATAAATAAATCACTCATAGTGACTTCTCCTTTGCCCTGACAGAGATGCGTGATACATTAATCAATAACATTAAATGTATGTAGCATATGCTATTTAAATGTAAACAATACCTAAAGCATATATAAATAAATTCTTCTATGGTATCTTTCTATAAATAAACAATAATTTACTTTTCCAGTAACATTCATTCCTGCAGATTGATATTTCAAAACAACGGTTCACAATAACAGGTTGATGTAATAATAGATTGTAGTAAATTATTTGCCATACATTCCTATGTAGGTATCTATACATAATTATAATTAAATTCAACACGTAAAATTGTAGTCCAACATCCATGAGACATTTTACTTGCGTATGTTAACTACTATACTCACTCCCTATTACATGGGACTTATAACACAAATAGTGAAAAGTGGGTGTATATTGTATAGCGGCATTGCGTGTCGTAATATGCACCTCTTCCTACCTCTTCGAGGATAAAAGGCGTGATGTTAAACTACAATACCAACGTCATATCGCCATTGACGTGGCGGCTGGAGGTTTAAGACGCCTGCTTCTCAAACATAAAGGCGGGGTTTCAAAACCTACCAACGGCAACGGCAAAAGACCAATGTGACTCTTTCCTAGTTATATATAAGTACCTACTTTCTAAGATTATTTAGACACCACTGACAAATGGTGAATGAAAACATCGTTAGAAAAACTGGACTTGCAATATCTAATTATAAGTTTGAAATCGTCAACCTGCATTGAACAAGCGTGGTGATTAATACTCAAACATTCTCCGAGAGCCTTTAGTCAGCAGTGGCCACTTATAGACTGTTGATATTGATATTGACCTTTCGAATTAAATATTCACGCCTTATTCTTATTGTTATGTATTTGTGTTTTTTCGACCGTTGTCATAATAATAATATCCAATAAGTGATCATTTCCTTTGACATTTTTCCTAGAAATAATATTGTTTCGATCCTTTATCAAACATCAGGCAGAAAATTGGATAAAGGTAGGCGAAACATATTTAAGATCGGTCCTATTTTCCTTTTAGGGGAAATAATCTAAGAGTTGAACCAATTTTTGCATAATGCTACTCTAACATAGACACCGTTATATGAAAAATGTAAGGAACAAAGAGAATTTTGTATATCAGATCGCAAAACCTTTGAACTAAAAAGCAACCTAAGGTCTATAGGCTCGCATCGTACGGATTGCTCGCATCGTACGGATTTCACGCATTACACGCATCGTACGTCGTAGATTTTCTTGTATAGAAACTCATACAACTGCGTCCACTGATCCGCATCGTACGGACCGCATCATCAGCAATGTGAAACGTACTGGTGACGACATACGGAATGCGTACGATGCGTGCGTTGCGTACGATGCGGGCCTGTGGACGCTTACCTTAAAAATACATTATATGAATACTGGAAATGACAATCTTGATGTTCTATTGTTTCCAATGCTAGTATTCTCCGGTGATACAAAGCACTGAAGTAAATTATCTTAGTGTATGGGCGACTAGCATACATTTACAAGGCTGCTGCCGGCCATCTGTTGAAGGCCAAACATTGAAAGGTGCTACTAATTACAATACAATATCGCTATAACAATACATATCGAATATATTATTATGTATATAAAATTATTGATTAACTACGATTTATTGGTAAACACGAACGTTCATCTGTATTGAAACTGAAATAAATCCTTTTGTTAAGCTGTTATATTCTGTTTTATTCATCAAGAAATGATAGAGAGAATGAATTGCTAAGCCTATCTTCCTAATCCACGATTTCCCAACAAACCTTAAATTCCTAACCCCCAAAAGGCCGACAACGCACTTCTAACGCCTCTGGTGTAAATGGGTGACGACAATAGCTTACCATCAGGTGTTCCTGAAATCAAAAATACCTACCGATTAGCCCAAACAGCAATCTATGTACCCCAGTTTTAGTGATGCACATTGTATACAATGACTCATGAAATAATGATAGTCTCACAGTTTTTTTTTTTGTGTCAATGCTAAAACAATTACTTTGAAGATATAATCACGGACCGTTAAGATACAATTGTTAACGCATTAGCTAAACAACGTGTTACATAATTTCATGAATGTTTTAAAATTGCTATTATGTATTAATTTTGCATGGAGATTAAGAACTTGCACATTAAAAAGGAATTCTACTAAGTTGTGTTTGAATGCATTTTAGATATGGGAAAATAATGTAAGAATGACGTGTTATTGTTGGTACATTTTTTATAACGGAATACGACATGAGCCATGATACTATTCCGTATTCCGATTTCATCTTCATCAATACCGTATATTGTCTTCGTCACGCCTTTTATCCACGAAGGGGTAGGTAGAGGTGCACATACATGCCACTGTACTATGCTGAAAACGGCATCAAAATCGGTTCAACCAAACGCGAGATAATCTCCTTTTTAGGGCGGTTAAAAATCACACTTAATTCAATAATGAACATTATCACAAAATTACCAGAATGTTATCTGTGGCAACAGTGATCCCGTTTTCCCGTATTGAACGGGTGATATTTCCTTATGACTACCTCATAGTATCTCTTACTATGGCGTACTACGTCACGAGTGGACCTATGCGTGTATGCGTCACTAAGATATAAACACGCATTTATCCCGCTACGTCGGTAAATACGGCGCGCAATTCCTGCTACATGACGTTCACTTATGGCTAAAGTTTTTATGCCAGGAACAAACATAGGACTATAACATATTATGTCGGGAACTGCATTCACTTTACCAGTTTCAGTGATAAAGTAGCATTTTATTGCAACCCTTCAACCATTTTATTTTGTCAACAAATCTGTACTAAGACCTTCCAAATCCCTTATGCTCTAATTTCGAACACCCAAAAGGTAGGTAACACACTTGTAACTCCACTGGTCTTGCGGGTGCCCATGAACGGTGCCAGGCGATATTCTCTTGTCGCCATATTATAAGATAAAGCTTTTATGATTTATTATTATTTGATTATCAATTGTTTTTGAAATGTAATTCATTAACAAATGTGAATTGAAACTTATGAGGAACTTATAAATATATGTTTAAACTATTTGTAGTTTATTTGACCAATTTGTCAATACAGAAGTATATAATCTTATTAAGGAAATAAATAAAGCAATTACTCTGCTAAAGTATTTACGTCAAATTGTTTCTTTCCGTATGATCGTGGGAATGGTGTGGATTAATATTCAAATCTTGGAATGTAGTACATACAATACACACATACAAACATTCATTAGAATAATGTATTTTGTTGTAAATATTACTTCTCTGCTTTTTGTATAATCGTATAATTTTTATCTTATGTTATAATCGTTAAATATGTTTGATAACATAGCATGAATTGTTTAAGGTTGAGATAAAATAGTTTTAAAATTGACGTAATTAAATGCAATTTAAATAATAAAGTTGAAAATATACGTAATGTTGGTTGAATCTCAGAAGTAATCAGTAAAAGAAAAACATAAACGAAATCTACCTTCATTCAT